>NC_072009.2:48980000-49605000 GCF_028885655.2 Pongo abelii
AGTTTAATCATCTGGCAGACAAAGTAATTCTATCCCATGCCTGGCTTGGTGGTTCCCATGCCCACAGAGCCTTGCTCACTGCAAATGCGGCAGTCTGAGATCAAGCTCTGAGTTGCCAACCTGGCTGGTAGAGGAGCATCCACAATTGCTAAGGCTTGAGTATGTAAACAAAGCACCCAGGAAGCTCGAATAGGGTGGAGCCCACCACAGCTCAACAAGGCCTACTGTCTCTAGACTCCAGCTCTGTGGGCAGGGCATAGCTGAAAAAAAGGCAGCAGATAACTTCAGCAGACTTAAACGTCTCTGTCTGACACTCTGAAGAGAGCAGTGGTTCTCCTAGCATGCCATTTGAGCTCTGAGAATGGACAGACTGCCTCTTCATATCTGTCCCTGGGAGACATCTCTCAGTAAGGGCCAACAGACACCTCATATAGGAAGCTTCCCCTCTGTGACAAAGCCTCCAGAGGAAGGATCGGGCAGCAATATTTCCTATTCTGCAATATTTGCCGTTCTTTATCCTCTGCTGATGATAGCCAGGCAAACACAATCTGGAGTGGAACTACACCAAATTCCAAAAGGCCTGCAGCTGAGGGACCTGACTGTTAGAAAGAAAACTAACAAACAGAAAGGAATAGCATCTACATCAGCAAAAAGGTCATTTACACAAAAACTCCAACTGTAGACCAAAAACATCAAAGACCCAAGGTAGATAAAACCACAAAGGGGGAGAAACCATAGCAGAAAAGCTGAAAATTCTAAAAATTAGAGCAACTCTTCTATAAAGGATCACAGCTCCTCACAAGCATTGGAAAAAAACTGGATGGAGAATGACTTTGATGAGTTGACAGAAGTAGGCTTCAGAAGGTTGGTAATAACAAACCTCTTTAAGCTAAAGTCTCATGTTCAAACACATCACAAGGAAGCTAAAAACCTTAAAAAAAGATTAGATGAATGGCTAAATAGAATAAACAGTGTAGAGGGGATCTTAAATGACCTGATGGAGTTCAAAGCCATGGCATGAGAACTTCAGGATGCATGCACAAGCTTCAATAGCTAACTCGATCAAGTGGAACAAACTGTATCAGTGATTGAAGATCATATTAATAAAACAAAGTGAGGAGACAAGGTTAGAGAAAAAAAGAGTAAAAAGAAACAAAGCCTCTAAGAAATATGAGACTAAGTGAAAAGATCAAATCTATGTTTAATTGGTGTACCTGAAAGTGATGGAAAGAATTGAACCAACTTGGGAAACACTCTTCAGGATATTATTCAGGAGAACTTCCCCAACCTAGCAAGGCAGGCCAACATTCAAATTCAGGAAACAGAGAACACCACAAATATGTTCCCCAAGAGAAGTAACCCCAAATCACATAATTGTCAGGTTCACCAAGACTGAAATGAAGGAAAAAGTGTTAAGGACAGCCAGAAAGAAAGGCTGAGTTACCCACAAAGGGAAGCCCATCAGACTAACAATGGATTTCTTGGCAGAAACCCTACAAGCCACAAGGGAGTGGGTGCCAATATTCAACATTCTTAAAGGAAAGAATTTTCAACCCAGAATTTCATATCCTGCCAAACTAAGCTTTATACGTGAAGGAGAATTAAAATCCTTCAAAGATAAACAAATGCTGAGAGATTTGGTGATCACCAGGCCTGCCTCACAAGAGCTTCTGAAGGAAGCACTAAACATGGAAAGAAACAACTGGTACCAGCCACTGCAAAAACATGCCAAATTGTAAAGACCATCGATGCTATGAAGATACTGCATCTATTAACAGGCAAACTACCCAGTGAATGTCATAATGACAGGAACAAATTCACACATAACAATATTAACCTTAAATGTAAATAGTTTAAATGCCCCAATTAAAAGGCACAGACTGGCAAATTTGAAAGAGTCAAGACCCATCAGTGTGCTGCATTCAGAGGACCCATCTCACATGCAAAGATGCAATGGGCTCAAAATAAAGTGTTGGAATAAATCTACCAAGCAAATGGATATTGAATGGGCAAAAACTGGAAGCTTTCCCCTTGCAAATGGGCACAAGACAGGGATGCCCTCTCTCACCACACCTATTCAACATAGTGTTGGAAGTTCTGGTGAGGACAATCAGGCAGGGGAAGGAAATAAAGGGTATTCAATTAGGAAAAGAGGAAGTCAAATTGTCCCTGTTTGCAGATGACATGATTGTATATCTAGAAAACCTCATAGTCTCAGCCCAAAATCTCCTCAAGCTGATAAGCAAATTCAGCAAAGTCTCAGGATACAAAATCAATGTACAAAAATCACAAGCATTCTTATACACCAATAACAGACAAACAAAGAGCCAAATCATGAGTGAACTCCCATTCACAATTGCTTCAAAGAGATTAAAATACCTAAGAATCCAGCTTACAAGAGATGTGAAGGACATCTTCAAGGAGAACTGCAAACCACTGCTCAGTGAAATAAAAGAGGATACAAATAAATGGAAGAAGATTCCATGCTCATGGGTAGGAAGAATCAATATCATGAAAATGGCCATACTGCCTAAGGTAATTTATAGATTCAATGCCATCCCCATCAAGCTACCAATGACTTTCTTCACAGAATTGGAAACAACTACTTTAAAGTTCATATGGAACCAAAAAAGAGCCCGCATCACCAAGTCAATCCTAAGCCAAAAGAACAAAGCTGGAGGCCTCACGTTACCTGACTTCAAACTATACTACAAGGCTACAGTAACCATAACAGCATGATACTGGTACCAAAACAGATATAAACCAATTGAACAGAACAGGACCCTCAGAAATAATGCTGCTTACCTACAACTATCTGATCTTTGACAAACATGAGAAAAATAAGCAATGGGGAAAAGATTCCCTATTTAACAAATGGTGCTGGCAAAACTGTCTAGCCATATGTAGGAAGCTGAAACTGAATCCCTTCCTTACACCTTATACAAAAATTAACTCAAGATGGATTGAAGACTTAAATGTTAGACCTAAAACAATAAAAGCTTTAGAAGAAAACCTTGGCAATACCATTCACGACATAAGCATGGGCAAATGGAAAAAAGAAGCAGGAGTTGCAATCCTAGTCTCTGATAAAACAGACTTTTAACCAATAAAGATCAAAAGAGACTAGGCCATTACATAATGGTAAAGGGATCAATTCACAAAGAAGAGATAAGTATCATAAATAAGTATGCACCCAATACAGGAGCACCCAGATTCATAAAGCAAGTCCTTAGAGACTTATAAAGAGACTTAGACTCCCATACCATAATAATGGGAGATTTTAACACCCCACTGTCAATATTAGACAGATCAACAAGACAGAAGGTTAACAAGGATATCCAGGACCTGAACTCAGCTTTGCAACAAGCAGGACTAATAGACATCTACAGAGATCTCCACCCTAAATCAACAGCATATACATTCTTCTCAGCACCATATCACACTTATTTTAAAATTGACCACAAAACTGGAAGTAAAGCACTCCTCAGCAAATGTAAAATAACAGAAATCACAACAAACTATCTCTCAGACCACAGCACAATCAAATTAGAACTCAGCCTTAAGAAACTCACTCAGAACTGCACAACTTACATATGTAACTTACCTGCATGTTGCGCACATGTACCATAGAGCCTAAAGTATAAAAAATAAAAATAAAAAAATAAAAATAAATAAAATAACAAGCTGATATATTAAAAAACAAAACAAAACAAAACAAAACAAAAAAACAAAAAAAAAATGCACAACTGCATGGCAACTGAACAACTTGCTCCTGAATGACTGCTGGGTAAATAACCAAATGAAGGCAGATATACAGACATTCCTTGAAACCAAGGAGAACAAAGACACAACATACCACAATCTCTGAAACATATTTAAAGAAATGGGCAGGGGGAAACTTATAGCACTAAATCCACAAGAGAAAGCAGGAAATATCTAAAATTGACACCCCAACATTCCTATTAAAAGAAATAGAGAAGGAAGAGCAAACTAATTCAAAAAGTAGCAGAAGGCAAGAAATAACTAAGATCAAAGGAGAACTGAAAGAGATAGAGACACAAAAAACCCTTCAAAATATGAATAAATCCAGGAACTGTTTTTTTAAAGATCAACAAAATTAATAGACCCCTAGCAAGACTATTTTGTGTCTCTAATATCACTATTAAAAGAAATAGAGAAGCAAGAGCAAACAAATTCAACAAGTAGCAAAAGGCAACAAACAACAAAGATCACAGCATAACTGAAAGAGATAGAGACACAAAAAACCCTTCAAAATATCAATAAATCAAGGCACTATTTTTTTAAAACATCAATAAAATTGATAGACCCCTAGCAAGACTAACAAAGAAGAAAAGAGAGAAGAATCTAATAGAAGCAATAAATAAATGATAAAGCAGATATCACCACTGATCCCACAGAAATACAAATGACCATCAGAGAATACTATAAACACCCCTATGCAAATAAACTGGAAATGCTAGAATAAATGGATAAACTCCTGGACAAACACACCCTCCAAAAACTAAACCAGGAAGAAGTTGAATCCCTGAATAGACCAATAACCATCTCTGAAATTGAGGAAATAATTAATAGCCTACTAACCAAAAAAAAGTCCAGGACCAGACGGATTCACAGCTGAATTCTACCAGAGGCACAAAGAGGAGCTAGTACCATTCCTTCTGAAACTGTTCCAATCAATATAAAAAGGAGGCAATCCTCCCTAACTCACTTTATGAAGCCAACATCATCCTGATACCAAGGCCTGGCAAAGACAAAACAAAAAAAAAAGAGAATTTTAGACCAATATCCCTGATGAACATTGATGTGAATATCCTCAATAAAATACTGGCAAACTGAACCCAGCAGGACATCAAAAAGCTTATCCATCACTATCATGTCAGCTTCATCCCTGGGATGAAAATGTGGTTTAACTTATGCAAATCAATAAACATAATCCATTGCATAAACAGAACCAATAACAAAAACCACATGATTATCTCAATAGATGCATGAAAGGCCCTTGACAGAATTCAATAGCCTTCATGCTAAAAACTCTCAATAAAGTAGGTATTCATGGAATGTATCTCAAAATAATAAGAGCTATCTATGACAAACCCACAGCCAATATCCTACTGAGTGGGCAAAAACTGGAAGCATTCCCTTTGAAAACTGGCACAAGACAAGGAAGCCCTCTCTCACCACTCTTATTCAACATAGTGTTGGAACTTCTGCCCAGGGCAATCAGGCAAGAGAAAGAAATAAAAGGTACTCAATTAGGTAATGAGGAAGTCAAATTGTCCCTGCTTTCAGATGACATGATTGTATATTTAGAAAACCCCATTGTCTCAGCCCAAAATCTACTTAAGCTGATAAGCAAATTTAGCAAATTCTCAGGATACAAAATCAGTGTGCAAAAATCACAGCATTCCTATACACCATTAACAGACAAACAGAGAGCCCAATCATGAGTGAACTCCCATTCAAAATTGCTATAAAGAGAATAAAATACCTAGGAATCCAACTCTGCAAGGGATGTGAAGGATCTCTTCAAGAAGAACTAAAAAACACTTCTCAATGAAATAAAAAAGGACAGAAACAAATGGAAGAATAATCTATGATCATGGATACAAAGAATCAATAACTTGAAAATGACCATAGTGTCCAAAATAATTTATACATGCAATGCCATTCTCATCAAGCTACCAATGACTTTCTTCAGAGAACTGGAAAAAAAAAAAAAAAAAAAAAAAAAAAAAAAAAAAAAAAAAAAAAAACTACTTACAGTTCATGTGGAACCAAAAACCAGGTTGTATTGCCAAAACAATCCCAAGCAAAAAGAAGGAGGCATCACACTACCTGACTTCAAATAATACTACAAGGCTACAGTAACCAAAACAGCATGGTACTTGTACCAAAAGAGATATATTGAACAATGGAACAGAAAAGAGGCCTCAGAAATAATACCACGCATCTGCAATCATCTTATATCTGACAAATCTGACAGAAAGAAGAAATGGGGAAAGGATTCTCTATTTAGTAAATGGTGCTGGGAAAAGTGGCTAGCCATTTTTAGAAAGTGGAAACTGGATCCTTTCCTTACACCTTACACAAAAGTTAATTCAAAATGGATTAAAGACTTAAATATTAAACCTAATACCATAGAAATCCCAGAAGAGAACCTAGGAAATACCATTCAGGAAATAGGCATGAGCAAGCCCTTCATGACTAAAACACCAAAAGTAATGGCAATGAAGCCAAAATTGACAAATGGGATCTAGTTAAACTAAAGAACTTCTGCACAGCAAAAGAAACTACCATCAGTGTGAACAGCCAACCTAAAGAATGGGAGAAAATTTTTGCAATCTATCCATTTGACAAAGGACTAATATCAGAATCTACAAAGAACGCAAACAAATTTACATAAAAAAACCTCATCAAAAGGTGGGCAAAGGATATGAACAGACACTTCTCAAAAGAAGACATCTATGCAGCCCACAGACACATGAAAAAATGCTCATCATCACTAGTCATCAGGGAAATGCAAACCAAAACCAGAATTAGACATCATCTCACACCACTTAGAATGGTGATCATTAAAAAGTCAGGAAATGACAGAAGCTCGAGTGGATGTGGAGAAATAGGAAGGCTTTTACACTGTTTGTCGGAGTGTAAATTAGTTCAATCATTGTGGAAGACCATATGGTGATTCCACAAGGACCTAAAATTAGAATTACCATTTGACCCAGCAATCCAATTATTGGGTATATACCCAAAGGATTATAAATCATGTCACTATAAAGACACATGCACATGTATGTTTATTGTGGCACAATTCACAATAGCAAAGACTTGAAACCCACCCAAATGTCCATCAATGATAGACTGGATTAAGAAAATGTGGCACATGTACACCATGGAATACTATGCAGACATAAAAAAGGATGAGCTCACGTCCTTTGCAGGGACATGAATGAAGCTAGAAACTATCATTCTCAGCAAACTATCACAAGAACAGAAAACCAAACATAGCATGTTCTCACTCATGGGTGGAAATTGAAAAATGAGATCACTTGGACACATGGTGGGGAACATCACACACCAGGGATTGTTGGAGAGTGGGAGGTAGGTGACTGGGTAAGGGATATCATTAGGATAAATACCTAATGTAAATGATGAGTTGATGGGTGCAGCAAACCATCATGGCACATGAATACCTATGTATGAAACCTGCAAGTTGTACACATGTACCCTAGGACTTAAAGCATAATAAGGATTTAAAAATAAATAAATAAATAAAAATGCATCCTATTATGTGCATTTCATGTGTAAGACATGATGCTATGGGATATTTCAAAGGCTAGTATACTGAAGCAAATTCACATATTTGTAATCTCACATAGTTACTGCTATAGTTTGGATATTTGCCTTTACAAATATGCTGAAATTTGATCCCCAGTGTTGGAGGTGAGGTTGAGTTGGAGATGCTCGGGTCATGGGGGTGGATCCCTTATGAAGAGCTTGGTGTCATTCTTGTGATGAGGAGGGAGTTCTTATTCTATTAGCTTTTGAGAACTCATTAAAAAAAAAAAAAGCCTGGCACCACCCTCCCTTCTGTTGCATGTATGTGAGATCACACAATATTTTGCTTTCGGTGTCTGGTTTATTTCACTTAGCATAGTTTCCTCCAAGCTGCTCCATGTTTTCACAAATGGTAAGATCTCAATCTTGTTTAGGGCTAAATAATATTTCATTTTGCTTGGCAATAAGGTTGTTTCCATATCCTAGCTATTGTTAATAATGCTGCAATGAACATGGGAGTGCAGATATCTCTATGAGGTAGTGATTTCCTTTGGTTATATGTCTAAAGGAAGAGTTGTTGAGGCATAAGGTAGTTTTATGTTTAATTTCCCAGAAACTTCCATACCAACTTTCATAATGACTATACATTACCAACAACACTCTACAAGAATTTTATTTTTCATACATCCTAGCCAACCTTTGTGATCTTTGAGTTTTGATAATAGCCATCCCGACGTGAGTTACACAATGTCTCAAAGTACCTTCGATTTAAATTATTCTGATGATTAATGATGTTCAATATGTTTCAAATACCTGTTTCCCATTTTTATGTGTTCCTTGGAGAAATGTCAATTCAGAGCTTTTGCTCAGTTTTTAATATGTTCATTTGTTTTGCTACTATTGAGTTGTACAATGTCAGAGAAACCAGCCTCACAACAACCGGTGGGTACCCCAAGTCTGGAGGAGACAAAGGAGTTAGAAAGAGACAGAACAAATGTTTAAAAGTTGGGTCCAGGGAACCAGAGTATCAGAGGCTTGCTCATGGCCCAGAGCTCTGAGGCTCTGCCTAATTTAGTGGTTTACAAGCTCTTTGTTCTTAGGGTAGGTGGGAGGTGGGAGGAAGGAATGAGGAAAAGGATTAAGCAGTGAAGGAGAATTCATGAGTCATTCAATAAGATGTATAGCACTGTTTTTTTCTGTGAATTTCGTTGAGCAAAGGCGTGTGTCTAAACCACTTAAGATCTTTTACTTATCAGGACTGAAATGGGTGGGAGCAGGTTTTGGGAGGAGCCATGATGTTTGATTATACGCCACTGCTTCAAGGGAAAGTTATCTCCTTGAGTAACCTGTGGAGTGCCACTGAATGGTTATACTCTCAGAGCATAAAGACAAGAAGGCAATAAGGAGACTTTTCTCCTCAGATGCCACCCATGGCTCCCCATGAGTGTCTCTCACAGGGCAGACCAAGTCAACTGGCACCCCAGAAACTCTCTTTCTCACATACAAGTTCCTCATAAATTTTAGATCTTAACTCATCATCAGATATATAGCTTGAAAATATTTTTCCCAATATTTAGCCTACAGTATTTTGTTGATTGGTTCCTTTACTGTGCAAAAGCTTTTTTCTTTTGATGTAGTCTTGCTCATTTGTTTTTGTTTTTGTGGACTGAGTTTTTAATATGGTATTCAAAATAATTATTACCAGGGCCATCGTTCATGAGCTTTTTTCTATATTCTCTTCTAGGTGTTTCAGAGGTTGCAGTCTTACATTTAGGATTTTTCAGCTCATCTTCAGTTGATTTTTGTATATGATGTAAAATGTGGATCCAATTTTGTTCTTTTGCATGTGGAAATCTAGTTTTCCCAGCACTACTCATTGAAAAGATGATCCTCTTCTTATGATATCATTTTGCTGCACATTTCAAAAACTAATTGACTATATACAGTTGGATTTATTTCTGGATTCCCTGTTCTGTTTATTTGACCATGTTTCTGTGTTCATGCCAATTTCAAATAAGGTAGTATGATTCTTCCTGCTTCATTTTTCTTTCTCAAGAATTGTTTTGACAATTTATGGCCTTCTATATTGCTATAAAAATTTTATAATTTGTTTTCTATTCTGTGAAGAATGCCATTGAAATTTTGATTGAATAGCATTTAATCTGTGTATTGCTTTGGATGCTATAAACATTTTAACAATATTAATTCTCCCAACCCATAAGCATAGACCACCTTTCCATTTATTTGTGTCTTCTTCAATTGCTTTTATCAATGTTTCAAAATTTTCAGTGGAGAGATCTTTTGCTTTTTGGTTAACATTTTTCTTAAGTATTTAATTTCTTTGATATGCTTATAAGTGAGATGAGTTCTTGATTTTTTTTCAGTTAGGTAATTATTTTTACAATGACTTTACTAAATTTATTCATTAGATCTAACAGTTTCTTAAACAGAATATTTGAGCTATTTGATATCTGAATTATTTGATAATGTTTTTACCTATAGGAGTTTGTCATCAGCAAAGAGAGATAATTGTACTCATTGATTTATAATTTGGCTGCCTTTTTTTTTTTTCTTGTCGGATGTTTATGGTCCCTATTTGATTTGTTTCTCTTTTGATTATTATTATTTTATTCATTGTGCTAAATTTCAATTTAGTTGTTTTTTCTTCTAGTTTCTTAAGTACAATGAAATTTTTATTGGAATCTTTATTTTTTAATGTATGCATTTATTGCTATAATCTTCAATCATAATGCTGCTTTATTGCACACCATAGGTTGAGGTATGTTGTGTTTCCACTATTTGTCTCAAGATATTTATGAATTTTACTTTTTATTTTTCTTTTTATGTATTCGTGATTTTTTTCAAGATTTCTCCATTTCTGATTTTTCGTTTGCTACCGTGACGATCTGAAACAATATCAAATATGATTTTAGCCATCTTACTTTTGCTAAGACTTGTATTATGGCCTAGCATATGGTCTGTCTTAGAGAATCTTCCATGTGTGTTACAACAAAATATACATTCTGCTACAGGATGAAAAGTTCTGTACATATCTGTTGGGTCCACTTAGTTAAAACCACAATTCAAGTCTGGCATTTTCTTATTAATTTTCTGTCGAGTTTCTCTATTCCTTGTTGTAATTAAGGTACTGAAATTTTCTGCTATTATTTTATTGTCTTTTTTTCTTCATTTCTATTTACATTTGCTTTAAATATTTAGGTGCTCCAATGTTGAGTGCATATGTATATATATAATTGTTATATTCTTTTGATAAATTGATTCCTTTATTATAAAATGATGACTTTCTTGGTCTTATGACAGGTTTTGACTGAAATCTCTTTTATCAGATATGAGTATAGCCACCCTAATTTTTATTACCATTTGCATGTCATTATCTTGTTCTAATCCTTCACTTTCAGCCTATGTTTGTCCTTAAAGATTATGTGGGTCTCGTAGGTAACATGTAGTTGAATCTCATTTTTAAAATCGATTCGGTCACTCTACATCTTTCAAAAGCATAATTTAATTCATTTACATTCAACATAATTATTGATAAGCAAGTTCTTACTACTGTTATCTTGTTTGTTGTTTTCTGATTGAGTCATACCTCATTTTTTCCTTTCTTCCTCCCATGCCTCCATTTAAATGTTTAGCATTTAAATATTTTCATTAGCGATAAGCTTTGATTCCTTTGTTTTTATCGTTGGTGTTACTGTTGTAGTTTTTGATGGTCATCAAAGGCTCAGATAAAACATCTTATAGTTAATAATCAACTAGTTTAAGCTGACAACTTTTGTCACATAAAAACTCTAGACTTTTATCCTCTCTTCCAATTATGTTTTTGACATGACAGTTTATATCTTTTAATACTGTGCCTTCTTGAAAAACCTATTGTTGACAAGTCTTTTGCCAAATGATTTCAGGCTCCACCATTTTTCCTTTATTTTCCTTTAGTGCTTTTAGAATTTTCTTTTTTTCTCAGCATTTGAGAGTTTGATTCTTATTTGTTGTGGGGTAGTTTTATGGGGTATTAATCTTTTTTGCAGTCTCTGATCTTTCTGAATCTGTATATTTATATCTTTCACAAATTTTTGAAAGTTGTTATTATCCATTTGAATATGTTGTATATAACTTCCTCTTGCTGAGCTCTTTCATGAATATTGCTAAATCTTAGATTTGCTTATTTTAGGTAATTTTGTATATCTTGTAAATGGTCTTCATTGTTTTTGATTGCTTTTCTGTTTTGTTCTTTGTGCATTTCTTAATAACGTGTGTTAATTTTCTTTTCTTTCTTTCTTTCTTTTTTTTTTGAGACAAAGTCTCACTGTGTTGCCCAGGCTGCAGTTCAATGGAAAGATATTGACTCACTGGAACCTCTGCTTCCCAGTTTCAAGTGATTCTCCCTTCTCAGCCTCTTGAATAGCTGGTATTATAGGTGTGCACAGCTATGCCCAGATAATTGTTTGTACTCTTAGTAGAAATAGGGTTTCACGATGATGTCCAGACTCATCTTGAACTGCCAACCTCAAGTGATCAACCCATCGTAGCTTCCCAAATTGCTGTGATTACAGGCATAAGCCTGCACACCTGGACCTAATAACTCATTTTAGAGCTCACTGATTGTTTATTCTGTTTGATCTATTCTGCTTTTGAGATCCTTTTGAATTTTTCACTTTAGCCAATGTATTTCTCATTTCCAGGATTTTTTTATTTTTAAATTATTTCACTCCATTTTCTAAAAATTTCTTTCAGAAGTATATCAGTTCCTTTTCTGTGTTGTTTTAGATATCTGAGTTTCCTGAAAACTGATATTTTGAATTCTTAATCCAATAATCACTGATAGCCATCTTATTAATTAACACTGGTCAATGGTTTATTGCTTTGCCCATTTAGGGAGATTATAATTTCCTGTTTGGTGTTACTTCTTGTGGTTATACATCTATATCTTTTTACTGAAGGACTAGTTATTTGGTTTATTGTTTTCTCTGTCTTATTTTGCATTTTGCTGTATAAGATTGCTTTGAGTTTTCTTTAAGACCTAAGTATTGTGTGGGTTTTGTTTGCTTCCTTTTGGCTATGTCAGTGCCTCTGTTTTGGGAGTAAATGGTGCCTTAAGCCCAAGTTTGCCTCAACTCTAACAAACTTTGAAACACTGTCAGTCTCCTATCTGAGAGATGTGGAAGTGGATATCCTAACAGTGTGGGAAGGCTGTCTGTAGGTTGATGATCAAGGAAATTATGAAATATAACTCCTACCTCATGATAATGCTGCATAGGCACTTAGGTTTGGCATCTCCTGTGACTGTGATATCCAGGCTGGAAATGGTAGTCCTGTCTTTCTGCTTCATCCCTGCTTGTCCTGAGATTTTTTTCTCTTTACAGGCAGTCACAAGGCTTCCATGGGTTAAGGCAGGAATAGTCCTCCTGCCAGGAAATCCAAAGAGATGGGGAAGCTGATCATCTACTTCAACTTTATTTTATCCAGTGTAGTAACCATGAGTCAGAGGAGTTTTTTTTTCTTTTTTTTTTCACACTTGGTTGTCAGCAGACTAGGGGAAGAGTGTCATAAATATAAAAGGCAAACTTTCTTGACATCTGCCTGGTTTCTTCACTTCTCTGTCATCTGCTAGGAGCAGCCTCATTCTGATATTTGAGCTCTGCTTTATTGCTGTTGATAATGTTGCACTGTATACTTGATTTTGTTTTTTCTGTGTGTGTTCTTGGGGGGTTAGGGTTGGGGGCATGTGATGGCAGCTTCCTTTACTATGCCATTTTTTTTTTTTATAAAAGTACTCTCCTCCAGTTTGCACTTTTTCTGCTTTCTTGTGTGTAAATTTATGTTATATATTTTACATTTCTTATTTTTTATCTATATTTTTACACATATATATTTCTCAACATTGATTTAGCTGCATTTTGGAAGTTTTAGTAGGTTTTAATTTTTCATTTATTTGTGAAAATTATGCAATTCCTTGAGATTTTTCAGTTAATCATAGGTTGTGGAAGAGTGTATTTCTTAGTTTCCAGACATTATATATTTTTCAGTTTTTAGAAAATGAATGTCAGTCAGGCACGGTGGCTCATGCATGTAATCCTAGCACTTTGAGAGGCCAAGGTGGGTGGATCACCTGAGGCCAGGAGTTTGACACCAGCCTCATCAATACAGTGAAACTTGGTCTCCACTAAAACTACAAAAATTAGCCTGGTGTGGTGGTGTGTGCCTGTAGTCCCAGCTACTCAGGAGGCTGAGGCAGGAGAATCACTTGAACATGAAAGGCAGAGATTGTAGTGAGCTGAGTTCACACCACTGAATTCCAGGCTGGGTGACAGAATGAGAGTCCATCTTATGTAAAAAAAAAGAAAGAAGGAAAGAGAAAAAGGAAGGAAGGAAGAGAGGGGAAGTAGGCGGGGCATGGTGGCTCAAGCCTGTAATCCCAGCACTTTGGGAGGCTGAGGCAGGTGGATCACGAGGTCAGGGGATTGAGACCATCCTGGCCAATATGGTGAAACCTAGTCTCTACTAAAAATACAAAAAAATCAGCTGCGTGGTGGCAGGTGTCTGTAGTCCCAGCTACTCGGGAGGCTGAGGAAGGGGAATGGTGGAATGGCATGAACCCAGGGGGTGGAGCTTGCAGTGAGCCAAGATTGCACCATTGCACTCCAGCCTGGGAGACAGAGCAAGACTCCCCCTCAAAAAAAAAAAAAAAAAAAAAAAGAGAGAGAGAGAAATAGAGGAAGGAAGGAGAGAAAATGGGTTTCTAGTTTTATTCCATTGTAGTTGGAGAAAGCATTATGTGTGATTTCAATAATATTAAATATAATAAGACTTCATTTGTGGCCTACCATAAAGTCTATTCTGAAGACAGCACAGAGAATAACCCATAGGCACTTTAGAAGAATATGTTGTCAGCTTGTGGAGTGGGGTGTTTTGTATATGTCCAAGAGACTTATTTGTTTATACCGCTTTTCAAGACCTTTGTTTTCTTATTGAACTTCAGTTTGGCCATGTCACACATTCTTGAAAGTGGGCAGTTGAAATCTCCAACTATTATTATTATTACAGAACTGTCTATTACCTCGAATCTATTCATTGTTGTTTCATATATCCTTAGGATCTGTTATTAGGTATATGTGTAAGTATTATATCTTCTTGATGAATTAAACAATTTTGATAATTGTATAGTTCTTCTAGCTCTATTTTGGTTACCATTTGCATTATTTTTCCCTCCCTTTTAGAATATTTAAAAAGTTATTCTGCCAATCTTTGACTTTTAACTGGAGTTTAGTTTATTTGGGCTGACACTAATTGTTGACAAGAAATTACTTTTCTATTTTTTGTACTTTTTTTCTACAGGTTTTGTTGTTGTTGTTGTTATTCTTCATTCCTCCAAAACTGCTGATTTTTGCATTTGTTTTTCTAGGGTACAATTTTGATTCCCTCATTTCTCTTCAGTATATTTGAAAAGTTATTTTCTAAGTGATCATTAATGGTAGTATAATTAATATCTTAAATTTATAATAATATAGTGTGAATTATTATTTTCTATTTATTTTATTATTATTATACTTTAAGTTTTAGGGTACATGTGCACAATGTGCAGGTTAGTTACATATGTATACATGTGCCATGCTGGTGTGCTGCACCCATTAACTCGTTATTTAGCATTAGGTGTCTCCCAATGCTATCCCTCCCCCCTCCCCCCACCCCATAACAATCCCCAGAGTGTGATGTTCCCCTTCCTGTGTCCATCTGTTCTCATTATTCAATTTCTACCTATGAGTGAGAACATGTGGTGTTTGGTATTTTGTCCTTGTCATAGTTTACTAAGAATGATGATTTCCAATTTCATCCATGTCCCTACAAAGAACATGAACTCATCATTTTTATGGCTGCATAGTATTCCATGGTGTACATGTGCCACATTTTCTTAATCCAGTCTATCATTGTTGGACATTTGGGTTGGTTCCAAGTCTTTGATATTGTGAGTAGTGGTGCAACAAACATACGTGTGCATGTGTCTTTATAGCAGCATGATTTATAGTCCTTTGGGTATATACCCAGTAATGGGATGGCTGGGTCAAATGGTATTTCTAGTTCTAGATCCTTGAGGAATCGCCACACTGACTTCCACAATGGTTGAACTAGTTTACGGTCCCACCAACAGTGTAAAATGTTCCTATTTCTCCACATCCTCCCCAGCACCTGTTGTTTCCTGACTTTTTAATGATCACCATTCTAACTGGAGGGAGATGGTATCTCATTGTGGTTTTGATTTGCATTTCTCTGACGGCCAGTGATGGTGAGCATTTTTTCATGTGTTTTTTGGCTGCATAAATGTCTTCTTTTGAGAAATGTCTGTTCATGTCCTTTGCACACTTTTTGATGGGGTTGTTTTTTTCTTGTAAGTTTGTTGGAGTTCATTGTAGATTCTGGATATTAGCCCTTTGTCAGACGAGTAGGTTGCAAAAATTTTCTCCCATTTTGTAGGTTGCCTGTTCACTTTGATGTTATTTTCTTTTGCTGTGCAGAAGCTCTTTAGTTTAATTAGATCTCGTTTGTCAATTTTGGCTTTTGTTGCCATTGCTTTTGGTGTTTTAGACATGAAGTCCTTGCCCATGTCTATGTCCTGAATGGTAATGCCTATGTTTTCCTCTAGGGTTTTTATGGTTTTAGGTCTAATGTTTAAGTCTTTCATCCATCTTGAATTGATTTTTGTATAAGGTGTAAGGAAGGGATCCAGTTTCAGCTTTCTACATATGGCTAGCCAGTTTTGCCAGCACCATTTATTAAATAGGGAATCCTTTCCCCATTGCTTGTTTTTCTCAGATTTGTCAAAGATCAGATAGTTGTAGATATGCAGAATTATTTCTGAGGGCTCTGTTCTGTTCCGTTGATCTATATCTCTGTTTTGGTACCAGTACCATGCTGTTTTGGTTACTGTAGGCTTGTAGTATAGTTTGAAGTCAGGTAGCGTGACGCCTCCAGCTTTGTTCTTTTGGCTAACACTGACTTGGTGATGCAGGCTCTTTTTTGGCTCCACATGAACTTTAAAGTAGCTTTTTCCAATTCTGTGAAGAAAGTCATTGGTAGCTTGATGGGGATGGCATTGAATCTGTAAATTACCTTGGGCAGTATGGCCATTTTCAAGATATTGATCTTTCCTACCCATGAGCATGGAATGTTCTTCCATTTCTTTGTATCCTCTTTTATTTCATTGAGCAGTGGTTTGTAGTTCTCCTTCAAGAGGTCCTTCACATCCCTTGTAAGTTAGATTCCTAGGTATTTTATTCTCTTTGAAGCAATTGTGAATGGGAGTTCACTCATGATTTGGCTCTCTGTTTGTCTGTTATTGGTGTATAAGAATGCTTTGATTTTTTACATTGATTTTGTATCTTGAGACTTTGCTGAAGTTGCTTATCAGCTTAAGGAGATTTTGGGCTGAGACAATGGCATTTTCTAGATATAAAATCATGTCATCTGCAAACAGGGACAATTTGGTTTCTTCTTTTCCTAATTGAATACTCTTTATTTCCTTCCCCTGCCTAATTGCCCTGGCCAGAACTTCAACACTATGTTGAAAAGGAGTGGTGAGAGAGGGCATCCCTGTCTTGTGCCAGTTTTCAAAGGGAATGCTTCCAGTTTCTGTCCATTCAGTATGATATTCGCTGTGAGTTTGTCATGGACAGCTCTTGTTATTTTGAGATACGTCCCATCAGAACCTAATTTATTGAGAGTTTTTAGCATGAAGGGATGTTGAATTTTGTCAAAGGCCTTTTCTGTATCTGTTGAGATAATCATGTGGTTTTTGTCTTTGGTTCTGTTTATATGCTGGATTACATTTATTGATTTGAGTGTATTGAACCAGCCTTGCATCCCCAGGATGAAACCCACTTGATCATAGAGGATAGGCTTTTTGATGTGCTGCTGGATTCAGTTTGCCAGTATTTTATTGAGGATTTTTGCATCAGTGTTCATCAAGGATATTGGTCTAAAATTCTCTTTTTTTGTTGTGTCTCTGCCCGGCTTTGGTATCAGGATGATGCTGACCTCATAAAATGAGTTAGGGAGGATTCCCTCTTTTTCTATTGATTGGAATAGTTTCAGAAGGAATGGTACCAGTTCCTCCTTGTACCTCTGGTAGAATTTGGCTGTGAATCCATCTGGTCCTGGACTCTTTTTGGTTGGTAAGCTATTGATTATTGCCACAATTTCAGCTCCTGTTATTAGTCTATTCAGGGATTCAACTTCTTCCTGGTTTAGTCTTGGGAGGGTATATGTTTTGAGGAATTTATTCATTTATTCTAGATTTACGAGTTTATTTGCATAGAGGTGTTTGTATTATTCTCTGATGGTAGTTTATATTTCTGTGGGATCAGTGGTGATATCCCCTTTATCATTTTTTATTGTGTCTATTTGATTCTTCTCTCTTTTCTTCTTTATTAGTCTTGCTGGCAGTGCATCAATTTTGTTGATCCTTTCAAAAAACAAGCTCCTGGATTCATTAATTTTTGAAGGGCTTTTTGTGTCTCTATTTCCTTCCGTTCTGCTCTGATTTTAGTTATTTCTTGCCTTCTGCTAGCTTTTGAATGTGTGTGCTCTCACTTTTCTAGTTCTTTTAATTATGATGTTAGGGTGTCAATTTTGGATCTTTCCTGCTTTCTCTTGTGGGCATTTAGTGCTATAAATTTTCCTTTACACACAGCTTTGAATGTGTCCCAGAGATTCTGCCATGTTGGGTCTTTGTTCTCATTAGTTTCAAAGAACATCTTTATTTCTGCCTTCATTTCGTTATGTACCTAGTAGTCATTTAGGAGCAGGTTGTTCAGTTTCCATGTAGTTGAGCGGTTTTGAGTGAGTTTCTTAATCCTGAGTTCTAGTTTGAACGCACTGTGGTCTGAGAGACCGTTTGTTATAATTTCTTTTCTTTTACATTTGCTGAGGAGAGCTTTACTTCCAACTATGTGGTCAATTTTGGAATAGGTGTGATGTGGTGCTGAAAAAAATGTATGTTCTGTTGACTTGGGGTGGAGAGTTCTGTAGATGTCTATTAGGTCTGCTTGGTGCAGAGCTGAGTTCAATTCCTGGGTATCCTTGTTAACTTTCTGTCTCAGTAACCTTTCTAATGTTGACAGTGGGGTGTTAAAGTCTCCCATTATTATTGTGTGGGAGTCTAAGTCTCTTTGTAGGTCACTCAGGACTAGCTTTATGAATTTGAGTGCTACTTCATTGGGTGCATATATATTTATGATAGTTAACTCTTCTTGTTGAATTGATCCCTTTACCATTATGTAATGGCCTTCTTTGTCTCTTTTGATCTTTGTTGGTTTAAAGTCTGTTTTATCAGAGACTAGGATTGCAAGCCCTGCTTTTTTTTGTTTTCCATTTGCTTGGTAGATCTCCCTCCATCCTTTTATTTTGAGCCTATGTGTGTGTCTGCACATGAGATGGGTTTACTGAATACAGCACACTGATGGGTCTTGACACTTTATCCAATTTGCCAGTCTGTGTCTTTTAATTGGAGAATTTAGTCCATTGTCATTTAAGGTTAATATTTTTATGTGTGAATTTGATCCTGTCATTATGATGTTAGCTGGTTATTTTGCTCATTAGTTGATGCAGTTTCTTCCTAGCCTCAATGGTCTTTACAATTTGGCACAATTTTGCAGTGGCTGGTACAGGTTGTTCCTTTCCATGTTTAGTGCTTCCTTCAGGAGCTCTTGTAGGGCAGGCCTGGTGGTGACAAAATCTCTCAGCATTTGCTTGTCTGTAAAGTGTTTTATTTGTCCTTCACATATGAAGCTTAGTTTGGCTGGATATGAAATACTGGGTTAAAAATTCTTTTCTTTAATAATGTTGAATATTGGTCCCCACTCTCTTCTGGTTTGTAGAGCTTCTGCCGAGAGATCTGCTATTAGTCTGATGGGCTTCCCTTTGTGGGTAACCTGACATTTCTCTCTGGCTGCCGTTAACATTTTTTCCTTCATTTCAACTTTGGTGAATCTGACAATTATGTGTCTTGGAGTTGCTCTTCTTGAGGAGTATCTTTGTGGCATTCCTTGCATTTCCTGAATCTGAATGTTGGCCAGCCTTGCTAGATTGGGGAAGTTCTCCTGGATAATATCCTGCAGAGTGTTTTCCAACTTGGTTCCATTCTCCCCATCACTTTCAGGTACACCAATCAGACAGAGATTTGGTCTTTTCACATAGCCTCATATTTCTTGGAGGCTTTGTTCATTTCTTTTCATTCTTTTTCCTCTAAACTTCCCTCCTCACTTCATTTCATTCATTTCATCTTCCATCACTGATAACCTTTCCTCCAGTTGATCGCATCAGCTCCTGAGGCTTCTGCATTCTTCACGTAGTTCTCGAGCCTTGGCTTTCAGCTCCATCAGCTCCTTTAAGCGCTTCTCTGTATTGGTTATTCTAGTTATACATTCATCTAAATTTTTTTCAAAGTATTTAACTTCTTTGCCTTTGGTTTGAACTTCCTCCTGTAGCTTGGAGTAGTTTGATTGTCTGACGTCTTCTTCTCTCAACTTGTCAAAGTCATTCTCCATCCAGCTTTGTTCCGTTGCTGGTGAGGAACTGTGTTCCTTTGGAGGAGGAGAGGTGCTCTGCTTTTTAGAGTTTCCAGTTTTTCTGCTCTGTTTTTTCCCCATCTTTGTGGTTTTATCTACTTTTGGTCTTTGATGATGGTGAGGTACAGGTGGCTTTTTGTTGTGAATGTCTTTTCTGTTTGTTAGTTTTCCTTCTAACAGATAGGACCCTCAGCTGCAAGTCTGTTGGAGTTTGCTAGAGGTCCACTCCAGGCCCTGTTTGCCTGGGTAACAGCAGTGGTGGCTGCAGAACAGCGGATTTTCATGAACCGTGAATACTGTTGTCTGATCGTTCCTCTGGAAGTTTTGTCTCAGAGGAGTACCTGGCCATGTGATGTGTCAGTCTGCCCCTACTGGGTGGTGTCACCCAGTTAGGCTGCTCGGGGGTCAGGGTCAGGGACCCACTTGAGGAGGCAGTCTGCCCATTCTCAGATCTCCAGCTGCATGCTGGGAGAACCACTGCCCTCTTCAAAGCTGTCAGACAGGGACATTTAAGTCTGCAGAGGTTATTGCTGTCTTTTTGTTTGTCTGTTCCCTGTCCCCAGAGGTGAAGCCTATAGAGGCAGGCAGGCCTCCTTGAGCTGTGGTGGGCTCCACCCAGTTTGAGCTTCCTGGCTGCTTTGTTTATCTAAGAAAGCCTAGGCAATGGCAGGCACCTCTCCCCCACCCTCTCTGCCGCCTTGCAGTTTGATCTCAGATGCTATGCTAGCAATCAGCAAGACTCCGTGGGCGTAGGACCCTCGGAGCCAGGTGTGGGATATAATCTCCTGGTGCACTGTTTTTTAAGCCCTTCAGAAAAGCACATTATTGGGGCGGGAGTGACCCAATTTTCCAGGAGCCATCTGTCACCCCTTTCTTTGACTAGGAACGTGAACTCCCTGACCCCTTGTGCTTCCCGAGTGAGGCAATGCCTTGCCCTGCTTTGGCTTGTACACGGTGTGCTGCACCCACTGTCCTGCAGCCACTGTCTGGTACTCCCTAGTGAGATGAACCCAGTACCTCAGATGGAAATGCAGAAATCACCCGTCTTCTGTGTTACTCACTCTGGGAGCTGTAGACTGGAGCTGTTCCTATTCAGCCATCTTGGCTGCCCCCCTAGTGTGAATTATAACAACTGAGTGTTAAGATTATACAAAAATCATTTTCCCATACTGCTCTCCCCACCTTCCTTTTTTCTGTCAAAAATAGTGTGTTATACAATATGGGCTAACAACCCAGATATGCAATTATTGTTTTATTCTTTGTCTTTTTTTTATTTTACCATTGCATTGTATTTTATTTTATGTCATTGAGACAGGGTTTCAGTCACAGAGGCTAAACACGGTTCACTATAGCCTCAAGCTCCTAGGCTCAAGGGATCTTTCCACCTGAACCCACCATGTACCTGGGACAGAAGTGCCTGCCACCACAGCTGGATAATTTTGTTTATTTTCTGTATAGATAGGGTCACACTTTGTTGCGCTGGCTGTTCTCAAACTCCTGGGCTCAAGGAAATACCCCTACTTTGTTGGGATTGCAGTTGTGAGATACTGTGCCTTACTTCTTGTCATTTAAATCCAATAGAAAAATAAAGTCATAGAAACCACAAATACAATAATATTGGCTTTTCTATTTTGTGGTGTAATTACTTTATTGATATTCTTTATTTCTTTATTTGCACATGAGATACTATTTTTCTTTCATTCCTTGCTTGTTTTTATCATGTTTTGTAAGGCTGATCTAGTAGTAATATACTCTGTTAAATAGTTTGTTTGGAAATGCCTTATTTGCTCATAAATTTAAATTTTGGTTTGGCCAGATATTGAGCTTATGATTGACTTTGTTTTTTTTATTTCAGCACTTTAAAGATCTCATAACAGTGACTTCTTTCCACCGTAATTTTTAATGAGAAATTGGCTGTTAATGTCATGGAGGATAACTTGCATGTGATCAGTTACTTCTGTCTTGCGTCTTTTAAAGTTGTCCATTTATTTGTCTTCTGTCAACTTCAGTGCATGTGTTTCAGTGCGGATACCTTTGAGTATTCTTCCTGGAGTATTTTGTTCTTTGGAGATACTTGATCAGTGGATTTGCATCTATCAACATATTTAGGAAGTTTCAGCCACTGTTCATTTAAATATTATTTTTTTCCCTACCTTTCCTTTTCCAGTGGTACTCCTATTATGAATATGTTGATATTCTTGATGGTGTCCCATGCAACCTTAGTTTTGTTCATTATTCTTATTTCTCTTCTTGTTCCTTACACTGAATAATATCAAACAATACATCGTAAAGTTACCTAATTATGCTTTCTGCATGCTCACACATGCTGTTCAATTCTGCTAGTTAGAGATTATTGATATTGTTTTTTAAAATAATTTATGTTTTTATTGGTATTTTCAATTTTGAATCACTGTTTTCATGGGTTCCTTAGGTCTTTGAGAACATTAAAATGAAGTGAATTGAAATATTTCCCTAGGTAGTACCATGACTAGGCTTCCTGAAAGAGTTTCGTTTAATTATGTTTTCTTTGAGTGTGCCTTTGTTTTCCTTTGAATGCCTTTCAGTTTATTGTTGAACACTGAACACTTTAAATATTATTCAGCATATTTGGATAACAAATTACAGACCTCCACAATTGCTTAGTTTGTGGGTTGTTTACTTGTTTAGCAACCCTCTAAAACTATTTTTTGTGGTCTGTATTCTTTATCATGTATGGCCACTTAACCTTTGTTCTGTCACCCTTTTGGTCACTTACTGTCCTTGACAAATTTTAAAAAGAAAAAAAGGAGGAAAATAAAGAAAAGAAAAGATAAACCGCCCAGACTTTGCATATGGACTCTGAGGAACTCTAGTGTTTAGCCCAAAGTCAGGGAAAAGTGAAAAGCTTTGGGGTCTTCTCTGTGCATGCATCCAAAAATGGACATACTTATATCCTTCTAAATATACCAGTAGGAGTCTGGGAATGGTGGTTCATATCCGTAATCCCACCAAATTGGAAGGCTTAGGAGAACAAAGCACTTGGCAAGATCTCTTCTATAAAAAAAAAAAAAAAAATACAAAAATAAGCTGGTTGTGGTGGCCCAAGCCTGTACTGTGAGACGCTGAAGTGGAAGGATAGGTGGAGTCCAGAGAGGTGAAATGCTCAGGAGGCTGAGGTGGCAAGATCATTTGAACCCAAGGAGGTTGAGGCTGCAGTGGACCATGATCATGCCATAGGACTCCAACGTGGGCCACAGGGCAAGCTCTGTCTCTATTGAAAACACAATCCCAAATGAGCAACAAAAAACAGAGTTTTTCCAAAGCTGATTTTGCACATCAATTTTCTTCCCAACCCTCTTCCTTGCAGTCATTTTATCTGTGTACTGCTTGACCTGACTCTTATTCCTTGCTACAGGTGGCTCTGACTAGTATATTTCCTGTCCACAAATGCCTCCTGGGAGTCACCTTCTGCCCACAAGAAAGCTCTGAGGTGGGCTAAAGGAAAGCCTCTGAGCTAATAATCTCCAAGGGAACCTCAGACATTTTAAATCACACAACCACAATTATTTGAGATAAGCTGTCTATTTTCCCCACATGAATCAAAATCTGCATCTAGAATTTAATCTTCTTCACAGTTGCCATGAAGCCATGGAGTGGGTGATGATGGTCAGTTACAATGCCACATACTGTCTTGCCCAAACTTAGAGGTCAGGTCTTTCTTCATTAACACTCCCCATAGTTACATTAGATTCCAGAGCTCCAAAAATCAAGTCTGAGGCTTTTTTTCTCATCCTTATATCTCTTCACTTTTAACCTAATGAACTTTAATGACAACATAAAATAGAAAGTTGGTTAAATTTACCTTGCTTGTTAATGTTCAGAGAGGTTTTTTTGAGATGGAGTTTCACTCTCTTACCCAGGCTAGACTGCAGTGGTGGGATCCCGGCTCCCTGCAGCCTCTGCCTTCCAGGTTCAAGGGAGTCTCTTGTCTCAGCCTCCTGAGTAGCTGGGATTACAGGAATGCACCCTCATGCCTGCCTAACATTCTCATTTTTAGCAAAGAGGGGTTTCACCATGTTGGCCAGGCTGGTATCAAATTCTTGACCTCAAGTCATCCACCTGCCTCAGCCTCCCAAAGTGCTGGGATTACAGGCATGAGCCATCGTGCCCAGACTGATTTTTAAGATTTCATTTGAGGCTGCTTCCATCATTTTCATGAGATCCATTCTGTCTTTCATATAATAAGAAATAGTTGATAAATATACATATTTGTTAGAACTTTTAAGTGATATAACTATTATTTTACAAATTATTAAGAGTTCAGTTAATTCATTTCACCACAGTATAAGAGTTGTTACAAATAATTAAGTTCCATCTTGGGCCAGTTTAATCTCACAGTCTCTAACTAAAGTATTTGAGTGTAAAAATTAACTCTATAATTAGACTACGTAATGTACAGCTCATATATTATTATTACATTAGTGGTGTTTTACATAACTAAATGTAAGGGTGATATTTTATGACACTATCATATTCATCTTGTAGAGTTATGCCCTCCTAAGAAGACAGAATTACACTGGGTAGGTGTAGGCATATCACCAGGGAGTTCAAAACATACTCCTCAGATTTCATTGGGAAATGAAAAGTGAAATGTTATGACTGTTTTGGAAATATAGCCTTAGCCAATAAGGAGATGGCTTGTATCTTCTATGATAAAAAGAACGATAAATAATGAATAACTTGAGATTTTCCCACATTTGTTTCCTGTATTGAGTTTTAAATAATAAAACATCTAAATAACTGTAATAATAAATTTAAGTAATAAAACTATTTAAACAAATTTTAAATATTAACCATTATATTTATTTATATGAATTAAATGGTCAGTGTACATTTCTTTATTTATATAACTTCAACAGGCTCTCAAGTATAGGAGAGAATAGGGACTTTCACACCTCTAAATGTCTTATAGCTAGGATGGACAGAAATGGAAGGAGTAAAAAAATAACATAAGCTTATCTGCCACACAACTAAAATCTTGTTTCATAACTAATCTATAAACTTAGTATTCAAAAATTTACTACTGAAATTACAAAGTTGTATTATTTATTATAATATTAAACACTTATAGAGAGGTAATTATATCTCAGAATTTTAGCTTAAAATGGTGGATATAACAGTAAATAACAGTGAAATGGATCCTCACTTCATAAAGTAACAGTTAATTGTAAAGCACAAAGGAAGAATAGAAAGAAAAAGAAAAGAGATGTGTTTCATTTGTTGAAAAGAAGAATAGTTCTAGAACTTGAATTAAAAATAAATTGAATATGGTAACACAGAAGCAGGAAGTAAATTAAGATGTTGATACTATCATTTAGGGAACAATGAATGATGACCTCAACTGGAACGTATGAACAGCAAGAAGAAAAAAAATTTGTAAGTGGGAGATAATAAAAAAGTTATTATAGATAAAATATGAAAGATACAAGTGAAAATAATGTATTTGGAATATTTTTATGTTATATAGATGATGTATTTTTAGACAAAAAAATGATGGAAGAGAGAGGCATGTAGAAAGTGTAAAGAAGTTCAGGGGAAGATTTCAATTTTGCTATCTTAATCTTGGGGCGCTCATAAGAAAAAAAAGCACAATATGGGAATCCAGAGGTCATATCACCAGTTGAATTCCTTAGAACTTCAGGTTTAAAACGTTAGAGGCTTTTGTCTCAAAACAACATCAATAAAAATCCAGGTGTGGTGGTGTGCATCTGTGTTCTCAGCTACTGAGGAGACCAATGAAGGAAAATTGCTTGAGCCCAGGAATTTGAGGCTGTAGTCGGTCAAGGTCTCACTACTGCACTCCAGGCTGGGTGGCAGAACACTTTCTTAAAAAAAGGAAAGAAAGGAAAAAGGGAAGGGAAAAGGGAAAGAAGAAAGGGAAGAAGAAAGAGGTATTCTGTATAGTTACATTAGTGGTCTAATGAACAGACATGTATGAGATAAAATGCAATAAAAGGCATTGACAATGAAATAGAGAAATCAGAGGAAAGTTGAGTCACGTAATCCAAAGAAACAAAGTATTTCAGGAATGAGGGTGTGAATCAATTTTACAGATACAAATGACTGTATGAGTAATATGCAACAGATAAGTGAAATATGGGATTTAGTGACAAGTATAATATATGATTCTAAAAAACAGGGTAAATGCCTGAAGAAAGGAGGGTTAAGAGAAGTAAAATTAAACCTTGTCATGGCAAACTCTTTCCATGAGTCTTGCTATCATGGAAAATAAACAATTGAGTTGAAAGTGCCATATCTAGGACTAAGACAAGCAGCATGTAGATCTAGTAAAGAAAATTATCAAGCCAGGTGTGTTGTCTCACAAATGTAATTCCAGCACTTTGGGAGGCTGACGGGACAGATCACTTGAGGTCAGTTCGAGACCAGCCTTGGCAACATGGTGGAACCCCATCACAATTAAAAATTCTAAAATTAGCCAAGTGTGGTAGTGCATGCCTGTAATGTCAGATATTCAGCCGACTGAGGCAGGAGAATCACTTGAATCTGGGAGTCCAAGGTTGCAGTGAGCTGAGATTGTGCCAGAGACTCCAGCTCAAAAAAAATCAACTAAAATAAAAGACAAAGAAAAGAAAATGATCCTGCATGTAGAGTGAATAAGTAATAGTACAAGCAGACAATAAATAATAAGTAAATCATTGTTTTAAGAAGCTGTGAAATCCAAAGCAAAGGTGAAGAGGGTCATCCATAGGAGTGGAAAAAATATTCTCAAATCTACATGAGCTTTATTTTTGGTGGTGATTTCTGATGAGAAATAAACACAAAAGAAAGTGTGACTAAGAAAGTTGTCACCACTGCTTTGGTAGAAAAAAATGGAGAAGAAACAACAACAACAACGAAATAATGGAAATTACATAATATTAAGCTTTAGTGTCCTTCATCCCTTCCCATGGTGTTTGTTTCCCCAAGAAATAACAGAAGCCAAATAGTCAAAATAGAAGAAAACATTTGCATATATTACTGTCTATATCTATTAAGCCAAGTTTATTTTAACTATAATTCGTTCTTTTAACATTTTTATTTTAAAGTCACAAATGTAAATATTTATGGGACACAAAGTTATTTTATAATGCATGTATATATTGCAAAATAATTAAATTGGGCTAGATACCACATCCATCACCTCACATAGTTATCATTTCTTTCTTTGTGATAAGAATATATGAATTCTACCATTTAAACAATCTTTTTTTTGAGATAGAGTTTTGCTCTTTTTCCCCAGACTTGAGCGCAGTGGTGCAACCTCAGTTCATTTCAACCACCGCCTGAGTTCAAGTTATTCTCTTGCCTCAGCCACTCTAGTAGCTGGGACGACATGCACATACCACCAAACCTGGCTATTTCTTATACTTTCAGTAGAGATGGTGTTTAATTGTTTTGGCCAGGCTGGTCTCGAACTCCTGGCCTCTAGTGATCCTCCCACCATGGCCACCAAAAGTGCTGGGATTTCAGACATGAGCCACCATGCCTGCCCTTTTTTTTCTGTTAAGCAATTTTGAAGTTGACATTTACTAACTGTGGTCACCATTCTGTGCAATGGATCACCAGAACTTTTTCCTATCTCACTGAAATTTGTTACCCTTTGACGAACACCTCCCATTTCTCCACCCACTCCAATCACCACCCCATACTCCAATCTCTGACTACTTTTTGTGTGTTTTTATACAGAGTCAGGGCCTTGCTGCATTGCCCAGGCTGGAGTACAGTGGCACAGCTGTGGCTCACTGTGGCCTCAAACTTCTGACCTCAAGTGATCCAACCACCACATCCTCCCAAAGTGCTGGAGATACAGGCATGAACCACCACATCTGGCATATTCACTGTTTGAAGGAGTTCAACTTTTTTGATTTTACATATAATTGTGATCATTCTATACTTGTCATTCTGTGCCTCTCTTATTACACTGAACATAATGTCTTCCAATTCCATTCATTTGGTCACAGATAAATAACAGAACTTCCTCCTTTTTTAAGGCTGTCTTGTATAACTCATTGTGTATATGTGCCACAATTTATATGTTGATCTGTTGATGAGCACTTGGGTTGTGTTACCGTATTTGGCTATTATGAATAACGCTGAGATGAATATAGGAGTGTAGATATCTTTTTGACATGCTAATTTTATATCCCTTGAGTACATATTCTGAAGTTGAGTAGCTGGATCATGTGGTAATTCTATTTTTAATTTAATTTAATTTTTGAAACCTCAATTCTATGACCCCAAAGCACAGGCTACAAAAGCACAACAGAAAACAAGTGGATCACATTACATCAAACTAAAATGTTTCTGCACAGAAAAGGAAAAAGGGAAACAAATATTAGTGTGAAGAGACAACCCAAACACTTGGAGAAATTATCTGCAAACCATATATATGATAAAGGGTGAATAATAAATACATAAAAGGAACTCAAGCCGTTTAACAACAAGAACAAAAAATTAAGCCTATTACATATGGTCAAATGACCTGAACTTACATTTCTCAAAGGAAGACATACAACTAGCCAACAACTCTATATTTAATATTGATTTACTGACTGATGGATTTCAGATAGATTCTCACTCTGTCATCCAAGCTGGAGTGCAGTGGTGTGATCTCAGCTCACTGAGTCTTCCACCCACTGGTTTCCAGCAGTTCTGCCTCAGCCTCCTTAGTGGTTGGGATTACAAGTAGCTACTTTGCCTGGCTAATTTCTGAACAACTGTATATTTAAAGATGCTCAATACCACCAATCATCAGGGAAATACAAATTAAAAACAACAATGAGCCCTCCTCTCACACATATTGGAATGGCTTTTATTATCAAGATGAAAGATGACAAGTGTTTTTGAGAATGTAGAGCACAGAGAATCCTTGTGCACTGTTGGTAGGAATGTAAATTTCTATTTTAAATTATTAACCTGAGGATTTCTTTTAATAGGACAGGTTTTGTGCTTTAAGATGCATTAGCATGAGTTGTTTTCTGTTGGTCAAAGTTTAATGAGAAACACTTTAGTTACCTTAAATTCATATAAATAGGATCATGCTCATAAGACTTCTGTTTCAGGTTCTTCTTAAGTACAGAATGAAAACTGTGGTAAGTACTATTTCTGAAAAGAAAATGTTCACTGATAATGTATATACTAGATTACAAACACTTGTTAAATTAAAGGCATAGGTACCAAAAATGTACTAGGTGAAAAATGCACTATGATTATTTTTTCTGCTCAGTTTTTGGACCCAGATGGATTTTTGATTTTGTTTTGTTTAATAAGTTGTACAATTACATTTAAGAAAACAAAAATTACTAATGCATAGTCACAGGAGAAAGATCAATCTTATTGGAAACTACTTCCAAGACTTTGCTGTTTATAATTTTTATGAGTATGCTTATAGAGTCACATTCAGCCTCTTTAGTCTTTGTTCTGTGAAAGTATATATGGATATTTTATGGATATTGCATACTTTTTTGTTGAAAATATCCAACACTTCTCCATGAGTGATAGTAATTCCTCAGCTACTTATTTTTATTTTTTATGTTTTGTGTAAATATTCTCCAGATGTTTACACAATATCGCAGTACTTCTGGATGATTTTCAGTATGTCCTGGCAACACTTTGCCTGACCACCTTGGTTGCAGATACTGACAGAAGAGGAGCATAAACCCAATGGCTAATAGGTAGATTATGATGAGCTACATGGCAATTAATGAGTCACAAGACTTCAGTAAAATTTTCCCTCCAAAGAACCTAAATACAAATATTATTATCACATTTTCTAAAAACTGAAAGCTATAGTGTAGGATTCTATGGCCCACCTCTGTCTCTTGTCAATTATTTCCTCATTTGACAGCTGCAGTTTTACTGCCGACCAGCAGGAGAAGTTTATGGCAGTGAATACTAGCATGATAAAGATAAACATCTGTACTGTACCGACCATGCTGGAATTATTTTCTGTGTTGCTAGGAAGATGAGCTCCACTTTTCCAAAACTCCAGCCATGGTGCCAACAATAATACAGAATATATGATTAATAGTAAGGGTAAGCTCCTCTATCACAGAGATGCAGGGAAAAGTGCCAGAGTCACTACACATGAGATAATCACCAAGGAATACCATATCATGACATAGATGAATTTTATTGCCTGTAGCTTAATGTCAGCAAAGTTGTTGCTGGTGTGGATGGCCAGTATATTGCAGTGAATGGCCCCATACACAACTGGTAAGAGGAAACACATCATCAGCAATACTATTAAACATCAAAATGTTAGAGAATAATTTTCATTAGTAATGGCCACTTTCTCTTTTAAACTTACCATGTTAAGATATGTTCCTCCCTACCCACTTTCTTCAGAAAATAATTTACTTAAGAAAAAGAAAAAAGTTATTGTTAACTTTACATTATGAGGGATTTATGCGTGCAAAACCTATATTATACCTAGGAAAAACAAATAATAACTGAATACATACATACCCACATTTATAAATGTATATACACATTGCCCCCCAAAAAATAACTGGGATGTATGAAACTGGGTACAGACATTCATATCTGATGCTATAAGGTGTGACAACACATAGAAGGAAGTCTCAATTAAGAAAAAATAATGTTACCTGAATTAGCTCTTGAAAAGGTAGTTACTTTTTTATAGAAAGCTAGATTGTAAAGTAGGAAATTACAATGTAAAGTAGGAGGTGAATGTAATATAAACCTGTGTAACAGGAAATAGGAAATAAGCTGTGGAATTAAAGTAAATCCTGGAAGTGAGGCTGACAGATTTTGCTGAGTGATGGAATACAAGGTACTAGAGAAGCAGAAAAATTAAAAGATTTAGAAATTAAGTGGTATGAGTATGTGTGTTTTTGTTTGTGTGTATTTATGTAATTTTATCAGAAAGTTCTTTATAAGCAAATTAATTTAATTTTTACATTGTTCTCCCAATAATTAGACTAACACGCAAAAGGAAGAAAACCAAAATTATGAAGTATTGAATAAGCAGTTTAAACAATATTGTACCACATTCAGTTGAAAAAGTAAAAAATCATTGCCTATATACAGGCGGGTTAAAAAAATACATTTCTCATATACAATGAAATGAAGCCAGAAAACAAAGAGAGGCCAAATAGTCATTACTAATATAAGGTAATTATTCATTTTCTAACACCATTTAGAAAATGAATATCAAGAGTCCATTTATTACTTCAGGAATACCCAAAGAGAAACTCAAAAGCAATAACATTCTTAACTGCATTTATGAGAAATAAGACTGAATAAAAATAAATGACCTAAAAATTAAATTTTAGAAAGTAAATTTTAGCTGAGTGTAGTGACTTATACCCTTAATTCGAGCACTTTAGGAAGCTGAGGTGAGTAGATCACTTGAGCCCAACAACAAAAACAACAACAACAAAAAAGAAAACACAAAAAATGTTAGCCAGGCATAGTGCCATATGCCTGTGGTCTCAACTATTCAGAAGGCAGCGGTGAGAGGATTGCTTGGGCAAAGGAAGTAGGCATAGTACTTTTTTGCCTTGGGACTTTGATTTGCCTGTCCCCTGAGCCCAGCACTTTGGGAGGCTGATATCCAGGAATAATCTAGTAGGCCAACCTTGGCAAGAGACTAGAAACTATGACCTCAGCAGAATGGACTTGAGTTCCAGTCAATATTCCTGCTGATTGACTACAGTAACTTCAGGCCCTGAATAAAGGTCAGAGGGCAGACCATGGAAGATACAGACCTTGAGTGCACCCAGTGCTCAATCATGTGCTACAGGAGCAACCTGGCACTGAGTTACCTTTGGCAGTCAAATTACTCCAGCCATGAAAATCTGCTCATTAGTCTTTTCCTAGTGCTAGCAGGGTGGAAGATATCACAGGCTTAAATACCGTAATTTCCTTTTTCTCCAAATTGCCCTGAATCTCTGGACAGGCTTACCGTGGAAGAAAGCGTCCAAACAAAGCCAAACCATAAACACTGAATTAGGCACCTACATCACTGCGCAGACATCCATGCATAATTACAAGGATTAGGATAGATGAGAGAAACATGATGGCATCAGGTGGTCAAAATAAAGTCTAGTGGTGACTGACCCAAAGAGATGGGCATGGACACATGGCCTTACAAGGAATTCAAAACAGTTATTTTACAACAATGCAGTAGACTTCAGGAAAACACAAAGAATTCCAAAATTTATCAGAAACTTACCCAAGAGATTAAAATAGTGGGAGGAAAAAACAAACAGAAATCTTGAAGAATAAAACACAACAAAATAAAAAATGCAATCAACAGCAGTGACAATGGAAGTAGTCAAGCAGCAAAACTCAAAGACAGGTCAATTGAAAATATACAGTCAGAGGGGAAAACATAAATGAGATTCATGAGATTAATGGGATAACATCCAAAGAGCAAAGGTATCAGACACTGGCATTCAAGAGTGTGGTACAAGTGGGCAGGATGGCTCATGCCTGTAGCCCCAGCACTTTGGGAGGCCAAGGCAGGTGGATCATATGTTATCAGGAGCTTGAGATCAGCCTGGACAACATGGTGAAACTGTTTCCTTTTAAAATACAAAAAATAGCCAAGTATATTGGTGGACATCTGAAATCCCAGCTACTCAGAAGGCTGAGTCAGGAGAATCACTGGAACTCAGGATATGCAGGTTGCAGTGAACCACAATCACACCATTGCACTCCAACTTGAGAGACAAGAGCAAACCTCCATCTCAAAAAGGAAGTATAAAAAAAATTAGACAGCTTATTCAGAGAAATAATAACAGAAACCTTTCCAAACTTAAATAAAATATTAATATTCTGCTACAGGAATATCAAAGGCTTCCAATCACATTGAATTTCAATAAAAATATCCTATGACTTAATATAACCAAATCACCAAATATCAAAGACAAAAAGAGAATACAGATTTAAGGAGGAGAAAAATAAATAAAATATTATACCAGGAATACATCTATATAAGTAATATATGCATACTTATGATACAAATTTTAATAGATCCAAAGGAAGAAAAAAGTGCAAGATGATACTAGAAAACTTCAGCAGCTTACTTTCAGCAATGAATATATAATGCAGACATAATTTAATAAGTAAATATTAGATTAAAATGCCCTGTAGGGCAAACGCTAAAAACAGTTACTGAACCATCCATCCAAGAACTATAGAATAAACATTCTTCTCCACTGCATATATGAAACATCTCCCAGGATATATCATACATTAGGCAAAAAAAAAAAAAAAAAAAACACATCTTAACGAATTTGAAAAGATCAAAGTCATATCAATTATCTCTTCTGAAATCACAAATTCATAAGTACCTCAAAATTAAACAACATAATCCTTAACAGCCAATGAGTCAATGAAGACATTAAAGAGAAAGCACCATATTTCTTGACACAAAAATAGAAACACAACACACCAAAACCGATGGGATACAACCAAAGCAGTTTTAAGATTGAAGTTATGGCAATAAATGCCTTCAACTAAAAGAAGATATCAAATACATAACTTGATGTTTCAATCAAGGAATTAGAACAACAAAAAGCTAAACTCAAAAGCAAAAAAAAGCAAAGTCCCTAATAAAGAAAGAGTCAAAAAAGACATATGATAACTGATACAAAGAAACAAATAAATGGTCAGAAATCAAACCAGCAATAAAAAGTCACCTGTTAAAGAAAAGCCCAGGACCTGATGTATTCACTGCCACATTCTATCTACTGTAAAAAACAAACTACTGACACTTATTTTTAACCTAGTCAAAACAAAAACAAAAAACATTAAACAAAAAAGGAAGATATGGCAACTGTTCCAACTCATTCCATTGGGACAGCATTACGCTGATTACAAAACAAGAGTATAAGAAAAAAGAGAAAACCATGGGCCAATATATCTTATAAACATAATGTAAAAATCCTCAACAAAATAATGGGAAATGACTTAAAATGTACATTTAGAAAATCATTCACCATAATCATTCACCATAATCAAGTGAGATTACAGGGATGCAGGAATGGTTTAATACACAATCATTAAATGCCATAAATTACATAACAAAATAAAGAACAAAGTCTATGCAGTCAATAAGTGAAAAAAAATTTGACAAAGTTGAACATTTTTTCACAATAAAATCTCTTAACAAATTATGCGTAGAATAACTGTAACTCAACACAACAAATGACATAGACCCAAATAACCAGATAATGCTATAAATACAAACCCTTAGCAAATATCACACTCAATGGGAGTTAAAAGTTGAAAGCTTTTCTGTGAAGATCTGAAAGAAGACCTGGATGTTCACTTTCACTACTTCTATTAACATAATAGTAAAAGTCCTTAGCCAGAGTAATCAGACAAGAGAAAGTAAGAAAGGTATCCAAATTGGAAAGGAAAAAGTAAAATTGTCCATATATGCTGCTAATTACATAATATGGAAATCCTTAAACACACCACTAAAAAGTACTTAGAACTAATTCAGAGAAATCGGTGAAGTTTCAGTTTATAAAATAAACATACAATTCTGTAGCATTTCCATATACTAATAGCAAAGTATCAAAAAAAAAAAAAAACCTAAGAAAACAATCTCATTTACAATAGGTATGGGAATAAAAAGGAGTAAATTTAACCAAGGAGTTAAAAAAATCTGCATTCGGGAAACTATGAAACATCAATAAAATGTTAAAATGGCATAAATAAATGGAAAGATATCTAGTTCATTGACTAGGAAAAGTAATATGGTTAAAATGTTTATATGATCCAAAGCAGTGCACCGCTTGAATGCAATCTCCATCAAAGCACCAATGGCATTTTTCACAGAAATTGAAAAATATCCTAAATTAATATGAAACCACACAAACACACACACACACACCCTGAATAGCCAAAGCAATCATGAAGATGGCAGTGGGGTTGGGGAGTGAATTCACAGACCTGGAGATGTCACAATGCTACAAACCAATACAATAGAATACAGTGAGCAAAAATAAATTTATACCTGTATAGCCAACTGATATTCTGCAGAGGTGCCAAGAACACAAAATGAAGAAGTGTCAGTCTCTTCAATATGTAGTGCTGGGACAACAAGAGAGCTATATGCAGAAGAATGTAACTAGAACATTATCTGTCACCAAATACAAAAACGAACTCAAATGGATTAAAAAGCCTAGTGGAGTGGTGTTGCACCTATAGTTTCAGCTACTTTGGGCTCAGATGGGAGGATCACCTGAGCCTAGGTGTTCGAAGCTGTAGCATGAAACACTTATGCCACTGCCCTCCACACTAGATAAAATAGTGAGACCTCACCTATAAGAATATATTTTTAAAAACATTTAAAAATAAAGAGGTAATGACACCACCAAACTGTCAAACTAGTAGAATAAATCACAAAACATATTTAACGACCGTGGCCTGGGCAAGAATATTTATTGGATAAGACTTCAAAAACACAAGCAAAAAACACATAAACAGAAAAATGAGGTACAGCATACTAGAAAACTTGCATAAAACAAAAAATAAAAATAAAATAAAATAAATCATCAGAGTAATAGAATGAGAGCAAATATTTGCAAACTGTACATCAGACAAGGGGTCAATCAAAATATACAAGGAACTAAAAACAGATTCAAAAGAACATGAAAATAATAACCCAATTAAAAATAAGTATCTTCTGTTTTCAAAAGAATATATATACACAGCTACCGGTGTGTGCATGTGTGTGTGTGTGCGTGTGTGACTGTGGCTGTGCATATCTGTGTGTGTGTGTGTGTATATATATATATAAATCTCAACATTTCTCATCATCACAGAATTATAACCTCTACCTCAAGGGATTCTCTGCTGCAACCCCCTAAGCTCCTAAGTAGCTGGGATTAGAGATGCGTGCCACCAGAGATGCATGCCCAGCTAGAGATGCATTAGAGATGCCCGGCATGCATTAGAGATGCGTGCCCAGCTAGTTTTGTATTTTTAGTAGAGATAGGGTTTCACCATGTTAGCTAAGCTGGCCTCTAACTGCCGAACTCAGGTGATCTGCCGGCCTCAGCCCTTCAAAGTGCTGGAATTAGAGGTGTGAGCCACCATGCTCGGCCTATTGCCAAGAAATTTAAGAAATTTTATAAATTTCTTAAATTAAGAAATTAAGAATTTCTTAAATTAAGACATTTTATAAATTTCTTAAATTAACATTGTAAAAAAGAAAAAGTTGGCCAGGCACAATGGCACACACCTGTAATCCCAACACTTTGGGAGGCCAAGCTGGGTGGATCATGAGGTCAGAAGCTTGAGACCAGCTGGGCCAATATAGTGAAACCCCATCTCTACTAAAAACACAAAAATTAGCTGGGTGTGGTTGTGTGCACCTGTAGTCCCAGCTACTCAGGAGGCTAAGGCAGGAGAATCCCTTGAATGTGGGAGTTGGAGGTTGCAGGGAGCTGAGATCATGCCACTGCACTCCAGCCTGGGTGACAGAGTGAGATACTCTCTCCAAACAACAGCAACAAAATTAGGTATGTTTTTACTGCACAGAGATTTATTGGTTCTAATGTTATCAGGAGGTTTATTTATTTGTTGAGTTTTCTGGCTAATGTGTTGTTCATTTTTTGTTGTTTCTGCCTACTTCATTTTCTTTCAGGAGATTCAGTCAATTAAACTTAAATTAGCTCGAGAGTATGGCCCAAAATCACTTCATGCATTGTCACTGGGATTAACTCTTTGGCTTTGCAGGAGTGTTTATTGCCCTGTTAGTGTTACTAATTGCCCTTGCTATTACTCATTTTTATTTGCATAGAAGGTTAAATCATGAGGTTGCACATTTTTGCATGTGTTTATAAAATTCTGCACTTACTGTTTTAATGAAAGGTAACAGTTTTCCCCAGTGACTCTTAATTCTATAAAATGTATGTAATTTTTTATACATTTTGCTATCTTGGAATTCTAAATGCAGATCTGAATGAAATTAGTTCTTACAAAATTCATAGTACTCATGCAAATCAGCATAGTAACAGACAGGAGTCATATGGAAATGAATTGCTTAGCTATGTTTTGATATTCCAAGTCACAGCTACAAATTTAAAGATGTCTAGAAAATCTACCACTGAGATGTTAAATCACGTCAATTGACAAATAAAATTTATGAGATTATTTTTGAGCCACACTCTCTTTGCCCTCACTCTATGCTCAGTCCTTAATTTAAGGTTATATTTCTATCCCTCATAACTATTTAGAATGTCCATAGACTGAATGAGAATAATATTAAAAGGAACAGAAAAAACGACTGACTTAATCCCATTTGCACTTTTTAAAAACTATCATTACCTATGACTGATAAAAATTGCACAGGAAAATTTTCAAAATTGTGAAAACTAAATAAAACTAAACCAGGATGCATTTCAGTCAGAGGAATGATGATTATCACATCTTTAATCTTGATAGAGAACTACTTATTTTCTATTTACTTCTTGGAAGCAGAGATCAGATATTTGTGTCACTTACCTCATTATAGGTCCTAAAGGAAAAATGAGCCAAAAAAAGTAATGTAGCTTTATTTCTCCTCAAGTCTTTGTTGAAAAACATTAGAGTAATTTGATCCAAAATTACCTCCATGATAATAAAGTTCATGGCAAATGTCATCAGAATCCATCACTAACTTTTCAGTTAATTTCAAACAGATGGCCTCACCACAGCAGAGAACAGTTGAGCAGAGAATGCTGAAAGGAAAGCTCATATGGGGTTTGTGCCCAAGGGCCATTTCTTCTTCCAAATATAAAAGTCCTCCTGTACTTTCTTTATCAGTCTTTTCAAACACTGTGCCATTAGCATGCTGCTAATTCAAACTCTTCTTGGCAGAGAATCCAGTATAGTTTGGCACCAAATCCAAACAGAAGAAAACAAGATTCTGTATAATTCACTATTCATGGAAAATGTAGAAAGGTAAATATGGATCACTAATCACAATAAAAAAATCTATGTCTGGTTTAGGAAATATTGAACCACCATCTGACATAATTGAGTCAATCAAAGCAATTAAACTATTTGACATAATTTAGTCAATATGTCAAATAACGACATATTATTTATTCAGCAAACATTGTTTTAAGAAAATAGACAATAAAACTTCTGTGAGGCACTAACTACCCCTTAACACCCAGATGATAGTCCTGTCTTCAAGTAGTATGAAACAAGGTGTATATTTCTCATAAGTTTTCTTTCTGTGTTAGTCAGCCAATGTCTGTGGCTAACGTCAACTAAAACAAAACAGCACATGGTCTAAGCCAAGTCTAACCATGATGACGCTAAGAAAACAATCTAGCAGATATTTCTGATTTGGAAAGGAATACAAAACATCATCTTCTTCACTGCTCTGATTTCCTTATTACACATGTATAAAAAACTCCAAATTTTATAATCCACAACAAAAACTGTCTCTTTTGGCACTACCCTTTTTCTCTGCTTTTAATTTCCACAGAGAATTTCCATTATCTATTTCCTTTCAATCAGTTATTGTCTCAGGTTTTATCCCACAACAGTGAAGTCACCATCCTTTCTCAAAGGTAATCAGTGACATCCTAATTGCTAAATTTAAAATGTTACCTTGAATTTCAGGTGAATATTTTTATCGTTGATAATATGCTCTCATTTGAAAATTCTACTTACCTTTATCAGTGAGGCTTTCATCCCCAACAGTCTACAAATGTGTACTATACTTAAAATTATAAACTTATTTGACAAATATAATAATAGTTTTTTTAAATGTCTTGTCTTTGCTGTCTGTTTATTGAGACAGGGTCTGTTTCTGTTGTCCATGCTGGAGTGCAGTGGTGCAATCAATAACTCACTGCAGCCTCAAACTCCAGTGCTAAAGCAATCTGTCCATGTCAGTCTCCCAGGTGACTGTGACTACAGGCCACCCAGACTAGCTAATTTTGGTAGAAACAGGGCCTCTCCATGTATCCCAGGCTGATCTTGAGTTCCTGGGATCAAGCCATCTACCTGCTTCAGGCTCCCAAAGTGCTGCCATTGGAGGTGTGAGCCACCAGGCCTGGCCAAATATAACAGTTACTTCTTAGTCACTCTCTTAATTGAATTATTCCTGATGAATTTAATCTCAATCTCCCAGTTATCTCTTCCTGTATGATGGATTTCTGAATGGTACCATGAGTCCCAAATTGTTATCTCCAGCCAGTCTCTTACCAAAGCCCAAATCATATATGACTATATTGCACATACTCATGTTTAACAGGCAATCTGATCTCAAGGCTACACACTGAATTCTGATGCTCCTTCCAAACTACTTTCCCCAAGTGTTTCCCATTTCACCTGATAGTAATCAGATCCTGGTGTAAAGGCCTGAAACTGGAAGGTCATCCTCCATGCTTTTCTTTTCATCTAATCATTTATATTAATCCTCAAATTCTGCATGTTTTCATTTTAAAACAGGTCCAGAATCTAAACACTTTTCCGTATTTCTCCTGCTGTCACCCAGATACAAGTTATCTACATTTCTCATCTGATTAACTCAGCCACTTTAGTGATCTCCTACCTTCTATTTGTATTCTGCTATTATAACTATTACACTATTACCACTATTACAGCTATGTGAGTTATATCTCAGATACTATAAAATTAACTATTTTAAAAGAGATTTTTTTAAACAAACACTTTTTTAACAAACAGATGTAATGTCATTAAAATATGGACCTAAGGGGTATGTAGTTAAAAATCTGTATGGTCACTCTATTTGTTGTTAATATGAAAATTTAATCTTTCAAAATGGCTGTGTTGATAAACAAGTTGTTGTTAATATTAATTTGTCAGTTTATGGAAAGAAGAGTGGGAAGAATTATTATTTTCATAATACAAGCATTATTTTTCTTCTTATCTCAGGTTGTGAAGCACTTTTTGAATGGGAAGGAATATCTGCTCCCTGTTAGATCTCACCCACCAGAAAAACTTGCGGGACTCAAAAATCCTGGTACTACTTATCACATGATTTCTGTGATCCAGCAGCCAGATACACACACACACACACACACACACACACACACACACACACACATTCCACCAGAAACAGTATTCTTGCAATTGAATGCATAGGTAAAAATATAGAAAATGACTTTTTGAAGACGAGAAGCAGAACAGTGAGGTAAATTCTAATTATTAATTACTATTACTTTGAAGATTCTGATAGCAGCTGCTGTTTTATCTCTGAAATTATTTTACATTAAGAGAATTATGCAGGAAGTGCCTTTTCATAATATGGCTAAAATCTCTGAGATACTATGACTGACATATTTATATTATCTGTGTATCATAAGCTGTGCTTATTTTTAAAATTATATATTTTTCTCAAATGAGAGCTTTTGTTGTTAAAGAAACAAATTTGTTATTCAAATTATTCTATGTAAACTTGTAAAAAAAATTTGTTAAGAATTATCATCAAACTGCCTGTGAAAAGTATTCATTTGAAAATAAAGCAGTAAAAAAGTTAGGTTATAGTGTTACATCACCTGTTTAGAATATACCTCCAAATAAGTGAATATGGAATACCTATATTTTGCTAATGTTTATACTCAATCACTTTATTATTGTTATTATATTTTTACTTTTCTGTAGAGATACTGATAGAAACTAAATTTAAAAATTAGAATATTTTAACTGTAGTAAATGGTTTTCCTACACCTTTTTCATCTTTTTCCTTTCAGTGGGCATAAATAGTTTTGTCTTTCAGCTGCTGGTGTCTCAACACTTATCATTTATAGAGATTACAAAACACACACTTTCTTTCACTTTTAGTAGAATCTTCATATGGGATGTTCACCAATACTTGGTTAACAGCCACTATTGGAAGAAAAATTGGAATGTAAGTTCTGGTAATATAGCCCTTATGACCCCTAGGGTGTTGAGTTTAACACATATAGAGATGGTTAACCATACCAGAAGGAAACAAATGAAACAGACAGAATATAAAATTTCAAATTAGGTATCTTATTTTCGTACTTGGTTGCTTGTGCTTTATTTTGTCTCAGCACTCTACTGTGGCACGTATAGCTGCCTTGCTCCTTTTTCTATGCAATCAGCTTCTCCAGGGCAGGAACTGGGTATGGTTTATTTCTTCATTGCAAATCTAAGACACAAGGAAAACCATGCAGAAACGTCTAGATACTTGTAAAACAACTGCATTTTGCTCTATGGCTACAATCATGTTTTGACTATTGTAGCTTCTGTCTATGCTCCCCTTCCTTCCACAACTACGGTTAATAGGTATACTTACTGAGTGTTAATAATTCTGATTTCATCATGTAAATATTCTTATTTAATTTGGAAAATGCATTATTCTCAAAAGAAGATACTAAATCCTAGAAAGACTAAGGAACTTATCTATAATAACTTTTCTGTGAACTGTTATACTAGCCCATGTTTGAAATAAGCAATAATACTAAAAATTAAAAAATAAATTAAGTGCTTTGAAAATCTGGAGTATAAAAAATATGTCATTTTACTCAGTAACTTTTGGCATTTCTTGCAACTTCTTTACTTATATTTATAAAGCTAAATTAGTGCATTACTGATTTCCTTTGGTATTTAATGTTAATCCCCAAGAAAATTTACTAGAATATTTTCATTAATTTGAAGACAAACCACACTTAAGTAAGACAGGAGATAGAAAAGAGTACAACATTAGTGTCCTAAGACACCTTCAAGACATCTTTATTCATTTAGCTATTTTCAAACTACACTCCTATGTACCTAAAGAATTTTGGTTAACAGTTAAGGTAAATTTTAAGTGAGTGATTATTTAAGTTTTATAAAAACCTCAACACATTAACTAAACATTGCTCAGAAAAAGGCTTCTATAAGGGACATTATATTAAGTGAAATTAGCCAGGAAATATAAAGGACAAGGATTGTATGTTTTTATTCACATGTGAGAAATAACAAAGTTGATCTCATAGAGGTAGAGAATAGAATGACAGATTATTATAGGCTGTGAAAGACATTGAGCAAACAAATAAGTGAATTAGTTAATGGGTAAAAAATACAGTTAGAAGGAAAAGATTCTAAAGTTTGATTGTATAGGAGGGATATTATAGGTATGAATAATTTATTATAGATTTCAAAATAACTAGAAATTTAGATTTGGAAAGTTCTTTAAACAAATATGTCATATATGTCTGAAATGACCAATATCCCAATTACCAATATGCCATTTAAAAATCTGGTCATTGCTCATTGCATACATGTATCAAAATAATATTTCTACTTTGTAAATATGTAAAATTATAATGCACCAATTTAAAAAACAATAAATGGTGGTCTATTTAAATGAGAAATTTCACTAAAGCTGGCCATTTCTGAATGGTAAAATGCTCTTTCTCTCTATACATTAGGGCTTTGTGTTCCAAACTCTGATTTTAGAAGTACTTTCAACATGTTCTTGGGCAGACTGAGGCCATCACAGACACCCACACATGCCCCTCTTCAGCATAAGCTGGAAATTGTGGTCCAGGGCACTCCTGGATGCCATGAAACAATATGTGCCATTGGAAAGATAATTACTAGCTCATCTGGTCTTGGTGTTGAGAGTGCTTCTTTGACTAAAGACCATAATAATTATAAAACTTGCAACACTTATAATCTGTTGGGCAAATTACAGAAACGGCCTAATGAGGGAGTGCTCAGAAGACTTCCAAAATAACATAAACATGGCTTTATAGAGTAAAATATTACCAGGGAAGTGCAAGGAGGTGCTCATCCTGTTCAAGGCAAGTAGTCTAGTATTTTCTGCATCAAGTTTGGAAACAGCTCAGGAATGACTGGATCCAACTCTCACATGGGCAATGCCCTTTGAAGAACTCCTTATTGACAAGAACAACCTGCTTAGTTGACGAATGGCAGTTTCAAGGTGGATGACAGATGTCCTGTTGTCAGGCTTTCATAGAAACCAGAAATAAAAAGACCAAGTGAAGATGGAATGAGAAAATTAGCTCAATGATTGAACTGCATGCTGTTTTTTTTTAAAAGAAGGATTAAAAACATTAAACCATTATTTTATTTGAATGCATGAGTAGTAAATAGTAATCAATGTACTGGCCACGTGAAAAATAGAAAACTGGAGTTTCAAGTAGATGCCAGTATGTGACACATGTACTTTCAGTGGGCTGAGTCACATCCTGGCATTTGCTTAATAGTAAAAATTTAAGGGGTACATTAAAGAAGGACATGCTGATTTCCATTTGAAGAATCCTCTCCAGCATGATTGGGAGGTGACTAGAAACAGGACAACATGATAAATTGACTTGAGGTGGCAGACTTATAGAGGTGCAGCAGTAATGCAGAGATAGGATTAATCTACACATATTTCACTTGTACTCTCTAAGGAACAGAAATTCCAAAATCTAAGTCTAGGCTAGAACAGAAACTTAGATGGCAAATAACAATAGGCCAAATAGGAAGGCCCATAACATAGTTGTATTACAATGTACCAGTACCTGATAGTGTATTTATAGGTCTTGACTAATGTAGACAGCATTTTGCATTCACAGTGGTTGATGCTAATGCTTATATACTATAAAAATATAAAAAACATAGTATATTGTTGTGGGAAGTCAGGGACCCTGAATGGAGGGACCAGCTGAAGCCATGGCAGAAGAATATAAATTGTGAAGATTTCATGGACATCTATAACTTCCCCAGTCAATATTCTTGTGATTTTGTATGCCTGTCTTTACTTTAATCTCTTAATCTTGTCACCTTTGTAAGCTGGGGATGTATGTTGCCTCAGGACCCAGTGATGATTGCGTTAAATGCACAAATTGTTTAAACAATATGAAATCTGGGTACCCTGAAAAAAGAACAGGATAATAGTGACATTCAGAGAACAAGGGAGATAACCATTAGGTCTGGCTGCCAGACAGCCAGGTGGAACAGAACCATATTTCTCTTCTTTCAAAAGCAAATAGGAAAAATATTGCTGAATTATTTTTCCCAGCAAGGAATAGCCCTGAGAAAGAGAATGTGTTCCTAGGGGGAAGTCTCCGAAATGACTGCTCTGGGAATGTGTCTTTTACAGTTGTAGATAAGGGATGAAATAAGCCCTGGTCTCCTGTAGCACTCCCAGGCTTATTAGTTTGAGGAAATTCCCAACTAATAAATTTTGGTCAGACCTGTTGTCTGCTCTCAAACCCTGTCTCCTGATAAGATGTTATCAATGACTATGCATGCCTGAAACTTCATTAGCAATTTTAATTTCATCCTGGTCCTGTGATTCACCTTGTCTCCCTTTGCCTTGTAATATTTTATTACCTTGTGAAGCATGTGATCTCTGTGACACACATCCTATTCATACACTCCCTACCCTTTGAAAATCACTAATAAAAATGTGCTGGTTTTGTGGCTTGGGGAGCATCATGGAACTTGCCGACGTGATGTCTCCCTCGGACACCCAGCTTTAATATTTCTCTCTTTTGTACTCTTTCTGTTTATTTCTCAGAGTGACTGACACTTAAGTAATATAGAAAAGGACCCATGTTGAATTATCAGGGGTAGGTTCCCCCAATATCTGGTGCCAACATGGTTTTTCTTTTTCCCAAGTGCATGTGGGAACCCTTTGGTAAGTGCGGAGAAATGTCATCGCTTTGGTCCACAGAGGTGCATGTTCAACTCCCTGATGACTGGTGCATAGTCTGTGTATGATCTGGGTAAACTATGGGTCACACAAAGTATAAAAATTACACTTATCTCTTCTATATTAAACTCTGGTTAAAACATAAAAGGGATTGAGTGCCTATGGAAAATATGGCCACTGTATTCAGGGCAGTGGTAAAATTCTGTCCTTGTTTTCCTGAAAAAGAAACTTTAGATGTAGACATGTAAAAACAGGGAAGAGTCCGAGTAACCATGGAAAATACAGTCACTCTATTCAGGGCAGTAGAAAAATACTGTCCTTGGTTTCCTAAAAAGGGAACCATATATGTAAAAGTATGGGATCATGTTGGTACAACATTCTGGGAACTGGTCTCAACAGGTAATTATGTTCCTATCAGTGTTTGGGGTGATTCTAATACCTCCTCAACCATCCTCTCCTACAAAGTCTTCATTATCTGATCAGCCTCTCCCTTCAGCTACTCCTCCCCCACCAGATGATGCTGATAATTCAATGTCTAACTCTGGTGACTTTGGCTTAACATTACTCCCTGAAGACCTTATTTCTTTTCACAAAGAGCCAGTACTTGAAGCTCCTGTGGCTGGACTCACACAGCCCAGGACCATAGATAGGCTAATTCTTTCTTCTTCAAACCTTTGCAGCATTTGCCTCTGGGTGTCACCTAATGGATCCAGGGCCAAACTATAATTTACCTGTAATTCTTCAGGTAAACCCCTCACCCTCCTGTCATTTTGGTTCCTCGACTGTCACTTTGCCATCCACCCAGCCTGCTTCTCTGTACCCTTCTTCACACATGGATGCCAGTAATCACCAGTATACCTATGCCTCTTCTACTCCTCCAGTGTGCCTTTCTCACACTCTCATACCAGTCTGCATCAATATGTGCCACTCAATCTTACTTTTTAAAAAGAATTTAAGGATGCTTGTACTCACTATCGTCCTACTTTTCCTTATTTTAAAATGGTATTGCAAATTTTTTGTATGGAGGTTACTGTGCTTCCTTTAGACTGGGACCTTTTGGCAAAAAGCTATTCTAACCCATCTCAGCCTGGAGGGCACAGGAGGACCATTTGCAGGCTCAGCTAAACCAGACTAATGACATTCTAATTACTCAGGCTCAGCTCACAGGCTCTGATAGTTTCTCTGATACTTATACTCAATTAAATTTTGATGCTCTTACCACAGAACAAGTAACAAAGATGTGTATGAGAACTTGAGATAAATTACATTCCCCAGGCTAAGCTCCTGTTTATTTTACTACTGTTAAACAAGCTCAATTTTTTTTACTACCTAATATCATTTTAAACAAAGGAGATAAGACATGTGGCCCTGGGATGGACTCTGGCAGTGAAAAGGCCACTTATTGAATTAATGTAATTTCTAAACAATGGCCCACCTACACCATACACATTCAAGGAAAGAAGCTTGAGGGCCAGTACATACAGGGGCTGAAATTAATATTCTACATAACTCTTATAGTGCTCCCAGTCAGCATATGATGGAAAACATGGGGTTTGTTCCTGGGCTTGGTCTTGGTCCAAAGCATGAAGGGATTACTAAACCTCCCCCAGTTACTGTAAAAGAAAACAGAGCAGGTTTAGGTTAACCTTTATAGTGATGGCCACTGCCATCCCTCCTGATCCTATCCCTTTACAATGGAAATCTGACACACCTATTTGGATTCAGCAGTGGCTGCTCTCTAAAGAAAAACTGGTGGCTTTAACCCACTTGGTTTTGGAACAGTTACAACTTGGAAAAGTGGAACATTCTCTTTCCCCCTGGAATTCTCCTGTGTTTCTAGTAAAAAAGAAATCAGGCAAGTGGCAGATGGTAACTGATTTAAGGGCTATTAATGCTGTAATTAAACCTATGGGGGCCATCCAACCTGGCATGCCTGCCCCTGCTTTAATACCTAAAAATTCACCTGTCATAGTTATTGAACTTAAAGGTTGTTTTTTTCATATACCTTTACATAAATTGGATTCTGAAAAATTTGCTTTCACTGTACCATCTATCAATAATCAGGATCCTGCAACTCATTATCATTGGAAAGTACTTCCTCAGGGAATGCTAAATAGCCCTACAATCTGCCAGCTTTATGTTGGGCAAGTGCTTTAACCAGCTCGAGCCCAATTTCTCCAGGCCTATATTCTTCATTATATTGATGATATTATAATTGCTGCCCCAACTGATAAACAATTAATTGACTGTTATCAAAGCTTAAGCCACAGTGTTTGAGGCTGGATTACACAACACTCAGGATAAAATTCAACAGACCACACCTGTTCAAGATTTAGGAATTGTGGTTGACAGGATTACACATTGCTGAGGATAAAATTCAACCGATCACTCCTGTTCAATATTTAGGAATGGTCTATAGACGACGTATTCAATCTCAAAAGTTCAAATTAGGAGAGATTCTTTAAAAACTTTAAATGACTTCCAAAAACTTCTGAGTAACATGAATTATTTAAGACCTACTTTAGATATTCTGATCTATGCACTGTCTAACTTGTTTTCTATGCTGCAGGGAGATTCCAATCTCCACAGTCTCAGGACTTTGACGTCTGAGGCTTTACTAGAATGGAAATTTGTAGAGGAAAGAATCCAGACTGTCTGGTTATCTAGAACACAGCCATTTCTGCCTTTTCAACTTCTGGGTTTTGCTTCTTTACACTCCTCTACTGGACTAATAGTTCAACATAATGATTTAGCAGAGTGGTGTTTTCTGCCTCATTCTGCGTCAAAAACTTTGTCTGTTTATCTGGACAAAATAGCCATCTTAATTGGACAGACTTGGCACAGGATACTTAAAATTTCTGGATTTGATCCAAATTTAATTGTAGTTCCTTTAAATTGGCTCGGAGTTCAAGCTGCCTTTCAACATTCCGTATTGTGGCAAATTCACTCGGCTGAATTTATTGGCATTATTCACAATAATTATCCAAAGAACAAATTGTTTGATTTTATAAAAATGATGTCTTGGGTGGTCCCACGATTAACCAAAGATCAGCCCATTGCTGAGGCTGTTACAGTGTTCACTGATGGCTCCAGTAATGACAATGCTGGTTATGTAGGTCATAAAGACAAGCTTATTTCTACCTGTTATACTTCTGCTCAAAAGACAGAGTGAACTGCTGTAATTACTGCCTTACAGGATTTCGCCAAACCTTTAAATATTATCTCTGATTCTACTTAATGTGGGAAAGAGGATATGCTTGTGCTTCACCAGGAGATCATCAAACAAAAACCACAGAGAAAAGATTTCCATGTAGAGACTGCCCTCAGACATGGCGAAATCTGTGCCAACTCCTTAAAATTTGGCACACCAAATCACAATCGGTCTGATTCAATCCTCTCTGATTGTAATAGAGACCCATCTAACTAAGTATGCTTCTCCTGATTACCTTTCTTTTTCTCCTTACAAACCTGAAAATCTCGCCATTTCTATTAGCCTGAAAATAACATCCCTCTGTTCTTCTTTTCCTCTTTCATCACTTAATCTTGCTTACACTAGGATTTATTTAATGTTTCTCCTCATACTTTCTGTCTCACCAGTTTCCTCTCACACTGATTTACCAGCTACACAAAATTATTCTTATTGGGCTTATGTGTCTTTTCCTTCACTTATTTGATCTCTCACCTGGATGGATGCTCCTGCAGAAATCTACACTAAGGATAGTGTAAGGATGCCTGAAGCTACAGATGACCATTGCTTCACTCAGCCAGGGGAATAAGGCAATGCATTTTATGTTACCATGGGTTATAAATACCCACTTCTGTGCCTCGGACATGCATCTGGTTGTATACATCTAGAAACTCAAGTCTGGGCTAATTATCTTCTGGACAGATCAGTTACAGAGGAACCAGGATATTTGGTCTCCAGCCTCTCCCTTTCTCCTTTAAAACAAATGAAAGGTGGAGTAATGAGAGATACCCCATACTTTCAACATAAACATGCAGGAAAACCATGCCCTAAAAATTTTGAGGGCCCATCTAAAATCTTAATTTGGGAAGACTGTGTTAACTCACATATGGTAATATTGAAAAATGACTCATATTGTTTAGTAATAGACTGGGCTCCAAAGGGCTATTTCGAAAACAACTGCTCCTCTGGTGGAAGGGAATGCCTGGAGTCTGCTTATTTTATTTCTTATTGGAAGAATGAAAATCATCATTCTACATTGCATAGGAGGTTCAGCTTATTCTTTCCCTTAAAATGGGAAGATAAAAGTGTTATCCTCACCCCCACCCCACCGAGGCCTCATATGATACTCTCTTCTGAGCCCAGAGCACCCAGAACTTTGAAAATTAGCTATTGCCATGTCTGGACTGTGAGTATAGGAAGGGGAAACTATTCTGTCTGTTGTTCCCCCCACTGTCCTCCTCTCTCAGTATCAATGTAGATGCAGAAATTCTGCTTTGCTTACCTCCAACTTGACTATTCCCATACAGAGTTGTGTTAAGCCTCCTTACGTGCTGTTAGTGGGAAGTATCAAAATTTGGATGAATAATTAAACTGTCCAATGCATTAATTGTCACTTATACATTTGTATTAACTCCTATTTTGACTCTAGGAAAAGTGTAATGTTGGTTCAAGCTCGAGAAGGAATCTGGATTCTGGTAACTATGCCCACACCTTGGGAACCCTCCCTCTCAATACATTTAATTAATGAAGAGTTACAGCCAATTCTAAAAAGATCTAAGAGATTGGTTTTCACTTTAATTGCTGTGATCATGGGCCTAATTACAGTCACTGCACTGGCCACCACTGCCAGAATGGCAGTCTATCAATCTAGTCAAATGGCTCATTTTGTTAATGATTGACAAACCAATTCCACCCAAATGTGGAATTCTCAACAAGGAATTGATCAACAATTGGCTAATCAAATTAATGAGGTAAGGCAGTCTGTTATTTGGCTTGGAGATCAAGTAGTGAGTCTCGAACATTGCATGCATACGCAGTGAGATTGGAATACTACAGATATCTGTGTCACCCTGTATCCCTACAGTGAGACTGATCATTCATGGGAAATGGTCAAAGGACACCTTTTAGGTAGGGAAGATAATTTATCATCAGACCTAACTAAATTAAAGAAACAAATTTTTGAAGCCTCAAGCTCGTTTATCCATTGTGCCTGGAGCTGAGGTATTAGATCAGGTGACAGAAAATCTTTCTGGACTAAACCTCATGACTTGCATTAAGTCTACTGAGGGCTGCACTGTAGTAAATTTTGGAATTATGTTTCTCTGTTTAATTGGTCTGTCTTTAGTGTGCCAGAACAGTCAAAGAATCCTGCATCAAAATTGAGAGAACAACCAAGCCTTCATCACCATAGCACATTTATATAAAAAGAAAGGGAGAGATGTTGCAGGAAGTCAGAGACCCTGAATGGAGGGACTGGCTGAAGACATGGCAGAAGAACATAAATTATGAAGATTTCATGGACATTTACTAGTTTCCCAAATTAATACTTTTATAATTTCTTATGCCTGTCTTTACTAAAATCTCTGAACATACATTGTGAAGATTTCATGGACATTTATCACTTCCCCAATCAATATTCCTGTGATTTCCTATGCCTATCTTTACTTTAATCTCTTAATCCCATCATCTTCGTAAGCTGAGGATATATGTCACCTGAGGACCCTGTGATGATTGTGTTAATTGCACAAATTGTTTAAACAATATGAAATCTGGGCATCTTGAAAAAAGAACAGGATAACAGTGATGCTCAGGGAACAAGGGAGATAACCATTAGGTCTAGCTGCCTGAGAGCTGGGTGGAACAGAGCCATATTTCTCTTCTTTCAAAAGCAAATAGAAGAAATATCACTGAATTTTTTTCTTAGCAAGGAAGAGCCCTGAGAAAGCGAATGTATTCCTAGGGGGAGGTCTCTGAAATGGCTGCTCTGGGAATGTCTGTCTTTTACAGTTGCAGATAAGGAATGAAATAAGCCTTGGTCTCCCATAGCACTCCCAGGCTTATTAGGATGAGGAAATTCCCACCTAATAAATTTTGGTCAGGCCTGTTGTCTGCTCTCAAACCCTGTCTCCTGATAAGATGTTGTCAATGACAATGCATGCCTGAAACTTCATTAGCAATTTTAATTTTGCCCAGGTCCTGTGATCTTGCCCTGCCTCCATTTGCCTTGTGATATTTTATTACCTTGTGAAGCATGTGATCTCTGTGACCCACACCCTATTTGTACACTCCCTCCCCTTTGAAAATCACTAATAAAAACTTGCTGGTTTTGTGGCTTGGGGCCATGATGAAACCTGCCAACATGTGATGTCTCACCCAGACACCCAGCTTTAAAATTTCTCTCTTTTGTACTCTTTCCCTTTATTTCTCAGACTGGCTGACACTTAGGGAAAATAGAAAAGGACCCACATTGAATTATCAGGGGTGGGTTCCTCCGATAGTATATTCTAACCAATTTGAACAAACTAATTGCTGTTCCTCAAGCTATGCAACACACTTCATATCCTAGTGTTTCCAACAATGGGCATGGAGATGTTATTGGAAATAAAAAATCTTACATGAATTATTTAAAACCAGAAGGTGCTTATATCTTCAGTAAACCCTACATCTAACAACAAAAGCTTTAAAATAATATACAAATAAACTAGGAGACTTACTGCTTTCAAGGAAAATGGTGACTGGCTAGCAAAACAGTCAAAAATATTGGCGCAATGGTACTTTAAAGTATATGGATTCTGATAATATGTACTTCATGGGATTAGATGAAGCCAAATTTTGGAAGCATCACTTAATAAATTCTACTACAAAAGTGCCCCAAGCACTAAAATAAAATCTAGTGTGCTCCACACATTGTGGCATATGAAAATTGTGCATACTGGTTTTAATATTTTAGAATTTCTATTAAAAATATGTCCATATTCTTTATCTCAACAAGAAATGAAACTATCAAACATTAAATGTTAAGAACCTGTAGAATGAAAATATGCTTGATTTTACGTTTTTCCCGTTTTATATTTTTTTCTGGTGATAAAAAATAAAGTTTCTGAGAAATACAGCTGTTACTCTGGGCAACTGCTGGAATTTAGTTAATTTCATTTCTTGGCTACATGAACTTGATGAGAAGTCATGCTAAATGTTACACACAAGAAAAGCTTTAAATGATTAACCTGGCCAGGTACAATGGCTCACCACCTGTAATCCCAGCACTTTAAGAGGCTGAGGCAGGTGGATTGTGATGCCAGGAGATCCAGAGCATCCTGGCTAACATGGTGAAACCCTGTCTCTACTAAAAATACAAAATTAGCTAAGGGTGGTGACACGTGCCTCTAATCCCAGCTACTTGGTAGGATGAGGCAGGAGAATTGCTTGAACTTGGGGTGTGGAAGTTGTAGTGAGCCAAGATCACAACCACCGCACTCAAGCCCAGGCAAGAAAAGTGAAACTCCATCAAAAGAACAAAAGAAAGGAAAGAAGTAAGGAAGGGAAATGAAACAAAGAAAAAAGAAAGAAAAAGAAAGAAAGAAAAAAGAAAGAAAGAAAGAAAGAAAGAAAGAAAGAAAGAAAGAAAGAAAGAAAGAAAGAAAGAAAGAAAAAGAAAGAAAGAAAGAAAGAAAAGAAAAGAAAAAAGAAAAGAAAAGAAAAGAAAGAGAAGAAAAGTGAAAAGAAAACTGCATTACTCACATTGTGGCTAATATTCAAAGACTATTTTAACAGAAATATTTGTTTTAAATTAGAAGTGCTCATAAATGGTTTTCATTTATATGTTTGGTCAGTATTTTTTTTAGTAAACTTTGTATTAAAGCTGGTAAAATTGTTAATTTTTACTCCCACTGGATTTTGAGAAAGACTAAATAAATTATTTATGCTCTTATTGAAAGATCACACATTTTTTATGAACTAAGACAAGGTAGTACCTAATTACAAAAAAAAATCAGAAAGGTAAAATAAAACATAACCCCACTTAAACTATTCTTCTGATCATCTTGCCAAATCTGTCCTGGATAATTTTTTTCTTAATTTGCAGTCACAGCTGATATGTTACAAAATATGTAAGAAAATAATAATTGAAGACCATATAAGTAAAGCATCAAACTGAGTTTGAAAATGAAAACTATTATTATTACTTTTTTACCTGTTGATACATAGAGTCTGTTGGGTGAGGATACAATGGAGCATCTGCTGTTGGACATGTCTTATGCCCATATAAGACACCTTGGTCATCTGGCTCCAAATTCTAAATATTTAAAAAGATTGACAATTTGATTGTAAAAGTAACTTTGCACCTTTTATTCAATTTTCTTCATTTAGAATAAACTTTTAAGAAATGTAAAAAAGCTGACAATTATAACATCTTTACAATTCCTGCAAATGATTTATAATTCAGGGAAAAAATCTGAATTATTTTAGCTACATAATTTTTAGACCATTTCACACAAGTCACTTCCAAAGGGAAGCTTACTTTTTAAGAAAAAACAAACCAATGCTAATCATTTAACAAAATAAATATTTTAAGGGCCGTATTAATACATAGACATTGGCTTACACATTTAAAAATTACTTGTCTTTTTCCCAGATTTATCTGCTGCCCTTTTGAGGCTTCCCCCGAGCCCCTTATCTAGACAAAGTTCTGAAGCATTTGCAAATGTCATGCTAGCACTATTTGATCTTTCTAAGAAATAACCATTTGATGTTTTCTTGTTTTGTACTGGAGGAGACAAATCTTAGTAGGCATACTGAATTGTTTCCAGTATATGGCCTTCTTTCACATTTCTATATCCACTAAACGAGTCAATTTTCTTTTCTTTTCTTTTTTTCCACATAAAAGCACAAACACAGTCCTTCACCTCCACAAATTATGCAGTTGAGTTTCCCACATTTGGGGAAACCTCATGGGACAGCACATCTGGAGTGCAATAGATCAGCCTTGAACTGGGAAATCCACCTTCGGGATCACGGTATCTCCCCTGGCAGGCAAGTATCCATTTTCTTTTTAAGACTTCCATTAGCCTTTGAAAGAAATTACAAATATAAATGTAACAGAATTTAGAATAATTTTCAGTATCAGCTTAAAATGTTAATTCCAATCATCCATGACTATTCTCTTCTAAAAAAGTTCTTAATTCTGACACAGGCTTCTACAAAATTGTAAGAAAAAAGCACTATGGTAAACAATGAAACAACTGCTAAATAAAGCTACCATACATTTTAGGCACTGATATGCTCATTTTTGGTAGTGACTCTTAGGGCACCCTATTGTATCTAACAGCCATTCTCAGTCTTCTGGAATTTTATTATGTGCACTCTGAGCTTTAAAAATAAGGAGATGAAAAGAATTTATAATATGTAGTAGTAGCTAATATTTTATTGCCTAATATGTTCCATTCAGAACAAGTGTTTGAGGTAATCTAATTAATATTAGAGTTAGTTTCCTAAGTGGGTAGCATTAGTAAATCCATTTAACAAATAAAAAATCAATTACAGTTAGGAGAAATACTTTCCCAATTATTACAGATTTAGCCAGTTGAGGAGCTAGCTAGCAATCTGACTCAAACATCTGACCTCTTGACGTATTACAAATATAAAATGTTTTGGATAATATACTATCCATGCATTACTACAAGTGAATTAAAAACAGTAATGCTATATTACTTTTCATAGTTCTATTTATTATTCTATACTTAGGATTATGCTGTGTGGCCCAGGCTGGACTACAGTGAGAAGATGATAGCTCATAGCTCAATGAGGACTCACACTCCAGGGTTCAAGGAATATTCCTGCCTCAGCCTTCCAACTACTTTAGATTAGAGAAATGCACCACCATGTCTAACTCATCTCATTATTTTTACTAAATATGAATAGCTTTTTATGAGTACCTTTTTTAAGAAAAAACAAAACTTACTCGGTGTTTATTCATTTTTCAGAGATAACATTTTAGAATGTAAAGCAAGAATCCTTTGTTTATAAAACAGCAATATTAATTAGCAGTAAAAAATTGATTTCAATTCTGATAATATAAGAACACACACGATGGGTAAAGCAATTTTCAATGGCTACAATTTGCCTGATTTGCTAATGATCAGTCATTTTCTTTCAGAGCTGGCTAAATTGCAACATATTTACACTGCTTACTGTTTACTGTTTACTGTCTACTGTTATACTGCTTACTGTCTACTGTTATACTGCTGTTTACTGTTCTTAGGAGTCAATATTAAAAATTGCAAAAAAATGACTTCTGTCTTTTTTGTCATTACCATGACAGAGAAATAAAATAGTTTTTTTCTCTCCACCATGTATCTTACTTAATATAATAATAGTATATTCCAAGTGAGAGGCCAGATTTCTTCTTTTTTCCATAGGAGCATTTATAAAATAACTTTCTTCTGAAAAGGTAATTTTTGTAATCTAATTATTTCAGGTAAAGAATAACATGGACAGGACTCTTGTAACACTTACAGTACACATTTCATTATCTTATTCTCTTAAAAATCATAATAAAGTGAAAATCATGTCATTTTCAACATTATCAATTGTATCAAAAGTTTTCATGTGCAATTTGGATTAATATTATATTTACCTGTATTGTTATCTGCTGCTTTGAACAGTGCTTGGTACAAAGCAGATGCTGATATGTATCTGTTGAATACTGTCTATTGAACAGACTAAATGTTCATTATACAAAACATTTCAAATTTAATAAGGAGAATAATTAATTTATACATGAAACCCACATTAATCCACCTCAACTATTTTCCACATTAACCCAACATGTATACCTTTACTGCAATCACTTCATTTGATGAGATGAGGCTAAGATGTGATTTAGCCTTACTTTAGAGCAAGTACAAGAAGTTACATAGTAAACAATATATGACTACAAACTATTTTTAAAATGGTATAAATTAAATCACATGGATAGGAACTCTTTACTTCATTTTACAACATTAATTAATCAGCTTCAAATCTACAATGGTAGACCAAAGAACAATTAGAAAATTTTAACTGTTAAAATCTAATATTTCAGTTGTTTACAATTTAAGATTATCATTTGCCTTTAATCATTGTGTTCTACAGCTTTATAATAACTTCAGTTTATTATCAGGTTTTCAGTGTGCTTATTATAATGTCTATTGAGTGAAAATTGTGTGTGTTTGGGTGTGTGTGTGGGCGTGTGTGTATAGAGTTTCCAGATATATAGTATGATTTGTTTCTAGCATCCTACAACAATAAAACTTTGAATCTCCTGGCAGAGTTGGGCACCTAATTCTGATGCAATTCTTAGGCTTATTTTACTGCAGATGACACAACTAAGAATTCTAGAAGAATGCTAAAGATCTGTTTTTAGCATAACCACAGTTCTTTAAAATTATCATTTTTCTCAAAACCAGTCTGGCCAAGATTGTGAAACCCCATCTCTTCTAAAAATACAAAAATTAGCCAGGCGTGGTGGCGGGCACTTGTAATCCCAGCTACTCAGGAGGCTGATTCAGAGAATTGCTTCAACCCAGGAGGTGGAGATTTCAGTGAGCCGAGATTCCACTCCTGTACTCCAGCCTGGGTGAGAGAGCAAGACCCCCTCTCACACACACACAGAATAATAATAATAATAATAATAATAATAATAATAATAATAATAATAATAATGAAAAGATTCTTCTTACACACTAGTTTAACTACTTAGAGGCTACATATTGCTTTTGGATAACAATGTTACCTACCATGATAATATTAACTTTTTAAAAAAAGTTTCCATTCTAGGACATTCTTTTCTATGACTGTTTTTCATTATTACATCTGTAGTAACACATATATCCTTTTAGATGATTCCAAATTCTGGATATATGTATCCAACTCCCCATTACAATTTTTTATTTGGTGTCCCATATGTTTCTAAAATGCAATTCACTCAAACAGGTTCATTTTTTTTTTTTTTCTATAAGTAAATTGCATTACTATTCCCTCAGCTTGTAAAATCACACCCAGGACATAGGTGGTAACATCTCTTTCCTGCTCCACTTCCTCAAATATCCAATTATGAACACCTGCCTATCCTAACTCATAAAGAGCTCATAAATCTGTCCACACATATATTCTACATTGCCAGCTTTTCTAATATAGAGCACCCACAATGTTTTTCTACAGATAATTTTGAATACTTCCTTACTGTGGTCTATTGTGGAACTTTCTATGCTATAGCCAGTGAGATGTTACTAATACATGCCTTTTGTGATCCTCTAATGGTTTATCATATCACACTGAATATCTCACATAATTGCTAAAAAGCCAAGTTATGTCAATAATAAGTCTGTACCCACTAGCTACCTTAAAAAAAAAAAAAAACTTAACAAAGCAACCATTTTCTACTGCAAGATGCTTTTTACGCTTCAAATCTAAGACACATATTCCTTATAATAGGCAGCAGAGGACTTTGTATTTTTCTTGTTTATTATGATGCTTTGTATCCCACCTGGGCTGTTTATTCACTATTGTATTTTCAAAATCATAATTAAGACAGATTCAAAATACTTTATCAGAAATTCAAAAAGCTCAATTAAGCAAGGCTTTTTAAAATAAGATTCGTATGTAACTCAATTTTTGATGCAATAAAGACTTGAGGGAAGCTATTTAAGTCTTCATTCATGTACCCTTCACCCTTAAAGGGAATATGCATTACTCTTATAGAAGCATTAGTCTGTTTGATTCTTGGGCACTTTCGGGGGCCTTACAGGGAATGATACACAATGTGATGCAAATGGGATGACTCAGTTTTCTCAAATGCAAAAATTTGTAAAATCTAAAACATACTGCCTAAATGCCTTAAGATGTATAAATGTATACTGAACCTTGGCAATTAAAAATAAACTTAGGTTATATCATAAAACAACCATGTGTTTTGTATGAGCAACCAAAATCTCAAGTTAAATTGGGCAAAACAAAATTTCTGTGAGTTGTTTGATACTTTTACATTTAAAATACATATTGTATTTGTGTTTGTGTAATATATGCTCCTACTCTTCTGGAAGCATCCCAGCATGTAGTCAGATGTAGTCAGATTAGCCTGGGAAAAAGGAAGCACAGAGATTGTCAGAGCAGGAAGGGTAATGGGTAAAATGTATTTCCTCCTGAAGGTATATATTAATAATACAAAAAACACTTTCATTACAGGAATGTGTGACCATACAACTTAGTTTTAGATAGTAAAATACTTGTGATTTTAACAAGTTACTTAAATGATCTGCTAATTGTCTGAGTCAGTCATTCATATAAATGTGACCTAATATATATCAATATCATAGAGCTATTAATGAGTAATTAAATTTTAACTATATCCATAAATTAATAATTTTTGAAATGTTGCAGTAACACCTGAATTGCTGATATTCAAATTGGACAACAGCATCTGTAATAAATTGGCCCTTCTTTTCACTGATAAAATCGACATAAAATAACACTGGAAACACTATGAATATTTTTGCTGTACATTTCTGACGATCTATCCATGCCTTTAGTACTACTGTGCAATAGGTTGATGTGAGAAAAATCAGGCTACTCTAAGAGAGATGTACTGAAAATCGCATTTCTTAATTTATGCTAACATCTACAAAAAATTTAAGTGAATTATTTATTTACATTATCACTACATTTATTTTACTTTATTTTAACAAAAACATACATACATGCAAAATTTCTCATAGAAATCATTTTTAAAACTGACAAGCAAAACAAATAATTGGGATCTCTTAAGGATATGGATTACTTTTCCAAGTTCTAGAAATTCTGATTTAGATAGTGTGGGATATGATTTGGAAGACAGTACTTTTCAAAAAGCAACATTAAGAGATAACATTGGCTGGGCATGGTGACTCAAGTCTGAAAGCACAGTACTTTGGGAGGCCAAGGTGTGCGGATCACAAGGACAGGAGACTGGGACCATCTTGGCCAACATGGTGAATCCCTGTCTCTACCAAAGTATGAAAATATTTTATATATATATTGTGTGTGTATGTGTGTATGTGTGTGTGTATATATATATTAGTCAGGCATGGTAGTGCACCTGTAGTCCCAGCTTCTAGGGACACTGAGGCTGGCAAATTGCTTGTTTATGGGAGGTAGAGGTTGAAGTGAGCTGAGATCGTGCCCCTGCACTCCAGCCTGGCCACGGAGCTAGACTCCAACTCAAAAAGAAAAAAAAAAAAGAAAAAGATAACATCAATCAGGCACAATATCTAATCTTAAAGATTACCAGAAAAATGTCGCAAATGCATAAATATAAATAACCTGAGAATAATGGAATACATTAAAGTTACACAGATTTGCAATGTATTTTAATGTATAAATATATATGTATACGTATATGGGATATATACCTGTATATGGGATATTGCTTGTAGTTTAGGACACATTACATGTTATAACTTGATTAAAATGTTCTTCTCATTTAATATTTAAAAATAAAAAAAATCATTGATATAAAATTATGAAAATATCTTAACTAAACTGGCATACATTACAAACAAGTAAATATATTTCTGTAAATATAAACCCTATGTTCTGAATCTTTTCTTCTCAGGAGATCAAATACTCCTCTTAGTAACTGATCACTCTTGCTACAGTTGTTACATTTCTGTGAAAAATAAGTATTCATTGGTGTAATAGAATCAAGATTTTAAAACAGTGTCTATTTGAATAAAAAGAGTCCTGTTCTTATAAAGAGCAAACATATTGCAAAGAAAATTATTAAATACAATTCCTCTTTGAGGACAAAATAACAAGTTGCGGTAAATTTTATTGTAGATTTTGTACACTGCTATAATTAAAACAAAAATAACAACACTTCTACAACTTCAAAAGAATAATTTAAGCCATTTAGTTATTTACATTATCACTAATTTTAATTTTATGTTACAGTTTTTTTTTACTAAAATACCATTCAATTTAACCATTAGAAAAGTAAATTGTAAAAAATATAAACCTCAGGGATTTCCTAAATAACTGTGTATATTCAGTATACAAAATAATTTAATCTTGTTCTTCAGAGGACCCAGAAGTCAGTATTCATTAACATAAAATAATTTTTAGAAATCACAGGTGTTGTAATGTATGTAAGTATGCATTTGTGTTTGGCAAATACATCAAATAGAGTCATATAAGTTTGCTGATTTGAATTTGCAGACAACAGAATTTACTTCTAAGTATTTAATTACTCCAAAAGCAAAACAGAAATAATAGCTGTGCAATTACCTGACTAGAAGTGATAGAGCAGGAGTGCTTTCATCTTGAACCAACACCACTACTTTAACATCCAGCTCTCTTTTTAGCCTCATGCATTTCAAAGTAATCATTTCTCTTCTAACTGTAAATAATAAGCACATTCCTTTCCCTTCATGTGCTAGAAGCAGACATAGGGGATAGGCCTGCAACTCCAGAAAGATGTATGAAAAGAGACACAGAACTCTCTCTGTCAGATAACCACAACAAAGAGACACAGAGGCAGTCCAAGCCTCTGATAAACTCTCCAGGACTGAGTCATGAAAAACTCTTAATCTGCTAACAGACTGTGGCTCTCGCCAGCCACCCCTCTCAGATTGATTCAAAATAAATCTGTCCCTGTTGACTGTCAACTTGCCCTTCAGGTTTCTCTCCTCTTTCTTTAATTCTTACATTGGGTGCTGAAATCTGGGACTGGTGTTGGGGGCAGAGGATTCCTTGCATCCCAGGAAGCTGTGGGCAATGGCAGCTTATCCTAAGTTAACACCTGGATCCTGAGAGCCTCTGACCACCTGCCCCACCTTTTCTCTCATTTTACTCTTAAAGAGATTTGTGTGAGAAGGACAACTGACCTGAAGGAAACTGCAAGGCTCAGGCCAGGGCTCTAAATCCCTCAAGTCTAAGGGATCCACTTCTGACCACAAGCAATAGGTATTTCACTTCCTAACACTGGCTCCCTCTTGCCTCTTCTCTCTCTCTCTCTCTCTCTCCTGTTTCTCTCCCTTTCTCTCTGTCTCTCTCTTTCTCTCTCTCTCTCTTCCTCATGTGGCTCCAGTCTGGGAGTCCCTTTGCCAATTTCAACTGGAACATCCAACAGAAAGCACTAATTCAGCCATCTGGTAAGATCTCCCTTTTCCTAGCTTTCTCCTGGTACCAGAGAAAGTCTGGCCTGCTGTCCATTTCCTCGAAGGACCAATGTGACTAAGCTAGAGGAAATCTTGGGGACACACAGTGCTTTCTCAGAGTAACTGTCCTCTTTCAGAAAGAGGATTCTGGGTCTCTGTGTATTTTATCAGGACATCTAGAACAAAACAGACCTTTTACAAAATACTTTTATAGCAAGTCCAGCTTCCCAGAAATGCTAATAGTTAAATATGTGAATGTACAAATATATCATTCATTTGTACACATGGAAAAGGTATAGTGTTACTGCCAGTTACGTGAAAAACAAACAAAAAAAACAGGTTTTACATTAAAGTTAAAAATTGCTAAAAGTAATATTATGACATGTAATTGAAAGTGCTAAACATAAATTTTCATGCAAAGTGTATAAAACTGGTTTAGGCAGACACAGAGCTAGCTTGAAAAGTTATTTTTTTTTTCGTACCCCAGTGATACCTGAAAGGCCAGAAAGACAGAACTCCCTTGAAAGGGGGGTGAAGCCAGGGAGCCAAGAGGTCTAGCACAGTGGATGCCATCCCCATGGAGCCCAGCAAGCTAAAATCCACTGCCTTGAAATTCTTGCTGCCAGCACAGTAGTCTGACATCAACCTGGGATGCCTGAGATTGGTGGGGAAAGGGACGTCCAACATTACTGAGGCTTGAGTAGGTGGTTTTCCCTTCAGAGTGTAAACAAAGCCACTGGGAACTCACTGCATCTCATCAAAGCTGCTGTAGCCAGATTGCCTCCTAAGATTCCTCCTCTCTGGTCAGGGCACCTCTGAGAGGATGGCAGCAACCTCAGTTAGGGGCTTATAGATAAAACTCCCATCTCCCTGAAACAGAGCACTTGGGGGAAAGGGTGGCTGTAAGCACAGCTTCGGTAGACTTAAACCTTCCTGCCTGCTGGCTGTGAAGAGAGCTGCAGATCTCAAACAGACTGCCTCCTCAAGTGGGTCCATGAAACCAATCACTCTTGACTAGGAGACTCCTCCCTGCAGGGATCAAAAGACACCTCATACGGGAGTCTTCTGGCTGACACCCAGCTGGTACCACAGTGGGATGAAGCTTTCAGAGGAAGGAACAGGTAACAATCTTTGCTTTTCTGCATCCTCTGATAGTGACATACAGGCAAAAACAGTCATAAGTGGACCTCCAGCAAAGTCCAGTACACCTGCAGCAGAGGATCCTGACTGTTAGAAGGAAAACTAATAACAGAAAGGCATAGTATCAACATCTACTAAAAGGATTTCTACAAAAAAATATATATATACAAAGGTCAACAACATCAAAGAACCAAGGTACATAAATGCACAAAGATGTAAAAAAACAGCACAAAATGGCTGAAAATTCCAAAACCAAGAAAGCCTCTTCTCCTCCAAAGGATCATAACTCCTCATCAGCAAGAAAACAAAATTGAATAGAGAATGAGTTTGAGGAATTGTCAGAAGTAGGCTTCAGAAAGTGGGTAATAAACTCTTCCAAGTAAACGAGAATGTTCTAACCCAATGCCAAGAAGCTAAGAACCTCAAATAAAGGTTAGAGAAATTGCTAACTGGAATAGCCAGTTGAGAGAAAAACACAAATAGCATGATGGAGCTGAAAAACACAGCACAAAGACGGTGTGAAGCATACATAATTATCAATAGCCAAATCAATCAACTGGAAGAAAGGATATCAAAGATTGAATATCAACTTAATGAAATAAAGCATGAAGAAAAGGTAAAAAAAAAAAAAAAAAAAGGAATAAAAAGGAACAAACAACGTTTCCAAGAAATATGGGAGTATGTGAAAAATGAAACCTACTTTGTTTGCTGGTTTGTTTGTTTGAGATGGAGTCTTGCTCTCTCATCCAAGCTGGAGTGAATGGGTGCAGTCTTGGCTCACTGCAACCTCCTCCTCTCAGATTCAAGGGATTTTCCTGCCTCAGCCTCCTGAGTAGCTGGGTTTACAGGGGCACATCACCACCCCTGGCTAATTTTTGTATTTTTAGTAGAAATGGGGTTTCAGCACGTTTTTCATGTTGGTCTCAAACTCCTGACCTCATGATCCACCCATCTTCGCCTCCCAAAGTGCTGGGATTACAGGCATGAACCAACATGCACAGCTTAAACCTGGCTCTTCTTTTTGGCTCAGATATAACTATAAAGTTTCCTGCTCTCTCAACACTAACTTCAGTTACATTTGTCATAAACATACTCCCTAAAGTATAAATCTTGCTGTATCAGAAACATGCAATCTTTGGTCTCTTAAGCATCTCTAACCAACAGTAGTGAAGCTTACTATGAGCAGAGAAGTTTTTATCATAAATTCACTGTTCATAACCAGAGCTTTGATGTCACATTTCAGCTAAAGTGCCAGCTTCACGGTCAACTGTGACCTGATAAATGCGAAGAGTGAGCCCTTTTCAGTTGTTTTAGAGAATCATGGTAGTATAGTAGCCCACACATGGCTACATGCTCAGTAAACAGGTCTTACTTTTAGTTATCCCAGAGATCTATGTGTGTTATTTCAGTTAAAGCTGATATTCTACCAGGCGCTGTGGCTCACTCCTGTAATCCCAGCACTTTGGGAGTCCAAGGTGGGCGAATCACGAGGTCAGGAGATAGAGACCATCCTGGCTGTCATGGTGAAACCCCGTCTCTACTAAAAATACAAAAAAAATAGCTAGGCTTGGTGGCGGGTGCCTGTTGTTCCAGCTACTTGGGAGGCTGAGGCAGGAGAATGACGTGAACACGGGAGGCGGATCTTGCAATGAGCCGAGATGGCACCACTGCACTCCAGCCTGGATGACAGAATGAGACTCCGTTACAAAAAAAAAAAAAAAAAAAAAAAAAAAAAAAAGCTGATATTCATACACTCATAGAAGAAAACGTAGGTTAAAAGGAATGTTATGGTGCCTTTTTATTTTCCAGGGTTCTTGAAGCTCTTGAGATGAACAGTGGCAGGAAATTCATCACTTTTTAAAGTAATTTTTTTTGGAGATGGCAGGGTTGGGAGGAGTTCGCTTATGAACAGATATGTAACTAATAAGTTTGATACTCAGATGTTCCATGCAATAGATGTGGAATTTTTAAATAAGATTTGAAAGGGATGGACATTTTGTTACCATACAGATTCATGATACGGCAGGTCAGGAGAGATTCCAAAGCCTGAGGACGCCATTTTACAGAGGTTCTGACAGTTGTCTGCTTGTTTTTAGTATCAACGATTCACAAAGCTTGCAGAACTTAAGTAATTGGAAAGAACACGAGAGCTTTCCTTTTGTGATTCTAGATTCTAAGACAGGCATAAGCGAATGGCAGGTGTTTAGAGAAGAAGTAAAGCTTATGCAGGGAGAACAGTGACTATCCTTACTTTGTAACAAGTGCAAAATATGCCAAAAATGTGGCAGCAGCCTTTGAGGAAGGATTTCAAACAATTCTTGCAACTGAGGATACGTCAGATCACTTGATGAACACAGGCATAGTCAACCTTCACCAAAAGCCCAAGCCTAGCTCATCTTGCTGTTGAATGTTAGAGATAAGACAGATGCATGCTAACCAACTCACATGTATATACAAAATCAACATGGACATGGAGAAGAGAATTAGTTTTTGTAGCAGTGTATTACTTACTAAAAAAATTCAATGATTGTATATTCCTGTGTCATTAGTTGGTAGGAGATGGGACACATCCACTCATGGAGGAATATATTTTCTCAATAATGGCACCTCACATTTATAAATTTTAATGGTTGTCTAAAAACGTTTCTTTGATTTACACATGTAAATTAGAGAGCTAATAAATGAGATGACCAAGACTTTAAATATAATTAAAATAAGAAACTTGACTACTCTAGAATTTATACTTGGATTATTTTTTCCCTGAAAAATGGGAAACTACTTTTTATATGTACATGATTTTTATGCAATTAGCATTGTATACTCGGTGAAAGAGAATGATTTCCTAAAAAAAAAGTTAGATATGAAAGATTAAATCTAATGTATTTGCAGTGCATTCTTATTTACTTCTTTATCCTTTTCAAAATGACTTAACCTTTTTTATTTTCATTGTACGTATCATTAGAATTATTCTTACTAGTAATTACTCATAATTTGTGTGTAATTAAGAAGTTGTACCACCATAGGTCATGATTCACAGCCCCAGGAGGAGGGAGGGCTAACAGCGGCACAATAGTTGCTTCATACAATCTGTCACACATCCAGCTAAATTCAAGCTGTCTGTGAATAAAAAGCATTTCCATTGACAGCGTTCAGATTTCAGAAAAAGTCTAGCTACTGAAATTGGAGAAAAGATAAATCTGCATTTGATAACAAATTGATATCAATTGATAACAATTGATATCAAACTGCAATCGATAATAAATCTGCATTGATTTAACAAATACAAGGTGTGTGTGGAGGATACAAAATTACAATTCCACTAATGGGATATTTAATATCTCTGTTACTTTCTTCACACTTGAGGAAAGTTTCCTAGTTGAAGTTAAGCCATTCATTTTTAACACAAGACACCATAAAAAATAATGAGTTCATGTCCTTTGTGGGGACATGGATGAAATTGGAAATCATCATTCTCAGTAAACTATCGCAAGAACAAAAAACCAAACACTGCATATTCTCACTCATAAGTGGGAACTGAACAATGAGAACACATGGACACAGGAAAGGGAACATCACACTCTGGAGACTGTTGTGGGGTGGGGGGAGGGGGGAGGGATAGCTTTAGGAGATATATCTAATGCTAAATGACGAGCTAATGGGTGCAGTGCACCAGCATGGCACATGTATACATATGTAACTAACCTGCACATTGTGCACATGTACCCTAAAACTTAAAGTATAATAATAATACAATTTTTAAAAAGTCACCTAAAAAAAAAAAAAACACACAAGACACGAGCTAACCTTATCACTCTAAGAGGAAACACTAAGGATTGTACTTGGTCAGAGGGTAAGTAAAGACATCTTTACTAGCCCATCTATTTACTTAGTGTCTCCTCTATTACTGAACATCGTTTACTGATTTTCTCTCAAGGTTTTTTTGTTTGTTTCAAAAAAAATCCTTGCTGCAATGATCAGACCTGATAAAGCAAATTGTGGCCTCTTGGGGATGTTCATATTCTGTGCAGCTGGTAACTATGTGACTCTACAGAGGCTAAATGAAGCATGGACTGAATGTGGATGAGACCCACTACTGGGGAGTTACGGGGTTATCAAAGGACATGCTGGTTGAGGGGAGGTGGCTGTCATGTAGGGGGCAGAGTTTTGAAAAATTACATCAAAACATTTCTCTTCCTGGCCCCACCCAATATTGCCATCTGGAAACATCTGATAAAAAATACAATAGAAAATGATAGGAGAACAAAGCAGGTGGTGAGTGTGGCAGCATGAGTAGTGAGAAGCAGCTTCAGAGCCATCCTGGACAGAAGAACCATAGATGATGTTCCATAGTTTGAAGGACGGGTGGTTCCCAGTGGTACAGAAATTGCTCCATACAGTCTGTCATACACCCAGCTAGATTCAAGCTATGAATAGAAAGCGTTTCCATAGAGAGAGTTCAGTTTCTAGAAAAAGGCTAACTACAAAACTTGGAGAATAGACAAATGTGCATTTAATAACTTATGTACAATGTGCTGAGTAGAGGATATAAAATTATAATTCCATTCTAATTAAATAAATATTTTGTTAATTTTCTTTCTTTGGGAAGTTTCCTAGTTGAAGAGAAAGGATTCCTACTGTTTCTTATCTTGGAGGAAAACTGTTTACATTTCTGTAAAAACCTAAGTTTTCACTTTTATATTATGACACCAGCGTGTAAGTTTTCATACAATAAACATGTCATGTAGAGTAGTAAAGCGGTAAGTAGAAAAATGCACCAGTGTGGTACCCAGTGAAAGGTTGTGTCTGGACAGTCAGTGCTTTCTGGAACTCCGGACTGACAACCAGGAAGTGTTGAGGTGACTGAAAAGTTAAAGATCACATGGGCAAAACAGAGATTGAGAGTATCTATGTCCATGCCAAGGGAACTATCTTAGAAAGTTTCCAGCTATAGCAAAAGGATGAAACTCCATATGCACATTTCTTCTGTATCACTTTTGGAGCACTAAAGCAGATAACTAACTTAGTGCTAATATACATGTGCTAACGGGAGCCTTATTTTAAAACTGATTTCATTTCATTGCTCTTATGTTAAAGAGCCTTCAAGGGACATCACCTACCAGCTCCAAGCTTTGCCAGCTTATCTTTCCTCATGATCAGCTCTTATCTACCAGCTGACAGCTCTACCCATGTGCCCCAGTGCTTTTTTTCACACCATCACACCTGCAATACTTTTCTCTGCAGCCCACATTGGAGGTTCTACTTAACGCCCCATTTTACTTCCAGCTCCTTCAAAGAATTGGTGACACATGAAATTTGGCACTTAACTTTACTAATATGCACCCAGGATTTGGATTACTAGTTCCTACCTCACCTTCATTAGCCTAGAGAAAAAGCTATTTTCAATATTCCACTTTTCTGCAGCTGGGCCATGTTTTCCTGCTGTCACTCACCCTGCTGCTCTTGGCTGGATATCATCAAAACTCTTGGGATGATATGCTCATTGAGGGCAGGAACAACCATATTAAAAAAAATACGTGCTTGCTGAAATTGCTCCCAGATTTCTAGATGAGTCTTAACTTTTTCTGCACCCATAGCTCTGGCATTTAGTTTGTTTCAATATGAGTGCTGTATAGCAGGTTAAGACAACATATTAGTTTGGATACTACCAATAGGGGAAATACAACAGAAACAGCTGTGGTGGGCAGCACTTTAAAAATGAATATTAAACTACCACAATATTGGACAAATATCTTTATTTTAAAAATAAAAAAATGGGGTAAAAATGATGGTAGCTATTTCACACAAGGACACAAGACAAAATTTAGAATTACTTGCTTAAAATTAACTCAGAATGGAACAAAATTGTTCAAGTGCTCACCATTAGAACAGGTTGCATAACATGATTTTCAATGGACATTACCTATGTTACAGTAAGATCTTGTTATAGGAACAAAGAGACTGTTCCCAGACTCGTCTGGTGTATCACCTCAGCCTCCCAAAATGCTGAGATTACAGGCATAATCGCAATTCCAAACATTTTGTAAAAGTTGAATCAATATCGTGAAAATGGCCATACTGCCCAAGGTAATTTGTAGATTCAATGCCATCCCCATCAAGCTACCAATGACTTTCTTCACAGAATTGGAAAAAACTACTTCAAAGTTCGTATGGAACCAAAAAAGAGCCCACATCGCCAAGTGAATCCTAAGCCAAAAGAACAAAGCTGGAGGCATCACACTACCTGACTTCAGACTATACTACAAGGCCACAGTAACAAAAACAGCATGGTAGTGGTACCAAAACAGAGATATAGATCAATGGAACAGAACAGAGCCCTCAGAAATAACACCACATATCTACAACTATCTGATCTTTGACAAACCTGAGAAAAGCAAGCCTTAGGGAAAGGATTCCCTATTTAATAAATGGTGCTGGGAAAACTGGCTAGCCATATGTAAAAAGTTGAAACTGGATCCCTTCCTTACACCTTACACAAAAATCAATTCAAGATGGATTAAAGACTTAAACGTTAGACCTAAAACCATGAAAACCCTAGAAGAAAACCTAGGCATTACCATTCAGGACATAGGCATGGGCAAGGACTTCATGTCTAAAACACCAAAAGCAATAGCAACAAAAGCCAAAATTGACAAAGGGGATCTAATTAAACTAAAGAACTTCTGCACAGCAAAAGAAACTACCATCAGAGTGAACAGGCAACCTACAAAATGGGAGAAAATTTTCGCAACCAACTCATCTGATAAAGGGCTAATATCCAGGATCTACAATGAACTCAAACAAATTTACAAGAAAAAAACAAACAATCCCATCAAAAAGTGGGTGAAGGACATGAACAGACACTTCTCAAAAGAAGATATTTATGCAGCCAAAAAACACATGAAAAAATGCTCACCATCACTGGCCATCAGAGAAATGCAAATCAAAACCACAATGAGATACCATCTCACACCAGTTAGAATGGCAATCATTAAAAAGTCAGGAAACAACAGGTGCTGGAGAGGATGTGGAGAAATAGCTGGAGAGGATGTGGAGAAATAGGAACACTTTTACACTGTTGGTGGGACTGTAAACTAGTTCAACCCTTGTGGAAGTCAGTGTGGCAATTCCTCAGGGATCTAGAACTAGAAATTCCATTTGACCCAGCCATCCCATTACTGGGTATATACCCAAAGGACTATAAATCATGCTGCTATAATGACACATGCACACGTATGTTTATTGCGGTATTACTCACAATAGCAAAGACTTGGAACCAACCCAAATGTTCAACAATAATAGACTGGATTAAGAAAATGTGGCACATATACACCATGGAATACTATGCAGCCATAAAAAATTATGAGTTCATGTCCTTTGTAGGGACATGGATGAAATTGGAAATCATCATTCTCAGTAAACTATGGCAAGAACAAAAAACCAAACACTGCATATTCTCACTCATAGGTGGGAATTGAACAATGAGAACACATGGACACAGGAAGGGGAACATCACACTCTGGGGACTGTTGTGGGGTGGGGAGGGGGGAGGGATAGCATTGGGAGATATACCTAATGCTAGATGACGAGTTAGTGGATGCAGCGCACCAGCATGGCACATGTATACATATGTAATTAACCTGCACGTTGCTCACATGTACCCTAAAACCTAAAGTATAATAATAATAAATAAATAAATTAAAAAAAAAATTCTATGACTTCCTCCACCTTGCCTTCAGCCACAAAACAAGCATTACTGAGAATTCCAATATATAATACAAATGAAGCAACTGCTGTGACCAAAGTACCTACATTGATATGAGTGTGTATTCATGGTCTGCTCTATTTTTTATTTATTTAAATAGAAACCTTTGACACTTCTAAAAGGCTGAGTACAAATGTTAATGTAATCCTGGCTTTTCTTTGACAACTCTCCTAAAAACTGCTTTACAACTTTTTGCTAGTATGTGTATCAACGGTTTACTCTCTGAGGGAAAGGAAATAATCAGCAGAACCACTATTCCTAGCCACTGGCAAAAGCATATATGCAGCACTTAGCACTGCACACGTATTTCCTTGGCTTCTTTAGTACTGCTGTGTATACTGACTATACATTTTTATAACATCTCTAAATGTATAAATGAATTAATGTGAATGTATCTGCTATCACATTTCATTTCCAACGCAGAATATGTTAGTTTTAAATATACCTACCAAATCTTGAGTCTGACATTTATTTTTGGATGGTTACATTAAAATCAACTACCTGGGACAGTCGCCGTGACTCACACCTGTAATCTCAGGGCTTTGGAAAGCAGAGGTGGGTAAATCACCTGAGGTCAGGAGTTCGAGACCAGTCTGGCTAACATGGTGAAACCTTGTCTCTACTAAAAACACAAAAATTCGGCACACATGGTGTTGGGGCCTGTAGTCCCAGCTATCCAGAGACTGAGGCAGGAGAGTCACTTGAGCCTGGGAGGCAAATGTTGCAATGAGTCAAGATCATGCCATTACACTCCAGCCTGGGCAACAGAGCGAAGCTTCATCACAACAACAAAATCACAAATAAACAAACCAAATATACAAGTGGCACAATTCTTCTTCAATGACTATTTGATCATAGAAAACTCAATTCCTGCCAGTTCATGATCTCTATTAATAGCACAGCAATTTATTTGAAAGTAGATGGAAACATTTCAGATTAAATTTTTAATTAGTTTTCCCTTACATAGGCTGCTTCCTTGATCTCTTTAGCGTTCCCTAATAAAATCAACTATGAACACTAGGAAGGAAAACATAAAAACAATTTGCCTTCACAATATTCCACAAATAACTGTTGTAAGTTGTGTTCCTAAATACCTACTCAACTGGCTGAGAAGATTTGCTTGCCAAGGGAGTTGACGAGATAGTTCTGATGAGAAAAGGCATTCTGAAAGGTAAGCTGTGCAGCCTAAGGGAGTTACTTAAAAAGGCCAGTTTCCTGACAAAGGTCGAATCTATTTTTCTATCGTCAGATTTTTAAAATTATAGAACATGCCTTACTTTTATATGTAAATCATAAACATCAGTAAAGAAGTGATTTATTCCATCTTCTTGCCTTATGCCATGAAGCATAATAAATCTCATATGTGACATAGTTAAGGCAATATTTTTCTTAGAAATAAAAAACAAAAAGCAACCAGTTCATTGATACAATATTCTTCAAATTAGTCACACACCGTGTATTAGTGATGGAAGACTTGAATACATTAACTGGGATTAAAATTAGCTTAGTTTTACCAGAAAGAGAATATAAGCATTCTAAGTGAAAAAATAGCTAGAAAATAATGTAACATCACCCCTGATAGGATTCAAATAAAGTTTTTGGTGGGTATGAGACTTAGTTTAAAAATTAGCTGTTCAACAAAATATTTCCTCCCCAATAAAACAAAAGTAGCCCCATAAATGGAAACTTTCACATTCGCACAAATTGTGAAGTGTACAGTCTCAGAGCCTGGCATCTGTGTTCCATGTTCTTCTAGTTTGTGAAACCAAACGTTAGTTAATTATCTTTACTAAAAAGAGAAAGATATGCCATGCGGTAATGAATGTTGACACAAACCACTTGCTGGACTTGTCCACACTTTTCAAGAACATGTTGTTCAAAAGCCACATGTTCTCATCTGTGAGGTTGAGAGCAGCATGAGCTATGAACTGTTGCAGATGACGACATTTGTCATAAATGACAGTGTGAGCAACAACAGATTAACATATCCACGTGGAATGAAGAATGCCGACATTTCATCCTGTAAATTCTTTTTTTTTTTTTTTTTTTTTTGACATGGAGTCTCCCTCTGTTGCCCAGGCTGGAGTGCAGTGGCGCAATCTTAGCTCACTGCAAGCTCCGCCTCCCAGATTCACGGCTTTCTCCTGCCTCAGCCTCCCGAGTAGTTGGGACTACAGGTGCCTGCCAACATGCCTGGCTAATTTTTTGTATTTTTTGTAGAGACGAGGTTTCACCGTGTTAGCCAAGATGGTCTCAATCTCCTGACCTCGCTATCCACCTGTCTCAGCCTCCCAAAGTGTTGGGATTACAGGCGTTAGCCGCCGCGCCCAGCCCTTCATTCTGTAAATTCTGTAGATGGTTTTCTTGTGCAGAAAAAAAAAAAAAACAGCTTGAATTTGCTTTGTTTGTTATTTTCAAGGGACATAGAAGGGATCTGTTTTTACATTATATGTAATTCTTTTTTAGAATATATAGTTTTAAAATAACACCTCAGTTATGGGTTGAAGTGTATTCCTTCCAAAATTCCTTTGTTGATGTCCTAAGTGACAGTACCACAAAATGTGGCCGCATTTGGAAGGAGAGGTTACATGTAGATATGGTTATTTCAGATGAGGTCATTTTAGGGTAGGGTGGGCCCCTAATAAAACCACTCATGTATTTAGAAAAAAGGAACATTTGGAGATGCACACAGGGAAAAAAAATAACACAGGAAGACTGGAGTTACACTGCCACAAGGCAGGGAACTTCCAGAAGCTGGGACATAAACCAAACAGAACCTTACCTTAAGACCTGCATAGGAAGCATGGCACCACTGACACCTTGATGTTAGACAGTGGCACTCAGAAATGAGGCAATACATTTCTGCTGTCCAAAGCCACTAAATTTTTGGTACTTTCTTACAACAGCCACAGGAAACAGAGACAGTCTCCTCACCAAGGAAGCTGTTCCCAATCCTGGGCTGGAGGAGGGTGGCCGATTGCACCAAAATCCCTCAGAAATCTAAAGCATGTTTTACATCACTCACGTTGTCAGGACAAACCTAAGTGAATCTTTAGATAAATGGATGTTTTTGTGTCTTGATCAAGCAGTGGTTTCTTTTACAATGATGATGAATTCTGAAGCATTAGCAGCAAATTGTGAAAATGCCTTAATAAGGTGAATGGTAGCAGGAGAAAGAATTAAAATCAATGTATGCAACAAGTTATTTTTATGTGTGCTCCTTTGTCTACCACAGGGCCAGTGGAGTGCACAGAAATTATATACAAGTAGCTGCATCCTAGAAAGCAATACTGCTACAAGTACTCAAAACAAGTTTTAATGAGTAGTGTTCTCATAATATGAGAAGATAATGTTACAACAACACCTGGCACATAATCTTGTCTATCATATTTTGGTGACAAGTCCTGAATAGTTGGAAAGTATCACACACTTAAATATTATATATTGCAAGTAACTTACAATATCAATTCCTCAAAGGTCATTAAAGCTGGCTTGGGTGCTTGAGAGAAACAGTGCAAACATGCAAGCAACATATTAGAAACATAAATTGGAAAGGACTGGGCTCTTCTCATGTCAAAAATCTATAGGCCTGTTTACTCTGAATGACAACGTGTTGTCGAGCCAAGCCTGGTTTCTGGAAACATTCTTGATAAAAAATCAGGTGTCATCATCTCTGGTGCTGCTTTTGAGCTTCCTTTGCATTGCCAAGGTGGTCACTGGGGAGGAAAGCATGCATGTATGACCCAGCCAGGAAGTGCCATGGAGGGTCACTGTGGGTCATTTTAACCCTGGAGGTCCTGATGAAAAACATGATTCCTGAAAACTGCCTGAATTTTAATGGATGAAACCTAGTAGGTCCTGATGAAAAATATGATTCATGAAAACTGCCTGAACATTGATGGATGGCATTACAAGGCTGCAACTTGCTACAGGTGGACTAGGTTTTTAAGTGCTCATAGTGGCTAACATAGTGAACTGAATGTCATGGGAAAAGTGAACTGAATATCATAGGAAAGCCAGAGGTCATGCTAGTCTGTGCTGAATTAAAGTATAAATAAATAAATCCCAGGATATTCCCTGGCTGGCTTCTATCAGTCTCTGGGACTCCACAGCAAACCTCATTTAATTGTGTTGGATTTCATTTACCTCCACTGTCCAGATCTTCCAGTTCTGAAATCACATTACACTATATTGTTATAATAGAATAAAAATTCTTATGAAATGTAAGCTTCCACATGCTCTGTGGATTCTACCTTCCCAGCTCACAAAAACTCCGTTTCAAAAACTGGATTATCATGGTGGCCAACAATTACAAAGTAGAAGCTCCTAGACACGATCTTCAATATGTGGCTCCTAATGAAGTAAAAAACAGTACATATTTTTAGCGGTCAATACTGAAATTCAAAGGTGACTAATGGGAAATGTAAAATTCTTCCTTTGTTTTACTTTCTAACTTAAACCTGGAAGATGCCAGTAAGCTTGTCACCATTTCCCACATACTAGTGAAGATGCATGACTTCTGGAATAAACAAATGATATAACTGTGATATTTCTTGTAGAATCCTACATATTTCCATAAGAAAACCAGAAGACCTCTAATATTAAATCACAGACAACATTCTCATGATCTGAAAGTATGGCACATTCAGCTGAAAGGACCCTGAGTGTCTGTTGGAGTGAACTAGGCTTCACTTGGACTGGAGCATTTAGAATTAGCAATGACACTTAGAAGATTTAACAGACGTAGATGATAAATTAAGGACCATACAGAGTGGTGAGAAGACCAAGGAATTAATTAGCGTGCCTTAGAAATTTCCATAAGGCATCCGTTGGGGGAAGCTAAAACTAACTCTCCCTCATGTCACTTCCTGAGAAAAGAGAGGCAATGTAGCCCTTTGTGTTCTATTTGTCTTCTTTCTACCTGAACGATGTGTGTTATAAATATATGTCCTTGCAAATAAAAAAGACTATGATATGCCTCTTAATACACCAATTTATAAGAAAGGAAGTTTTGTATTCTATAAAAGATGAAAGAAATAATCCATAAAGGAAGACATTCTGAGGCACTGAGAGATCTTACAACAAAGTTTAACAGATTGGGACAGGTGTAATAGCTCATGCCTGTAATCCCAGCACTTTGGAGGGCTGCTGCAGGCAGCCTGCTTGAGCCCAGGAGTTTGAGACTAGCCAAGGTAACAGCATGAAAGAAGAAATACTTGTCTACAAAAAAATAGATCTCTACAGATACATACTAAAATTTCTGGGCATGGTGGTGTGTGCCTGTATTCCCAGCTACTCTGGAGGCTGACAGGGGAGAATTACCTCACACTACTGTAAGTTAAAATATCCTGACTCAAAAATAAATAAATAACACTTCAACAGATTTGCAAAAGAAATGAACCTATGAGAAAGTGGGGAAAAAATACAAGCCATTCCATGGCTTCTAGCACAGATAATTAAAATATAGATGAATAACAGATGGGTGGGAACATGGATGGATATACTCAATGGTAACCCCACTGTGTGTATTTTTCACATAAGGGATTTGAAATCAAATGAAGTTAGGTTCTATGTAGCTCTGCTACTTACTTGCAATGTGACCACAGGGAGCCCTTAATCTACTGTTGGTTTTCTCTTTATGGAAATAGTGGTAATTTTGTAGCACCTTACGGTAAAGTACCCAGCACAGCGTCTGACTCAGAGGACATGCTCAATTAGTATTATCTAGAATAACATGGAAGGCCAAATGCAAACTGAGAAGTGGTGACTGGTAAAATTCTCAACATGGGGTGGAAATTGAGTAAACAAGCAGTTAGTCAAACTCCTGGAAGACACATCTGAGGTGAGTTAGAAGGCAAGGCTCATCAAGCCTCACCGGACTTTCTGATGATTCACCTACACAAAATGAAATCAGAAGAAACATGATATGCACGTGCTAATGAATGACACATTTTATAAAGAAAATCAAGGCACAGCTGGCAGTTCTAACTTTAGAATTGGAGGGTTATGTCTGTTGAAGGAAAGGCAGATAGAAGACTCTGCGCATGATGAAGTAGGATTTAAAATACCATGTGAGGTGGGGGACTATAGACTTGTCCACTTTCTCACTACGATCTAAGCTGCCCTCACCCTTCAATGGCAGAGTTAAGTATCTGCAACGAGGGTATCCCACAGAGCCAACAATATTCACTATCTGGTCTTGCAGAGAAAACTTTTGCCCCTGCTTTAGAAAAGAGATGAAAAACAGATTGAGATAGAAAAATTGGGTAACAAAGACAAGCAAGAATGATACAAAAAGCCATGAAAAACTGGAGGAACTGGCAATAATTCTTCAGAGAAGGTGAAGGCAGAAAGACTGGGCAGTGGAAAATTGAATAAAGTAAACAATGATACCATGAATTATTGCTGTGCTAAATTTTAGAGCTGAAGTTTGCCAAAAGAAGTGCTTGTTACTTTCTTCAGCAAAAACACTGAAGCAGCATGTGGGTGTGGGTGTGTCAGTGTATGTGTAAGGGATATAACATGCATCCCTACACTCATCCCTATATGAAAAGCCAGAAATGGGCAAACAGCATGGTGCTAAGTCATTGGACAGACAGAAGGGAGCTCGAAGAACAATTGCATGAGGGTGCTGTTACCAACTACACAGATGGACAGAAGATAAGATAACGTTTACTTTATATACATTCCATGCTTATTGTGAGTTGCCAATTTGGTTTTCCTTTTGTAAACAGCTGAAGAAGCAAGAAGGCTGTAATTTTTCATTCAATTTTGGCAAAGAAAAACTGACAGGTAAAGGGGAAGAATTGGAAACCCTGGGAGAAAATTACCCCGTTATCACAGGAAGGGAAGGGAATAGCTGCAATCACTTCGCAAATACTTGAAGGTATTGGGCAAAGGTGAGACACATGTTAGGATTCTACACCGTCCAATCTGTGGAACTTTCTCCAAGGATGCAAATGTTGTACATCTGTGCTGTCCAATATGAAAGCCAGTGAGTATTAGAAATGTGGCTATTGTAACTGTAGAACTCAATTTTCATTAAACAAGAATAGCCACATGAGATAGTGGCTATGTAATGGACAGCACAGGTTTAGATTAAAGATTCCAAGAGAGTGACATGATCTTAGCTCACTACAAATTCCACCTCCCTGGTTCAGGAGATTCTATTGCCTCAGCCTCCTGAGTAGCTGGGATTAATGGCATGCACCATCATGCCAGGGTAAATTTTATAATTTTAGTAGAGAACAGGGTTTGCCATATTGCCCAAGCTGGTTTTGAACTCTTGGCCTCAAGTGATCTGCAGACCTCAGACTCCCAAAGTGCTGAGATTAGAGTCATGAGCCACCATGCCCAGCCCAATTTCAACTTTTTTAAATAAAATTTCTGTGACATCCTCCACCTTTCCTTCAACAACAAAACAAGTATTACTTGGAATTCCAATATAAAATGCAAATAAAGCAACTGCCATGACTGACATACCTGCATTGGAATGAATGTGTATTCATAGTCTGCTCGATTTTTCCATTGCTTTAAATAGGGGTCTTTGAAGAATCTCCAAGGAACACTTGTCCCAGAGTCCCTGAGGTGGTAGCACAGAATTAGATAATAGATTAAATTGGGAAATTGCAGACAAGAGGAGAATCTAAGATAGTTTCCACATGTCTAGGTGAAAGGAACAAACAGAATGTGACCTCTCTTCTAAGATGCCCTCATCCAAATCTCTAAAACCTGTGAGTATGTTTAGGATTCATGGCAAAGAGAAATTAAGGTTGTTCAGCAGCTGACGTTAAGATAGGAAGATTACCCAGGAACATGCAGCTTGATCAATGCCATTAGAATGACCTTAAATGTAGACCATAGAAGCAAAAGAGGAAAGTCAGGGGGAAGTGACAGAAGAACGGTCAAAGCAAGGTGATGTTGATAGCTTTGAAAACAGAGGAAGGGGCTACGGCTAGGGCATGCAGGAGGCCCCCAGAAGCTAGAAAGTGAAAGGAAACAAATTATCCTCTGGAGCCTCCAAGAAGAACACAGTGCTGTGCACACATAGATTTTAGCTAAACAAGACCTGTGTTGGACTCCTATGGTACAGAAGTGTAAAATGATATACTTGTCTTGTATTAAGCCACTAAATTTGTAATAATTTGTTACAGTGGCCTATTGTTCCACCTCTGCTAGAGTTTTGTCATTTACTTTTTTTTTTCCAAATCCATGTTGACTGTATCCGCTTCAGACTTACTATTATTTCTGTGATCATGCCTGTAATGTTCTCCCAGATTCTGCCTGCAACCCCTGCCTATATTTTTAAAATCCAACTTAGTTTCTCTCCTTCCTCCATTATTTCCAAAAAAAACCTACAGGTTCCCCACATGCTAGGAAGTCCTGTCACTCTTACTGCCTCTTAAAGACTTTGAATTTTCCACAGCCAGTGATCAAAACTCATTGTACATTTTTTCAATGCTGTGTACAAAGCTGACACTGAACAAATTTTGTCTTCACAGGACTTAGATACTTTATCAGCCTTATATTCCCAGCATACAACTCTTGAATCAGGGTAAATTCCTCACTGCCCCCAAGAAGGTCCTGGATTTTTGTTTGTTTGTTTGTTATTCCTTTGCTCATTTTTCCCCTCCCTGCAATGCTCTTCTTTTAGCCCACCACGCAAATCCTATGCATCAAGGCCTTGATGAGTTTACACTTTTTCTGAGAGATGATCTGGATCCCTTCCATCTTCAACCGCCTCCCCTTTAAACTCTTTACTCAGTTTATAATGTTATCTTAGCTCTTGCTCAATTCTAGGGCTGTAACGTTTCCATTATTGCTTCTGAGAGGTTTGGTTCCTTTTCTTTTTAATTACATGTAAGCATCATGAGGTCAGGCTCACCTTTCCTCACAATACACAATGGTGGCTACTCAAAAACATTTAGTTCTGCGGCTCTCAACTCTGAGCCATCTGGGGTTCCAAGAGGACATCTGACAATGTCTGGAGACATTTTTGGTTGTCTCGCTTGGGGGAGAAGGTGCTATTGACAACACAGAGACCGAGGATACAGATAAATCTTCAATGCGCAGGACAGCCTCCCAAAACAAAGAATCTGCTGGCTCCCAAAGGCAACAGTGGCTCCGTAAGAAACCCTGGGTCAGCTGCATGACCCTGTTAACTGTGAAAGCAATGCCCCCAAGAGAGCAGACACTTGCAGGTGGAAGTGTGCTCAGCGCCAGCGCGTGGATGAACCTGTTGAGGCGTGGGCAGATCTGATCTGGCTACCCCAGGGAGGTACAGCACCAGCCTGCGCCATCAAGTAGGGCCAGTAAAGTCCCACAGGGACTCAAAACTCCTGTTTCGACTCAGTCCATCCCCTACCTGCAGAGAGAGGTCGAGGAGAGAGAAAGGCAATCTCAGTCCCGCTGTGGAGACCGCCCTCCTCTGCTTCAGCCGCATTCCCTGGGGGAAGTTTCTCGGATACCCTGGATGTGCTCTCGCGAGATGTGGGTGGAGCTTCTGGTGGGTGCTACGCAACCAAGTGCATGCGCCATGTATCTTCAGAACAGGAAGATTACTTAGTAGGTCGCGAGGAGGGGCAGGATGGGACGTGAGGGCTGTAATCTTGCAGTCCTGCCTCACTGCTTTCCATCTTTAGTCTTTGGGTCCCAGCCCTCCAGCCGCCTTTGAGTTGTGCCTAGGTCACTGTCCTCAGCCATGCCTCAGAACCGCGAAGAGAGGAGGCTCCCGTGTTCGATAGAAAACCTACTTGGGAGTGTGAGAGTGAGAGTGTTCAGCACCTTTGTTCCTCACCTGGGACACAGGCAGGGCTTTGAGGGCGGAGATTCCCCCTCATCTTGGACCTGCATCCTGTCCTGCGCACTCACCTTGGGCCATAGTGGGGCGAACGAGGTGGCCTGGGAAGAAGCTGATGACGGGAGGAAGCTGGCACCTGATGACGCAGGAATACAAAACTACCCCTCGTCAGGGACAGGTAGAAATGAAGTCTTGTTGATGTTCCTTAATACCCCTTTCTCTGCTAGGCCACTCAGGGTGTCCCCAGAGACCAGTGGTCTTTTTTTCCATCGTTCACCTTTCCTCTGTCTCCCAGATAACGTGTAACCATTTTGTCTTCTAGTCCAACTTGCTCCCCATGTCTGACGTGTTGAGTCAAAATGAGCTACACAAAAGGCTACACAGAACGTTGAAGGATCGGGGTGTACTGGGCACACTCAAGTATCGGATTTACGTTTATTTGTTCCATAACTTTCAAAAGTGTAACCTGTAAAAAGTAGTTCACATTTAAATTCATCCAATGTTTGGGTTTCAAAAATCTATGCTGAAATATTACAGTGTCTTTGAAACCATTGAGAAATGTTGCATTTGAGTCGACTTAAAGGAGAATGTTCAAATAATTAATTGAACCAACAATAAGATAGGAGCAGAAAGCATTTATATAATGAACACATTTTAGTAAGATGAGGCCTGTTTTATAAACCTGGCTTACAGGTTCCTAAACTAACAAGTGGGTTAGTAATACATTTGGATGAGGGACATCGACACCATGTAGAAAACACTAGTGTGCTGTTTTTAATAGTTTGGGGAATGAACCCTTTCCTCTTTAAATTATACTGATATGCCTGGATATTTAATTTGAGCAGCAAATATCTGTAGATATACTTTATATTTGGATTAACAGCTAGGATTAGGATTAGCTCAATGTGTTTTCATTGCAATATGCATTTCAAAAGTATATTTTACATTTAAAATATGTAGATATATCCTGTGTATATATCCTTTTTAAATTTAAGTTGTATGGTGTGAGCATTTCTCTGTTTCCTTAAAAATTTCTTGAAATCTTCATTTTTAGAGGTAACAGATTTATCTTTGGATATTTTTGTAACCTGCAAACAGTCCCTTGCTGTTGAATATTTTGGTTATATTTTCCGACAGTCCACAGAGGTGCGATGAGCTGGCAGAATTTTTTCTTATACCTCATATCCTAGTGTAAGCTGCTGAAATTGGCTTCTAGGAAAGTTAAGAGTCTGCAAATGGGTCTGGCAAACCACCAGTTTCACCTGGAAGCTGAGGAAAGAAACATTTTTCTAGAACACGCTGGCCTTCTTGTCTCATGGGGTAAGACTTGAGCAGGGGAAGGTTCCTAACTTCTGGACATGGATCTAGAAACATTATGGAAATAAAAGGAAGATTTCCAATGAATGTAACACATCTGTGTATATCTCTACTGAGAAAATCCTACTGAAATTTTTTTTGACTTGTCCGACTTCCTTCCTTGCTTCCTTCCTTCCATCCTTCCTTTTTTCTTTTCTTTCTTCCTTCCTTTCTCCCTTTCTCCTTTCCTCTCTTTCTCTTCCTCCCTTCATTCCTTCCTCCCTTCCTTCTTTTCTTTCTTAAGTTCTTTTCTCCTTTCTTTCTTCCTTCCTCTCTTGCAAGACACAGATTCAAAACCAGCTAATCCATGAGTTGATGCACCCTGTATTCAATGGAGAATTGCAACCTCAGTTGATTTCAGTGCAAGGGACTCCTCTTACTAGGAGCCTCAAACTCTTTAGAGGCGGATCACTGACAAAGATGTGGCTATGAGTCTTCACTTTCTGTTTTCTTTCCAGAAATTGGTTTAGCAAAAGAAAATGTAACGTATTTCCTTTTCTGTTTTGAACTTTTTATTAACAGTTTTTTTTTTCTCCGCTGACTGTAACATGTTGCATTATAGCTAATTGCTTTTAAACTAGGTCCATTTCTCATTCCTCTTTGAATTTACATTGTACCTGCACATAATACATTTGTTATATAACAAGTGGGTACTAAATTTGAAATAAATTTCTTTGTATCACCTTTAGTCTTTTATAAAATTGTGATCTACAATCTCTAAATGTTTAAGAGCTAAAATTGATTTGTCTATTTTCTGTGTTCTTTAATAAGACTCTGCCAATCTGCTAAATGTCCGCTCTGAGCTTGGCACTGTGATAGACACGCGACAGATGTTTTGTGTTACAGATAAGGAACCAGACTGTGGAGAGGTGAATCAAGTAACTTAAGTGATGTAATTCTTAAAAATCTGTAAAGTTTCCAAATAATAAAGAGACTCTCATTTTATTTTTTAGTACATTTCTAATTATTTTAACTATATTTCTTCACCATTATTGTTGAACATTCATCCCAGTTTATTATTTTAAAGGTAGATGTAGCAAACTTTCCCTGTGAATATGTGTGTCGGTGGGGGCATTGAGGTGTGTGTTTGTAGACTTTGTTTTTTAGAACAGTTTTTAATTCACAGCCAGGTGATGGAGAAGTACACAGAATTCCTATACAGCCACTGCTCCTACACATGCAGTCTCTCCCGCTGTCAACATCTTGTATCAAGTTGGTACATTTTCTGCAATTGATAAAACTACCCTTACATGTCATTATTCCCAAAGTCTATCATTTACATTAAATTTCACTCTTGGTGGTGTGTATATGTCTTTATTTTCTTTATGTTGTCTATAGCTATCTAAACATTTCATGTTCCAAATTTTTAAGGACACAAGAATCTTGGTATTGTAATTATTTTCTTTGAGATGGAGTATCACTCTGTTACTCAGGCTGGAATGCAGTGGTACAATCTCGGGCTGCAAACTTTGCCTCCTGGGTTCAAGTGATCTCGTCTCAGCCTCCCAAGTAGCTGGGATTACAGGTGCTTGCCCAAGCACCTGGCTGATTTTTGTATTTCTAGTAGAGGCGGGGTTTCACCATATTGACCGGGTTTGTCTCGAACTCCTGATCTCAAGAGATCTATTTGTCTCAGCCTCCAAAAGTACTGGGATTACAGATATGAACCACAATGCCTGGCCTTAGTACAGTATTTGAATGAAAATCTTAAATATGTTGAGTTTCTTCATAAGCAACCAAATTTTACTTATTGGTTTTATGAATGTATTTATTTACATATTTATTTTTTAGTAGTAGGGCCTTGCTTTGTCACCAAGTCTGAAGGGCAATGGCATAATCGGACCTTACTGCAACAACTGCCTCCTGGGTTCAAGCAATTATACTACTGCAGCCTTTCAAGCAGCTGGGATTACAGGCACACACCACCATATTCCGCTTTTATTTTTTTTATAGATCCTGGGTTTCTTATGGTGGGCAGTGTTGTTTGGAATACTGAGCTCATGTCATCTGCCAGCTTAGCCTGCTCAAGTGCTGAAATTACAACTACGAGACATTGTGCTTTGTCTGAAATCATGTTTGATATATCTTTCTCTAAATTTCTAATCACTCTATATTCTACTTATTGTGTAATTACCAATTGTATGATTCTTATAACAGGAATTCATCCTACTCAAACAACGTAATGGTTTCTACTAATATAAAATGCCAATGCAAAATGTTTTCTTTAAAGGAAATCCGGTTGAAAACATATCGGTGTTCTCAGAGTAGACATAATTATTGATCCATACTGTAGTAGACATATATAAAAATAGCTCCCCAAAATGTCTGTTTAACAGTATTTTAAATGAACATTAATCATGATTGTAAGGACTGAAATTTTAGCTTATTTACCTTTTTAAACACTACTTTTAAAAAATTGTAATTGAATGACCTTTGATGTAAAATACTTAGAGGTTAATTACATGATCAAGAAAGATATTTTATTATTCTGACGTCAATATGTTTTTATAATTTATCTTAGTGTAAGAAAGACCTTCAAATTTCCTTTGTAATCTTATTTTTTTCTAAAAGATGTTTCTTAATCTCATATTCATAAACATTATAATGTGTCATTTAAACACTGCTATAAAACCATGTCTAATTTACTAACCTTTTATTTTCTTAAGGTATTTACTATACAGGATTGATTGCAATCTATAAATATCACCCTACTTCCAGTTTCTAGAAATCACTGGTAAGTTTACTTAGTTTCTGTAATCTACTTTACTTTGTTAATTATAACTGAGTGGCTTTATAAAGGTAAAATATTTTTTAACATGTCTCAGGATTTGATAAAGAAAACCGAAAGGTAGGAGCCTACCTCTTTGTAAACAATAGCAAGATTTTTCTATGTAGTTTTCCTTATAAAAGAATGAAGCTAATTTTGAGGGAGAAGAGTAAGAAATTTAATTTGATTTAAATTACATGTTTTTATGAAGCTAATTTTGAGGCAGAAGAGTAAGAAATTTAATTTGATTTAAATTACATGTTTTTCCTTGCTGACCGTATCTTAGTTTGTAAACAATAATTCACGTGTTCTGCAGGACATTAGTCCAATATTTTCATTTTCATAATAATTTTAGATAGTCAAATAAGAAAATTTTGGACAGTATCAAGGGTCCTACAGACACACTAAAAGATACTGTTTGTAAAAATATCCATTGTTGGGAACATTTCTAAAAAAAAAAAAAAAAAAAAGAAAACCTTCAAAAAACTGTCTTTTAGGCCAAGTGTCTTTATATACTAGGTATGCCTCTCAGGTACAATTGATAGAGTGTTAAATGTATTAATATAGCATTAAAAAAGAAAATATGTGTTTAGTAATGTGTAATATAACTTTTGTTCCTAAATCTTTACACAGACATGATTAATTACCTTAATTTTCACCTTCATACAAAACTTTTATAAAGTTTGTAACTACTGTGGGCTCCAGACCATTGGTTAGATTTGATAATGGGCTTTGTAGCATGAACATAAGCTGGCACTTTGCCTTTTATGCTTAGTTTTACCTTAGGACTTTTAAAATAATCTGTGAATTAGTAATAGTCCTTTTGTGTTGCTACCCCCTTGGGATTTTTTCTGTTGCATGCGTTTCTGTCATCTTGAGAGAGACATTTATTCATTCATACATTCACTCAGAACTTAATCATTTGAGTACATACTTTCTGCCAGCCATTGAGTCTGTGACTTAATTGCCAAGCTTCATTGTAATAATGTTAGCAGAAGATAAATTAATTGAACAACAAGACTTTCTAGGCTGCCTGCCCACTAGACCATCCCTACTGAAATTCAGTATGGTAACTGATTCTACAGTCTGTGCTCTAAGCACCATCCAGTGTAACTCTTTGTGATGGTGGAAATGTCTTTATCTATACTGTTTAATGTGGTAGTTGCTAGTCTCATGTGGCTACTGAGTAACTGAAATGTAGCTAGTGTAACTGAATGACTAAATTTTTAATTTATATTTAATTAGTTACATGTGCATAGTGACTACCATAATGAACAGCAGGATTCTAAGGTATATGGCAGGTATCTGTTGCTTAATTGTTATTTCAAAAGAAAATGTATGGCTTGAAGAGATACTAAGGAATACTCTGTGGGCCAAGAACACTGCCTCATGCTTGTAATCCCAGGACTTTGGGAGGCTAAAGCATGAGGATCACTGAAGGTCTGGAGTTTGAAATCAGCCTGGCCAACCCAGTGAAACCCCACTTCTACTAAAAATTCAAAAATTTGTGAGTCGTGGTGGCAAGTGGCTTTTATCCCAGCTACTCCGGAGGCTGAGGCAGGATTATCACTTGAACCTAGGAGGTGAAGTTTTCAGTGAGCTGAGATCACGCGACTGCACTCCAGCCTGGGTGACAGAGCTAGATGCCATTTTACCCCCAACGAGAAAAAAAAAAAAAAAAAAAAGAGGAGAGAGAGAGAGAGAGAAGAAAGACAGAAAAAGAGATGAGAAAGACAATAAAATAAACTGTGGTAGCACTTCTCACACTTTTCACACTGTGGCACCCTCTTGGGGGGTTTGTCCCTTGCAGACCCCAACCCTGCAATGGATAACTAAAATACACTGACACACAGATATTCTGCTTTCCCAGTCCAGCTGAAGCTGAGTGTCTGAGCCACTTACAGACTCCAGTAGAGTTTTGTAAACAGTTGCAACTTTGGCCCTGACCAACGGGTGAGACTCGCATTTATCAGTAAAGATTAATTGAACAAGACTTGAGTCAATGAAACTAGGGGGTAATTGGCATTGTGTACTTCCCCAGTAGAAAGCACTTAAGCACCCACAGTACATCAAAGGATAGTCTTAAGACCACATGAATAAACAAGCTAGCTAGATAACTTCCCCACATTCCTTTGTTAGTACTTTAATGTATTTAACTAAAGGTAAAGAAGGTCACATTTAACCATATCTATTATTGAAGTTATGAAAACTCTCTGGCCTTCCAAGGTGGTTTGTGGCTATTACTGTAACTATCTTTAATATTTTTTCCACCAGCCTGACTGGGCCCCCAACATGAAAGAATCTATATATTTACTGTATTACATTATCTTTAAAAATAGTTTTTCCATCTTTGCACAGTCTCTTTAAATGCATCTCATTCAGAAAGATAGCTGGCTGACAACCCTTACAATCTTTACCTAGCATCCCTGTAAAATTTCTAGAAGTCAGAAAAATGATGAGTAGCAAACATATCAGTCATCGTAGTGCCAAAATTTGGATAGAACTCTTAGCTAACAATAAAATAGTTTCTGGTAAAATAAAATTATTTTAAAAATTCATGGCTTCCAATTAAACAACAGAAAACTTATAGGAAGATATATTGTACTGAACTGTTTTCTGTCCCCTGATTTCAGAGACCAGTGATCTTATCCTATTTTAGTATATCTACACTCTGGGAATGCTAAGCTGTTGAATAGTCACAGTACTTTCCACCTAGATTCTAGTCACCCATTCTTCTCACACTTAATATTTCCTTTGAGAGATAAGAATGCACAGATAATGATATATACAAAATTTGGATGAGGAAAGAAAATTTGGACATTGGCCCTTTGCTTCTAGAAAGTTAAAATTCTTATCTATAATTGGCAAAAGAATAGACACATAAGTTAATGGGAACAGAAATAGAGAATCCAGAAATAGATTCACACAAATATTTTCAATTGATTTTTTTAACAATGGTGCAAAGGCAATTCAATAGAGGAAATATAGTCTTTTTGACATGTGACTCTGAAACAATTGAATATTCATATGCATGGAAATGAACCATAGACCTAAATGTAAAGTGGAAAACTATAACACTTCCAAATAAAAACAAGAGAAAGTCTATGTGATCCTGAGTTTCATGATGTGATATAACACCAAAAGCAAGATACATGAAAGAAAAAAATAGATAAGTTAGACTTAATTGAAATTAAAAGCATCTCTGTGGAGGACACTGTTAGGAGAATGAAAAGACCCAATGTCAAAACCCATAAAGCTTTACATCACCAAGAATAAACATTAATATTTGCAAATTTTGGTCTGCTGATCGCTGGATGGAATGCAGACTGTCAAAGCAATCTAACTGTCATCCCTTCACTGAAGAGGATGGGGTGGGAATAAGGTGCTGAGCTGACTAATGTTTTTAGTTTCAAGAAACTAAAAATTTCCTAAATGATTTATGCTTCTGGTTTAAAACAAAGTTTCAGACTATTGAGAAGGATACAAAGTGAAAGCAAACTAGAAATTTCTGCCCATGTTGTCTAATCTCACTATCCATTCATAACTAGAATTTTAATAATTTTGTTTCTTGGTTATTTTTCTAGAATTGCTTGAGTTTAAAACTTTAGGTATTTCTAATTAAAACACACAATCAAATAAAATTATATTATAAATCCTGTAGGCAATTTGCTTTTTCTATCCACCAATATATCTATCTGTAGCACTATATTGAGACTAATTATTTTTCAAGTAAACATTTAACCCCCTATTGATGGAGGTTTAGTTGTCTTATTGTTTGCTCTTTTCCAATAGAGGCAACAAATATGCAGTGTGCATGCTTTGTGCTTCCGTAAAAGTACAGCTGTGTGAAAAGACAGCTGTGTGAAATGCAGCCTATTTAATTGAAGAATCTATGGTTCTCCCGTGTAGTGAAGGTAAGCAGAGGAGAGGGCAGGTGGCTGGTTGCCTAGGAGGAAAGGGATCTTGATCTCAGTGATCAAGAACTAGATCTGGAGAGACTGGCGGGTGGAAGAATAAAGATGGTCCAGGAGTGCAGAACTGCAGAATGAGTTTTCAGGTGGAGACTGGAAATCAGAGGCAGTGTGCTGCTATTGGATGAAGCCATGGAAATGAGCAAGAGTAAAGATCCTTGGGGTGAAAGAGTCACCAGGGCCCCAGGGGTCATCCATGTGGCCATTTGATCTCATCACTGGGAAAGTAACTGGGAAGGATATGAAGAGGATGAGGAGTGACAGGGAGTTTGTGTTGGTAAGTGGGATTCTATCTACTCCTTTAAGAAATCTTATTCCTTTTCCAAGTGTGTGTCTTAGACCAGACAGTCTAAGAAATACAGCAGTTATTTCAAACATACATTTAAAACTGCTGCTGCCAGATGTTAAAAGTAGGAAGGCTTCCCCCTTGTGCCCACTCTTGCTTGGAGCTTCTCAATGAGACATAGTTGTTTAATGCTAAGGGCACACACTCTAAAATTTTCTGTCGCATTTCTAGAAATAGGGCTTGCCTCAACTATAAAATTCAATGTTGGATGCACAGATCTTTGAGATGATTAGATTGTGTTTAGACTAATAACTTCATCTTCAGGATGGGTGACTAATTAGATTTCTGTTTATTCAACTGTGAGTATCTGAAGTCTTTGAGGAAGATTGTCATTCTCATAAAAACCACCATGCCTGTATTTCCTCACCTGGAATATCAATCCCCTTCTCTCCCTGATAAAACCATAGTGTCATTCAAGGCCCAGCTTGGATGCCACCCCTGAAATGCCTTCCCTGATTCACACTAAGCAACGCATTTAGGTCTCGTTCCTGCATGCAGTCTTTATTTACCTCAGTTATAAAATTATCCTATCTTAGTGTGATTGTTTCTCCCTGACTATACTATGAGATCTTCAGAGGTGAGGACTATATCTATCTACACTTTTATATCCAGTTCCCAGTATGCTGCTTGATATATAATAGGTAGTTAGTAAATTCATGCTCTGTGAAGACATAAGTGGAAGGTTGGCTCATTCATTTACAAATTCATATGAGCTTGCTAACTCTGAGTCACAATGACTCATGAACTGAAACAGTAAGACAGCACCACCACTAAAAACCATGGGGATTTTATTCTTTTGGAGTTTTATTTCTGAATGTATATTTTATTTATTTTTTTTCTGAAAAACTTACAAATTTTAGTTAAGGGGGTCAGGTATGGTGGCTTATACCTATAGTTTTAGCACCTTGAGAAGCTGAGATGATGATCTCATTTGAGCCCAGAGATTCAACACCAGCCTAAGCAGCATGGCACAACCAGTCTCTACCAAAAAAAAAAAAAAAAAAAAGAAAAATTAGCTGAAATTGGTGGTGTGTGTTTGTAGTCTCAGCTACAAGTGAGGTAGGCTGAGGTAGGAGAATCACTTGAGTCCGGGAGGCAGAGGTTGCAGTTATCCAAAATCAAAACACTGCACTCAAACCTGGGCAACAGAGCAGAACCCAGTCTCAAAAAAAAAAAAAAAAAAAATTACATAAGGGACTGAGAGATGTTAATTAAGTAGCATAAATTACACAAGGGATGTTAAAAATATATGGAAATGTAGTTTAACAGAAATTGAGACAGTAAATATTTATGCAGCTGTAATAGGTAGTTGAGGAATACACTGAAGGGGATTTTTTTTTTTTTTTTTGAGATGCAATTTTAATCTTTTGCCCAGGCTGGAATGCAATGGCACTACTTCGGCTCACTGCCACCTCTGCCTTCCAGGTTCAAGTGGTTCTCCTGCCTCAGCCTCCCAAGTAGCTGGGATTAGAGGTGACCACCACTGTACCCAGTTAATTTTTGTAGAGATGTGGTTTCACCACATTGGCCAGGCTGGTCTCAAACTTTTGACCTCAGGCAATTGGCCTGTTTTGGCCTCCCAAAGGGCTAAGATTAAAGGAGTGGATCACCATTCCCAGCTGAGTTGGAATTATTTGAAGGTGAAATAGTTATCTTCAATTTCTGTACTTTGGTTTTTGGAATTTAGGAAGCGGTATATTTATTTAAATTTGTTATGCTTTCATTAACTTGCTTGTTAAAACTTAATGCCTTTTTTTGTTTGTTTTTGAGACAGAGTCTTGCTCTGTCACCCAGGCTGGAGTGCAGTGGCGTGATCTTAGCTCACTGCAAATTCTGTCAAGTTCAAGCAATTCCTTGCCTCATCCTCCTAATTAGCTGGGATTAGAGGTGCCTGCCACCATGCCCAGCTAACTTTTGTATTTTTAGTAGAGATGTGGTTTTACCATCTTGGCCGGGCTGATCTTGAACTCCTGACAGCATGACCTACCTGCCTCAGCCTCCCAAAGGGATAGGATCACAAGCATGGCCACCAAAACTGGCCAAAATTAATGCTTTTTTGTAGACCGAAACAAGAAAATGTATGCTCAAAGTCTTCCTTTACTAAAAGATATGGATTTGTTAAGATAAATAAAAGCAGAGCTGAAGCAGAGAGTTGAAGATTTTGAATTGTAGGTGCGCATGTTTATTTTGGATATTCAGAATGATGAGATTAAAAAGAATTACTAAATATATGTCTAAATATTCTAATATTTATTGACAAGTAGAATTACTTTTTATAAAGGTGATATCACCCAGCATTAGAAGTTACACATGAAGAGAAACAAACACAAGGGCTATGCTTTTGAAATATTAAACACTAAGATGAAAGGCAGAATGAGATGCTATCATCAGGCTACAGTAACATCAAACAGAAAATTTGGAGAAGCTGTTAATACTTGAACAGATCATATGTTTTAAAGTTAACTTCAGTTCTTCAGGTCTGATAGTTTTGTGTGTTTATGTATTGTAACTGAATTTTAAATATCCAGGCCTGTGGCTTTTACCAGGCCTGTGCTCAAAAATGGAAGTATTGTGACTTGACTTGACTTGTACTGATGAAACTATTTCTCAATGCTATTCACTTTTTCTAAGTGCTCAGAAATGTTTCATCCTTCATATATTACCTGGGATTAACAGCAAGCTCACTCTCTATAGTTTGCACAAGAAGCGTTCTTTTCCATTGGGAATGTGCTGTTAATTGACACTCATAGATACTTTAGGGATTTTAGCTCATTAAATAATTTGTCTCTATCTTATTTAATGTTGTTTTCTCACTTCTATAGGTTTCATTTTTAAATTTCAGCTCACCGTGTACCTTACTCTCTTTTTGGCAATAATGAAAAGGTAAATTAATCAAGAGAGAGAGAAAAAGAGAAACAACATTTGGGCAGAGAGAATGCATCACTTTTTTTTTTTACCATTTTCTCTACTCCCTTCTCAATCATTAAATCAATGTGGTTTACCTCTCCATTGATTTCCAGACTACCAGCAGAGGGAACTAGTACCTGGAGCCTTTAACTGTTCTTAGACTAGTCACTGTTTTGCAGTACTTCTCAGGATGGCTGGATCTCATCACCTATGAATCCAGCTCCCTGGCTTGGGAATTGGTGAAGTGGGTGATTTGAAGTCTCACTATGAAGATCATTTTATTCTTAAGTATTTGGAAGCCCTGAATGAACCATCTATCTGTGGCCCTCTCTTTTGGTACTTGATCAGTATTCAATAGTTTTTTGTTTTGTAGGGTTTTTTTGTTGGTTTTGTTTTGGTTTTAAGAGACAAGGACTTGTTATGTTGTCCAGGATGTTCTGAAACTCTTGGGTTTAAGTGATCCTCCTGCCTCAGCATTCTGCAAAGCTGGGACTATAGGGGAAGGCCACCACACTTGGCTAAAGCTGATAGATTATTAAGCAAGAAAAACAAATATTGTACCTTAAATATCTATGAGATTATTAATTAAATTCCAGAGTTACAAACAGCATTATAAAAGATTCAAATACATAAGTACACTTTTTTTTGAGATGGAGTTTTCCTCTTGTTGCCCAGGCTGGAGTGCAATGGTGCAATCTCAGCTTACTAGGAATTCTGCCTCCAGGGTTCAAGGGATTTTCCTTCTTCAGCCTCTTGAGTAGCTGGGATTACAGGCATGTTACACCATGCCTGGCTAATTTTGTTTTATTAGTAGAGATGGGGTTTCTCCATGTTGGCCAGGCTGGTCTTGAACTATCCTGAGGTGATCCACCTGCCTTGACCTCCCAAAGTGCTGGGATTATAGGCATGAGCCACAGCACCCAGACCATAAGGACTTTTATTACTTTGTAACTAAGAGTATTTTTCTTTCATCCCAGAATTGATTTGGACCATTTATCACCTTTATTGTTTAAGTGTTAATTATCTTCTATGAGAAACTTCTTTCTTGAGACTCTCCCACTCCCCTCGGTCAGAGATTCTCCCACTCTCCTCAGTCATATGCCACAGCCCCCTGCTCCTGCTATTTTCAACACACTGTAACTAGGTCAGTTCATAAAATACACTGAGGACTTCTGGCTGTTTTCTTCTACTTCCCGGTAGTAACTGTCACGTAGCAGTTTTAGTGTGTTGAACTAAAACCATGTCAAGGAATGTTTTTCCTAAATTTGTTAACACAACTATTATAGTTTATTTACTTTATGTTTTTTGCTAATTTCGTAACCCAGAAACTCCAGGAAGAAAAACCTAAAAGCATGACTGAGGACTTAGAAGATGGGAGAATACAAAGTGTCTTGTGGAGACCTGTGACTGAAAGCTAAAAAACAAACCTCGAAATCAACTGTTGAAATGTTTGAAGAAGTCATATGTTTAACTTACATTGGTAGAAATGTAACAAAAACTAAGGAAGTAGTCCATGATTAACATCTTCTGCAAACTTTAGTGTTTGAAAAAATTCATATGTTTGTGAATAGTCAATACTTTCCTGCGTTTGAGTTATGGTAGTTTTTAAAAGATAAGACATAGAAAAGCACATCTTCTGTTCTTCTTACTCATGGCTTCTCAAACATTTATCGAGGGCTGTGATCTGCTTTAAGTTTCATGGCACGTTGTGACTTGCTCAGGTTGCATAGTAGATAAGCTGTAAAGTTTGGATTATAATGACTTTTAGTTAACTTTTCCTCTACCCCACTCATACTGCCACAAAGATGGGGCTATCTAACAATGTATAAATTATACTTAGTGCTCAGATTGTTAGTCAGTGAACATGTGCCTTGTATTCCTTCAGGATTCTGCAAAGCCAGAATCAAAAGAAAAGAGCTAAAATTAACTATGTGAAGCAAAAATCGATATAGGGAAAGGAAAATATGGACAACTATGGTTACTTTGGCTTTTCTTTAGTCTGACCCTGTGTATCAGTGAGCAATACCTCAGTGCTAAGACATTATGCACATGAGGTAACTTTTCAGTGGGTTCGAAAGCATCTGTCACATAAAAAATGCTCAGTTAATATTTGATGTTAATGTGTCAGGAGGAAACGACTCAACTCAGATGCCCTGGGCATTTATTTGGCCTCTTTTTATTGCCTACCTCATAATTTGTCATCAATATTTCATTAGACAGAACTTTCAAAGCTTTCTTGAGGTTATTCTATAAAAAAAATATATTTTTAAAAAATAAAACTTTTTTTATAGATTCTGAATTCCCAATATATTCTCAATATATTTTGATAAGTCTGTATTTTGAAGAAGTTGGCAGCAGCTTATTGCCTCTGGTACATATTACTCCTAACCATGAGAAACTTTATATTTTACTTATGAAATTGATGCATTGTACCCAATTTTTTGTCAGTTTCTATATTAAAATAGCTAACATGAAGTTTCTGTAGTTACTAAATTTTTAGGAATACATGTTTAAAGTATGTTTGTTAATTTTATATACTTATGGAGCTAGTGAACTATTTGGTATCATTGTGACAGCTACCATGGCCTGCGTGCTGTCTTTCTGGCATTGGGAATTCTCATATGACTTTGGCAAGTGTTGGAGTTTGGGGTCTGTTCACAACAGGAGTGTTTCTTTATCCTTTTGGAATCAAAAGGCAGCTTGTAAAAGCTGGGATAGAAAAGTAAAAATGTGAAAATGTGCCTTTGGTTATTGATAATTCAGATATAATGCTCTTAGCAGCTGGTTCCCCGGACTATGCTTGTTCCCTGGGCACAAAAGTCCTTAGGTTTGTTTGGGCTGGGCAGATAGTACAGGTTGGTTCAAAGTGGCTGTCTAATTATCATTTGGGATTGTGTCTGTTGTGTACTGTGTAAACTTAATTTTCTTCCCTACTCTTTGGGTCAGTTGAGACCAAGTGGAAAGTGATGTTTCAGTAACCTGATGACAACACAACCCTCCATTTTGTATGATTGTGCTTTATAACATCAAGGCAGGGTTTTATTGGACATTTTATGTTTGAAAGTCATATCTCCGGCTTTAGTACTGAGGGACTTTGAAGTTCACACAATGTCATGTTCAGTGCCCTCAGGTGCACCTGTAACATAGATAAGTTCCTGCATTGATAAACATGTTTCTGGAAAGATAACTGTATTTATTCATTCTGATTCTCAGGTATCAACCTGACATAACGGATGACTACAACATTAGAACTGATCAACTGATTGAAGAGCAAACGAAGAATAAAGGTAATGTTTGGGTGGGGTAAGAAGCTGTAGTTTTCAGTTTTGATACAGGTTATTAGCTTCCCAATTTGGGTCTGTTATATCTTCTAAAAAAAAAATAGCTATGCTTCATTGTCTCTTCAATACTTCACATTTTTTGTAATTTTAATTATATAAAATTAAAAAAAAATTGTCTTCACTGCCTTTTGAGGAACCATCATTTTTAGTATTTTATATAATCAGAAAGGCCAGTGATTTTTTTTCTGTATATTTTATTCAACTGTATTTCAGTATATTTTGATAAATCTGTAATTATCAAGAAGTTGGCAGCAACTTATTGTCTCTGGTATATATTAGTTTTAACAATGAGATACCTTCTTTTTCACTTATGGAAAATTTTTAACTCCTCTGTCTCCTGTGACGTAGCTTCTTATTTCATTGGCTTCTAATATATTTTTTATTTATAATATTTTCACTTTATATATAACCTCCTGAATTGTTGTATGTATTGCCCTTGAAATGGGAAGGTGAGTAATTTCTCAATCTTCAGATACTTTACATTTCAATATATTTCTAGGAAATTGCCTGTAATGAGAACTGAAATTTTAGTGGAATTTTCAAATAAATTCTTGGGAGTATACCAAGGGTAGTTGTTTGATGTTGTCCAGACACCCATTGTGTGGCTTCCCCTTTTATGACTATCTTGTGGAGACTAACACTTCTTTTATACATTAATACCTTTATCTATGTAACAAATTATGCTTTGACAATATATCTACATAGATTCAAGTTAAATACAGTGAAAATGACAAAATAATATCTCCAATACAATAACAATATTGACTTTTACAATACAGTAACAGACAGATCTTCTTCAAGGAAGTTTAAAGCTCTCTGGTTAGCATGTGTAGATGGTGGAATTTCACCACATACATGACAGTTATAGCTTCACATCACCTGTTAGGTAACAAGGTTTATTTCTTACTTGCCTATGAAAGTTTCGTCACTTACACAGCCTATTTCATATTATAAAATAGTGGTCATTAGGTCTGACATACTAGACATAACTATTAAATAGCTTTTGTATTCACTAGGAAAACATTATGGTGTTTAAAGGGCTCTTTCAGGAAAAGCTGTTTACTTGTGAGAGAAGCTCACAGTTATTAACACAAAAAAGGAGGAACTCAATCAAATCCATAAATTATATGTAAGAACTTGAAGAAATTGTTCAGCGTAGTTTATGAAATAGATTTTGAGCAATATATAAAATTTTAGGCATACATAATTTATCCAAAGTCTTCCTCTTGAGATGTTTAAACTGCTATTTCTATGGTGAAGAGGGGGATGACTAAAATTAATAAAATTGTTCTTAATTTCAATCAACATTATATAGGAAAGTGTAGATATTGCTTTGAGTCTTAGAGTCCTTCTTGAATCCTATGTGTTTGTCTAATTGCTTGTGTGCCTTTGGGCAGGTCCTTTGACTGCCTATTCCTCAGCTGTAAACTCTAGGATATTTTCCACATTATAGGGTTGTTGAGGGAATTCAGTGAGCTAATGTATGTACCTAGTTCACAGTAAGTGGCCAATATTATTATTGGTCTGTTTCTACATCAACCTGTTCTCTCTTTCCATCAGCAGCAGCTAAAAATTTCTGTCCTTACAGTGTTTATCTCACAGATTAAAACAAAATGAATTGTATTTATCACATGCCATTGCTTCTTTACTTTTCTGTTTATTCTTGTGCTTACTGTCTGAAGACAAAGCTGGAACTTTAGGCACTTAAAACATTTTAAATATAAAGTTTATTTTGGCAAGTTTAACTTACATGAGAACTTTGTAGACCTTCATACTCAAGTATGAGACATATTACCGTAAGAAAAGAAAAGCACTACATAAAATGTTATGTTTTGTTTGTTGGTTTGCTTTTTGAGACTGAATCTCATTCTGTCATTCAGCCTGGCGTGCACTAGTGTGACCTCGGCTCACTACAATCATCATCTCCCAGGTAAATGCAATTCTTGTGTCTCTACCTCGCTTAGAAGCTAGTATTATAGCCATGCCCACCACACGAAGCAAATTATGTCTTTCTTTTTTTTACTCTCATTTTTTATATTTTTATTATACTTTAAGTTCTAGGGTACATGTACACAACGTGCAGTTTTGTTACGTATGTATACATGTGCCATGTTAGTGTGCTGCACCCATTAACTCGTCATTTACATTAGGTATTTCTCCTAATGCATTCCGTCCCCCGTCCCCCACCCCACAACAGGCCCCGGTGTGTGATGTTCCCCTTCCTGTGTCCAAGTATTCTCATTGTTCAATTCACACCTATGAGTGAGAACATGTGGTGTTTGGTTTTTTGTCGTTACGATAGTTTGCTGAGAATGATGGTTTCCAGCTTCATCCATATCCCTACAAAGGACAGGTACTCATCCTTTTTTATAGCTGCATAGTATTCTGTGGTGTATATGGGCCACATTTTCTTAATCCAGTCTATCACTGCTGGACACTTGGGTTGTTTCCAAGTCTTTGCTACTGTGAATAGTGCCACAATAAACATACGTGTGCATGTGTCTTTATAGCAGCATGATTTATAATCCTTTGGGTATATACCCAGTAATGGGATGGCTGGGTCAAATGGTATTTCTAGTTCTACATCCTTGAGGAATCGCCACACTGTCTTCCACAATGGTTGAAGTAGTTTACAGTCCCACCAACAATGTAAAAGTGTTCCTATTTCTCCACATCCTCTCCTGGACCTGTTACTTCCTGACTTTTTAATGATTACCATTCTAACTGGTGTGAGATGGTATCTCATTGTGGTTTTGATTTGCATTTCTCTGATGGCCAGTGATGATGAGCATTTTTTCATGTGTCTTTTGGCTGCATAAATGTCTTCTTTTGAGAAGTGTTTGTTCATAACCTTTGCCACTTTTTTGCCCACTTTTTGATGGGGTTGTTTTTTTGTTGTTGTTGTAAATTTATTTGAGGTCAATAAATTCTGGATATTAGCCTTTTGTCAGATGAGTAGATTGCAAAAATTTTCTCCCATTCTTTAAGTTGCCTGTTCACTCTGATGTTATTTTCTTTTGCTGTGCAGAAGCTCTTTAGTTTAGTTAGATCCCATTTGTCAATTTTGGCTTTTGTTGCCATTGCTTTTGGTGTTTTAGAAATGAAGTCCTTGCCCATGCCTATGTCCTGAATGGTATTGCCTAGGTTTTCTTCTAGGGTTTTTACGGTTTTAGGTCTAACTTTTAAGTCTTTAATCCATCTTGAATTAATTTTTGTATAAGGTGTAAGGAAGGGATCCAGTTTCAGCTTTCTACATATGGCTAGCCAGTTTTGCCAGCACCATTTATTAAATAGGGAATCATTTCCCCATTGCTTGTTTTTGTCAGGTTTGTCAAAGATCAGATGGTTGTAGATGTGTGGTATTATTTCTGGGGGCTCTGTTGTGTTTCATTTGTCTATATCTCTGTTTCAGTATGAGTACCATGATGTTTAGGTTACTGTAGCCTTGTAGTATAGTTTGAAGTCAGGTAGCATGATGCCTCTAGCTTTGTTCTTTTGGCCTAGGATTGACTTGGCAATGCGGGCTCTTTTTTGGTTCCATATGAACTTTAAAGTACATTTTTCAAATTCTGTGAAGAAAGTCATTGGTAGCTTGATGGGGATGGCATTGAGTATTTAAACTACTATTGGCAGTATGGCCATTATCACGATATTGATTCTTCCTATCCATGAGCATGGTATGTTCTTCCATTTGTTTGTGTCCTCTTTTATTTTGTTGAGCAGTGGTTTGTATTTCTCCTTGAAGAGATCCTACACATCCCTTGTAAGTTGGATTCCTAGGTATTTTATTCTCTTTGAAGCAATTGTGAATGGGAGTTCACTCATGATTTGGCTCTCTGTTTGTCTGTTATTGGTGTATAAGAATGCTTGTGATTTTTGTACATTGATTTTGTATCCTGAAACTTTGCTGAAGTTGCTTATCAGCTTAAGGAGATTTTGGGCTGAGACAATGGGGTTTTCTAGATATACAATCATGTCATCTGCAAACAGGGACAATTTGACTTCCTCTTTTCCTAATCGAATACCCTTTATTTCTTTCTCCTGCCTGATTGCCCTGGCCAGAACTTCCAACACTATGTTGAATAGGAGTGGTGAGAGAGGGCATCCCTGTCTTGTGCCAGTTTCCAAAGAGAATGCTTCCAGTTTTTGCCCATTCAGTATGGTATTGGCTGTGGGTTTGTCATAAATAGCTCTTATTATTTTGAGATACGTCCCATCAATATATAATTTATTGAGAGTTTTTAACACGAAGGGCTGTTGAATTTTGTCAAAGGCCTTTTCTGCATCTATTGAGATAATCATGTGGCTTTTGTCTTTGGTTCTGTTTGTATGTTGGATTACGTTTATTGATTTGTGTGTGTTGAACCAGCCTTGCATCCCAGGGATGAAACCCACTTGATTATGGTGGATAAGCTTTTTGATGTGCTGCTGGATTCAGTTTTCCAGTATTTTATTGAGGATTTTTGCATCAATGTTCATCAAGGATATTGGTCTAAAATTCTCTTTTTTGATAGTGTCTCTGCCCGGCTTTGGTATCAGGATGATGCTGGCCTCATAAAATGAATTAGGGAGGATTCCCTCTTTTTCTATTGATTGGAATACTTTCAGTAGGAAGGGTACCAGTTCCTCCTTGTACCTCTGGCAGAATTTGGCTGTGAATCCATCTGGTCCTGGACTTTTTTTGGTTGGTAAGCTATTATTACCTCAGTTTTAGAGCCTGTTATTGGTCTACTCAGGGATTTAACTTCTTCCTGGTTTAGTCTTGGGAGGGTATATGTGTCCAGGAATTTATCCATTTCTTCTAGATTTTCTAGTTTATTTGCATAGAGGTGTTTATAGTATTCTCTGGTGGTAATTTGTATTTCTGTGGGATCGGAGGTGATATCTCCTTTATCATTTTTTATTACATCTTTTTGATTATTCTCTCTTTTCTTTTTTATTAGTCTCACTAGCGGTCTATCAATTTTGTTGATCTATTCAAAAAAACAGCTCCTGGATTCATTGATTTTTTGAAGGGTTTTTTGTGTCTCTGTCTCCTTCAGTTCTGCTCTGATTATAATTATTTCTTGCCTTCTGCTAGCTTTTGAATGTGTTTGCTCTTGCTTTTCTAATTCTTTTAATTTTAATGTTAGGGTGTCAGTTTTGGATCTTTGCTGCATTGTCTTGTGGGCATTTAGTGCTATCAGTTTTTCTCTACACACTGCTTTAAATGTGTCCCAGAGATTCTGGTATGATGTGTCTTTGTTCTCATTGGTTTCAAAGAACATCTTTATTTCTGCCTTCATTTCGTTATGTACCCAGTAGTCATTCAGGAGCAGAATGTTCAGTTTCCATGTACTTGAGGGGTTTTGAGTGAGTTTCATAATCCTGAGTTCTAGTTTGATTGCACTGTGGTCTGAGAGACAGTTTGTTATAATTTCTGTTATTTTACATTTGCTGAGGAGAGCTTTACTTCCAACTGTGTGGTCAATTTTGGAATAAGTGTGATGTGCTGAGACAAATGTATAATCTGTTGATGTGGGGTGGAGAGTTCTGTAGATGTCTATTAGGTCCACTCAGCAGAGCTGAGTTCAGTTCCTGGATATCCTTGTTTACTTTCTGTCTCATTTATCTGTCTAATGTTAACAGTGGGGTTTTAAAGTCTCTCATTATTATTGTGTGAAAGTCTTAAGTCTCTTCGTAGGTCTCGAAGGACTTGCTTTATGAAGGTGGGTGCTCTTGTATTGGGTGCATATATATTTAGGTTAGTTAGTCTTCTTGTTGAATTGATCCCTTTACCATTATGTAATGGCTTTCTTTGTCTCTTTTGACCTTTGTTGGTTTAAAGTCTGTTTTATCAGACTCTAGGATTGCAACCTCTGCCTTTTTTTGTTTTTCATTTTCTTGGTAGATCTTTCTCCATCCCTTTATTTTGAGCCTATGTCTGTCTCTTCACATGAGATGGGTCTTCTGAATACAGCACACTAATGGGTCTTGACTCTTTTTCCAATTTTCCAGTCTTTGTCTTTTAATTGGAGCATTTAGTCCATTGCCATTTAAGGTTAATATTTTTATGTGTGAATTTCATCCTGTCATTATGGTGTTACCTGGTTATTTTGCTCGTTAGTTGATGCAGTTTCTCCCTAGCATTAATGGTCTTTACAATTTGTCATGTTTTTGCAGTGGCTGCTACCATTTGTTCCTTTCCATGTTTAGTGCTTCCTTCAGGAGCTCTTGTAGGGCAGGCCTGGTGGTGACAAAATCTCTCAGCATTTGCTTGTCTGTAAAGTATTTTATTTCTCTTTCACTTATGAAGCTTAGTTTGGCTGGATATGAAATTCTGAGTTAAAAATTCTTCTCTTTAAGAATGTTGAATATTGGCCCCCACTCTCTTCTGGCTTGTAGAGTTTCTGCCAAGAGTTCTGCTGTTAGCCTGATGGGCTTCCGTTTGTTGTTAACCGGACCTTTCTCTCTGGCTGCCCTTAACATTTTTTCCTTCATTTCAACTTTGGTGAATCTGACAATTATGTGTCTTGGAGCTGCTCTTCTCGAGGAGTATCCTTGTGGCGTTCTCTGTATTTCCTGAATTTGAAGGTTGGCCTTCCTTGCTAGGTTGGGGAAGTTTTCTTGGATAATATACTGCAGAGTGATTTCCAACTTGGTTCCATTCTCCCCATCACTTTCAGGTACACCAATCAGACGTAGATTTGGTCTTTTCACATAGTCCCATATTTCTTGGAGGCTTTGTTCATTTCTTTTTACTCTTTTTTCCCTAAACTTCTCTTCTCGCTTCATTTCATTCATTTGATCTTTAATGACTGATACCCTTTCTTCCAGTTGATCGAATCAGCTACTGAAGTTTGTGCATTCATCACGTAGTTCGTGTGCCATGGTTTTCAGCTCTGTCAGGACATTTAAGGACTTCTGTACACCGGTTATTCTAGTTAGCCATTCTTCTGATCTTTTTTCAAGGTTTTTTAGCTTATTTGTGATGGGTTTAAACTTCCTGCTTTAGCTTGGAGAAGTTTGATCGTCTGAAGCTGTATATCGTCTTAAGCTGTCAGAGTCATTCTCTGTCCAGCTTTGTTCCATTGCTCGTGAGAAGCTGTGTTCTTTTGGAGGTGGAGAGGCACTCTCATTTTTATAATTCTCAGCATTTTTGCTCTGTTTTTTCCCCATCTTTGTGGTTTTGTCTACCTTTGGTCTTTGATGATGGTGACGTACAGATGGGGTTTTGTTGTGGATGTCCTTTCTGTTTGTTAGTTTTCCTTCTAACAGTCAGGACCCTCAGCTGCAGGTCTGTTGAAGTGTGCTGGAGGTCCATTCCAGACCTTGTTTGCCTGGGTATCAGCAGCAGAAGCTGCAGAACAGCGAATATTGCTGAACAGCAAATGTTGCTGCCTGATTTTTCCTCTGAAAGCTTCATCTCAGAGGAATACCCAGCTGTGTAAGGTGTCAATCTGCCCCTCCTGGGGGGTGTCTCCCAGTTAGGCTACTTAGGGATCAGGGACCCACTTGAGGAGGCAGTCTGTCTATTCTCAGATCTCAGACTCCATGCTGGGAGAACCACTACTCTCTTCAAAGCTGTCAGACAGTTATATTTAAGTCTGCAGAGGTATCTGCTACCTTTTGTTCAGCTATGCTCTGCCCCCAGAGGTGGAGTCTACAGAGGCAGGCAGGCCTCCTTGAGCTGTGGTTGGCTCCATCCAGTTTGAGTTTCCAGGCCACTTTGTGTACCTACTCAAGCCTCAGCAATGGCGGGCACCTCTCCCCCAGCCTTGCTGCCGCCTTGTGGTTCAATCTCAGACTGCTGTGCTAGCAATGAGTGAGGCTTTGTGGGCATGGGACCCTCTGAGCCAGGTGTGGGATATAATCTCTTGGTGTGTCATTTGCTAAGACCATTGGAAAAGCACAGTATTAGGGTAGGAGTGACCCGATTTTCCAGGTGCTGTCTGTCACAGCTTCCCTTGGTTAGGAAAGGGAACTCCCTGACCCCTTGCACTTCTGGGGTGAGGCGATGCCTCCCCCTGCTTCACCTCATGCTCAGTGGGCTGCATCCACTGTCCTGCACCCACTTTCCAACAAACCCCAGTGAGAGGAACACAGTACCTCAGCTGGAAGTGCAGAAATCCCCCTCTTCTGCATTGCTCATGCTGGGAGCTGTAGACTGGAACTGTTCCCATTCAGCCAATTTGGAACCGACCCTCACATCTTTTTTTATTTTTTAAGATGGAGTCTCATTCTGTTGCCCAGGCTTGAGTGTAATGACAAGAACTGGGCTCACTGCCTTTAGGTTCAAGTGGTTCTCCTGCTTCAACCTCCTAGGTAGCTGGGACTACAGACACTAGCTACCATGCCCAGCTAATGGTTGTAGTTTTAGTAGAGGTGGGGTTTCACCATGTTGGCTGGCCCAGCCTGAAGTTTTTGACCTCAAACAGTCTGCCCATCAGGGTCTCCCAGTGTGCTGGGATTACAGAGCCACAATGCCCTGCTGTATTTTTAGTAGAAATGGGCTTTTTCCATGTTGCCCAAGGTGGTCTGGAACTTGGGAGCTCAAGTAATCCTCTCATCTTGGCCTCCCAAAGTGCCTGGCCATTTTTACCTTACATTTTCATATTTAAAATAAATCTGTATTGCTATGATGAGTGATTGTTGTTAGGTCCTTCGTTGCCTCTGAAAAATGGGGTGATAATCTTAGAAGGAGTTGCTTCATGGAATGTGGTCCATAAAACTTCCTCTGCCCCAACTGTAGGGCAGAAGGCAATTTCTGTTACTGTAGTTTGAGTCTTTTTGCAGAGATTCAGACATGTGTTTAGTGACCTTAGTTAAATTGTGACACTATACTTAAAGGAGCCTGCCAGGTTTTACTTTTGCAGCACTATAAAGTCATCATTCAAATGTAAATTTTCCTTTTTAAATTTCGGGTTGAGTTAGTGTCTGTCAAAGCACAGTCTTTGGCAATAACAAAACAAATACATGCTGAATGAAAATGTTCAAGAGATGAGTGACTATTTACTACTAAAAGAACAAAAACTAGAAGAGAATAAAAATGAAAACATGCATCTCCTAAACCTTATATCCACCCCCTGGGTTCAAGCAATTCTCCTGCCTCTGCCTCCCAAGTACCTTACACTACAGGAATGCTCCCCCATACCCAGCAAATTTTTGTATACTTAATAGAGACAGGTTTTCACCATGTTGGCCAGGCTAGTCACAATCTTTTGACCAAAATGATCCACTGGCCTCAGCCTCACAAATTGCTGGGATTACAGGCATGAGCCATTGTACACTGCATGCATGTTTTAGTGATTCGTACTAGGTCAGTATTATAAAATTGCTTTGTACTTGTAAGGGTGGCTTAAATTGGGAAGATTTATAGAATTACAATTTCTGGGTTAAACTCTGCTAACCTGCCTCTAGGTGGTATCCAGGCATTTTTTGCCCTCTGCCTGCTGATTGGATTGGCCAGTTCAGACACCAGCCTCCACATGCAGTGGTGCTAGACTAGCTGCTGCATCTCCAGGCCAAGTGAGGTCATAGTGCCTGTGATGACATGTTTCAAGTGCTCTGCATCATCTCCATCTCTCCAGTGCTGAGAATTTCTCCCTCGTCTGATTCTCCATTCCCAAAGAGTGCTAACAGTGTGGTCCTGTTACTATCCCTCGGAACTCTGCCATCCTTTGTGTGTAACCTGAGTAAGTCACTGTTTTTTTTGGCAGATGCAATAAAACTTTTTATTAAAGAAACCCTGTGAGTTTTAGCATCCACTGTTCCCCTATACATTATTGCTCCAACCCTAGCCTTATCAAATCCCCTCCTTATATGAATCCCTCTCCCCATACCATATCCTCTGATTAATCTTTTTTTTAATTGTTATTATTATACTTTAAGTTGTAGGGTACATGTGCACAATGTGCAGGTTAGTTACATATGTATACATGTGCTGTGCTGGTGTGCTACACCCGTTAACTCATCATTTAGCATTAGGAGTATCTCCTAATGCTATCCCTCCCCACTCCCTCCACCCCACAACAGTCCCCAGAGTGTGATGTTCCCCTTCCTGTGTCCATGTGTTCTCGTTGTTCAATTCCCACCTATGAGTGAGAACATGTGGTGTTTGGTTTTTTGTCCTTGTGATAGTTTACTGAGAATGATGATTTCCAGTTTCATTATGTCCCTACAAAGGACATGAACTCATCATTTTTTATGGCTGCATAGTATTCCATGGTGTATATGTGTCACATTTTCTTAATCCAGTCTATCATTGTTGGACATTTGGGTTGGTTCCAAGTCTTTGCTATTGTGAATAGTGCCACAATAAACATACGTGTGCATGTGTCTTTATAGCAGCATGATTTATACTCCTTTGGGTATATACCCAGTAATGGGATGGCTGGGTCAAATATTATTTCTAGTTCTAGATCCCTGAGGAATCGCCACACTGACTTCCACAAGGGTTGAACTAGTTCACAGTCCCATCAACAGTGTAAAAGTGTTCCTATTTCTCCACATCCTCTCCAGCTATTTCTCCACATCCTCTCCAGCACCTGTTGTTTCCTGACTTTTTAATGATTGCCATTCTAACTGGTGTGAGATGGTATCTCATTGTGGTTTTGATTTGCATTTCTCTGATGGCCAGTGATGGTGAGCATTTTTTCATGTGTTTTTTGGCTGCATAAATATCTTCTTTTGAGAAGTGTCTGTTCATATCCTTTGTCCACTTTTTGATGGGGTTGTTTGTTTTTTTCTTGTAAATTTGTTTGAGTTCATTGTAGATGCGGGATATTAGCTCTTTGTCAGATGAGTAGATTGCAAAATTTTCTCCCATTTTGTAGGTTGCCTGTTCACTCTGATGGTAGTTTCTTTTGTTGTGCAGAAGCTCTTAAGTTTAATTAGATCCCATTTGTCAATTTTGGCTTTTGTTGCCATTGCTTTTGCTGTTTTAGACATGAAGTTGTTGCCCATGCCTATGTCCTGAATGGTAATGCCTAGGATATCTTCTAGGGTTTTTATGGTTTTAGGTCTAACGTTTAAGTCTTTATTCCATCTTGAATTAATTTTTGTATAAGGTGTAAGGAAGGGATCCAGTTTCAACTTTCTACATATGGCTAGCCAGTTTTCCCAGCACCATTTATTAAATAGGGAATCCTTTCCCCATTGCTTATTTATCTCAGGTTTGTCAAAGATCAGATAGTTGTACATACGTGGTGTTATTTCTGAGGGCTCTGTTCTGTTCCATTGATCTATATCTCTGATTTGGTACCAGTACCATGCTGTTTTGGTTACTGTAGCCTCATAGTATAGTTTGAAGTCAGGTAGCGTGATGCCTCCAGTTTTGTTCTTCTGGCTTAGGATTGACTTGGCGATGCGGGCTCTTTTTTGGTTGCATATGAACTTTAAAGTAGCTTTTTTCCAATTCTGTGAAGAAAGTCATTGGTAGCTTGTTGAGGATGGCATTGAATCTATAAATTACCTTGGGCAGTATGGCCATTTTCACGATATTGATTCTTCCTACCCATGATCATGGAATGTTCTTCCATTTCTTTGTATCCTCTTTTATTTCATTGAGCAGTGGTTTGTAGTTCTCCGTGAAGAGGTCCTTCACATGCCTTGTAAGTTGGATTCCTAGGTATTTTATTCTCTTTGAAGCAATTGTGAATGGGAGTTCACTCATGATTTGGCTCTCTGTTTGCCTGTTATTGGTGTATAAGAATGCTTGTGATTTTTGTACATTGATTTTGTATCCTGAAACTTTGCTGAAGTTGTTTATCAACTTAAGGAGACTTTGGGCTGAGACAATGGGGTTTTCTAGATATACAATCATGTCATCTGCAAACAGGGACAATTTGACTTCCTCTTTTCCTAATTGAATACCCTTTATTTCCTTCTCCTGCCTAATTGCCCTGGCCAGAACTTCCAACACTATGTTGAATAGGAGTGGTGAGAGAGGGCATCCCTGTCTTGTGCCAGTTTTCAAAGGGAATGCTTCCAGTTTTTGCCCATTCAGTATGATATTGGCTGTGGGTTTGTCATAGATAGCTCTTATTATTTTGAGATACATCCCATCAATACCTAATTTATTGAGAGTTTTTAGCATGAAGTGTTGTTGAATTTTGTCAAAGGCCTTTTCTGCATCTATTGAGATAATCATGTGCTTTTTGTCTTTGATTCTGTTTATATGCTGGATTACATTTATTGATTTGCATTTGTTGAACCAACCTTGCATCCCAGGGATGGAGCCCATTTGATCATGGTGGATAAGCCCTTTGATGTGCTGCTGGATTCGGTTTGCCAGTATTTTATTGAGGATTTTTGCGTCAATATTCATCAAGGATGTTGGTCTAAAATTCTCTTTTTTGGTTGTGTCTCTGCCTGGCTTTGATATCAAGATGATGCTGGCCTCATAAAATGAGTTAAGGAGGATTCCCTCTTTTTCTATTGATTGGAATAGTTTCAGAAGGAATGGTACCAGTTCTTCCTTCTACCTCTGGTAGAATTTGGCTGTGAATCCATCTGGTCCTGGACTCTTTTTGGTTGGTAAGCTATTGATTATTGCCAAAATTTCAGAGCCTGTTATTGGTCTATTCAGAGATTCAACTTCTTCCTGGTTTAGTCTTGGGAGGGTGTATGTGTCGAGGAATTTATCCATTTCTTTTAGATTTTCTAGTTTATTTTCATAGAGGTGTTTGTAGTATTCTCTGATGGTAGTTTGTATTTCTGTGGGATCGGGGGTGATATCCCCTTTATCATTTTTTATTGCATCTATTTGATTCTTCTCTCTTTTTCTCTTTATTAGTCTTGCTAGTGGTCTATCAATTTTGTTGATCCTTTCAAAAAGCCAGCTTCTGCATTCATTAATTTTTGAAGGAATTTTTGTGTCTCGATTTCCTTCCGTTCTGCTCTGATTTTAGTTATTTCTTGCCTTCTGTTGCTTTTGAATGTGTTTGCTCTTTCTTTTCTAGTTCTTTTAATTGTGATGTTAGGGTGTCAATTTTGGTTCTTTCCTGCTTTCTCTTGTGGGCATTTAGTGCTATAAATTTCCCTCTACACACTGCTTTGAATGTGTCTCAGAGATTCTGGTATGTTGTGTCTTTGTTCTCATTGGTTTCAAAGAACATCTTTATTTCTGCTTTCATTTCGTTATGTATCTAGTAGCCATTCAGGAGCAGGTTTTTTTCAGTTTCCATGTAGTTAAGTGGTTTTGAGTGAGTTTCTTAATCCTGAGTTCTGGCTTAATTGCACTGTGGTCTGAGAGACAGTTTGTTATAATTTCTGTCCTTTTACATTTGCTGAGGAGAGCTGTACTTCCAACTATGTGGTCAATTTAGGAATAGGTGTGGTGTGGTGCTGAAAAAAATGTATAATCTGTTGATTTGTGGTGGAGAGTTCTGTAGATGTCTGTTAGGTCCACTTGGTGCAGAGCTGAGTTCAATTCCTGGGTATCCTTGTTAACTTTCTGTCTCGTTAATCTGTCTAATGTTGACAGTGGGGTGTTAAAGTCTCCCATTATTATTGTGTGGGAGTCTAAGTCTCTTTGTAGGTCACTCAGGACTTGCTTTATGAATCTGGGTGCTCCTGTATTGGGTGCATATATATTTAGGATAGTTAGCTCTTCTTGTTGAACTGATCCCTTTACCATTATGTAATGGCCTTCTTTGTCTCTTTTGATGTTTGTTGGTTTAAAGTCTATTTTATCAGAGACTAGGATTGCAACCCATGCCTTTTTTTGTTTTCCATTTGAATGGTAGATCGTCCTCCATCCTTTTATTTTGAGCCTATGTGAGTCTCTGCACGTGAGATGGGTTTCCTGAATACAGCACACTGATAGGTCTTAACTCTTTATCCAGTTTGCCAGTCTGTGCCTTTGAATTGGAGAATTTAGTCCATTTACATTTAAAGTTAATATTGTTATGTGTGAATTTGATCCTGTCATTATGATGTTAGCTGGTTATTTTGCTCGTTAGTTGATGCAGTTTCTCCCTAGCCATGATGGTCTTTACAATTTGGCATGATTTTGCAGTGGCTGGTACCGGTTGTTCCTTTCCATGTTTAGTGCTTCCTACAGGAGCTCTTGTATGGCAGGCCTGGTGGTGACAGAATCTCTCAGCATTTGCTTGTCTCTAAAGTATTTTATTTCTCCTTCACTTATGAAGCTTAGTTTGGCTGGATATGAAATTCTGGGTTGAAAAAATTATTTTCTTTAAGAATGTTGAATATTGGCCCCCACTCTCTTCTGGCTTGTAGAGTTTTTGCTGAGAGATCCGCTGTTAGTCTGTTGGGCTTCCCTTTGTGGGTAACCTGACCTTTCTCTCTGGCTGCCCGTAACATTTTTTCCTTCATTTCAACTTTGGTGAATGTGACAATTATGTGTCTTGGAGTTGCTCTTCTCAAGGTGTATTTTTGTGGCATTCCCTATATTTCCTGAATCTGAATGTTAGTCTGCCTTGCAAGATTGGGGAAGTTCTCCTGGATAATAGTTCCATCCTCCCCATGAGTTTCAGGTACACCAATCAGACGTAGATTTGGTCTTTTCACATAGTCCCATATTTCTTGGAGGCTTTGTTCATTTCTTTTTCTTCTTTTTTCTTTAAACTTCGCTTCTTGCTTCATTTCATTCATTTCATCTTCCATCACTGATACCCTTTCTTCCAGTTGATCGCATCTGCTCCTGAGGCTTCTGTATTCTTCTTGTCGTTCTCAAGCCTTGGCTTTCAACTCCATCAGCTCCTTTAAGCACTTCTCTGTTTTGGTTATTCTAGTTCTATATTCATCTAAATTTTTTTTCAAAGTTTTTAACTTCTTTGCCTTTGGTTTGAATTTCCTCCCCTAGATCAGAGTAGCTTGATCATCTGAAGCCTTCTTCTCTCAACTCGTCAAAGTCATTTTCCATCCAGCTTTGTTCCACTGCCGTTGAGGAACTGCTTTCCTTTGAAGGAGGAGAGGTTCTCTGCTTTTTAGTGTTTCCAGTTTTTCTGCTCTCTTTTTTCCCCATCTTCGTGGTTTTATCTACTTTTGGTCTTTGATGATGGTGATGTATAGATGGGTTTTTAGTGTGGATGTCCTTTCTGTTTGTTAGTTTTCCTTCTAACAGACAGGACCCTCAGCTGCAGTTCTGTTGGAGTTTCCTAGAGGTCCACTCCGGACCCTGTTTGCCTGGGTAACAGCAGCAGTGGCTGCAGAACAGCAGATTTTTGTGAACCATGAATGCTGCTGTCTGATCGTTCCTCTGGAAGTTTTGTCTCAGAGGAGTACCCGGCCGTGTGAGGTGTCATTCTGCCCCTCCTGGGGGGTGCCTCCCAGTTAGGCTGCTTGGGGGTCGGGGGTCAGGGACCCACTTGCGGAGGCAGTCTGCCCGTTCTCAGATCTTGAGCTGCATGCTGGGAGAACCACTGCTCTCTTCAAAGCTGTCAGACAGGGATGTTTAAGTCTGCAGAGGTCACTGTTGTCTTTTTGTTTGCCTGTGCCCTGCCCCCAGAGGTGGAGCCTACAGAGGCAGGCAGGACTCCTTGAGCTGTGGTGAGTTCCACCCAGTTCGAGCTTCCCGGCTGCTTTGTTTACCTAAGCAAGCCTGGGTAATGGCAGGCGCCCCTCCCCCAGCCTCACTGCCGCCTTGCAGTTTGATCTCAGACTGCTGTGCTAGCAATCAGCGAGACTCCGTGGGCATAGGGCCCTCTGAGCCAGGTGTAGGATATAATCTCCTGGTGTGCCATTTTTTATGCCTATTGGAAAAGCTCAGTATTCGGGTGGGAGTGACCGGATTTTCCAGGTGCCATCTGTCACCCTTTTCTTTGACTAGGAAACGGAACTCCCTGACCCCTTCCACTTCCCAAGTGAGGCAATGCCTCGCCGTGCTTCGGCTCACGCACGGTATGCTGCACCCACTGTCCTGCGCCCACTGTCTGGCACTCCCTAGTGAGATGAACCCGGTACCTCATATGGAAATGCAGAAATCACCCATCTTCTGCATTGCTCACACTGGGAGCTGTAGACTGGAGCAGTTCCTATTTGGCCATCTTGGCTGCCCTCTCATAAGTCAGTCTTCATTAAAAAGTTCTTAGATGACTTTGACTGTGGGGCTCATCTGTTTTCTGCCTGGATCCCAACTGCTGCTGACAGATGCACAGATTATATTGGATCTCAGGGCTGTCATCAAAAGGTAGACAAGATAGCTCCTTCTGTTCGTGGTAAAGGAGAGAAACAGGCTTTCAGATTAATTTGAGAATTTGAAAGAGTTCTTTTTTTTCGGCACCATTGTGCCTTGCACAAGCAATGAATGAATTCCTGTTTTTCCTCCTGCAAATCATTTGTCATGCCTTAAAAATGGTTGAGCAGTTCCAGCAAATATAGATTGTCCTTGCTAATTCATTTTTGTAATTTTCAGTCCCTTAAAGATATATGAGTTTGAGTGTCTTTTTGTTTGCTTGCCATCTGTGTATTTTCATTGGTGAGTTCAGCTCTTTACCCATTGTTAATTGGGTAGTCTGTTTTATTTTTGAGTTTCAAGATTTGTGTATCTTCAGTGAAAGTTCTTGCTTAGATCTGTATTTTGCAGATATTTATTTTCAGTCTGTTGCTTATCTTTTTATTTCCTGAACACTATTTTCCTCAGACTATAAACTTTTAATATGAGAAAACTTAAATTATTAATTATTTTTACCATTACTGATCAGCTTTGGTGTCATTAGTTAAAACTTATGACCAAACCCAAGATCACATAGATGTCTTTTTGCTTTTTTTTCTAGAATTTGCGTAGTTTTACATTTCCGGCTAATGCCTCCTTCACCATTAATATAGAAAAAAGGAGGAGGAATTGCTGGCAAGATGGCTGAATAAAAACAGCTCCAGACTGCAGCTCCCAGAGAGATCAATGCAGAAGGTGAGTGACTCCTGCATTTCCAACTGAGGTACACTGTTCATCTTATTTGTACTGGTTGGACAATGGGTGCAGCCCATGGAGTGTGAGCTGAAGCAGGGTGGGGCGTCACCTTACCCAGGAAGCCCAAAGGGTTGGGAAATTTTCTCATTTATGCAAGGGAAGCTGTGAGGGACTTAGCCATGTGCCCCATTCCAGAAATGCGCTTCTCCTAGGGTCTTCACAACCTGCAGGCAGGAGATTCCCTTTTGTGCCTACCCTATGAGGGCCATGTGTTTCAAGCACAAAACTGGGCAGGTGTAAGAACAAACACTGAACTAGCTGAAGGGGTGTTTTTTTGTTGTTGTTGTTTGTTTTGTTTTGTTTGTTTTTTTCCATACTGCGGTGGTGCCTGGAATACTAAGGAGACAGAATTGTTCACTCCCCTGGATAGGTGTGCTGGGACCAAGCAGCCAAGTGGTCTGCTCAGTGGGTGCCACCCCTCATGGAGGCAAGCAAACTAAGGTTCACTGGCTTGAAATTCTCACTGCCAGCACAGCAGCAGTCTGAGATCCACCTGGGACACTCAAACTTGGTGGGGGAAGGGGAATCCGCCATTGCTGAGGCTTGAGTAGGCTGTTTTACCCTCATGATGTAAACAAAGCCATAGGGAAGTTTGAACTGAGTGGAGCCAACTGCAGCTCAGCAAGGCTGATATGGTTAGACTGCCATATTTTTCTTCTCTGGGTAGGGCATTTTTGAAAAAATGGCTGTAGCCCAGGCAGGGGCTTATAAATAAACCCCCCATCTCCCTGTGACAGGAGCACCTGGGGGAAGGGGCAGCTATAGATGCAGCTTCAGCAGACTTCAACATCCCTGTCTGATGACTCTGAAGAGAGCAGCTGACCTCCCATCACAGCTTTCCAGCTCTACTAATGGTCAGACTGCCTTCACAAGTGGATCCCTGACCTCTGTGTTTTATGACTTGGAGACACCTCCCAGTAGGGGCTGACAGACACCTCATACAGTAGAGCACTGACTGGCATCAGACAGTTGCCCCTTAAGGATGCAGCTTCCAGAGAAAACAAGAAGCAGCAAACAATGAGACAGAAAATTAACAAGGATATTCAGGACTTGAACTCAGCTGTGGACTAAGTAAACCTAATAGACATCTGCAGAACTATCCACCCCAAATCAACAGAATCTGCATTCTTCTAGGTGCCACATAACATGTATTCAAAATTTGACTACATAATTGGAAGTAAAACACTCCTCAACAAATGCAAAAAAAATGAAAATTATTAAAAAAAGGTCCTCCCAGACCACAGAGCAATCAAATTAGAATTGAGGATTAAGAAACTCACTCAAAATGACACAACTACATAGAAACTGAACAGCCTTCTCCTAAACCACTGCTGGGACGAAATAAGGCAGAAATAAAGATGTTCTTTGAAACCAATGAGAATGAAGACACAATGTATCACAATCTTTGGGACAGACACATTTAAAGCAATGTGCAGAGAAAAATTGATAGCACTAAATGCCCACAAAAGAAAGCAGGAAAGATCTAAAATTGACTCCCTAACATCAAAATTAAAAGAACAAGTGAAGCAACAGCAAACGAATTAAAAACCTAACAGAAGACAAGAAATAACTGAGATCAGAGCAGAACTGAAGGAGATAGAGACAAAAAATCCTTTCAAAAATCAATAAGTCCACAAGCTGTTTTTTTGAAAATATCAACAAAATATATAGACCACTAGTTAGACTCATAAAGAAGAAAAGTGATAAAAATAAAATAGATGCAATAAAAAGATAAGAGAATATCACCAATGATTCCACAGAAATACAAACTACCATCAGATAATACTATAAACAGCTCTACGCAAATAAACTAGAAAATCTAAAGGAAATGGATAAATTCTTGGACACATACACCCTCCCAAGTCTAAACCAGGAAGAAGTTAAATCCATGAATAGACCATTTACAAGTTCTGCAATTGAGGCAATAACTGATAGCCTACCAACAAAGAAAATCCAGGACCAGACAGAGTCATAGCTGAACTCTACCAGAGATACAAAGAGGAGCAGGTACCATTTATTCTGACATTATTACAAACAATACAAAAAGAGGAAATCCTCCCTAAATCATTTTATGGGCCAGCATCATCCTGATACTTAAACTTGGCAGAGACACACCACAAAAGAAAATTTCAGGCCGATATCCCTGATCAATAAAATACTGGCAAATTGAATTCAGTAGCACATCATAAAGCTTATCCACCACGATCATGTCAGGTTTATCCCTGGGATGCAAAGCTGGTTCAACATATGCAAATCAATAAACCTAATGCATCACATAAGCAGAAACAAAGACAAAAACCACATGATTGTCTCAATAGATGCAGAAAAGGCCTTCGTCAAATTCAACACCTGTTTATGGTAAAAACTCTCAACTAAATATGAATGGAATGTATCTCTAAATAATAAGAGCTATTTATGACAAATCCACCGCCAATATCATACTGAATGGGCAAAAACTGGAAGCATTCCCTTTGAAAACCAGTAGATGACAGGGATTCACTCTCTCTCCACTCTTATTCAATATAGTATTGAAGTTTCTGGCCAGGGCAATCAGGCAAGAGAAAGAAATAAAGCGTATTCAAATCGAAAGAGAGGAAGTCAAATGTCTCTGTTTGCAGATGACATGATGGTATACTTAGAAAACCTATCATCTCAGCACAAAGTCTCCTTAAGCTGGTAAGCAACTTCAGCTAACCCTCAAGATTCAAAATCAATGTGCAAAAATCACAAGCATTCCTACACACAATAAGAGAAACAGAAAGCCAAATCATGAGTAAACTCGCATTCACAATTGCTACTAAGAGAATAAAATATCTAGGAATACAACTTACAAGGGATGTGAAGAACCTATTGAATGAGAACTTCAAGCCATTGCTCAAGGAAACCAGAGAGGACATAAAGAAATGAAAAAAGCTTCCATGCTCATGGATAGGAAGAATCAATATTGTAAAAATGGCCACACTGCCCAAAACAATTTATAGATTCATGGCTATCTCCATCAAGTTACCATTAATTTTCTTCACAGAACTGGAAAAACAAAAAAACAAAAAAACAAAACTACTTTAAAGTTCATATGGAACCAAAAAATGGCCTGCGTAGCCAAGACAATCTGAAGAAAAAAGAACAAAGCTGAAGGCATCATGTTACCTGACTTCAAACTACATTATAAGGCTACAGGAAGCAAAAGAGCATGGTACTTGTACCAAAACAGATACATAGATCAATGCAACAGAACAGTGGCCTCAGAAATAATACTGCACATCTACTACCATCTGATCTTTGGCAATCGTGAAACAAGCAAGCAATGGGGAAAAGATTTTCCCTCTAATAAGTTGTGTTGGGAAAACTGGCTAGCCACATGTAAAAAACTGAAACTGGGCCCCTTCCTTACATCTCATGCAAAAATCAACAGAAGATGGATTAAAGACTTAAAGATAAGAATTAAAACCATTAAATTCCTAGATGAAAACCTAGGCAATACCCTTCAGAACATAGGCGTGTGCAAATACTTCCTGTTTAAACACCAAAAGCAATGGCAATAAAAGCCAAAATTGACAAATGGAATCTAATTAAACTAAACAGCTTCTGCACAGCAAAATAAATGATCATCGGTGTGAACAGAAAACCTACAGAATGGGTGAAAAATCTTGCAATCTATCTATCTGAAACAAGGCTAATATCCTGAATCTACCGGGAACTTAAACAAGTTTCCAAGAAAAAAACCACCTCATCAAACAGTGGGCAAAGGATATGAACAGACACTTCTCAAAAGAAGACTTTGATGCAGCCAACAAACATGAAAAAACGCTCATCATCACTCATTATTTGAGAAATACAAATCAAAACCACAGTGAGATACCATCTCATGCCAGTTAGAATGGCAATCATTAAAAAGTCAGAAAACAGCTTATGCTGGAGAAAATGTGGAGAAACAGGGAGGCTTTTACAGTGTTGAGAGTGTTAATTATTTAACCCTTGTGGAAGACGGTGTGGCGATTCTTCAAGGATCTAGAACTAGAAATACCGTTTGAAACAGCAATCCCATTACTGGGCATATAACCAAAGAACTATAAATCATTCTACTGTAAGACACATGCACACGTATGTTTATCACAGCACTATTCACAGTAGCTGTAAAAATGGATGAGTTCATGTCTTTTGCAAGGACATGAATGAAGCTGGAAACCATCATTTTCAGCAAACTATTACAAAAATAGAAAACCAAACACCACATGTTCTCATTTTTAAGTGGGAGTTGAACAGTGAGAACAGATAGACACAAGGAGAGAAACATCGTATGGTGGCGGGTGGTGGGATAGTGTAGAGATAGCATAAGAAAAATACCCAATGTAGGTGAGGGCTTAAGGGTCATTTCTCTAATGACCAGTGCTGATGAGCATTTTTTCACATGTCTGTTGGCTGCATAAATGTCTTCTTTTGAGAATGTGAACAGACACTTTTCAAAAGACATGCAGGTGGCCAATAAACTTATTTTAAAAGGCTCGATATTATTGATTATTAAAGAAATGCAAATCAAAAGAACAATGAGATACCTTCTCATATCTGTCAGAATGGCTATTATCATAAAGTAAAATAACAGATGCAGGCAAAGTTATAGAGACCAAGGAATAATTATGCACTGTTGGTAGGAATGTAAATTAGTTCAACTGTTGTGGAAAGTAGTAGGGTGATTCCTCAAAGATTGGAAAGTAGAACTACTGTTCAACCCAGCAATCCCATTACTGGATATGTACCCAGAGGAATATAAATCACTACCATAAAGACACATGAATACAAATGTTCACTGCAGACTATTCACAACAGAAGACATGGAATTAATCTAAATGCCCATTTATGACTGATTGGATTAATGAAATTGTGCTACATACCTACAAGGAATACCATGCAGCCATAAAAAAAGAATACAATTATGCCTTTTGAGGGAACATGGATGGAACTGGAGGATATAATCTTTAGCAAACTAATGTAAGAACAGTAAACCAAATACCACATATTTTCACTAGAAGTGGGAGCTAAATGATGACAACTCATGAACACAAAGAAAGGAACCATAGACATGGGATCTACTTGAGGGTGGAAGGTGGGAAAAGAGAGACCAGCAGGAAAAATACCTATTAAGTACTACACTTAATACCTGGGTGATAAAATAATTTGTAAAACAAACCCCCATGACATGAGTTTACCTACATAACAAAGCTTCACATGTACCCCTGGACCTAAAATAAATAATAATTTTAAAAAACAGGATAATAGGCAACATTTCCGTTTGAATTTCCAAAATGATGGCACTGAACAATCTGAACTCTCCTTCTATTTGGTGCCGCAGGCCAGCCAGGAGGGGGCGCACGGCTGCCTCACCTTGAGCATGATGGTCCTGCAGTTCTTCCCGAGGCCAGCATGGGGAGCGTGAGTCCGCCTTCTCTGACCCTGGGAGCGCCCCCGTGTTCAGCCCATGCCGCTGGAGGGCGAGGGCTGTGTTCTCAGCACAGACCAGAGCAACACCGCCTCGCTCCGGGACCAATGGAGGAGGGGGTAAGTGAAAACTTTACTCTGACTGCTGAGGATCAGGGAGCCAGTAGAAGGGCTTTGTGTGGAAAATTAAACATAAAAAATATCCCATGACTTCAGTGCACTCCAGCGTCCTTCCCCACCCAAGGTGTGGTGGCCACAATGCCAGGTCCACACCGTGGCCTCGTAACATAAATGTATCATTCAGCATATAACATCTGTAATAGACATATAACATCCATAAACAAATATATCACCCATAATACAGATGTGACTTTTGTAATACTAATGTAACACCTGAAATACTGCGATAACACCCATAATACCACTGTAACACTGGTAACAGCAATAAAACACTTACAATACCAATGTAGCATCCGAAATACAAACAGAACATTCGTAATACTGATCTAAGACCCATAATACAATTGTAACTCTCATAATACCAATATACAAACCACAATGCAAATGAAACATCCATAATGTTTCATAATGTTGTAACACTTGTAATGCTGTCCTGACACCTGTAATACAACTGTAACACAATACCAATATACCATTCAGAATTCCAATATATCATCCTGCAATACAAATATAACAACTGTAATACTGATGTAACACCTGTGATACTAACACTGGTAATACTAATACAACATTTGTAATACAAATAGAAAAACCATAATACTGATGCAACACCCATAATTACTGATGTAACATTCATCATAAAGATGTAACACTTGTAATACTGACGTAACATTCCTACTCTTACAGGGCCACTTGGTTTCACAGCTTCCACTGAGCTGGATTTGGTGGGGATTTGGCCTCTATAATGATGTTGGATGTTGTGGTCTCTGCATTAGTGACAAGGTATTGACATGGTTGTGTTTATTAAAAGTAGTTTACTTGTCAATAATTTCATACTTCTAGGAAACTTCCAATAGCTGTTAGTATACTTTAATCTTTTCTCACAGAATCCCCGGTGGTTTCTGCTGTGCCAGATTTGAAGCTTTATGCAAAGTATCTCAGTGGGTTTTACAAAAAGTGGAGACACTCTCCAAGGGTACCACCACATAACTATTACATCAGGAAATACAGGGTTAGTATTGGAAATGGTAATGGCAAAATATTCACTTACAAACATAAATTTCATCCTGTCACTCTCCTGATTTAATTTTGCCCATGGTTTCCCACTGACCTTAGAACAAGAACCATAGACCTCACCATGGCTGCAGACCCCAAGTTCTCCTACCTGTTTCCCTTACTCATTCAGTCCACTCAACTGCCTGCAGTCTCGTTGGCTTTCAATTGTAGGAACACAGGCTCTTAGGTTTCTCAGGAATTTTATGTGCAATCTCTCAACCTATTCACACAGTGCCCAACCTTATCTAATTTTCCAAGGCTTTGTCCAGCTAAGACTTTAAAGTCAGAGCTTGTGCTAACTGTAGAAAAGCTGATAATATGCTATTTCTAAAGGTAAAAAAAAAATCATTATTTGTTAGATAATTGATGAGATCACTCTCAATTTATAAATCAAGGAAATAATAGTTAATGAAATGAAAGTCCATGTTGGGATAATTAGTAAAGAAAAAATCTCAGTGCTGAAGACAAATAACACAAGTAATTATTGAAATTACATAAGAATTTATTGGACAGACTATTACCTTGCTGTCTTCTCTATGTTATTAGTTCCAAGTTATGTTAAGTTTGAATACTTACATTTTATGTAGTCCGTCAGTATATTTAACTGACAAAAATGTCCTAGCACACACCATGACAATGTATATAAATATTTGTAAACCTCCTTAACTGTACAGTGTGAAGTAAACAAAGTAAGCTTAGTTATTTAAGCAGATGAATTATTAATATTTAAATATTGAAATGCTGTGAGGCTATGTAATTTTGTAAGTTTTGGTATGGGAATGGGGCATTAGTGTATCCATGTACCCCCTTAACTTAATGACTTCCCTTCTTACTTCCTGCTGGATGATAAATTTTGGGCCCATGGAGGCTGAGGGACAGATAGTCACCTTTATTGGAAACTTTAGTACAGCAGGAAAGTTTTCATTTCAGAATATTATTTCCTGCCAGATATTTTTTCTCATCTAAGGAAACTTGCTCCCCAGGAGTATTGTTACCTTAACTGCTCCTCAGGTGGAGCTGGACAGGACTAATTGTACCACACAGAATCGCATGACTATGAGAAAAGCTAATGTATGAAACACTTCGTGGAGTAAAACTTATATATTTTACTGTTCATCCTTTTTTTCCACATGCTTGTTTTCCACATGCTTGTCTTTCTGGTGAATTGTGTGGTCAACTATTTCTCCATTTTGTAATTGGATTTTTTTGTTGTTGTTGCTGAGGTATGCAAGTTCTTCATATATTGTGGATAACAGACTGTTGTTACATACATAACATGCAAACCTTCCTTTCTGTACCATGTCTTTTCACTTTCTTGATAGTGTCTTTTAATGCAAAAAAGTGTTTAATTTTGAGAAAATTCTTCTTTATTTGCCTGCACTTTTGGTATCAGATCTAAGAAACCACTGCTAAATCCAAGGTTATGAAGATCTACCCTTATGTTTCCTTCTAGAGTTTATGTTTTTACCTCTACTACATAGGCTTTGAACAATTTTGAGTTAATTTTATTTTCTGTTCTGAGAAAAGAGTACAATTTCTTTGTCTCAATGTGATAGTCAGTTGTATAACAGCATTTGTTGAATTTACTGATCTTGGCTGCATGTCAAAAATCAATTGAACATGGAGGTATTGCTGGATTTAACATTCAGTTCCATTGACCTCTTTGTATGTCCTTATGCCAATATTATGCTGTATTGATTACTGCTGCTTAGCAGTAATATTTAAAATTGAGAAGTGTGAGCCTCCAAGTTGCTTTTTGTTGTCAAGAACATTTTGGCTATTCAGGATCCCTTGAAGTTTATATGAATGTTAGAACTGGCTTGCCCGTTTCTACCAAAAAGACTTTGGTATTTTCTTAAGAGTTACAATGAATTTGTAGATTGCTTCGTGCAGTATTGTCACATAAAAAAATCATCTTTTAATCCAGAAACATTGAGTGTCTTTATATTTACTTAAGGTTTCTGGAATTTATTTCAGCAATATTTTGTAATTTTTCATGTCTAATTCTTGCACCTTGGTTAAATTTCATCTTGAAAACATTATGATCATTGATTTTTTGTTGTTGCTTTTTGAGACAGGGCCTTGTTCTGTTTCCCAGGTGGGAATGTGCTTGTGCAATCAGAGCTCACTGCAGCTTCAAACACTTTGGCTTGAACAATTCTCCCACCTTGGCCTCCCAAAGTACTGGAATTACAGGTGTAAGCCATCACACTCAGCCTGTTGTTTTTTTTTTTTTTTTTGCTTTCTGTTTTGAAAGTTGAAAAGGGAGGAGGAGCCAAGATGGCCGAATAGGAACAGCTCTGGTCTACAGCTCCCAGCTCCCAGCTCCCATGCGCGAGCTGAAGAAGGGTGAGGCATTGCCTCACTCGGGAAGCACAAGGGGTCGGGAGTTCCCTTTCCTAGTCAAAGAAAGGGGTGACAGACGGCACCTGGAAAATCAGGTGCCTACAAACAAACAACCCCATCAAAAAGTGGGCAAAGGACATGTATACATATGTAACTAACCTGCATGTTGTGCACATGTACCCTAAAAGTTAAAGTATAATAAAAAAAAAATTAAAAAAATAAAAAAGAAAAAGGAAATGAGATTTCTTTTCTACCTGGAGCCTTGTCAATCTATTATCCAAAACTTAAAGTTTTCAAATTCTTTTCTCATTTGCAATCTGCTGTCAGTGATTAGGCCCCATGTCCTATCTGTAAATCGGCAGCCTCTACTATTAATTGTTGGGAGAAAGAAAATATTAAAGTGTAGATTTTAGCCTCTTTGGTTCCCCATCTAATAAATGGCCATTCAGCCATTCAGTATCTACAGTTTGAGCTGCCTGTTCTGCATTGCAATAATTTTGGATTTAAAATGTTTGAAAGTCAATCTGTCTGATTCTCTGAGATTCTGATGTTTCACTGCAAACATAATTAGGAAACCCAAAGTTAGTATGAAGACACTTCCTCTGTTAAAATGTCTTGCACAAATTTAACTACTACATAACATTTGCAAGCCCTCTGGCCTAACTTGCAAGCCTTTGGGGCTCAGTGGATGTAGGACAAAAGCATGGCAGAAAGCTAGGGTTTTCACAGGTGAGTGTTGCTATTGCTGCTGACTAGCTCCTCCAGATTTATGAGTCAAGGCTATGCTTGCATTTATGAGCAGCAGCTATGACAGTTTTGGGGCACATATGAGACAGAGGAAAAAGATGAAAAAGGATAGTCTAACACCTTCTATTTATGCTGGGTAACACCAAAAGTAGGAAGACATCTGAATGATGCCCTGTTTCCCCTCTGTTTCTAGATGGCAACAAAGCATCTATAGACTGTACTCCCTTGAATGCACTTGGAAGCACTGGAACTCAGTTGACCCTGAGTCTCTAAATTTAAAAACAGTAATAACATTCAATTGACAACAAGATGGCCACATTCCTGACAGGGGGCCTGGACTTCTCAAAGAAGCATAATTTCAATAATATCTAAAAACTAGGTCTTTCTACTCTTCAAAAAAAACCCCTAGATTTTGTAAAAATTGTAAAATTTCCCCCATGCCTTTGGGAACCATACAAGGTAAGTCTACAATACATAATTTTCCAAAGTTAAAGAGAGAAATATCTACAGAACCATCAAATGCAATTTTTGAGTGCCCTGTCTGCCTCCTTTTTCTGGGGGTCAGAAGAGTGATATAAAAATGCCTTTGGTTGTGCAATACCAGGAAGCCTCCAACTTTGCTGTTGCCCCTATAACAAATGCACAATGAACTTGGTGCTACTAAGGTTTAAATTTCCTTCTCATTGAAGTAAACTTATACACATAAAGCTGGACTGAGACAGTTCCCTGATGACCCTGATAGGCATACACAGGTTTTCCAAAATTCAAACCGACTGTTTCACCTTATGTACAAAAATGCAGTGCAACTATTAAGCCACATTTTAACTACTGCTGAAAAACAGGCAGCACTCCAGACAGGCAGCACTACAGGCAGCAAAGAAATCTGAAGATAAAAAACTGGCATCCTATAGTCAGCCAAAAAGTAAACACAGGTGAAAGATGAAAATGGGTTAAAAAAAAGACAGAATTACTATTTCCAACAGAAAGAAAAACAGTGCTGTTTGAAAACCCTAATTGAAGCCTTAGTAAACCCATAGATGAATAGAAATGAAAACGCTTTGTACTGTCCATATCAGCAGGTTTCCAAAAAACCAGAATAAGGCTTCTTAATTACTCTAAACTCTCCTTGTTGAATCACAAACCAGAAAAAAAATCTCTTGGGCTCTTTGGAATGGTGTGAGAAGCTTTAGCAAAACATACCTCTCTATGTCCTAATTCAATCAATGGATAGACAATGTTAAAATACTAGTTTATTTCTCAACCATCCTCTAATATCACAACAAAACTACAGAAGCAGGCCGTGGTATCAGATATCACTTTGGAAAACCTCCTGTGGTGGCTTTTTTGGTCTTTTAAAACACGAACTGGAAAGAGGAGACCTAGAGAGTAGAAGAGAGTCACAAGAGAATGAAAAAGACATTACTGGCCACTTCACAGGCCTACAGGATCCAGAATCTCCAAGATGCATCTGATGATTTTTACTAGTGTGACAATCCAGGGTACTTTCAAAGGAATTGCCCAGGCAGAAAAAGAATACACTTCAACCTTGTCCAGCCTGTGAGAGAGACCAGTGAATGTAGAAGTGTTCCCAGAGACATAGGTCACTTGGTCCAGTGTGTTTCCCAGATTGCTCAGCAGGAATAATTGGTCCCCAGGTCTACCACCCAATGTGACCTGGACGATTCAAGTAATTCTGGAGGTAAAATGGAAATTAAACAACAACAGCAACATTTTTCTAAATGCTAGAGCCTGTTTCTCTCTTCTCTCCAATCCAGGACTCTCCTCCAATAGTGAAGAGAGTTAGCTAGCTTGCCTTCTATAGACAGAAAGAGAAGTGTCTCCGGAAACTTTTCAGCCCACTGGTTAGTGCCTCATTCTCACATGAGATAAAAAACAGCCTGGAAATAAAAATTCAAGCTGCAGGCACCAATAAATGAACTAGAACAGAAAGTTGTATCGAAGACATGCCTGCAGCTGCAGAGATAGGAAAACCTCCAGCTCACTCAGAAACTTGCAGAAACTTCAAGCTTACTCAAATGGGTAAACAAGGCCTGAAACAGAAATGGCTTTGTCCATTTTATAATCAGTGGACTTGCAGAAATGTTTCTTTTCCTTTTGTGAACATAAAAAGAGTGGGAGAGTGGGAACTAGTGCCTTCCAGGTAACACTTTTCTTTTCTTCTTGGATTGTGAGCCCCACCTCTATGAATAATTACTTCAGCCTCAGATTAGTTCTGGACAAAATCCTAGGCCACAGTTTTACTTCAGCTTCGGAAAGGTTGTTGGCTAAGCTGAGTAGCCACTATGAATATTCACTTTAGCCACTAATATGTATTGGCCCATTGTCTCAGGCTAAGCTTTCTGATTGGGCTGGGATCTAAGGCCCCAGGCTGAACTAAGTCACACATTTTTTTAAGACAGCCCACAGACTACATCTATTTCTCACCATTCACAACACACAAAAACCCTAAACCCAGGTTTCATATTGGTTAACCAATTTTGACCACATCACTGCTGTCATCGAGCTTCTTCTTTTGCTTATTAAACTTTCTCTTAAAACTTTGTACTCTTTACTCCTCTAAAATGTGTCTGTGATCTTTATTCTTCTAAAACATAGAAAAAAAAACCCAGTATTACCTTAGGTAAGTACAGACTGTTACGAGTTTGTGAACTGGTGAGATGACAACAATAGCAATATTTTGATGGGCTTCCTGGGAATGCACTAATGCTCTGCTAAACTATCTGGAAAAAAAAACAAAAAACTATTATGTCTCAAAATCTAAAGCTCAGCTCTCTCAGACTTCAGTACAGTACCTGGGTCCGGTCTTATCAGAAGAGACCAACGTACAAGGTCATGAATCAATTAAGCCCATTTTTCTTGACAGTTAAGAAGATTCTTGGGCATTACTTGATTTTTCAGATGGCAGGTATCTCAGTACAGAGAAGTAGCTTATCTTTTATACCACCTCATAGAAGAAACTAAAGCAGATAAAACTCACTGCTTAAGAACATAGTACTCAAAAAAAAATTAACCAGCTAAACAAACCTTACTTGAAGCACAAGCCCTCAGTTTTTTCACAGTAAAGGCATTTAATCTCCATGTATCAGAAACTTAGCTGAGCAGTTGCATCAGTGACATTGTTGGTGCCAGAAGTCCTCAGGCTAACCATGAAAATAACATAACTGTTTGCACATCACACAGTATAGCAGGACTGCTGTTTCCTTTACAAAGTCTCTTGCAAACTTACAATCACCTCAAATATCAAGCTTTGCTGCTAAAGGGATCTGTAGCCTATTTGAAAGCCTGTCCTCATCTGAACCCAGCGGCTTTCTAGCAGGGGAAACTTGAGATGTTGAACATGATTGTGAACAGGTAGTGGTGTGAACCAGTGAAATAAATAATAGACATTACTGTTGATATTCTCTATAAGGTTAAATTAATAAAAACATTCTTAAAGACCAATCAGCTTAACTAAATGAGAAATCTGCATTTCTTATGTAGCCCTTGGAATTAGAAGTGAATAATACCTCTGAAAAATCTGTCTCTTATTTTTCTCTTCCTTCCAGCTATCGTTTGTTCTTTCTTTATTTCTGTCTGTCTGTCTTTCCTTTCTTTCTTTCCCTTCCTTCCTTCCTTCCTTCCTTCCTTCCTTCCTTCCTTCCTTCCTTCCTTCCTTCCTTCCTTCCTTCCTTCCTTCCTTCTTTCTTTCTTTCTTTCTTTCTCTCTCTCTTTCTTTCTTTTTTTTTATTGAGACAAGGTCACATTCTGTCTCCAGGCTGGAATGCAGTGGTACACCCTTGAATCATTGCAACCTCTGCTTCCTGGGTTCAAATGATTCTCATGCCTCAGCCTCCCGATTAGCTGAGACTAATAGTGCACACCACCATGCCCAGCTAATTTCTGTACTTTTAGTAGAGACAGGGTTTCATGTTGGCCACAATCTCTTAACTTCGTGATCCCCCAAACTGGGCCTCCTAAAGTGCTGGGATTACAGGTGTGACCACTGTGGCCAGCCTCAGTGAGACTTTTTTATTAGGCCCTGGAAACTATTCATAGTCCAGTTCTTAAAGGGCCTCAGCAAGAGGTCAATAATCCAATTGGAAAATTGGTAAAATAAAATTTTATAACTCTTGGAACTTCTGTTTCTCTGTGTGGTTACATATGTGTTATGTATTTTTTAAATAAATCTAATTAATTAACTTAGTGAAGAATAGGTACTTGAAATAAAAATTTTGCTTACAAGGAAATAAAGGCTGTTGTACTTTTCAGTTCAAGTGATTTTGAGTTGTGAAAACAAAAACCACCTAAGGTCTGAAGATGTATAAAAATAACCACTCCCTTAACTATGTTGTAATAAATCAGAATCTATCTGCACCCAACCCAAAATTTTATAAACTCACCAGGTTTTACCTTCCAGTTATTAATTGTTAAAAGGTAATATTATAATATGTAATTGAGAATACTGAATATAAATTTAATTGTCAGGTGTGGGAGAAGAGTAAAATGTGTTTGTAGTAAAAATAGATTATAGAAAGGCAGAGAAATGTACATTTTACCTAAAGGATTCTCTTTACTTAACTAAAATAAAGCTAAATGTTTGCACAAGTTGTGAAAAAAAAACTGTAAAAAATTAATCTGGCAAAGAAAACTCTGTGAACCTAGTAACTAGATTCAAAAGGGTATTATGTTTATTTCTGCAATTAAGCATTGAAGTGAAAGCACAACAAAAATTTATGGAAACACTGATCTCTTTAGCAAATTTGTAAGTGGTTGTGAAAATGTTGTAATAAGTTTGTGAAAATCTCACTTCATGGTCAAACTTTCTAAGGTTAAATATAATATTATATAAGGTTTCATTAAGTTTAGGGTTAACATTAGGAAGGGACAAATGCAAGAGTAAAATTTGTCTTTCTGAAAGAGATTATTATGTAATAGTAAAGGCTGATAAAATGTTTCTGCCCTTTCAAACATTTCTACCTATTGTATTTTGGCAAAACGAATGATTTATGGAAATCTGGAATTGGATTTCATAACAGTAAGTGTCTTAATTCTCTAAAATATTTGACATGCTTCCCAGAAAAAAAATTAATTTCAAAATGTATTTTCTGAACCCTGTATTTTGGAAGCCTCAGAGAACCCTGGGGAAATCAAAGAAAAGGTTAAACAGGATTATAAAACATATTTAAATACATGTGATTTTGATGGTAATATTTTATTTTTTCAGAATATATTTTTGTGAGTAATATTAACATGTCACACAACCACATGAGATTCTTAATGTTCTTAATCTCTGTATATGTGCTATCAATTTTAATTAAAATTATTATGTTAAGGTCTTGTAAACCAGAGAAATAACCAGATGTCTTCATCTATTCTATTTCTAACCACCCTTGATATTTTGTCATTTACAGACATTTAATCTTCTTCAACAATAGCAGCTTATAAGTAACTGTAGAACTTTACAAGGTGTTCTCAACTGCAGATTTTCTATAACAGAAAAATGTACAGAACTTAGGAATAGCTAAAATGTTTATAAATATCAAGCAGGACAAATGTTAAAATAGACTAAACTAACCGAAGAATGAAGCAATCTCTTTACCTTTATTTTGAACATTTCCAATTATTGTTTTGCTTTTTAAAGTTGAGTACACTTTCTGTTAAACTAGCTACAGCTTTTAACACTGTTGATTGGTATACTCCTCTTAACAGGACTTGGAACATGCTTTTTTTTTCTCTGTGCCTGGTTCCTCTAAAATTCAGAAATTATGTGTGATTATTCTTAACTTACAACAGTATAATTGTTTGAATCAGTGCAACAAAAATATATTTTCACTTGCAACATAACCTAACAGAAGAAGCTGGAAGAAGCTGGTTAATCTTCTAAGGCTTTGACTGGAAGAGTGTCTTCTTTAATGAATTAAATTTGACTTCTGGAACCAATAAAAGCCCCCTGAGAAAACTGGCATTATACTTTGTCTATGCAATCCCAATGCAGGTTTTCTAGCCTCTGGTAAGTAAAAAAAAAAAAAAAAAAAAAAAAAAGCCACTTTCTATCAGGCCCAGGAAAACCAAATGCTTGGAACCTCAAAAATAGAGGAGTTTACCCAAATTATATGTATCTAAGGGTAAAAACCAGTGGCTGGGCTCAGCTTTATAATGTTCTATTTAATATTCCTTGTAGAATAGAGTTTCATAAAAGACAATGAGGAAAGCACATGCAAAGATATTTCTCACAGCACTGTACAAAAATAGTATGGATAAGTGTAAGACAAGTCTGTTTTGCAAACAACTAACTTTTATCATGATTCATTCTTAAAAAAATCAGGACTAGAAGAAAGATATATGTCTGACAGCCTATCACACCTCTATCACTGACTTCTCAACTGATAAGTTGTTTTTAAGTTTTTCCTACAATTTTAATTAACCTGTTTTTTTTTTGTTTTTTTTTCTGTGAGCCAACTGGTGATGCCCAGCTATAGTTCTGGGAAAACAGAAAGATATGAGTAATAGAGAAATCCAGAACAATATTCTAATTTTGGGCAAGCATTCCACACATATTTTCAGGTAATAAAAGAAAACAGGGTTCCTCTAATGGAATTTTTGTTTTGAAGGATCAAATCAAGAAAGCTAAGTAAACCCAAGTCTCATGTAACCAAATCTTAACAGGTATAAATATAGCCACCAGTTACCTGGCAATGTCAGCAGTCTTGAAGTATTTAAGCTGTTCTTACTCTCCTTTTCTAGTTGTGATATGCTTTTTCTAGTAATCCAAATTTTTTTTTTTTTGCCTAAAATCTATCACGCTTCAAAATGTAATGCAAATAAAACCATGCATTAACATGCCTTTCTTCTACAAACATTTAAACCAGCTGTTAGCAGAATCCTACCTACTGTTTTCTACACAACACTCTTCTCCAGCAGAAAGTATCCAGAAAGACCAATGCCCGATTTCCTCAGAGCAGTTAGAGTTTTCATTTCTGAGGGAGGACAAAGACAACTTAGCTAGCTTTTGTTAAGTAAACAGTAAGGAAAGGGTCCCTGGAAGGCCCCCAGTCTGCAGATAAGGGTCTGATTCCACCATAACATAATAATCAGACCAAAAAAAAAAAAGGCATGGGCACCAGTAAGAGATCTAGCACAGAAGGTTGTGCCGGATAACGTGTCTGCAGTGACACAGATAGTGGAACCTGCCATCCATTCAAATAAAAGCTTGTACAAACATCCTGCTCACTCAGATGGGGAAACAATGCCTGGAGAAATGCTATTTCTGTATACTCAGAGGGCTTCTAGAAAATAAAATTTCTTTATTTTCTGTGGGCATAAAACCATTGGGATCTAGTGGGTACCAGCTGGAATCTTTTTGTTTTTGACAGTTTGCTCTACCCATATGAATCATCACTTCTGTCCCTGATTGGTCTTGAGCCAGCATCCCAGGCCAAGACTTTACTTTAGCTCATGACCTTTCCTAGGCCAAGCTAAGCAGTCCTTGCAAATTATCACTTCAGACTGCTCCCAGGCAAAGTTCCTTGGCTAAGCTGTCTAAAATAAAAGACTCTTAGTGTTATCTGAAATGAAAGAAAGGCTGTTACATCTTGGGGCATTGTTAAAATGACAATATTATCTGAACATATGACATACTTTTGCAGCTTTCTTTCAATGTCAGGGTCTGCTTGGGTAATAAAATTTTCTCTTAAGATTAACTCTGTCTGAACTCAATAGAGAGATAGAAAAATGTGTTTCACTAAAGCCTCTCTCAGGATTTTTAAAAAGGCCAAATAATTTTTATGTGGTTTTAATCTCTTATGAGTAGTTTAGAGTAATTAAGAAGTTTTCTCCTGTTCCCTTATAAGCTGTCCAGTATGCTCATTAGTCAATTTTTTCACTCCTCTGTAGGATCACTAAGATTCCACTCGAGTTTTCTGCACTGCATTCTTTCCTATTATGATAAAGAATTCTGTTATCAGTTCCACATTTTTTTTCCTTTTCACCCTCCGTTTTTCAAGATTTTATAAAAGAAATGTGGTTCATCCACAGATAATTCAGCTATCTGTAAAGCTGCCTGCTTCAGGACAACCGTTAGGGTTTGGCTTAGGAGTAATGTGTCATCTCTTCAGGTAGGACTTAACACTTGAGTTAGATTTTGAAATGCTTCTGTATATCCACCAGGGTCATCAGAGGACACTTGTTTATGTTTTTCGTTATTTGTCTAAGTCCCTGCAATGAGAAGAAAACTTGTACTCTGCTAGTATCATGTCTATTGAGTATTTCCTGCAGGAGCAACAGTGAAGGTGGGGATTTCTTTAGTGGCACAACAAGACAAGCTGATGAAATGGCTGCTGGTGGTTCTAAATTGGGGTGGCAAGTAGGGAATTTAGAAGTTACATTTGAGTGTTACTCAGGGGTTTGTCTCTGACTTTAATGATTTATCTCCTTGAAACTTGCCTGATATTACTACCAAGAGGACACAGTCAGTTTTATAATGCTTAGAAAGATCTGTGTTGTCTCCCAAGTCAAAGTAAGCTTCCACACAAAAAAATTTCACACTCTTTTCTTTGCCATCTGAAGAAAAGATCAACTGGTTGAATACTATTAAAATGAACACTTCCCTCAGAAAGCTAGGCCTGTCTGTCCTGGAGCTGGTAAGTTTGTCATGCCCTTGAGCAATAAATAAATAAATAGGCCACTTTCTCCTTTCAGAATCTCATGGTCAATTAAATTTCTGTGTTTCAGGATGTAATCTAGAGAGGTGCACACTGCAGATTGTTTGTGAAGTTTCTAAAGAAATAAAGAAAGCATCCCACACTCCTTTTCCCCCTTTTGAGGTAGCCCTGACTGAATAATAAGATAGTAACTATGTTCCTTGTTTTGACATTCCTCTTGTCTTTTCTGAGAGTGGTGACTGACATAGCTATCCCCCATGGATGCAAACCACACCTTCACCCACAGTTCTAAAGGAGCAAGACAGCAGGACAAGTAATGTTTACCTGCACAGGCTTTAGCTCTCCACTGGTGATTCTTTGTTGATTTCCTAAGCCTACCCAACCTAGAAGATTCCCAAAGCAACTTGGGAACCTAAAAAAAGGTTATATAGTCATTCAATTTGAGCAAGTCACTTGTATAGAGTAAGAATTTTAATATTATTTCTGGCTTCCATTGCTATGGCCTAGAAAAACATTGAAATTCCAGGAAAAAAGATTAATTGAGTTTGAAACATAAAATTATCTTTTACTTTAAATGTCAGTGCTGCTGGATGAAGAACACCTGTGCCTCAAAACATGCAAATCCTGTATGGCTGGCTTTCATAAGACAGCACTTAGCTAGAATATGTCTCTCAAAGGCACCTTCTTTCCGATTATTGAAAGTGGAAATTTTCTGTTTACAGATAGGGCACAGAGTCTTCTTACTGTTAGAGAGACATAGGAGAGACAGGAGTTAAAAAACCAAGGGTTTTGTGCAAATACTGGCAAGGCTTCCCACAGAGAAAAACCTCATCTCACTAGGTTGCATTTTAAGATCTCAAATGTTTCATGAAAATGCTGAATCTCAGGTTTATATAGTCAAAACTTAGAAAAAGAAGGTTAATTCTCTATCGTCTGTCCCCACAATATGTGTCTCTGCAGAAAAATAGATGTGTCTCAGAAAGAAACTGTTTAGATATAAGTGGCAGTGCTGAGGTTTTTAAAGAGAAATAACCACCCAAAAAGAGAAATTTTATTTGAACATATGCCATTCCATACAGTTCTATGAATATCTATCATCAGCAGACAAAAAGACCCTTATCAAATACAAATTTTTAGACTACAATTTTGAATTCTTCCTGTTTTGAAAAAAAAAAAAATCACAAAATAGCAACTCTTTGAAATACACTCCTAATGACTGACTCTTACCAGTAAGATTGTATCTCAAGGTCACAACATTGCACACAAAGAAGAAATAGGAGGCACAGTAGACACACAATGACAAAAAAAAGTAACAGAAAGTCTGGAATTTTTGGTGGCAATAATCTGATGGGCTGTCAGAAACTGGAGTTAGTTTTGAGGCCTTCACACAACACCGTCATGTAGTCTTAACCAGAAACCTTCAGTTAACTTAGATATTGTTTCAGTCCCATGTGACGACTAGATCCTGTGTTGAAAACAGTTGGGACAGAGGGAACATTTTCAACAGTGGAGGGTGAAAGGAGACTGCCAATGTGCCTCCCAGCATCTCTTTCTCCTAAACCTTGTAAGGATGGCAGCCAATCTATTGGATTTTATCTGACACTGGCCCAGAGCTTTGTTTGTTCTTGAGAAATTAAAAAATAAAAATAAAAAGAAATGAAAAGAAAACAAAAACCTGAGGACAAGCTGCAGATATGAATGTAAATAGAGGACAAGCTGCAGATATGAATATAAATAGTTTGGAAGTGCACTCCTATTCATATATATATATATATATATATATTTTTTGGATGGTGTCTCGTTCTGTCGCTTAGGCTGGAGTGCAGTGGTGCAGTCTTGGCTAACTGCAAGCTCCACCTCTGGGGTTTATGCCATTCTTCTGCATTAGCCTACTGAGTAGCTGGGACTGCAGATGCCCACCACCACACCTGGCTAATTTTTTGTATTTTTAGTAGACATGGGGTGTCACCATGTTAGTCAAGATGATCTCAATCTCAGTTTCCTCATGATCTGCCCGCATTGGCCTCCCAAAGTGCTGGGATTACAGTCATAAGCCACCATGCCCAGCCCCTTCTGATCTTTTTAATTAAACTCTTTCCAAGTCCATGAACCAAAAACAAACCTTGCAGTCCCCTAATGCACCACAATATATCAGTCTCTTATTTTGAGGTATCACACATAATTTTTTAATCTCAATAATATTAAAAATTATGAATGCAAAAGGTGTGATGATAGCAAATGTTTAATAAGTTAACTTCTGGCAGAGTACAGTCAGTTGCACACTTTGAGGAAGAATTTGATATTTTTATGGACTCAGAAGAAAGAAAATGTACTAACTAGTCTTGAAGAAACCACTACTCATCTTTTCTGGGACCTTGCACCTAGAACTATTAATAGCTGAAGTAATGACTCAGTTTGGCTCAGGAATTTGGCCCTGAGCCACACAAGAGCTAAAGTGAAAGCATGGCCCAGGACATTGGCCTGGGACCAGAGGCTAAAATGCTAATTTACAGAAGCTTGGTTCAGAGTCTAAAGCATGTTTAGTAATATAAGGTGATCTTTGTAACACAATTGAGTCCAATGTGTACATATCCAGAAAAAGAGAGAGGTTATTTCCTGGAAACCCTCTGGTTCCACAAAAGACGTAACATTTTAATGTGGGATCTTGTTTTTTCATCTGAGTAGCTGTGGGCATGGCTTAACAACACACAAAATAAGTTGGGCTTTTTTTGTTGTTGTTTATTTATGTGGGGCACAGGATTGTGTACAATTCTTAAATTTGTTTCTGCAGCCTGATTTTTCAGGCTGTTTCTCTGTTTGTTGAAATTTTACCAATAATCCACCACAACTATGTAGCTTTTCTTTCTCAATACTATTGAAGACCTCGATAGTTTCTGAGAGTGGGAAGACTCATTGTTTGAAGTTTCCTGTGTGCAAGGCTTTTTTGTCCTGTGAAACAACCCAAATCTTTGTAAATATCATAAAATTGTTCATGCTTTCTTAGCAGTCATATCAGAAGACCCCAGAGTAAACAGCTCCAAAATGTCAGAGAAACATTCTCCCTGGAAACAATCAAAACCAAATCTTGTTGTCCCAGTTTTTCTCATCTTCTTGAAATAGAGAATCTTCTAGTCACATCGTAATCAGCTTTTCCAGTTTTAACATCCAACCCTCCAAGTCCATTACTATCCCTATAGGAAATGTCCAATGAATGAGGTTCCAGTAAAGTGCAAGTTTCTGTTTCATTACAGTACTTTAAACAAATAACATAAGACCTGGGAAAGTTTTCTGATACATCAATAAATATATAGAGCCTTTCTAATATCTAGCCCTTTTTTGGTCTTACATGGGAAGATATTATGTTATTCCTAAGCCAAAATCTTACTGCTTCTGAGAAATAGCCCTACAGGCAACAGAAGCATGCTGGGCCAAACCATATTTCTTCTATAGCATGTCATAATAAATAAAAAACAATCAAAGAGAGAAAGAGTGAAGAAAAGACAAGATCCTAATTTCCAGTGGCAAGAGAGACAGAGTCCTTTGAAAACCCTAATTTAAGCCATAGTGATCCCATAGATAAGTAAAAAAAGAAAAATAAATAAATAACATAAAAAGAAAGAAAGAAAGAAAGCAGAACTTTGACCCTTAAAAGAGCCCAGATCTAAACCTTTCCCAAGCCAGGGCTGTGATGACATCTTTGGATCTCTGCAGTTTCTGTCATTTCTACATTGCTGGATGCCACCGACTTCTTCAGTGCCTGCAGAAGAGAAAGCCTGTGATATGTCTGATTCACCTAAAGATATGCAGGGAGCTGTCACCTGTACCAGCACCTGACCTGCTTACCTCATCCCAGATAACGTGTCTACCTGTGTGCAGTGGCTGGACTGAACCATCACTCACTCATACATCTGCCTCCATTCTGTGCTTGACACATCCATAGCGAAATGAAACCTAAGCCCATAGTTTGAGCTGAGTGCAGCCTGCAAGATGGGTGGGTAAAATTAGACAAACAGGCTCAAGAGAAACTTCTGCAAAGGTGCCATCATCCACAGAGATTCTTGGCTGATGAAGCGACACCCTAGAGATCCTGTGGCAAAGGTAACATTCATCACCAGTGGCCAGTGGATTATTCAGTTATGCCTATGTAATTCAGCCTCCATAAAAACCCACAGGACAGGATGGAGAGAGCTTCTGGGTAGCTGAATATGTAGAGTGTTCTAGAAAACTGTGTGCTCATAAAAATAGACACTGATAATTTTAAATATTATACAGAGTGCAGGGATCTTTTCTTTGTTTTGAAAGAAGTTTTTGCCTTTAATAATGTGTCTAGAGTTTTAAGTTATTAACTAGAACATACTCTAAAGTAAACTAAATATGTACATTGCAAACATTAGAACGTTGATGTTTCCACCAAAATGATTCAATAATTCACTAATAGGGTGCAACAACTTTTACTTTAGAGACATAAAGTTTTCTTTTTTAACTGGGTAAGGACTAGATATTTATAAAAGAAAAGAAAATAAAGTGATATCTCACCACAAATTCTAATCATATGTACAGTTTAGGAGAATGATCATCAGTGAATTTTGTGTCAGAAATATTTATTCTAAAAGATAAGTCTTTTAATTTATAATTTTGTGTCTCTGAAGCATTTGTGCCACTATAAAGTCAAGGGCACCATCTTTGATAGATCTGTGTCTTTCTTTGTGGGAAGGAAGCTAAGGCTGCCTCATACCCCAGTAGACTCTGTATTCTAGGATATAAAAATAAGAAAAATAAACATTATTACAGAATTCTCTGTCATCCATATCTAAAAAAACAAAATTCTGGTCTTATATATAGTAGTAGCCATAGATACAAATTAGAGCTTGCAAGAACAGTCTAGTACCCAAGAGTCTGCTTTTATATTTAGGCTATGTGTGCATAAAATAATCACATTTGGGCAAAGAAGCTCCTTTATTACTTCTTTTAAAGTTACAGTACTTAAGTTCCATGATAACTTAAATACATAGCTTAGATATTTCCAGTTCTGTTTCCAAGCCTTAGCTATGGGTGAAATTGTTTGGGGCTATAAAGATGGATTACAGCATCTTGCAACTCATGATGCATTTTGTTCAGCTTAATTCTTGTGTCCTGAACAGACAGACTGACAATTAAAACTCATCAATTTTATTTTCAACATACTTTAACATGGATTCTATCCCTTGGGCTTGAGCCCCAGATCTTCCTCAGCACCTCACACTCTCTCTCATTGGCCTGTACCAACTCTATCTTAATATTACAGCAAACGAGGGCCTTGCATTCTTCCAGCACGATTCAATTATACAAAGCAAGCTAATTAATTTGAATCATAACCTCTTGGGTGAAATTTCCAGTCAGAAATACCTGAGAGTCCAGGCCATTGGCACATGCCTCCTGTGCTGTCAGCTTTCACCCAGCAATTAAGATTTCATTGGAAGATGCTTTACTCATCATTTTTGGAAATATAACAATAGAACAGCCATCTGGACTCTGTCAAAAGGTCGTATAAGGGGTTTGGAACCAAGCGTTTTCATCAGCCCACATGAGATCACAAAGAGGCAGTATGGATGCACCTAGTCCAATGGCAGGGCCATTGACTGAGATGACAATAGGCTTTTTAAATTGAATAAAGGTATTCACAAAGGGCTTGATGGTGTCCACCATTTCAGGGCTTGCTCTGTTTCTGTCATTCCTTAAGTGCATCACAAAGTACCCAAAATCAAGACTACAGCAAAAGACATTTCCAGCTACACTGAAAGCAGGAGCTTGCTGTCATCTGCAACAGCTTTAATCAGAACATTAACCATTTGTTTAATTACTTCTCTATTCAGTACTTTTTTTCTGTTGATCTACTTGATAGCAATATCTGGGTGAATCTATCCTCTTTCCTCACTACAATGTGTCTGTATGTGCTGTCAATTTATGTTAGCCTTATGGTGAAGTACATCTTCTTAATAAAAGGCTGGTCTCTGCCATCATCAGTGACATTTCTTTGCCCACCTTTCACTGTTGGAACTGATGCATGTCTGTTGTTCCGTTGGCTACACCTTTTTTGGTAGCCGAGCCTGTGGCCATGGAAGCAGGAACTGAGCCAGACATCTGAGACATTAGTGGGAGTATCTGGGACCTGTTCTCTATTCCATCCTGTTCTGCACTGGGACCTGACAAATTGTCCCTGAAGAGTTTCCCTTCTGTCACCTTGAAGACCACCGTGTCCTGCTGATCTGCTGCAACAGGGTCCAGTTTCTCGAGTTCCTGAAAGCAGCTCACAGTTTTCTTGTTTTTAAAGGGGCTGTCAGGTGCAAGTGTCTTGATAGTTCAATGTACTAGCTCCATATTCTTTGTGTCAGAGAGAAGCGAAGCTGCCTTTCTCCTAATGTTCTTGCTGGCAGTTTTTGGATCTGTTTTTGGATCTGCTGGCAGTTTTTGGATCTGTTCTTGCTGGCTGTTTTTGGATCTGTGGTGTTTGCCAGTCACTAGCATTTTAGGAGAGTTCTTAGAATAATTTGCTTTGGTAGATCTGGAAGTTCTTCTTCTGGCATTGTTTGAAAAAATTCTACTTCTTTTGGTCCATGTCGTTTTTTTCTGTTTTTCAGTCTGTCATCTATTAAAATCATGTATACATTTTTCACAGTTCATGAGGTGCTGCTTGGTTCCCAAGTGCCATCCTGTTTTTCATAACCTTTCCACTGAACTAAATACTCTGTATTCTCATTTTTACCTTGCCTTTTGTCAACAATAGTTTCAACCTGAAACTCCTGGGAACCCATGAAGAAAGACACAGGATTGGAGCAGTTCCTGTGCCAACTTTCTTTCAGTTGCGTCTCCACATAGCTACTTCTTTCTGCCTCCAGTGTTTCATCAGGTTCTGAGTTTGGATGAGCCTCTTCTACTTCGTCATCCCTGGTGTAGTGAAAATTGTGTGAAATAGCAGCAATGCTATGTGCCTTAGGCGCTCCACACTTACCCCCTGGTGGAACAGCTTGGGCTTTGTCTCATGGTGCATGATAGCTTATTCTGTAGCCTCAGGTAAAAGTAGCTAAATCCACAGTCTCTACCCTCTGATGTAGAAAGCTTTCTTCCTGCCTGTTACTCTTTTGTGCTTGTTTGTTTAATTGTGGTTGCTATGATGATTATATTGAACATTCTAATGTTATAACATTTTTAAAGTTATACTAGTTTACCTTCAGTAACACACAAAACCTTTACTCCTGTATAACATAACTCCATTGTTTCACTTACTGAGTTCTCAAAATTATACTTTTATGCATTGTGTGTCAAAAACGCAAATTAACGGTAGTTTTTTTGTTAAATATATTTGTGTTTAAGATATGTGGAGAAAAAATTGTGGAGGTGCACATTGTTAATTTGTTTATCTTACATATTTTTTCATGTATTTATCTTTACCTTAATCTTTGTTTATTCATACTGCTTTAGAGTGTCTGTTCATTCCACCCTTTAGTACTCCATAAGACATTTCTTAAAGGGTAGTCTACTGGTAAAAGGTCCCAGCTTTTAGCTGGGAATGTCAGAATTTGTCCCTCACATTTGATGGACAATTTGTTGGATCATAAGGTTTAGGTTTGACAGTTTTTTTGTGACATCACTTGGAATATATTAGTCTGCTGATTCTATCATCTTAGTTTTCAGATAAGAAAGCCACTGATTATTCAGTGGTTATTCAGATAAGAAATCCACTGGTTATTTTTCAGGGTCCCTTTGATGTGACTAGCTGCTTCCGTTACTTCCCTTGAAAATCCTCAAGATTCTCTTTGTATTTGTTTCAGACAGTTTAATTATCAGGTAAGTTTGAGTTTGTTTCTTTGAGTTTCTGTTACTTGGAGTCTATTGAGCTTCTTGAGTGCTTATTTATTGTCTCAAATTGTTGCAGAACTTTTGCCATATATCCATATATATATGCTGCCATATATATTTTGTAACAGTAGTTTTTTAAATGATTATATTTTATTTGAAGGTTAATTGGGAATTTCTGATAGGTAAACTCTCCAGTTTTGTTAATTATGTTTTTATTGCATTCTGGTTTTCTTACACAGAAAAGTAAAACATTGGGACTGCCACTATAATGGCCTCCCTGTTAGGATTTGTAAACATTTGTTTTTATTTATTTTATATATTTATTTTGTATCCATGATCTGATTCCTTGGAAGTTGGGTCTATTATTTCCAATTTCCATTTGTAACCTTTACATCTAATAACTGTTTTCAGCACACCTGCTGTCTTATTTCATGTGTGATTCAGTAGACATTGAGGCAACATATATTGTATTTATGAAACCCTACTATTAATTGTTTATTTTCTATAATGATAACTGCAACAATTCAATACTTTCATTTTAGAATTTTTTTTTTTTAAGACAAAGTCTCTACTTGTCGCCCAGGCTGGAGTGCAGTGGCACCATCAGAGCTCCCTGCAACCTCCACATCCCAAGTTCAAGCAGTTCTCATACTTCAGCCTCCCAAGTAGCTGGAATTACAGGCACTGAGTAGCTGGAATTACAGACAATTCCATTTTTGATTCAACCTTGTCAGGAGTTCCTTGACCACTCTCAGAATTGATGACTTACTAGAAAAACTCAAAAGACTTAGAAAAGCTGTTACATTTATGGTTATAATTTATTAAATAGAAAAGATACAGATTAGATTTAAGAAAGAAAATAGGAGGTAGGGATGTTTCCAGAGGAAACCAAGTGCATACTGCCAGTTGTCCTGTCACAGTGGAGTCACACAAATAGTACATAATTTTCCCAGTCATAATGTGACATGTGCAAAGTTTTAGTAAGTAGGGAAATCAAAGCAGAGTCTTGGTGTCCAGAGTATTTTGTTGGAGTTCAGTTACATAGGCATGCAGTGGGCACATGACTGGCTTTAGCTGCTCAATCACCATTTCTACCTTAGAGATCAAACTAATACAGTATGTGGCCCAGAGACCCATGCATACGAAAACAGGTATTCACTACCGCTTACATGGTTAGAAACAAATATATGGTGTTGCTCAAGATCTCAAGTGGACTAAGACAATCCTTCTTATTAGGCAGAATTTTCCAAGGTCCTGGAGGTTATCCTCTAGGGGCAAGTCTAGAGCCAGTTCTGAAGACCTTTAAAATGTTCATGGTTGGGGAAGTCTAGACCTATTGAATTACCATTTTGTTGCAGAGCTTTATAAAGATAAAATGTAACTATCATTGTTGCAGAATATCTTATATTGAATTATTTCTTCATTTGTCACAAGGCCTAAAGCAGTCAACAACTCACTGTTGTATGAACAAATGATTTCCAGGTACCTGTTCTCAGGCAAGGAAATGTTCAAAGCTCAAATACGAAAATCAATGACCACCTTGATGATGTAAGAGCTTCCTTAAATTAACCATTTATCTGCTCTCCATTCAAACCATTCATATTTAAAATGTGCACAGAGAAGCAAATATGAATATTAATTGAGATGAGCTAACAACTCAGAATTCTGAGTGAAACTACAGCTAGATATTTACCTTGCTTTATCTCCAGCTAAGGCTGATCACTTTTGGCTGTCTGTTTGTGAAGAACACTATTTACAAATTACGTGTCAAACATGTTAAAAATACCCCATGATACTTGTTAAAGCATAATAAGAAACACTTTATTCAGGATAATAAGATGGGTATAGACACCACTGCAGTAAGGTTTTGTAGTTTGGGAGACAAATTTTGCTCAACTCTGAATACAGTAAGGATAACCAAGAACTTATAGCCAAGGAGCAGGATAAGGGCTGATGGATGAAAACTTACTAAGAGGAAACAAGGATGAGGGGTATTCTGGCTAAAGTGACCAAACCAATTCTTGTTGGGGACAGCCAGGGTAACCAGACTTGTGAGACGGTGGAGAGTGAGAAACCTGATGTAACATTGAGGCTGTTGAGATATCAAGGATGAAGTGTCCTTGCTAAACTGACTTTTCAAGGTAGTTTGCTACAACTGAATTTTACAAGAAAGTTTATAGATGGGCCTAGAGGAAGGTGCAGAAACCTGACAAGAGCAATAACAGAACAGGAGTCACTCTGAGAGACACTTGAGACTAGGACCTAGTATTTGAATTACTTCCTTAATAAAGAAGACACAATTTTTTTTCTATTATGCTTTACTTGAAAATGTGATTTAAGAGTGTAGAGTAGTAAAACATGAGAAAAGGAGACAGAGCCTGCATCCAAGACAAGGAGATAACCAGTTTATCATTTTCTGTCTAGATCTGTTATATCAAACATGAGCTTGTAGACATCTGAGCTGAATATGCATAGTGCAGCAAAACTAATGCGAGTGCCAAAGCTAGCAAATCTAAAAATGTAAGGTATCATTGGGGAAATTTAGTCCCCTTTAAGTAGAAAATTGAGTTAATATAATACATATTTATGAACCTTAGATGGCTAATAAGTGAAAATATCAATTAGTTTTGTAGAGAAATCAGGCAAACTGAGAAAGCATATATTAAACAAAAAATGTTGAAATAGAAAAAATGCTCAAAGATCTTGTAGACATAGCTGGAGTTGCTCTCTTGAAAGTGCTTTTTTTCCCCAGACTTACTTATTCTATGTTTTTGGTGACTGTTTATTCTGGTGGCTATTTATATGTTTCCATTACAGGTCACATAGACACTTTTTAGGCATGATTAAATGGTTAGAGAAAAACAACAGGATAGAAGACCCAACTTCACACTTTATGGATGGTGAAATAATGGGATCTGTCACAGCCATGGCGTGTATGTATAGTTTCCCATACATGCAGTCCTGGGTAAGCTGAACACCTGATTACATTAAAATTGATGTAGAAATGCATGTGGCATGACAGGACAACTCTGATTTGATAATTTTACTGCTGGGAATCAACTCAATGAAGAGGAAGAAAGCTATCAAGGAACAATGTAGTGGAGTGTGAACATTAAAAGAACACATGGAAAGGATTCCACGTAAAGAGTGAATTTTAAAAAATTCAGCTTTAGCTGCTTTTAAGAGGTGACCTTCATTTTCCTTTCCTTACTGTATAAGATTAAGGTTGTCTCAGGCACCATCAGCTGGAATCCAAGGGCTGGGCCACCACATTGGCTTGAATAATGATCCCTGCCTGGGAGAAATGAGTAATCTTGCTTCCTTAGGAAGCAAAAGATATCAGTTAGGGCAAACAATAAACACACTAAAAAGCCTGAAAGGAAAGTCAGTATGATTAGATAATTTGGAAAATAAAGAAGTGTTTTGAAAAGATTCTACAAATTTCTAAAAATCTAGAATGCCACACTCGTGCCCCAACAAACGTTTTGGGAAAGGCTAAGATCTCCTTTGTGCCTGAAATTTATTCTGAGTAACAGGACATGAATGCAAAGGTCGAGTTGTAAACTGTTTGGCTGTGTTAAAGGCATGGTTCATTACAGAGGCAGAGAACAATTGCAAAAATAGAAAATGTGTATTCTCTAGACATTTAAACAATCCTCTCTCAAATCAAGAGGCTACCACTAATGAAACATAGGTATTAGTGATCACTTATGACAAAGAATACAGCTTTAAAAATAAACTGAAATGGTATCTAAAAAAGTAACTGCAACTCACAAAAAACAGCCACAAAGCCTAGGAAGAGAGGAGAATTTGGTTTCCAGATTTACTATGCTGTAGTATTCAACATGTCCACTTTTCAACAATAAAGAACGATGAGCCAGGCAAGATGATGTGCTGCCAGGTGGCTGTGGCCCACTAGAATCTGAGACCCTACACCACCCTCCACAGAACTCTGTGGCCTGACAGAGTGAGAATAGTGTCCTAAGACCCTGCCCCCTCCTCTTTCTGTTGACCTCCCCACCATCCACCCACAGAGACACAGCCATCTCTTGGAGGAGGAAGCTTAGGCCCAGATAGAAACAGTGTGAACAGAAGCTGAAATGAGGCACCTCTCACAGCTGTGAGTGGCCCTCCTAGGCCTCTTGGGGTAGGTGGTGGAAACAGCCCAGCAGGCTGTGGCAGGGCCTGTTTCATAAGACTGGGAGACCACATCTGCCCACTGCCAGATGGTGCCCTCTGAAAGGTGGCCTCCAGTAACCTTCACAACCCCAGTCCACGTGGCGTGGAAACACCAAACACCTGCCTCGGACAGTCAGGTAAGCAGGGACAACCAGGGACTCAGTGAGGACACCAGGAGGGTGTGATCGGGGGCAGTGGCTGAGCAGGAAGCTGGAAAATATTCATCTTATCCCAGATTTAATCAACTCTTGGGATCAGCACCCATGGATTTCCCTGTCTCCCTGGCTGGTTTCTCCTCATCTCTTTGACTCCTCCACCCCATAAGGCCCAGGGGCTCAGCCAGCACACCATCTGTCCCCAAATTTTAACTGTTTCCGCACATCTGTCCCTTGATGACCCTCAGCAACACTTGCACATCTCTCGGCATTTCCAGGACCAGAAGCCCCACCTCCCAGCCAAACCCCTCCACAGCTGAGCAAAGGCCCCCTGCCACTGTTCCAGGCCAAAACACCCAGGCATTGTCCCCCTGACTGCTGTCTCACACCCACAGCTCATCTTTCAGAGAACACTGTGCTGCCCCCATCACCAACCTCCTCTTCCCCTGGGATGTGACAGTTGCCTACTGCTGCCCACAAATCCTTGGTCCAGCAGGCAGCCTCCTGAGCCCCTGTGACCAGTTGCACTCACACCTGTGATGGTCAATGCCACCGAGAGTCAAACCAAAGTCCTCACAGGCCAGCCCTGGCCTCCTTCCAGCCCTGAAACTCCTAGAGCCCTGCACCCCAGTATCCCCACCTGCAACATGGGTGCTCATTTCCCACTCCCAGCCTGACACCCAGAGCCAACTCACCCAGGCAGTGAGCTCCATGGGTCAGGGATCTAGAGGCATGTCAGTAGCCCAGACCCTCCTCCCTTTCAAGAAAATCCTGACCATCAGTGTGATCCTAGGGAGGTCGTCTCCAAGTTTTTGGTCCCTCACATGCCTGTGGAGGGCAGGGCTTGGTGGATAGGAAGCAGGTCCCACCCGAGACAAGCCCTTAGTGCCTGGAGTCTGGTCTCACCTGTTGTCAGCCTTGGCCTCCCATCTTCCTCACCTCCTGAGGATGGGGCACCTGCAATGCAGGAGACAGTGTGTGTGTGCCATGGCCCTGTGATGGCCCACATCCAGGTGCCTACTGATACTCAGCTGAGGGCAGTGTCCTTCTGTCCTGGAGCTCAGCCTTTGACTTTCCCCAGGAGGGCCCCAGCTGCCCCTCACTGATGGGGTTGGAGGCCTTCATTCACGCAGCACCTTCTGGGGGTTCCCTCCTCTCTACCAATCATCAGAGAGACCCTCACGGAGCAGGTGTTGCAGCCACAAATCCTAAGACCCCTTGGGCCCTCCTGGGCCAGGCAGTCACTCAGTGAACATAGCCAGCAAGGTCTCTTCCTCACAGCCTGATTCAGACCTGGCAGGCACCCTCTGTCACATGCACATGGAAGGGGTACAGCATGCACTGGGTGAGCTGCTGCAACTGTTGGCTCTGATTTCTTCATGGGAGGAGGTCAGTGCCTGCAGTAGTTGGGGCTCAGTAGGATGAGATCCAGGACACCAGCCTCGCACCAACCTTGACCCAGACAGTGAGCTCCATGGGACCCCTTCCAGGTGTGTGGAAGCTCAGTGTCACAGAGTTCCCACTGCTGAGGACCAATTATTCCTGCAGATAGGCCTGCCTCAGGTCTGGGACCTCAGTGGGTGAAGAATGTGAAGCACACACACTGAAACCTGGGACAAAAGGCCTCAACATCCCCTCTGGAGACACGGTGGCACTCCCTCTTTGCAGGCACACCATTGGAGGCCACGGCAGCCATGAGTGAGCAAGGATCTGACCCAGAGCCTGGGGTCCTGCCAGACAACCCTCAAATCCCAGACTGGAAACTCTATCTCTAAAGGGCCAGATGTCAGTATTATCAGCTTTGGCAACCATTTTCTGTGCCAAGGGCTTAACCGTGCCACCATAGCCAGACAACAAACTTCCCCCTACCACCTGTAAATAAACAGGCATGGCTGGGCTCATGTAGAGCCTTATTCATGAACAGACAACAATCAAATTTCACAGGATCATGGAGTATAATTGTTTTGATTTGTTTCAACATTTGGAAATGTAAAATCCACTCTTAGCCCATGGGTGACACAAAAGCAGGTGGGGACAGGCTGCACTTGGCTGACCTCTGGCTGAGATGGAGCTCAGAGGTGTGGATGAGAGGATGGGATTTGGAAATGTAAAATCCACTCTTAGCCCATGGGTGACACAAAAGCAGGTGGGGACAGGCTGCACTTGGCTGACCTCTGGCTGAGATGGAGCTCAGAGGTGTGGATGAGAGGATGGGCAAGCCCAGCCCACTCATAATAGAGATTCACCCCAGGAGGGGTCCCTCTCAGCACCCCCTCCCCATCCCTCATTTTGGCTTCAAGAGTAGCTCAAGTGGAGATTGGGGGAAGAGAATGGTCCTCAGCAACAAGGATGGAGATGCCAGCTTAGGCAGCCATGTGGACATATCCACTCAACAATGCCCACTGCAGGCACCATGTACACCAAACCCTGCACAGTCATAACCAGCACGGGAGGCTGTGGTGAAGGCTCTTTGGTGTGGGGATCCTCTGGGGCAGGCAGCATTCTCTACCCTGCAGCTTATCTGGAAGTGCCACACAGCAGTCACACACTGATGAAAAGAGCAAAATACAAACAGGACACCAGGTCTGGCCAGTTGGGTCTCACAGGCCAGTGGAGTGAGGAAACCCAGGTGAGCCTACTAGGGTGGTGGTGGTGGGCTTCTTCCTACAGGGAGTTTGGGACCCCCAACTCACAAATGAAGACCCACATAAAGCCCCCACAGGCTCAGGGGATCTGTCAGTCATTAGGCAACAGGGTCGGAGCTAGAGCTACAGAGCAGGTGAGAAGCCCTGGTCATGTTGCCCTGAGGGCTGAGAAGCTGGGGTGGGAGTGCACATCTGGGGTCAAATGCAACTCCCCTGCCGAGTTCCTGCCCATTTCCCTAGGGACCACTAAGGCCTGAGACCCAGATACATGACACCTGATCATCACACCCAGGATTCCCTGTCAAGGTTAGAATGTCCAGTGCAGGCAGGCGGCCTGGGCTTGGGGCTAGAACAAGGTTGGGGGTCCCACTGGGTAGGCCTGTGTCCCCAGACCCAGGTGGGATGGTTGACCCACCACTTGTCATTTTGCCAATCTGCAGCCTAGATGTGAGGGCCCAGATGCCCACTCTGGCCACACCAATCACACTTCCCAGCCAGACACAATTCTGCCCATCCCACCTAACCTGGCCACACATGCCCAGTGCCCACCAAGATTCTGCCAGCCAGAAGGACCCATGCTCATCTAAAGCATCCATACATGCCTGCATCCCATAGGGACCCACAGCTCAGGGACAGCTCCTGTGGACCCCAATGGTCAAGGGGTCTCCTGGCTTAAACCCCCGCTCTTCCGCTCTTCAGTCCTGGTCATCATGTCTTTTGGGGACCACCAAGAACTGGCCACTGATGGCCCCCAAGAAGGCAGAGAATGGGCTGGTCATGGCACCCTCAGGCCTGGGCCCTGGCCCCAGGGAAACAGCTGGTTAGTTCTGACTTGGGCTGGGTATTGACAACAGGTCAAGCCATGTGCACAAGTATTCTCTTCAATCTGGTCCAGCAGGAGGCTGGGGGACCCAGTGCAGCCCCCAGACCAGCCATGCACAGTGGTTCCAGAAATACGGGTTGGGGAGTGGGGAAGGGTCCCATACTCAGCCAAAAGCTGAACCCTGGCCTGCTCACCCACCCTGCACAGAGACCCCAGACTTCAGGCAGAGGCAGGCAGCAGAGTTGCCATCTTCTGGAATCCCATCCAGGGCCCACGAAGTCCTGAGAAAACTCAGCAAGGGCTGAGCTGAGGGAGTCAGGCCGGGGGATGCCAAGTGAAGGGCAGCATGCAACCAGGCGTGACTGGCAGTAAGAGTTCAGGATCTAGCTGGCCCTGAAAAGGTGACAACAGGACAGAGGTCTACTGAGCCCCTCTTCCCCAGAGGCCCCAGGAAGGGCTCTTTCTTAATCAGTAAAATGGGGGCCCCACCCACACTCACACATGCGGTGGTGTCCACACACATCAGAGAATGAAACTTCTGCTGTGCCGATGTGGGGGAAGAATATTCCTGTCCCCACATTCCCCAGGGTCATCCTCACATGGTGCTGAGCTTGAGGTGCCCAAGACAACAGTCCACTGATACAGCAGCCTGAGGGATGCTGTGTCCTGGAGGGAGCAGCGGGGCCTAGAGGACATTTCACAGAGCATCTCCCTGAGTTTATCATTAAACGGTCCTATGCCTCAGTTTCCTCCACTATCACACAAGGGAGAAATCCCGCCCCACACAGCTGGGGACCCAGCGAAGCCACCACACCAGGTTAAACGGCTGGAGTGTACAAATGCCAGGCTGAGAGTCCCTGCCTGGGGTGTCTTGCCCTGGGACTGAGGTCCACCATTCCATGGCCAGGCCAGCCTGTTGGGGAGGGCTCCCAGATCCAAGTCTCTGCAGTTGAGGCTCCCAAGTGCATTGGTGAAGGCACAGGGTGGGATGCAGTGAAACGACACCCCGTCATAAAAGCTGTGGGCAGACTTTAGAGAACAAGCATTAAACTAAGACTGAAGTCTGAGGCTGGCTCCGCCAAAAGACGGGTTTGGGGTGACATGAGGGCTGGGGTTAGGGAAGGAGGAGTTCAGGTTTTAGACCTGCAGGAAGATCTGTGAAGTGCTCTTGGGTAAAGCACATGTTGCCTGGTGTATGCTTGAAAAGAGCCTAAGAAGAGGGGGCGTCTGGAAGGAACTGCCGTACCAAGGGAGAGGGTCCAGACTTCCCGCTTCGGCACCTGGGCTCATTCCGCAGTTTCCTAAGAAAGACAGGAAAAAAAAAAAAAAAAAAAAAAAAAAAAAAAAAAAAAAATTCCACAGGCCGGGGGGCTAATGAGGCTTTACTGGGACTATCTTGCCTAATCCTCCAAACGACCCAGCCACAGCAGCCTGTAAGTCCTCTGGGACAGGTGAGGAACCTGAGGTCATAGGAGGACAACCAGAAGGTCCAGGCAGAGGTCTCTAGGCCCCCACACGTCCCTCCGTGGCAGCTCCAACACCAGCTTTTTCACTGGCAAGGCACTCAGGCTGCTGGGCCACGCCCGCTCCCCTCGCATGGAAGGAGCTTCGCGCTGCTACCTGGCTGGGGGCAGGGGCATCGCCCTCCCGCAGCTCGGGAGCTGGCTGCTACCAGGGGAAGCGCCGCGGGGTCCAGGAGCCTGGCGGTGCATGTGCAGCGGCCGGTGCACCTGCTCCTGCCCTCGTCGCGGCCTCTGTCAGGACCCCGACGCTCCGCTGGACCCTGCCCTCCAGCGGGGCTGTGGCCCCATGGCTTGCGACAGCCGCACCGCCTGGCATTCGGCTCGCTCCCCGGGGCAGAGGTCGCGGCGTCCTCAGGCTGTGGCGCCGGCCTGCGACCCCTACGCCCGGCCCGGGCCCCAGCGGAGAAGGGCAACTGATCACCTGGGCTGGGAGGGTTGGGCAGGATCGGAAGCGGTGGTTCGGGGCCGCCTGGCCTGGCCGCCTGGGTCGGCCGCCTGGCTCTGCCGCCTCTCCCCGCCGCGGTCGCTCCCGTCCCTCCCTGGCGGCTGCGGAGCCCTCTCAGGACAGGGGCCATAAACTCTGCAGAGCGGGAAGCCGTGCTCTGTCGGGGCTGCCACAGGGATCGCTCGAGATCCGAGCCCACCAGGTGCCCCTGGCGACTGCTGGCTCCTGACCCCCTGCGTGGGTGTCCGAAGAGCTCGCTGCCCACCCAGCGCTGCGGCCTCGGCTCCCGGGTGTGCGCTCTGGTGGGTGCCTGCTAGGGAGGATCGTATGGGCCAGCTTCCCACTCCCAGTTCCCAAGCCGCACCCACCCTAGCTCCCTGGGCTAGGGGACTGGATCCTAGGGGCCGTGGGGCTGGGAAGCAGGGGTGTTAGGGGAAAGGGAGGGACCGAGGGCAGCCCCTGATGTGTGCACAGCGAGGTCGAGGGCAGGATTCCGTTGCTCAGCGTGAGGCTTCAGCTGGGACTGTGCTGGGGCTTGGAGGGTGGTATCGGTGCAGGAGGTGATGTCAGGGAGGCTTCGGCAAGGAGCCTCAGAGCTGATGCCTGGGGTGTGAGCTGCTCATTTTCAGGTGGAAGAGGGCAGGACGGAATTGCAGGGGGAGAAGACTGTGTGTGTGCACACCTGAGGGTGAAGGGGACGCATCCTGTCTACCTGACCGACGAAATGAGGGAGACTACCCCAGAAGCAGCGGGTTCACTGCTCCATTGATTAAGCAAGTCTGGGATGCACATGTGGCTAAGCTGTGAGTTCTGTGCCAAAGGTCCCAACACCCACTCCCCCATGAAGACAGGTTTGGAGGTTGCCTGTTTATCAGGCCTGAGAATGTAGAGCAGGGGCCAGAGACACCAGGTAGGGGGAACCCACCCTATAGCTCTGAGGGACGACGATGTGTGGAGCTGGTGGCAGAGCCTGAGCTGGCCCAAGGTTGCAGGGTGGTGACAGATTCAAGGCATAGCGGGGACTGGTGACCTAAATTCCCAGAATGTTCCAGCCTGGCCTCCCGGTCCAGCCAGCAAGTAGTGGGTGTTGCCCTGCAAAGACTCTGGGGGTGCCTCAGCCCCCCTCACCTCAGGTAACTGGTGACTTCTGTGTCTACCCTCAGAAGAAGAGGTATCTTCTCTCACTTTCAGGCAAGCCCAGGAAAGTCAGGGGCCTACCTGAGCCAAAGAGGAGAGTAGGCAATGCTTCAGCCCAGTGTTTCTGCCTCACCTGGCTTGTAGCCTTGGGGACTTGATTTGCATCGCAGGAAAATGGACAATGAAAGCCCCTCCCTGACTGGCTTCTCACTCCACTCTGACCAGCCCACTGCACAGCACCCACTCTGCAGCTCCGGGTACAGCCTGTGTACCTGCAGCTCCACATACAGAGGCTGAGCAGGCTCTGGGCTGACCTCAGGGCCTTCTGATGGCTCCAAACGTTGGGATGCCTCATGCTCACCATTTGGCACCCACCTGACTGTTCAGAATGTCTGCTGTATGCCATCCCCAATGCCTGTTCTAGACAAGGCCAAGTCCCTCAGGAGTTGCAGAGGGAACTGAGCTGGGAACTAAATCCCGACTCACTGAACCCCAAGTGGGCTGTGCAGCCTCCCCCTTCAGTTCACAACTCCAGGCAAGTCCCCTCCAGGGATGTGATCCCAGGGGCCACAGAGCACATTCTGGCCTAACCAATTCACTGCTTAATTAAACAGTTACTGAAAAGTCCAGGATGGGTGTGGGCCCAACATTAATGCCTTTGTGGAAAGAGCTGGCAAGTGGAGCAAGTCCCAGAGGCCAGCCATAGGAAAGGGAACATAGAATTTGCCTATGCTGGAACCCTCTGAGGTCCCTGCAGGCAGGAGGGTCCAATGGAGGTCTAGCCACCTCTCCCAGGTTGGTGCTCACAGCCCCTCCTTGGCTCCCTCTCTCTACATCTGCACCTGCTGGTCTCTGGGAGAGGAGCATCCATTCATCTTGTGTACATAGCTCTCTGCTCCATTTCCATGATGGTCTTCTTGGCAGAAATGCCCAGTAGGGGGTCCTAAGCCTGTCCTGGCTGTTCTCTAAGTGCCAAAGTCAGTGACAGGGACTTGAAAACTCCAGACTTATTAACATTATTTTCTGCACTTTATGCTTTCAGGGTTGCTTTTTTCTTAAAATGTGTAAAAACAAATATTGAGATTATGTAATTACATAATTTGGATTCTGCCATCACATGGAGCTTTTATTTTCCTGAAGTTTATTTGTATGTATGTATATCAAACATTGAATTTTTCTTCCTTACTGAAATTGTTAACCATTTTAGAGGGCAAATCTTTTTTAAAAAATCCTCTAATTTCTATAAACATTTCTAATTACATATATGTTTTGTATACCTAATACACTACTTTGGAATTCCTTGAGGCCTAATGGCATCAGGGTGCTCTGGTTCTGTTGTTGTTATTTCTGAATGACATTGACTTTGGTGCTCTTCATTTTGAGTATTTTAAAGTATTAGATTGTGTGATTGTATTTGACAGGTCTTAATTGATGCACTGTTCAGTGTTTTGGGTTGAGCTTAGGGTTTACTTGAGCTACGGATTGGAGAATTGTCTTCCACAGGGGATTGTCTTAGATTTTTCTGTTTGTCCCTCAATATCCACCTGGAAAACATTTGAATTAATTTATATTCAGTTAAATATTACTGCAAAAACTGTGTACAAAAACCACAAAGTATAATTTGTGCAGTTGACCACATATTCTGTTGTCCAGCATTTATGGTGGTTTGTAGTGGAAAAGATTTTTAGAATATGTGGATTTTCATAATATTCCCGGAAGCCCAGATAGCCACACTTTACCTTTGGAGGAAATAATTCTCAGAATACTACACACAATCACCTTTGGAAGGGGCTTAAATCCCCAGCAGAAGCTCTGATATTTTGAAGTCTGTATTGTGTGTTATTTCCGGAATGCAGCAATCATGGCAATGTTATTTAATGATTCAAATATGAAACGCTGTTATGCCTAACATAGATTCTATGTGATCATGCCTTTTGGCTGAGGACAATACTCCTGTCTTGGAATTACTGATACTTAGATTCTAATTGCTAATAAGTCAGAAAATTAGGAACACCAAATTTCAGTCTTCTCAAGAGCATTCCTCTTATTAAATTTGAATTTTTACCTTTATCACATGCAAAAGAAATTGTTGTTAGCAAAGTGTTTAATGTTTTCTAGATTATAGATTGCTATTATTAGTTATCATTTCATTGTTAATTTTTAAAACCACAGAGGTGGAAGGATCAATATGTTTTTCAATATACCTTGAGGAATTTATTAAATTTTCATGGGTGTCCTTTAGGAGGTTGAGGAAGTTATTTCTATTGCTAGATTTCTGGAAGATTATCAGGAGTGAGTGTCAGGCTTTGTCAGATATCTGTTGAAACCATCATGGACTTTTTCTTTATTCTATTAATGCAGTGTATTACATTGATTGATTTGTAAATTTGTATTGGTAAGATAATTCCACTTGGTTATATGGTCTAACATTTTTTTCTAATTTTTCTTAATTTTTATTAGAGATGAGGCCTCACTCTGTCACCCAGGTTGAGGTGGAGTGGCACAATCACAGCACACTATAACCTCAAACTCCTGGGGTCAAGTGATCCTGCCACCTTAACCTCCTAAGTAGCTGGGACTACAGGTGTGCACCACCATTCCAGGTTTGTCTAACATTTTTATGTGTTGCTTCATCCAGTTTGCTAGAGTTTTTGAAAATTTCTGTCTTTATTCATGAGGGCTAATAGTCTGCACATTTATTTTCTTGTGATGTTTTCATCTGATTTGTTATCTGGGTAAAAGTGGCCTCAAAAATGAATTGATGTTTTCCTGCTTTTCTGTTTTGCAAGTGTTTGTGAAGGATTGGTTATTCATTAAGTGTTTAATAGAATTCACTAGTAAAGCTATGTAAGCCTGGGCTAGACAAATAAAGAGTTTTCATTAGTCTAATCTATTTACGTGCTGTATGAGTATGCATATATTCTCTTTCTTCTTGAGTTTACTTTTACAATTTGTATATAGCAGGGAATTTGTTTCTAATTTGTAGTATTTCATTCTTCTAGGTTTTCATGGCAGTTGAGATGTAAGAATAAAAATAATGTTGGGTGAAGGAAGTTGTGGACAACCTGTGAATATCCCAACATCTGTTGTAGGAAGGTTAAGATTATTTTTCTTGCTGTACATAACACTCATAGTGTGAGAGAACTATAACGTTGTATATAAACAGAACTAGGAAAATGTGCCATTTGTCTTAGTATTTAATGAAGATGTAAATCTGGACCTACCTCCTCTCTTTTATTAATATGTAGCCAGGACACCAACACATATTTGAATAAGGACAAACAAAATGTCAGCAAATGAAGAGTGGTATTCATTGCTTAAAATGTGATGAGATATAGTGGTGAATATTTACATAGAATCCATGATGTGCTAGGTACTATTTCAAGCTATTTTCACTTACAGTTTTAATACCAATGACATTAAAATGTATAACACAAATCTTCATATAAATAAAAATTACATTGAAAATAATATTAGGTGACACTAAATCTGTCATAGAAATAAACATTTGTATAAAACATAAAGTAACATCAAGTATTAAATAAATTTTAGAAAGTTTGATTGCTAATCAGATGAACAAAGTGATTAGCCTTTTTATCCAGTAAAAAAGGCATATACATTATTTGCAAATTCCAGAGACAAATATTTTAAATATTGATGTTTAAGACTTAAAAATGTATCACTGACTTCATGGAAGTAGATATTCAACAGGTGATATTTTCTAGGCTCTGTGAAATTACATCAGAAAAATGTGAATTAGAATATAACCCATAAATAATATCTGACCACATACAAAGTAATTGAAGATCAATTTAAGTAACTATTTGATTAAGAAATAGAGACTGGAGTAAATTTACAGGGTCAGTGAGGATCAAAGAAGGAAGCATTGACACTGGAGCTCAAGGACCTGGGATTACAGAACAGATTCTACTAGTGCTAACTTATAGCTCCAGAGAAAAGATCAATTCTGCTCATGTGCAGGTACTATTCATCAAGAAAGGGATTACAACTTCAGAAATGTGTTCAAAATATATCCATACTTTGACATATTAATGAGGTAATCACATCATACACATAACTACTCGCTGTGGAATCTTGGGGAGGGGGTGTCCCAAATAAAGAGACTGAGGAGTTCTCATAAGAACTCAGTGTCTGCTAAAAAATATCTAGTAAAACATTTTGTTTATGTGGGAAGTGTAGATGTTTCTGCATCAAAAGTTTCAAGAATCCCTAAAATGTACAACGGAGATGAGGAGAAAATATCAGATTTCCACAGCACCAGAAATGAGGCAAGAAAAAATTCAGGAGAGTTGTAAATGTGAAAAGCCAATGGCTGGTCATACAACAACATTGATAACCTTGTGCCAGGGCAACTAGAATAAATACATAAACATATAGATTGAAAATATTTACAATATTAGATCTGCTTCATGTGAGAACTAAATTACAAAGATAGAAGCATACAAGAAAATGTTACCAGAATTTAAGCTACCAGAATAAATTAGATTACACATATATTTCTGATATTGAAATTGTCACAAATGTTTAAGTTGGTAGTGGAAGACAAAGGAAATATAATCTTGGGAGTTCTAGGGCCCTGCCCACTGCCAGTGCTTCTCCACATTACTACAGCTGATGCGTTCTGGAAAGCACCATATTCTGGCAGGCCAACCAGCACAAATGTAGAATATTAAACCACCAAATCTAAGGACTTTCACAGAGTCCATTGCACCCTTCACTACTCCCACTGGAACAGGTGCTGGTATCCTGGTATCCATGGCAGAGATCCACAGATGGTTCACATCAAAGGACTCTGCAGACAACCCCTAGTACCAGCCCAAAGCCAGGTAGACCTGCTGGGTGGCCTGACCCAGAGGAGAGACAACAATCAATGCACTTAGGCTCACAGGAAGCCACACCCATAGGAAAATGGGGAGAGGACTATGTCAAGGAAGCACCCCATAGGACAAAAATGTCTGAACAAGAGTCTTCAGCCATAAACCTTTCCTCTGAGAGAGCCTACCCAAATGAGAAAGAACCAAAAAGTCAACCCTGGTAACATAACAAAAGCAATTCAGGTTAGTTATTAAGCTAATCAGGGAGGGGTCAGAGAAAGGCAAAGCCCAATACAAGAAAATCCAAAAAATGATACAAGAAGTGAAGGGAGAAATATTCAAGAAAATAGATAGTTTAAAGAAAAAAAATAAAAAATTCGGGAAACTTTGGGCACACTTTTAGAAATGTAAAATGCTACAGAATGTCTCAGCGATAGAAATGAACAAGTAGGAGAGAGAAATTCAGAGTTTGAAGACAGGGTCTTTGAATTAACCCAGTTCAATAAAGACAAACAGAAAAGAATAAGAAAATATGAGCAAAGCCTCCAAGGAGTCTGGCATTCTTTTAAATGATGAAACTTAAGAATGATTGGTGTACCTGGGGAGGAAGTGAAATCTAAAAGCCAGGAAAATATATTTGGGGGAATAATCAAGGAAAACTTCTCTGGCCTTGTGAGAGACCTAGACATCTGAATACAAGAAGCACAAAGAACACCTTGGAAATTTATCACAAAAAGATCTTAGCCTAGGTACATTTTCTGTAGGTTATCCAAAGTTAAGACAAAGGAAATAACCTTAAGAGCTGTGAGACAGAAGCACTAGCTAACCTATAAAGGAAAACCTATCAGATTAACAGCTGATTTCTCAGCACAAACCTTAGAAACTAGATGGGATTGGGGCCCTTTCTTCACCCTCCTCAAACAAAACAATTATCAGCCAAGTATTTTGTATCAACTGAAACTAAGGATCATATATGAAGAAAAGATACAGTCAATTTCAGACAAGCAAATGCTGAGAGAATTTGCCATTAGCAAACCAGCACTGTAAGAGCTGCTAAAAGGAACTTTAAATATTGAAACAAATCCTGGAAACACATCAAAACAGAACCTCATTAAAGTACAAATCACATAGGGCCTATGAAACAAAAATACAAGTTGAAAAGCAAAAACAAAGTACAGAGGCCACAAAGAGCATGATGAAAGCAATGGTACCTGAAATTTTGATACTAACATTGATGTAAATGGCCTAAATGCTCCACTTAAAAGACACAGAACCATGGAATGCATAAGAACTCACCAACTAACTATCTGCTGCCTTCGGGAGACTCACCTAACACATAAGGACTTACATAAACAAAGAAAGTGATAGAAAAAGGCATTTCATGCAAATGGACACTACAAACGAGCAGTGGTAGCTATTCTCATGTGAGACAAAACAAACTTCATAGCAACAGTAGTTAAAGGAGACAAAGATAGACAGTATATTGTGGAAAAAGATCTCATCCACCAGAAAAATACAACAATCCTAAACATATAAGCACCTAACACTGGAGCTCCCAAATTTATAAAACAATTACTAGTAGACATAAGAAATGAGATAGACAGCAACACAATAATAGTGAGGGACTTCAATACTCCACTGACAGCACTAGACAGGTCATCAAGTCAGAAAGTCAACAAACAAACAATGGATTTAAACTATACCTTAAAAGAAATGGACTTAACAGATGTATACAGAACATTTCATCCAAAACCCACAGAATACACATTCTATTCAACAGAACATGGAACTTTCTCAATGATAGATCATATGATAGGCCATAAAACGAGTCTCAATAAATTTAAGAAAATTGAAATTATATCATGAATTCTCTCAGATCACAGTAGAATAAAACTGAAAACTCCAAAAGGAATCTTCAAAACCATGCAAATTCATGGAAATTAAATAACCTGTCCCTGAATGAGCATTGAGTCAAAAATGAAATCAAGATGGAAATTTAAAAACATTTTTCTAACTAAATGACAACAATGACACAACCTATCAAGACCTCGGGCATACAGCAAAGGCGGTGCTAAAGGGAATTTTATAGCCCTAATTGCCCACATCAAAAAGCCTGAAAGAGCTCAAACAGACAATTTAATGTCACACCTCAAGGAACTAGAGAAGCAGGAACAAGCCAAACCCAAACCCAGCAAACAAAGGAAATAACCAAGAACACAGCAGAACTAAATAAAGTTGCCCACAACAACATTAACAAAAAATAAAAACAAATAAATAAAACAAAATGTTTGTTTTGAAGGGGGCCAGCCCCTCCACACTTGTGGGTATTTCTCGTCAGGTGGGACAAGAGATTGAGAAAAGAAATAAGACACAGAGACAAAGTATAGAGGAAGAAAAGTGGACCCAGGGGACCAGCACTCAGCATATGGAGGACCTACACTGGCACTGGTCTCCGAGTTGCCTCAGTATTTATTGATTACTATTTTCACTATCTCAGCAAGCGGAATGTGGCAGGAAAGCAGGGTGATAGTGTGGGAAAGGTCAGCAAGAAAACATGTGAGCAAAGAATCTGTGTCACAAATAAGTTCAAGGGAAGGTACTATGCCTGGATGTGCATGTAGGCCAGATTTATGCTTTTCTCTACCCAAACATCTCAGTGGAGTAAAGAGTAACAAAGCAGCATTGCTGCCATCATGGCTTGCCTCTTGATACAAGGCGGTTTTTCTCTTATCTCAGATAGAACAAATGTACAATTGGGTTTTATACCAAGACATTCCATTTCCAGGGGCAGGAAGGAGATAGAGGCCTTCCTCTTATCGCAGCTACAAGAGGCCTTTCTCCTTTCCTAATCCTCCTTGACACAGACCCTCCATGAGTGTGAAGTTGGGTAGACAGTCAGGTATTTCCCATCCCACGAGGCCATATTTCAGACTATCACATGTGGAGAAACTTTGGACAATACCCGGCTTTCCAGGGCAGAGGTCCCTGCAGCTTTCCACAGTGCATTGTGCCCCTGGTTACTTGAGAATTGAGAAAGATGATGACTTTTATTAGCATTCTACCTTTAAACATTTTGTTAGCAAAGCACAGCCTGCACAGCCCTAGATCCCTTAAACCTTGATTCCATGCAACACATGTTTCTGTGGGCTCAAGATTGGGGCTAAAGTTACAGATTAACAGCATCTCAGGGCAAAGCAATTGTTTATGGTACAGGTCAAAATGAAATTTCTTATGTCTTTTTTTTCTACATAGACACAGTAACAGTCTGATCTCTCTTTCTTTTCCCTACATGGTTCTTTAAAAAGACAAATGAAATTGATAGACCACTAGCAAGATTAACCAAGAAAAGAGGAGAGAAAATCCAAATATCCTCACTAAAAAATGAAACAGGGGATATTGCAACTGACACCACTGAAATATTAAAGATCATTCAAGGGTACCATGAACATCTTTAGGTGCATAAACTAGAAAACCTAGAAGAGATGGATAAACTCGTGAAAAAATATATCCCCCCTAGCTTAAATCAGGAAGAATTAGATACCCTAAACAAAACAATAACAAGCAGCAAGATTGAAATGGTAATTTTAAAATTACCAACAGAAAAAGGCTGAGGACAAGACAGATTCAGAGCAGAATTCTATCAGACATTCAAGGAATAATTGATACCAATCCTTTCACACTATTCCACAAGATAGAGAAAAAAGGAACTCTTCCTTATTCATTCTATGCAGCCAACATCACCCTAATACCAAAACCATGGGAGGACATAACCAAAAAGAAAACTACATATCAATATCCTTGATGAATACAAATGCTAAAATCTTTAACAAAATACTAGCTAACTGAATCCAACAACATATCTAAAAGATAATCCACCATAATTAAGTGGGTTTCATACCAGTGATGCAGGAATGGTTTAATATATGCAAGTCAATAAATGTTATATGCCACATAAACAAAGACAAAACTCACATGATCATATCAATAGATGCAGAAAAAACATTCAACAAAATCTAGCATACTTTATGATTAAAGCAAAATAGGTGTACAAGGGACATAGTTTAATGTAATAAAAGCCATCTATTACAAACCCACAGCCAACATAATACTGTATGGGGAAAAGGTGAAAGCTTTTCCTCTGAGAACTGAAACAAGAGAAGGATATCCACTGTCACTGCTCCTCTTCAACATAGTAGTGGAAGTCTGAGCCAGAGCGAGCAAATAAAAGAAAGAAATAGAGGAAATCCAAATCGGTAAATAGGAAGTCAAACTGTCACTGGTTGCTGATCATATGGTCTTTCACCTTGAAAACCCTATGGACTCCTCTAGAAAGCTCCTAGAACTGAAAAAAGAATTCAGCAAAGTTTCCAGATACAAGATTAATGTACACAAATCAGTAGCTCTTCTATACACCAACAGCTACCAAGCAGAGAATCACATAAAGAACTCAACCCCTTTTAAAATAGCTGCAAAAAACAAACAAACAAAAACTTAGGGGTATATCTAGCAAAGGAATCGAAAGATCTCTGCAAGAAAAATTACAAAACACTGTTGAGAAAAATAATAGATGTAGTCAAGAATGGTGGCACCTGCCTGTAATCCCAGCAACTCAGGAGGCTGAGGCAGGAGAATCACTTGAACCCAGGAGGTGGAGGCTGTAGTAAGCCAAGACAATGCCATTACACTGTAGCCTCGGTGACAAGAGCAAAATTTCCTTGAAAGAGAGAGAGAAAGAAAGAAAGAAAGAAAGAAAGAAAGAAAGAAAGAAAGAAAGAAAGAAAGAAAGAAAACAAACAAAAAAGGAAACAAAAGAAAGAAAGGAAACAAAAGAAAGAAAGAAAAGAAATCATAGATGACACAAACAAATGGAAACACATCTCCATGCTCATGGATGGGTATAACCAATATTGTGAAAAATTACTATTCTGTTAAACACAATCTACAAATTCAATGCAATCCCCATCTGAATGCACCATCATTCTTCAGAGAATTACAAAAACAATTCTAAAATTCATATGGAACCCAAAGAGACCTGCAAAGTCAAACCAAGACTAAGGAAAAATAACAAACCTGGAGGCATCACACCACTTGATTTCAAGCTGTACAGTAAAGCCATATCTACCAAAACAGCATGATACTGGTATAATTTTTAGGCACATAGACCAATGGAGCAGAATAGAGAACTCAGAAATTAACCCAAACACTTACAACTGATCTTTGCCAAAGTAAATGAAAACATAAAGTGGGGAAAGACACCCTTTTCAACACACAATGTTGAGATGATTGGCAAGCCACATATTGGAGAATAAAACTGGAACCTCATCTCTCACCTTATACAAAAATCTACTCAAGATAGATTAAGAACTTAAACCTAATTCCTGAAACTATAAAAATTCAAGAACACTGGATAAACGGAACCCAAAAGCAAATGCAATAAAAACAAAGATAAATAGCTGGTACATAATTAAACTAAAGAGCTTTTGCATGGCAAAGGAAACTGTCAGCAGAGGAAATAGCCCACAGAGTGGGAGAAAATCTTCACAGTCTATACATCTGAGAGAGGACTAATATCCAGAACCTACAACAAACTCAAACAAATCAGTAAGACAAAAACAAACAACCCCATCAAAAAATGGGCTAAAGACATGAATAGACAGTTCTCAAAAGAAGATATACAAGTGACCAACAAGCATAAAAAAAATTCTCAGCATCACTGAAGATCAGGGAAATGCAAATCAAAACCACAATGCAGTATCACCTTACCTACTACAAGCCAAAAATAAAAAAAACAGTAGATGCTGCTGTGAATGCAGTAAACAGAGAACATTTCTACACTGCTGGTGGGAATGTAAACTAGTACAGCCACTATGAAAAACAATGTGGAGATTCTTTAAATATCTAAAAGTAGAACTATCATTTGATCCAACAATCCCACTTCTAGGTATCCACTCAGGGGAAAATAAATCATTATTCAAAAAAGATACTTGCACACACATGTTTATAGCAGCACAATTCACAATTGCAAAATCGTGGAACCAAGCCTAATGTCCATCAATCAACAAGTGAATAAAGAAATATTTATGTATATATAAAATCACATATATATATGAAACCATATACATACACACACATATATATACACATATATAACCATATATATACACATATATATAACCATATATATACACATATATAACCACATATATGTGTGTGTATGTATGCATATATATATGGTATACTATATAGCCATAGAAAGGAATGAATTAACAGCATTTGCAGTGACCTGGATGAGATTGGAGACTGTTGTTCTAAGTGATGTAACCCAGGAATGGAAAACTCATCATCATATGTTCTCACTAATATGTAGGAGATAAGCTATGAGGACACAAAGGCATAAGAATGATGCAATGGACTTTGGGGACTTGGGATAAGAGTGGGAGGGAGGTGAGAGATAAAAGACTGAGAATATGGTGCAGTGTATACTGCTTGGGTAATGAGTGTCCCATAATCTCACAAATCACCACTAAGGAACTTACTTATGTAACAATACCATCTGTACTCTGATAACTTATGGAAAAATAAAATTAAAAAATAAACAACAAAATATAACATACCAAGAAAGTGAAGAGACAACCCATAGAATGGGAAAAAATAATTGCAAACTACTCATCTGACAAAGGATTATTAACTGCAATATATAAGGAGCTCAAAAAAATCTAATAAACTGGTCAACAAAGGCCAAAGATATTTAAATATATATTTCTCCAAAGAAGACATAAAAATGGCAAGCAGGCATATGAAAAGGTGGTTAACATCACTGACAGAGAAATGCAAATTGAAACTGCAGTGCAATATCATCCCACTGGAGTTAACATGGCTTATATTCAAAATACAGGCAATAACAAATGCTAGAGACAATTTAGAGAGAAGGGAACCCTCTTATGCTGTTGGGTGGGAATGTAAATTAGTACTACCACTATAAAGAACACTTTGGAATTTCCTAAAAACCTAAAAATTGAGCTACCACATTATCTGGCAATCGTACTGTTGGGTATATAACCAAAAGAAAGGAAATAAATATATTGGGATATCTATACTCCTGTGTTTGTTGCAGCACTATTTACAATAGCTAGGGTTTGGAAGCAACCTGAGTGTCCACCAAGAATTAATTTAAAAATGTGGTACATATACACAATGAAGTACTATTCAGCCATAAAGCAGAATGAGAAATAGTCATTTGCAAGACCATGGATGGAACTGGAAATCATTATGTTAAGTGAAATAGCTAGAAACAGAAAGACAAACATCACATGTTCTCACTTATTTATGGGGTCTCACAATCAATCCACTTGAACTTATGAACATAGAGAGCAAAAGGATGACTACCAGAGGCTGGGAAGGATAGTGGGGAGCTAGGGTGAGGTGTGCATTTTTCATGGATACAAAAAAGAACTAGAATGTATCAGAGAACCCACCTCGATAATTCTTTGTGGGTTCTTTTCTATTTCCCTAAATTTCAGCTGGTCTGAGAAATAAAGGGAAAGAGTACAAAGAAAGAAATTTTAAAGCTGGGTATCCAGGGGAGATACCACATGTTGGCAGGTTCCTTGATGCCCCCTGAGCTGTAAAACCAGCAAATTTTTGTTAGTGATTTTCAAAAGGGGAGGGAGTGTACGAATAGGGTGTGGGTCACAGAGATCATATGCTTCATGAGGTAATAAAATATCACAAAGCAAATGGAGGCAGGGTGAGATCACAGGACTGGGGTGAAATTAAAATTGCTGTTGAGGTTCTGGGCACATGCAGCCATTGATGACGTCTTATCAGGAGACAGGGTTTGAGAGCAGACAACAGGTCTGACCAAAATTTATCAGGTGGGAATTTCCTTGTCCTAATAAATCTGCGAGTGCTACGAGAGACCAGGGCTTATTTCATCCCTTATCTACAATCGTAAAAGAGAGACATTCTGAAACTGGCCATTTCAGAGACCTCCCATTGGGAATGCATTCTCCTTCTCAGAGATGTTCCTTGCTGAGAAAAATAATTCAGTGATATTTCTCCTATTTGCTTTTGAAAGAAGATAAATATGGCTCTGTTCCACCCAGCTCTCAAGCAACCAGACTTTAAGGTTATCTCACTTGTTCCCTGAACACCACTGTTATTCTGTTCTTTTTTCAAGATGGCCAGATTTCATATTGTTTAAACAATTTGTGTGGTTAACACAATCATCACAGGGTCCTGAGGTGACATTCATCCTCAGCTTATGAAGATGACAGGATTAGGAGATTAAAGTAAAGACAGGCATAGGAAATCACAAAAGTATTGATTGGGGAAGTGATAAATGTCCATTAAACCTTCACAATTTACATTCAGAGATTGTAGGAAAGATAGGCATAAGAAATTATCAAAGTATTAATTTGAGGAACTAATAAATGTCCATGAAATCTTCACAATTTATGTTCTTCTGTCATGGCTTCAGCCAGTCCCTCCGTTTGGGTTCCCTGACTTCCTGCAGCATCACTCACTTTCTTTTTATATAAGTGTGCCATGATGATGAAGGCTTATTCATTCTCTCGATTTTGATGCAGGAATCTTTGACTGGTCTGGCATACTAAAGAAAAGCCGATCAAACAAAGAAACATAGTTCCAAAATTTACTACAGTGGAGACCCCAATAGATTTAATCCAAGTCATGGGATTTAGTCCATAAAGATTTTTGCTACCTGATTTAATGCCTCAACTCCAGGCACAATAAGCTTGAGAGGCTTCAAAAATTTGTTTCTTTAATTTAGTTATGTCCAATGGTAAGTTATCTTCCCTAACCAGAAGGTGTTCTCTGACCATTTCCCATGAATTATCAGCCTCATTATAGGAATAAGGGGTGATACAGAAATCTGAATTTTTCCAATCGCACTGCATTTGCATGTAATGTTTGAGATTCACCAGTGGATCTCCAAGCCAAATAACAGACTGTCTTAAATCATTAATTTGATTAGCCAATTTTTGTTTGATTAGCCAATTTTGTTTGATTAGCCAATTCTCAACGCCTTGTTGAGAATTCCACATTTGGGTGGAATTGGCTTGCCAACCATTAAGAAAATGAGCCATTTGAATAGATTGATGTAACGCCATTCCAGCAGTGATGGCCATTGCAGTGACTGTAATTAGGCCCATGATCACAGTGATTAAAGTGAAAACAACTCTCTTAGATGTTTTTTCTGTAACACTTCATTAATTAAATGTATTGAGGGGGAGTATTCCCAATGTCTTGGCAAAGTTACTAGAATCCAGATTCCTTCTTGAGCTTTAACCAACATTACACTTTGCTTGGAGTCAAAATGGGAGTTAATACAAGTGTATAAATGACAATTAATGCATTGGACAGTTTGATTGTTCATCCAAAATTTGATATTTCCCACTAACAGCATGTAAGGAGGCTTAGCACAACCCTGTATGGGAATAGTCAGGTTGGAGGTAAGTAAAGCAGAATGTCTGGATCTATGTTGATACTGACAGAAGGAGATGGTAATGGGGACAAAAGACAGAATAGTTTCACCTTCCCATACTCACAGTCCAGACATGGCAATAGCCAATTTCCAAAGTTCTGGGTGCTCTGGGCTCAGAATGTGGAGTATCATATGAGGCCTCAGGGCTATTGTCTTTATCTTCCTATTTTAAGGGAAGGAAAGAGCTAACCCTCCTATGCAAAGTAGAGTGATGATTCTCCTTCTCCTGAAAGAAATAAAAGAAGTGTTCTCCAGGCATTCCTTTCCACCAGAGGAGCAGTTGTTTTATAAATAGCCCTTTGGTGCCCAGTCTATTACTAAACCTTATGAGTCATTTTTTAATATTACTGCATGTGAGTTGACACAATCTTCCCAAATTAAAGTTTTAGATGTGCCCTCAAAATTTCTAGGGCATGGTTTTCCTGCAGGTTTATATTGAAAGTATGGGTTATCTCCCATTTCTCCCCTTTCATTTGTTTTAAAGGATAAAGGGAGAGGCTGGAGACCAAATATCCCAGTTCCTTTGTAGCTGATCTCTCTGGAATATAAACAGCCAGACTTGAGTTTCTGGATGGATACAACCAGGTGTATGTCCAAGGCACAGAGTGGGGTATTTATAACCCATGGTAACATTAATTGCAGTGCCTTCTTCTCCTGGTTGAGCAGGGCAACGGTGATCTCTAGCTCCAGGCATCCACTCAACTATTGTTAGTGTAGATTTCTGCATGAACATCTATCCTGGTGAGAGGTTGAATAAGTGGAGGAAAAGGCACATAAGCCCAATAAGAAGAATTATGTGTAGCAGATAAATCAGTGTGAGAGGAAACTGGTGAGACAGAAAGTGTAAGGAGAATTATTAATTAAAACCTAGTGTAAGTGAGATTTAGTGTTGAAGGAAGAAGAGAACAGAGGGATGTTATTTTTAGACTAATAGAAATGGTGAGAATTTTAGGTTTGTAAGGAGAAAAAGAAAGGTAGTCAGGAGAAGTCAGATTAGTTAGATGGGTCTCCATTGCCATCAGGGAGGATTGAATTAGACCCATTTTGATTTGTTGTGCCAGCTTTTAAGGAGTTGGCATGGATCTCACCATGCCTGAGGGCAGTCTCTGACATAGATGTATTTTCTCTGTGGTTTTTGTTAGATGATCTCCTGGTGAAACACAAGCATATCCTCTTTCCCACATTAAGTAGAATCAGGGACAATATTTAAAGGTTTGAGGAAATCCTTTAAGGCAGTAATTACAGCAATTAACTCTGCCCTTGAGTGGAGGTATAAGGGGTAGAAATAAGCTTGTTTGTAGGACCTACATAACCAGCATTGCCATTACTAGAGCCATCAGTGAACACTGTAACAGCCTCAGGAATGGGCTAATCTTTGGTTAATTGAGGGACCACCAAAGAAGTCATCTTTATAAAATCAAACAATTTGTTCTTTGGATAACAATTATCAATAATGCCAATAAAATCAGCCACATGAATTTGCCACAGTACCAAATGTTGAAAGGTGGCTTGAACTTCGAGCTGATTTAAAGGAACTACAATTAAATTAGGATCAAATCCAGAAATTTTAAGTATTCTACACAATGCCTGTCCAATTAAGATGGCTATTTGGTCCAGATAAACAGACATATTTTTTGACACAGAATAAGGAAGAAGACACCACTCCTCTAAATCATTATGTTGAGCTATTAGTCCCGTAGGAGAATGCAATGAAATGATAACCAGAAGCTGAAAAGACTGAAATGGATGTACTCTAGATAACTGGTTGGTCTGGATTCTTTCCTCTGTATTCCCATTCTAGTAAAGCCTCAGTGACCAAAGTCCTGGGACTGCAGAGATCAGAATTTCCCCACAGCATAGAAAACAAGTTAGACACTCATAGGTGTGGGGAAAAGGAAGAGAGATCAGATTGTTAATGTGTCTGTATAGAAAGTAGACATAAGAGACTCCATTTTAATCTGTAACCTTACCCCCAAACATGTGCTCCCTGAAACATATGCTGTGTCAACTCAGGGTTAAATGGATTAAGGGCTGTGCAAGATGGGCTTTGTTAAACAAATGCTTGAAGGTGGCATGCTCCTTAAAGAGTCATCACCACTCCCTAATCTCAAGTACCCAGGGACACAAAACTCTGCAGAAGGCCACAGGGACCTCTGCCTTGGAAAGCCGTGTATTGTCCGAGGTTTCTCCCCATGGGATAGTCTGAAATATGGCCTCATGGGAAGGGAAAGACATGACCATCCCCCAGCCTAACACCCATAAAGGGTCTGTGCTGAGGAGGATTAGTAAAAGAGGAAGGAACACCTCTTTGCAGTTAAGACCAGAGGAAGGCACCTGTCTTCTGCCCATCCCTGGGCAATGGAATGTCTCAGTGTAAAACCCAATTGTATATTCCATCTCCTGAGATAGGGGAAAACCACCTTAGGGCTGGAGGTGAGACATGCGGGCAGCAATACTGCTCTTTAAGGCATTGAGATGTTTATGTGTATACATATCCAAAGCACAGCACTTAATTCTTTACCTTTTTTATGGTGCAGAGACCTTTGTTCATGTGTTTACCTGCTGACCTTCTCTCCACTATTATCCTATGATCCTGCCTCATCCCCCTTTCTGAGAAACACCCAACAATGATCACTAAATACTAAGGGAACTCAGAGGCTGGAGTGGATCCTCCATATGCTGAATGCTGGTCCTCTGGGCCCCTTTTTCTTTCTCTATACTTTGTCTCTGTGTCTCTTTCTTTTCCAAGTCTCTCCTCCCACCCAATGAGAAACACCCACAGGTGTGGAGGAACAACCCACCCCTTCAATAGGTTGGAATACCTAAAGTAGGTCTTAAATAATTAATGTCACCCAAAAGTTTTTGGAAGTCATTTAAAGTTCTCAAAGAATTTCTCTTAATTTGCACTTTTTGAGGTTGAATATATTGTTTATTGACCACCATTCCTAAGTATTGAACAGGAGTGATCATTGAATTTTATCCTGAGTGATGTGTAATCCAGCCTCTGTAACATGGCAGCTCAAACTTTGATAACAGTCAATTAATTCCTTATCAGTGGGGGCAGCAATTACAATAGCATCAATATAATGAAGAATATAGGCCTGGGGAAATTGGGCTCAAACTAGTGAAAGCACTTGTCCAACATAAAGCTTGCAGATTGTAGGGCTGTTCAGCATTCCTTGAGGAAGTACTTTCCATTGACTATGAGCTGCAGGCTCCTGATTATTGGTAGATGGTACAGTAAAAACTATTTTTTTGCAATGCAATTTGTGTAAAGCAATATGGAAAAAATAATCTTTAAGATCAATAAATATGAGAGGCCAATTTTATGTATTAAAGCAGGGGCAGGCAAGCCAGGTTGGATGGCCCCCATAGGTTTAATTACAGTGTTAACGGCCCTTAATTTGGTTACCATCTGCCATTTGCCTGATTTCTTTTTACTAGAAACACAGGAGAATTCCAGTGGGAAAGAGAAGGTTCCATATTTCCAACTTGTAACTGTTCAAAAACCAACTGAGTTAAAGCCTCCAGTTTTTCTTTAGAAAGCAGCCACTGCTGAATCCAAATGGGTGTGTCAGATTTCCTTTGCAAAGGTGTCGGATCAGGAGGCATGGCAGTGGCTGCCACTAAAAAGGATAATCTAAACCAGCCCTGTTTTCTTTTACAGTAACAGGGAGGGGTTTAGTAATCCCTTCATGCTTTGGTCTGAGACCAAGCCCAGGAACAAACCCCATGTTTTCCATCATATGCTTACTGGGAACACTATAAGAGTTATGTGGAATATTAATTTCAGCCCCCATTGTGCCAGTAAATCTCTACCCAAAAGATTAATGGAGATTGGCATGATATAAGGCTGAATTATACCTTTTTGACCATCAGGGCCAGTCCAGTGCAAGGCAAGATAAGTGTGCTGTCACAAACTTCCTTGGCTTTTCCGACACCTGCTAGACCCATATTAGCAGGATGTTTAAGCCAGGAGGAAGGCCATGAACTAGAGGAAATAACAGAAACATTAGCCCCAGTATCCACTATGCCTTCAAACTTTTTTTTCTTGAATGCGTATGGTGCAGATGGGCCATTATTTAGAAATTATATTAATCCAATAAGTGGCCTTTTCACTGCCAGAGTGCCCGCCCAGGGCCACGTGTCTTATCTCCTTTGTTTAAAATGATATTAGGTAGTAAAAGCAATTGAGCTTGCTTAACAGTAGTAAAAGAAACAGGAGTTTGGCCTGGGGCATGTAGTTTATCCTAAGCTCCCCATACACATCTTTGTTACTTGTTTAGTGTTAAGAACATCAAAGTTTAATTGGGCATAACTATCAAAGAAACTATCAGAGACTATGAGTTGAGCTTGAGTAATTAGAATGTCATTAGTCTGATTTACCTGAGCCTGCAAATGGGCCTTTTCTGACCACCAGGCTGAGATGTGATTAGAACAGCTTTTGCCAAAAGGCCGGAGTCTAAAGGAAGTAAAAAGATCTCAGCACAAAAAGTTTGTAATACCATTTCAACATGAGGAGAAGTAGTACCATACTGAGTACAAACACCCTTAAATTATTTTTAAAAAGAAAGATTAAGAGGTACATAATGATGCAGACCAGTTGTGGAATCAAAATGACAGAAGGGTGAGGGGCTGTAGTGGATGGGATGGGGGGCCTGGAGAATTACAGGTAAATTGTAGTTTGGTCCCAGAGCCATTAGGTGACTCTGGAGGTTTGGAAAGAGAAGCATTAGCATATATATGGTCCTGGGCTATGTGAGTCAGGGCCACAGGAGCTACAAGTACTGGCTCTTCATGAAAAGAAGATCATCAGGGGGTAATGTTAAGCCAAAGTCACCTGAGTTAGACATTGAATTTTCAGCATCGTTAGGTGGGGGCGGAGTAGATGAAGGGAGAGGCTGCTGAGATAACAGAGGTCATGTGGGAGAGGAAAGTTGAAGAGGTATTACGATGTCATGTAGCAAGGCCCAATCACCCCAAACAGTGAAAGGAACATAATTCCCTGTGGAGACCAGTTCCCGAAATGTTGCATCAACATGATTGCATAGTTCTACATCTAAGGTTCCTTTTTCAGGAAACCAAGGACAGTATTCTTCCACTGCCCTGAATAGTGTGAACATATTTTCCATAGGCACTCGAACACTGCCCAGTTTTTTTGTTTTTTTTTTTGAGACAGAGTTTTGCTCTGTCATCCAGGCTGGAGTGCAGTGGTGTAATCTCCACTCACTGCAAGCTCTGCCTCCTGGGTTCGTACCATTTTCCTGCCTCAGTCTCCTGAGTAGCTGGGACAACAAGCACCTGCCACCATGCCCAGCTAATTTTTTTGTATTTTTAGTAGAGATGGGGTTTCCGAGTGTTAGCCAGGATAGCCTCAATCTCCTGACCTCATGATCCACCCACCTCGGCCTCCCAAAGTGCTGGGATTACAGGCTTGAGACATCATGCCTGGCCACGCCACTGTGTTTGAACAGGAGTTTAATATAGCAGAGATAAGCATTATGTTTAGACTCCACATGACCCATAGTTAACCCAGACCATACACAGAGTACCCACCAGTCATCAGGGAGTCAAACACACATATCTGTGGACCAAACTGATGATGTCTCCCAGCACCTACAAAAGAGAATTGGGTTCCCACATGTAATTTTAGAAAAAAAAAAAGACCATATGGGTGCCAGATATTGGGGAAACTTCAGCCCCTGATATTTCACGTGGTTTCTTTTCTATTTCCATAAGTGTCAGCCAGTCTGAGAAATAAAAGGAAAGAGTACAAAGAGAAATTTTAAAGCTGGGTGTCTGGGGAAGACATCAGACATCAGCAGGTTCCATGATGCCCCCTGAGCCATAAGTCCAGCAAATTTTTTATTAGTGATATTAATGAGGGGAGGGAGTGTATGAATAGGGTGTGGGTCACAGAAATCACATGCTTCACAAGGTAATAAAATATCACAAGGCAAATGGAGGCAGGGTGAGATCACAGGCCTGGAGTGAAATTAAAATTGCTAATGAAGTTTCAGGCACACGTTGTCATTGATAACATCTTATCAGGAGACAGGGTTTGAAAGCAGACAACGGGTCTGACCAAAATTTATTAGGCAGGAATTTCCTCATCCTAATAAGCCTGGGAGTGCTATGGGAGACTGGGGCTTATTTCATCCCTTATCTACAACTGTAAAAGACAGACATTTGCAAAGTGACCATTTCAGATACTGCTCCTTGGGAAGGCAGTCTCCTTCCCAGGGATGTTCCTTGGTGAGAAAAAGAATTCAGCAATATTTCTGCTATTTGCTTTCAAAAGAAGAGAAATATGGCTGCATTCCACCTGGCCCAAAGACAGCCAGACTCTAAGGTTATCTCCTTAGATAACCTGAACATCACTGTTATCTATCCTGTTCTTTTTTCAAGGTGCCCAGATTTCATATTGTTAAAACAATTTATGCAGTTAACACAATCATCACAAGGTCCTGAGGTGACATTCATCCTCAGCTTATGAAGATGACAGGATTAAGAGGTTAAAGTGGAGGCAGGCATATGAAATCACAAGAGTATTGATTGGGGAAGTGATAAATGTCCATGAAATCTTCACGATTTATGTTCAGAGATTACAGTAAAGACAGACATAACAAATTATAAAAGTATTAATTTGGGGAACTAACAAATGTCTACTAAATCTTCACAATTTATGTTCTACCATGGCTTCAGCCAGTTTCTCCATTTGGTGTCCCTGACTTCCTGCAACAAGAATGAATGAGAGTCATTATTTGATAGCAGAATAAGGTGACTATAGCCAATAATAACATAGTTGTACATTTTAAAATAAATAGTGTAATTAGATTGTTGCAACTCAAAAAATAAATGCTTGAATTCTTTGTTATGTAATTATTTAACTTTGTATGTCTGTATCAAAATATCTTGTGTATGCTATAAATATATACACCTATGTACCCACAAAAATTGAAAATTAAAAATATATAAGACACTTGACTCAATTTGAGTTTTGGGGAGGTAATGTTATTATTTGTATAAATATCTTCCAATAAGTGCTTAAACATATTACACAAAAATATGCAAATATTGCATAGCTATACTAAAAATTTCTTCATTGCTTATCCCAATTTTAAACTTTACTGTGTTTCTTGTATTTCCTTACAGTGAATCTGATGCATCCATTATAGAAGTAGCATAATATTTACAATAATATCATACAGACGTAGGGAAAAAAAAGAAAAATCCTTAGAGGTCATGTCAGTTGGTAAGAGTATAAAAGAAAACTGAGTCCCAAATGATACATTAAAAATATAAATTAGGATGTATATCTGAGCTCTCACCAGAAAACGTGGCAACCAGATTGTCCTTGGGCTGAGAATGAAGTCCCTGAGCACTCTCAGAGACAGGCAATGCAAATCAAGTTCATTTTTATTGTGCTCCCTTTACCTTCAAAATTGTGTAAGTCCTTAAACATATATATAACTATGAGTAATTGTGGGAATAATATCACCATTAAATGTACCAAAACAAAAGACTGTTCACAAATACTGCAGATGTTTAGACTAGATGTCTGAAGCAAAGAAAGAGAATGTAATAAAAAATAATTTAAAGAAAATAGAGCATGATAAATCTGTTTCTTTATCTTTATAATAATGCCAAATTTGTTGAGTTTCTTTTTTAAATGGCATGATTTGTCTACAGATATTTGTACTCTGGCTTAAATTAAATGTATATAAAGTTATATAATAAAACACTGGGCTGTTTTGTTATTATATTGATAATTTCTTGGCCACCACCACTTTGATCATATTCTATAAACAGCACTGTAAGACCTATAACTGGTTATCAAAAACATAAAGTGATGAGGAGAGTTTCATGTGACAGATGAAGGAAGGTCTGTTAGTGCAGTGGCAACAGTTGGCAACCTGAGAAAACAAGCTCATAATTTTAGAAAAGTATTATTCTTTCTAACTAGATATTTCCATGAAAAGAATCTTGTGAAATGCAGAAATGACAAAAGAATAACTGTTAGTTTGGAAACCTCTAAAATTTCTTCCTGGTGATAGGTTTTTCTTTCTCATTATTGAAGAATATATGAGCAGGATGGGCATGGTGGTTCATACCTGTAATCCCAAAACTTTGGGAAGCCAATATTGGAGGATCATTGAGGCCAGGAGCTCAAGTTTACCATGGGCAACACCCTGTCTCTACAATTTCTTTCTAAACTAGCCCACTGTGATGGCATATGTCTGTAGTCCCAGCTACTAGCGAGGCTGAGGTGGGAGAATTGTTTGAGGTTATGTGTTTGAATCTAGAGTGAGTTATGATTATGCCACTGCACTCCAGCAAGAATGACAGAGCTAGATACTGTATACAAATATATACATATTGTATATATTGTCAATGACCAGTCATAGGTCTTACAATGCTGTATATACAATATGGTAAAAATGGTGTTGAAAAAGAAGTTATCAGAATAATAATAAAAGCCCAGTGTGCTCTTTTATTATGTATATTGTTTATAAATTTAATATAAACTAGGTAGAATATGAAGATCTGCAGACAAATAAAGTTATTTATTTTTTAATCTCAACATAATATAACTTTTTTTTCTTTCCTTTCTTTTCTTTTTTTTTTTTTTGAAACAGAGTCTCACTCTGTCACCCAGGCTGGAGTGCAGAGGCTTCATCTCAGCACACTGCAACCTCTACCTGTTTCAAGCAATTCCCCTGCCTCAGCCTCCCAAGCAGCTGGGATTAGAGGTTCCTGCCAGCATGCCAGGCTAATTTTTGTATTTTTAGTAGAGACAGGGTTTTACCATCATGGCCACGCTGGTCTTAAACTCCTGACCTTGTGATCCACTGGCCTTGGCCTCCCAAAGTGCTGGGATTTGAGACATGAGCCACTGTGCCCAGCCAACATTTCTTTTTTAAAGTGTGCAAGCTCTTTGACCATCATGTCTCTGTGTATCTCTGTAATAAGGTACCAGAGCAACTGTTTCCACTGTAGAGTTGGGAGGAGATTAAGACACATCGTTTGTATTTTCACTGCTCTTATCAGAATCAGGTGAGGTCTCTGCACTCTGATTTTACATCTCTTAAATGTGCAAAGTACAGAGATTTTTATCATAAATACTTTTAAGAGAAATTATAAATTCTATAATGTTCAGGGACCAGTAGGTTTTCTATTGTTCTTGTTTCTTCTTGATATTTTTAGGCACTGGCCAGCCACAAATGAATAATCTCTATGATCATCATTGTTTTTCTTTGTGTTTTAAACTTTCTTGATTCCATTCTCTCTATGTTTTATTTTAAAGAAGAATAGATACCAGAAAATCCTATCCCTACCAAATGAGAAAAAAATAATAATAATAATAAATATTAACATTTACAAGTCACATTTGTGAATATGTGTTTAATTAGAAAATTACAATTTTAAACTTTCAAAGGAAATGGTAATAATATAAAACCGAGGACTTTTTATAATAAGGAACTCATATTTTTAATATTTTGAAAATTATTATTCTCTCATCACCACATAGTGTTACCTAAATTAATATATAACCGATTTAATAAATTCAGTTTTAAAAACCACAAAATTACAAAACAATTAATACAATATTTGAAATCATGATTCATATTGCCAGCCTCCCCTCAGTAAAGTTCTATTAACTCTACAAAAATTTTATAAAGGGTAAATGATACATTTCCAGATAGCTTTGTGGTAATCAAAAAGGAATTGATTTATCAGCAATTTTTATACCACATTGAGACAAAATATTATTTGTGATAAATATCATTATTGTTATGCATTTAAAACATCTCATGTATTAAGAAATCATACTTTATATAGGGTCAAGCTAGCCAATTAGAAGCATCTTTGGCCTGTGGCTCTCACGGAGAGCAATGAAACCTGTCAGTGAATTCTGCACCTTCAATTAAGGATTCCAGATTCTTGCATTGTGACTGACTAGGCAGACAGCTTGACCCACAGAGCATGAGGAAAAGCAGTGGAGTGATGGCCCATCCAGGTGTGGCATGGAGCTAGGGGAGCCCCCACTGACAGCCAAGTGAAGCGGTGAGTGATTGTGAGAATCTGCCCAGGAAACAATGCTTCTAATATGGATCTTTGCAACCTGCAAGTCAGGAGATGCCCTCATGAACCCAGCCATCATGGACTTTGGTCTGAAACACCAAAGTCTGTGTGAAGTGTCAGCAGAGTACTGGCTGGCTCACTGGGGCATGCATGGAAACCCAGGAATTTTGCATACTCTGGCCATTCTAGCCTACTGGCACCAGGGACCGGGAAGAGTTTCCCATAACACAGCACAGCTGCTGTGCCTGATTGTGGCCAGTCTGCTTCTTTAACTCCTTATTGGACAGGACCTCCCTATCTGATTTTTACAGCTGCAGCCAGAGTTCTATGGACAGAACTCTAATTTTTTTCTCTGGGATGAAGTCCCCAGGGAGAGGAGTAGCTGCTGTCTCCCCAGTTCAGCCAACCTAGCCTTTCCAGTCTGCTGGCCCTGGAGACTCCTGGGGTTCAGCACAGCACACCTGCTCTGTGAAGGGGCAGCCAGACTGTTGCTTTAAGCAATCCCTGAACCGCTTCCTCCTGACCAGGCAAGGCCTCCCAACAGGGGCCTCCAGAAACCTCCTACAGGAGTGTTTCAGGTGACATCAAGTCAGTATCCCCTTGGACTGGTGCTCCCAGAGGCAGGATCAGGCTGCCATCTTTGCTGTTTCACAGCCTTCACTGATGATACCTCCAGGTGCAGGAGAGACTGAGGTAACTATGGTCCAGAGTGGACCCCCAGAAAACCGCAGCAGCCCTTGGGAAGAGTGGCCTGACTGTTAAAAAGAAAACAGAAAGCAACAACAACAATATCAACAAAAAAGACTCCATAAAACCCCACTCAAAGGTCAGCAACATCAAAGATCAAAGGTAGATAAGCCCACAAAGATGAGAAAGCATCAACACAAAGATGCGAAAACTCAAAAAGGCAGAATGCCTCTTCTTCTCTAAATGACAACACCTCCCTAGCAAGGGCACAGAACTGGCCAGAGGCTGAGATGGCTGGATTGACAAAAGTAGGCTTGAGAAGGGGGGTAATAACAAACTTCACTGAGCTAAAGGAGCACATTCTAACTTAATGCAAAGAAGTTAAGAATTATTTTTAAAAATACAGGAGCTGATAATCAGAATATTCAGTTTAGAGAGGAATATAACTGACTTTAGAGAGGAATAAACTGAATATTCAGTTTAGAGAGGAATATAATGGAGTTGGAAAACATAACATGAGAACTTCACAATGCAACCACAAGTATCATTGGGGAATAGGCCAAGTGGAGGAAAGAATCTCAGAGCTTGAAAACTATCTGTCTGATATAAGACAGGAAGAGAAGAATAGAGAAAAAAGAACAAAAAAGAATAAACAAAACCTTCAAGAAATATATGATTATGTAAAAAGACTGAACTTAAGACTGATAAGGATACCTTGATTCACCACGATCAAGATGGCTTCATCCCTGGGATATAAGGTTGCTTCAACATAGGCAAATCTGTAAATGTAATTCATCACATAAACAGAACTAAACACAAAAAGAGTTTGATTATCTCATTAGTTGCAGAAAAGGCCTTCAATAAAATTCAACATCTCTTCATGTTAAACTCTCAATAAACTAGCTATTGAAGGCTCATATCTCAAACTAATAAGAGCTATACATGACAAACCCACAGCCAATATCATACTGAATGGGCAAAAGCTGGAAGCATTCTCCTTGAAAACAGACATGGACACGGATGTTCTCTCTAACCACTCCTATGCAACATTGTATTGAAATTTCTGGCCAAGGCAATGGTGTAGGAGAAAGAAACAAAGGTATTTAAATAGGAAAAGAGGAAGTCAAATTATCTTTGTCCGCAGACGACATGATCCTGTGTCTAGAAAACCCCAACATCTCAGCCCAAATGCTTCTTAAGCTGATAAACCACTTCAGCAAACTCTCAGAATACAAAATCAATGTGCAAAAGTTGCTAGCATTCCTATACACCAGCAACAGACAAGCAGAGAGCCAAATCATGAATGAATGAATTTCATTCACAATTGCTAGAAAGAGAATAAAATACCTAGGAATGCAGCTAACAAGAGAAATGAAGGACCTCTTCAAGGAGGACTACAAACCACTGTTCAAGAAATCAGAAAGGGCACAAACAAATGAAGAAACATTCCATGGTCATGGATAGGAAGAATTAATTTGTGAAAATGGCCATGCTGCCCAAAGTAATTTGTAAAATAATTCTATGCTATTCCCATTAAACTGCCATTGACATTCCCCAGAGAATTAGAAGAAACAATTTTAAAATTCTTATGGAACTAAAAAAGAGCCCAAATAGCCAAAACAATTCTAAGCAAAAAGAAGAAAGCTGGAGGCATCACACCACCCAACTTAAAGCTAAACTATAAGTCTACAGTAACAAAAACAGCATGGTACTGGTACAAAAGCAGCATGGTACTGGTACAAAAACAGACACATAGACCAATGGAACAGAATAGAAAACTCAGAAATGAGACCATACACATAAAATCATCTGATGACAAACCTGACAAACACAAGAAATGAGGAAAAGATCCTTTATTTAATAAATCGTGTTGGGGAAACTGATTAGCCATATCCAGGAAGCTGAAACTGTATGTCTTTCTTACACCTTATAAAAAATTAACTCAAGATGGATTAAAGACTTAAAGCTGAGACCTAAAACTATAAAAACCCTAGAAGAAAACTTAGGCAATATCATTTAAGACATAGGTATGGGCAAAAACTTCATGATTAAAACACCAAAAGCAATGGTAACAAAAGCCAAAATTGGCAATTGGGATCTGATTAAACTAAAGAGTTTCTGCACAGCAGAAAAAACTGTAATCAGAGTGAACTGGCAACCTATAGAATGGAAGGAAATTTTTGCAATCTATCCATCAACAAAGGGCTAATATCCAGAATCTACAAAGAACTTAAATTTACAAGAAAATAACAACCCCATCAAAAAGTGGGCAAAGGAAACAAACCACATTTCTCAAAAGAAGGCATTTATGTGGCCAACAAACATGTGAAAAAAAAACGACAAAACTCATCATCACTAGTCATTAGAGAAATGCAAATCAAAACCACAATGAGATACCACCTCACACCAGTTAGAATGGTGATTATTAAAAAGTCAGGAAACAACAGATGCTGGAGAGGATGTGGAAAATAGGAAAACTTTTACACTGTTAATGGGAGTTTAAATTAGTTCAAAAATTCTGGAAGACAGTGTGGCAATTCCTAAAAGGTCTAAAACCAGAAATACCATTTGATCCAGTGATCCCATTACTGGATATATACCTAAAGGATTATAAATCATTCTTCCATAAAGACACATGCACACATATGTTTATTTCAGCACTGTTCACAATAACAAAGACTTGGAACCAACCTAAATGCCCACCAATAATAGACTGGATTAAGAAAATGTGGTAAATATACAGCATGGAATACTATGCAGCCATAAGAAAGGATAAGTCTATGTCCTTTCCAGGGACATGGATGAAGCTGGAAACCATCATGCTTAGCAAACTAACACAAGAAAAGAAAACCAGGCTGGGCACTGTGGCTCACACCTGTAATCTCAGAAATTTGAGTGACTGAAGTGGACAGATCACCTGAGGTTGGGAGTTTGAGACCAGCCTGACCAACATGGAGGAACCCCGCCTCTACTAAAAATACAAAAAATTAACCAGGCATGGAGGCACATGCCTGTAATCCCAGCTACTTCGGAGATGGAGGCAGGAGAATAGCTTGAGCCCAGGAGGCAAATGTTGCAATGAGCCGAGATTGTGCCCTTGCACCCCAGCCTGGGCAACAAGACTGAAACTCCATCTCAAAAAAGAAAAGAAAAGAAAAGGAAATCAAACCGCATGTTCTCACTCATAAGTAGGAGTTGAACAATGAGAACACATGGACACAGGAGGGGAACTTCACACACTGGGCTTTCTTTGGGAGTGAGGGGCTGGAGGAGGAATAGCATTAGGAGAAATACCTAATGTAGTGACGGGTTGATGGGTGCAGCAAACCACCATGGCATGTCTATACCTATGTAACAAACCTGTACGCCCTGCCTATGTATACCAGAACTTAAATTATAATAAAAAAAACTTTACATAGATGCATAAAGTCTAGCATAGCTAATATATTATAATGAAACATCAACTATAATCCAAGCTCAAAGAGAACACGATAAAATTATGAAGGCCTTTCTACAAATCTCTAAATTTATGTCTTCATAAGATTATATTTCTATTTCTTCTTAAATAGTTTCCCTATTTTAGCTATGATTTAGTGATAGTAATATAGTAATTATGAGGACAAAATTCTCCTAACTCTCCATTGAGAAAATTCTGCCTCATTTCACCACACACCTGAGTCTTAAGCAGTCACTTCCTTTTTTTATTTTTTTTTCCTTTGAGACAGAGTCTCACTCGGTCACCCAGGCTGCAGTGCAGTGGCAAATTCTCTGCTTACTGCAAACTCCGCCTTCCAGGTTTACACCGTTCTCCTTCCTCAGCCTCCTGAGTACATGGGACTATAGGCACCCCCACCACACCTGGCTAATTTTTTGTATTTTTAGTAGAGACATTTTAACTGTGTTAGCCAGGATTCTCTCAGTCTCCTGACCTCGTGATCCACTCACCTCAGCCTCCCAAAGTGCTGGGATTACAGATGTCAGCCAACACTCCTGTCCTAAGCAGTCACTTCTAATGCAGCTGAATAATAGATACTTACCCAGTTGAGTCTATGACTTGAATCCATGTATGTGAGATAAGGCCCCCAAGGAATGGTAATAAATGGAATGCCATCAGCTCATCTTCCTTCAGGCCTATATTTGTCTTGTCACTTGTAGAAACACGACAGCCCTGGCATTGAGATTGTTAGAAACAGAGAGTATCAAAGGGAAAACTGAACTCCCCTACTTTTTGGAAAACATCAGATTGGAAACAGATGGGCTCCAACGTTTTCCATGTGTGATGTCATTGCCCCAGGTAGCCTTGCTCAGGACCACATTTCTTGTCAGTAAAACAGAAGCCAAACAATATTTCTAACTTCCAAGACAATAGAACATAATGTCAGATTTTCTCATGGATTCCCACAAGTTGAAGAAAGTTTCATGACCTTCATTTATTTCTTCTTCAGTTGTCTCAGGGTCACCTAGATATATAGGCAGCTACTTTGTTGGAATTTGGAAGCTACCTCATGCTCCAAAATTACTTAAAAATATTCTTTTTCTCCCTCAGAACAGAGCCCAGGTCAAGGCATCTGGCAAGGGAAGCAGAATGCAGGCTGCTTTTCACCTCTCACATAATAGGCCTGGTATATTTATCAAGGACAGAAAAAAAAAAAAAAAAAACCACCTCCATTACAGGCAGCATCAATAACTGTGATGCACAATGTCCTTCTTTATGTACCTTATTTTGACATAAATTTCCAGGAACCTGTGTTTGCCATCCAATCCTTTTTTCTTATCTACTCTCTCATCATGGACATATTTTATTTCACAAACTAGAATGCACACTTCTTGACAACAGACAAATTTTTTGCTGTGTGACACCCATGAACCAAACCTGAAATATAACTTTAACCTTAATCCTGATTATAACAGCCATGTTTATGATTTTTTTAAATAAAAAAACACTTAATGTTATAATGGTGCTTTTCTTCTCATAAATCTTAGCACAGAGCATGAGCTCAAGGTGTTTGGGTTTGGCATGGTGTGTTCCCATGCATTGTCTTTCATTCTATAACAAAAAGTCTTCTAATTGGCCTCATTTAGAACACCCTTACCCTCAGACTTCTACTCTCTGCAAATACAATTCTGCCTGAACTTTCTGATTGGATCCATTCTATCATTAGCTGCCATAACTACAACCTCAATACTCAATCTTTGTTGTTTCTTAGCTCTTTATTTTTTCCTTTACTTGCCTTATTTGGAGTCTGTCTATCTCTTGTTTTTAAACATTCCTTGGTCAGTGCTCACAGAAAAAATATAAAACTATCGAGTAAGAATCCTACACCTAGCATGGCTATGTATCAAAAATTGATGATTACTTGAGTTCAGGAGATCAAGACAGACGTGGGCAACATAATGAGCCCTCATCTCTGCTAAAAATAAAAAATATATTTTAGCCAGGTGTGGTGGTGTGCACCTGTAGTCTCTCAGCTACTTGGGAGGCTGAGGTGAGAGAACTGCTTGAGCTCAGGAGATCTAGGCTACAGTGAGTTATGACTGTGTCACTCCAGCCTGAGTGGGAGTGAGGTCCTGTCTCAAACAAACAAACAAAACAACAACACCACCAATACAGAACCTTAGGGAATCTAATAAAAATGTAGTTTCAGTCAATCTTTGCTCTTTTAAATTCCTGATTTTCCCATACATTCTAATGCAAAGGGAAATGAAGGCACTGGTGAGACGCAGTCTGGAGGGGCTTGCCCTAGGCTTGGTGTATGTTATCTCTGGGCAACCCATTCAAAATTTCCAGAGATATCTGATGTGAAGAATAAGCCACTGTCAGCATCTCAGAAAAGGTTTTCACTTTAGGCCTCCCTGAAGCAACAGCCTAAGAGATTTGGGATCTACCAGGAGCATATTTTACTCCCTTAAACATTTTCCACAAATGACCTGGGCACAGGGTTGTCTCTAGGATGTAGGTGCTTGGTTACCAGAGCTGTACATTCTGATTGGTTCTGTCACCAAGGAAGTAAGATTACTTTTTCGAAGTTTCATCCTCTGCCTCCTTGCTTTCTTCCATAAAACCCATCCAAAGGCCCTCCTGGGCTACTGATTGCTCACAATCCCTGCATATCAACTCTTTACCTGTGCACAATTATGCAAGCACAGCCCTCCTCAGTTCCCTGAAAAGACCTGAATGAAGCCAAGGCCACAGATATGAGGTCATAGATCTGGGTAAGAACCTACTTTTTCTTATGAGTTCTGTGATACTAGAAAAGTTATTCTGGGTTTTGGGGCCTTTCAACCTGTACAGTGGGTAATATGCCAGCATCTCCTTCCTAGGGAACTTATCAGGTGTGTATGAGATAAAACCTGTAAAACTTGTGGTGCAGCATCCCATGTAGACAATGCACACACTTAGAGATAAAAGAATTATAAAAAGGAATGGGAGGTAACATAGAATACAATTCAAGCAGACCTGTGTCCAGCATGTGACATTGGAAAGTCGCTTCCCCTCTCAGCCTCAGTTTTCATTCTGCACCAGTAAGAGTTTGAGGTGAAAGAAATTCAGATATTGTCATCCTCTGACATTATTCTTTTCAGTGCCTTCTCATTATATTCAGAATCAGACCCATGTCCTTCATTTTGGCCTATGTGGTTGGCAGAGTATAAGAAGGGTCATAACACTAAGGCTCATAACACTAACGGGTCTGTGTCTCAATTCTGACTAATGGAATACAATAAACCTGATGCGATAACACTTCTGTCTTAGATTGGCTGTTACAGCAAAGATAGACTGAGCCACTTATCAACAATAGAATGTTCTTTCTCACAGTTCTGGAGGACAGAAGTTGAAGATCAGAATGCCAGAATGGTTGAGCTCTAGTGAGAACTCTCTCTTCTGAAATTCGGACTGTAGACTTTACATTGTATATTTACCTGACAGATAGTGGAGGATGGAGTTCTCTGGGTTTTTCTGTTTTGTTTTATTTTGTTTTGTTTATAGTGCCAGTAATCGTGTTCCTGAGGGTTTCACCTTCAGGAACTAATTACATCCCACTTCATAGTACTGTTACACTGGGGGCTAGGATTTCAACAACATACACAATTTTTGGTGGGGAAATGTTCAGTCTATTGCAACCCTTATTATGTCATTATCAAAAAAGCTGCCATTTTCTCCTAGTCTCTTTCTTCCGTGTTTCCTTCCTCAATCTATTTCTCTCATCTCTTCTACTTACTCGGTCCATTGTTTTCTCTCTCATTTTCTGCCAATGTCTTTCTCTTTCTCTTTCAATGTGTATTTCTTTCCCGGTCTTTCTACTGTGTTCCTCAAGTTCAGAAAGGAAGATCCAGTGTTATGAGCTGCCTATGCAGTGGCCTACAAAACAGAGAATGAGGGAGTGCCCAGGACCCAGGAAACACTCAGGCTCTGTTTACACTGAATCTGACCAATATGCATGTGAGTGTGCTTGGAATCTAATCCTCTCACAGCCCAGCTTCAGCTGAGAACATAGCCCCAGCTTCATGGAGCCCCATGTGCGGGCAACCAGGGAAGCTGTGTCCAGATTCTGGTCCACATAAACTGCAAGATAGTAAGCATTTGTTGTTAAAGGTGCTAAGTTTGGGGACAATGTTGTCAGAGAGAAGCAGACCACTATTTTATTCTTCCAGGCCCCAGAGTCCTCCTTCCCTCTTCTTTTCTCTTCTCTAGGCTTCGTCTAGCCCCACTGGCCTCTTTCTCACATCCTCTGCCAAAGCAATGCATTAGTGGCAAAATCTATGACCTAGACTGAGAAGTCACACATGGACACTTCTGTCACATTCTATTCACCAGAAAGGATTTTTAAGCTTGACATACCTTCAAAAAGAAGAGAATTAGGGTCTATGAAAGCACTTCAATAAGTTTATGAAAATATGAAAGTAAAACACAAAAATATAATATACAAACTTTATTTCTCAACATTAGCTTCATCAAGTTCAAGACACTTTTATAAGCAATAATACCAGCCTTCAGTCTATCCCCACAAAAAGTAAGGTCCTGGGAATTTAATCATGTCAGGAAAGTCTCTTTTACATTATTAACTGAAGAAAAATGGGTGTCCTTTAAATCTGTTTTAAAATCAGAAGAGAAAAAGAAGTTAGAGGGAGCCAAATAAGGGTTAAAAGGTGGTTGCTTAATAATTTTCCATGGAAACTCTGGCAAAATTGTCTTTATTTTATTTATTTACTTTTTTAATGAGAGGAATGAGGAGGAGCATTGTTTTAGTGGAGGAGAATACTATGGTAAATTTTCTGGAAATATTTCCCCTAAAGCTTTGGCTAACTGTCTCAAAATACTCCATAATAGCACATGTTATTTCATTTTGTATCATTTTGCATTGATTTGTTTTGTTTTCTTTTTGGGCCTCTAGAAAGCCAACAGGCAAAATGCCTTGAGCACCCTAAGACACTGTTGCTATGAGCTTTGTTCTACACCAGCAACCTTTTGCTAAGACTGGACCACTTTTACCTCTTGGTAGCCATTGCTTTAATTGTGTTTTGTCTTGAAAATTTCATGGAACAGCTGTGTTTGACTTTCTCAAACAATTATTTGAGGAAATGCTTCAGAATCTTGATAACATTTACGTATAATTTCAGTTGAAAGCTCTGTTCTTGTCTGCAGCTGATCTAGGAAAAAGAGTTTTCAAATCTATTGAGTGGAAAATTTTTCAAAATTGTGAAAATGTAACCAATTGAGATGGCTGTGGTGTTGACTGTTGCTTATACTGTTGTCATACTTAAAGCATGGCATGAACAAGATTAATATCTTTTCTGGTGAATTAATGTGAATTGTCTTCCACTGTGGGCTTTATCTTCAACACCTAATCATCCCTTCTTCAAATGAGTTATTCATTTGTATACTTGTGAATGCTGGGGGGCATTGTCCTCATAAATTGTTACAAAGAGTTAGTGATTTTACTATTCTTTCACCCAAAATTGACATAAATTTTATGTTTATTCCTGCTTTAATTTTAGCAGGATTCATTTTGCTGTAATAGGATCTCTTTTCAAACTGGTGTCTTAGTTTCATTATTATAATTCCTCAAATTAGATCCTGTTCAGACATGTTTTAACAATGTTAGTACAAGTGTATTTAGTTGCAAAATATTTTTGAAATCTACACAGAATTTCTTCATAATATGCATTTCCCATGAACTTTTTGAAGTTCCTTCATACTTTCTGAAGAGTTTCAAAGAAATTTTGAATATATGTTTAAAGTATTACAAGAAAAGTATCTATAAAACCAAATTTCAGATTTATCAAGTTTGTGATAGGTATAATAACCAATACAAATATCAAATGGGCAGCTTAGCTATTGAAATAGAATTGGATTTAAATGATTATAGAGGTATTCAGTGAAGACCTGTAGGCATTGAAAAGCCTTAAAAATTTAGAAATAAAATAACAGGATTATATGTACCATTTAAGAGGAGAGATATCAGAAAAAAATAAGAACAGAGAGAACCAATAATAGCAAATGATATGTAAAATTTAAGAATAGTGAAGCCATTGCTGTCCTGCAGAGGAGCATTGATATTTCTTTGTCAATAGTATTACTGAAACTCCTGCTTCCATTTCCAAAATCCTGTCTTTGTGAAGCAGTGACAGCAATCAAAACATAATTATGAAGTAGACTGGACATAAGCACCATATTTTGAGTGTCACTGTCTCCCGTCACCATCTGATGGAACTGTCTAGTTGCAGGAAAACAAGCTCAAGATTCCCACTGATTCTACCTTACAGTGAGTTGTATAACTATTTCATTATATATTACAATGAAATATAATAAAGTACAAAATAAATGTAATGTACTTGAATCATCCTGAAACTATCCCCCTGCCCAGTCCGTGGATAAGTTGTCTTCCATGAAACTAGTCCCTAGTGCTGAAAAGACTGGGGAGTGCTGCCATATAGAAAGAAATATTTAAAGAGAGGAAAACACAAAATCTATAACAATTTTAATAATATATGCACTGAAACTGTACAGAATACACCAATTTCATTCACTTATTTAAGTAACAACAAATACCTACGAACAAGTCCAAATACCTGGAATTGTTTTAGGAGAACAGTGAATGAAACAGCAAGAGAGAAAGATAGCAAATTAAAAATATATATGTATGATTATCAGAGCAAGACCCCATCTCCATAAAAAATCTACACATGCATGTCGAGTTGTAATGAGTACTAAGAACAAAAATAAAGAATGAAAGAAGAAAGAGACAGAAAAGTTAATTCATGTAGAACGATCAAGAAAGTTTTTCTGCAATTACAGTGGTTAACATCACAGGTATTAGAGTCAGACAGATGCCAGTTTTTATCCTGGCTCTGCGTCTCATAGCTGGGTGTCCCATGGACAATTTATTCCACTTTTAAATCTCAGATTTCAAATTTCTAATTTATAATTTTTTTAGAAATAAAGGCACATGAACAAACATAAACATATATAAAGAATCTAGCACAGAAAAATGATGAGGCTGTATAATGAATCAGGTATAACGGTTATGAAAATGGAGATAATAAAACTCCAAACTTATTAGACAAATCTGAAGATTAGAAGATAAGTATACATGAAGAATTTCTCATGTCATGTGGCATATAGTTAGCTCATGGTAACTACAATTATTATCCTCATATTACTAAAGGAAAATATGTATCATACCTGGGCATTAAAAAAGCTGTGAGACATACTTTTTCAAATTATGCAAACACATAATTAAAGATTCAATTTTATGTTAAATTAAATAGTTCTACCTTTAAGAGTTTTAAAAGAGATTCCTTGAAAGCATATGTCAAAAATCTCATGTAATGCTTTCTGCTTCTTTACCAAAGTTTAGAGAAACTTAACAATCAAAGTCTTAAAATGTAGTTACATTAAATAAACTATTTAAAGCAAGAATAAGCACAACAGCTTTAATTTCTTAAAAACTGCATAAGCATTTCAACTAAAAAATTATTTCTTTCAAATACACAGGAATCTGTTTAGAAAAAATTTAAATAGAAAAAATTGGAATTCTAAAGTAAAAAGTGCCTAAGGCCATAAAATTTTTTATAGCTTCTAATTTTGATGTCAACCAGGGGAAAAAAATTCTCTGAAATTTGCTTTTATTCCATTAAAGACTTGTTTTTTATCACCGGCAATACAGAGTGACTCATTCAGGTTGAATCTTGAAGGTAAACTTTAACTTAATTTTAAGTTTTGATTATTTTCTAAAGATTTCTAAGTCACCCACCATGATTTCATCTCAGAAACCAAGATCTCAATTTCATATAGACTTTTGGAATATTAAAATAGAAGGTTAAATGCTTCAAAATAATATTCTTGTAGAGGCTTGCATAGGTGGGCCAGGAATCTCCATGTATTACAAAGTTTATGAGAACATAGCAAATGTTGATACACACATTTAATTCTGAAATAAAAATTTACAATAAATAAAATTGTAACAAATCAGGAAAATTCTGTAGGTTACATATTTTATGTCTAAAAATACAGGTATTAAACACTCAAGGATGGATAAAAGAAGAAATCACAAGAGAAAACAGAAAATATCTAGAGACAAATTAAAAATATGAAATACCAAAAGTTAAGACATACATCAAAAATAGTAGCATAAGAGAAAAATTTATAGCAACAAATGGTTATAAAAAGTAAGATATCAAATCAACAACTTAACTTTATACCTAATGAAATAAAAACAGAGGGAAAAAGAGAGAACAACTAAAAGCTAGAAAAATAAACAACTGATAAAAATAGCAGTGGCAATAAGTGAAAGATAGAATTGAAAAATACTGGAAAACAACAAAACCAAGTTTGTTCTCTGAAAAAGTTCAACAAAACTGACAAATCTTTAAATAGATTGACTAAGAAAAAAATGAATACTCAAATTACAAAACTGAAAAATAAAATTTGTACTTTACTACCAAATTTTTGGAGTAAAAAAAGAACTTAAGAGAGTGCCATAAGAAACTGTACCCTTAAAAATTGAATAACATAAATAAAATGAACAAATTCCTAGAAACAAAAAACCTACTAAGACTGAATGAGAAAAATTGAATAAACCTATTCAGCAAAGAGATTCAGCAAGAAGATTGCATCAGTAATCAAAAACCTAGCAACAAAAAGAGCCTGGAACAGATGGCTTCACCGTTGAATTCTACCCAACGTTTAATGCAGAATTAACACCAGTTTTTCTCAAGCTTTTTCAAAATGTTGAAGAGGAGGCAACATTTTCTAACTTATTCTATGATACTAGTATTATTCTGATACCAAGCCAGAAAAAGACACTATAAGAAAACTACAAACATCCCTTACAAATGCTGATTCAGAAATCCTCAACAAAATACCAGCAATTCAAATTTATTAGTACATTAAAAGGATTACACACTATGAATGAGTATAGTGTATACACACTATGAATGACTCCTGAAATAAAAGTATGTTCCAACACATGAAAATCAGTGTAAGATCACGTTAACATAAAGAAGGAAAAAACCTTCAGGTGATCATTTTAATCAAAGAAAAGAATTTGTCAAAATTTAACCCACATTCATGATAAAAATGTACTTAATGAACCATAAAAAGAAATAAAACATCGATGTAATGTTACATTAAAAAAAGCACACACACAGCCAACATTATGGTGAAAGACTGAAAGCTTTTACTCTAAGAGCAAAAACAAGGATGCCTGCTTTTACTACTTCTATTTAATTTAGTACTGAAGATTCTAGTTAGTTAAAACAAAAAGTCAAGTAAAAGAATAAAAGATAATCCAATTTTTAAAAAAATAAAATTATCTGTTCACAGATGACATAATCTTATATGTTAAAAATCTTTTACTTTCTGTGAGTTAAACTGTCAGATGCAATAAATAAAATTCATCAAAACTGCAGGATACAAAATCAATACACAAAAATTAGTTTTATTCCTGCAATAATGATAAACTATGTGAAGAAGAAATCAAGACAACAGTATCATTTATGATAGCATCAAAACAATAACATATAAGAAACAAACCTAACCAAGGAAATGAAAAACCTGTACAGCAAAAACTATGAACATTGCAGAAAAATATTAAAGATGACACAGATAAATGAAAAGACATCATGTGTTTATTATGGATTGGAAGACAAAACCTTGTCAAGATGCCATTGTTATCAATAGTCATCCATGAGTTCAATAAAATCACTATAAAAATTCCAATATTTGCAAAAATAGAAAAACCTATTCTAAAATTCAGATGAGGTCTCAAAAAACCCCAAGTAGCCAAATCAATCTTAAAAACTCACAAAGTTTGAGGGCTAACACCTCCTGGTTTCAAACTTACTGCAATGGTTCAGTACCAAAGACAATGTTGTACCAGCAGAGAGACAGACATAAAGACCAATGCAATAGAAATAAAAAACCGAAAAATATGGTCATGATTTTTAACAAGGGAGTCCAAACTATTCAATGGGAAAGGACAGTGTTTTAAAAATGGTGTTAACAAATGAATATTTACATGAAAAACAATGAAGTTCGACCCTTACTTTACACCATATAAAAAACTTAATTTAAAATAGACCAAACATCTAATTGTAAGAGCTAAAACTATAAAACCCTTAGAAAAAAACAAAGGAAAACAGTTTCATAACAGAGAATCTGGCAATAATTTCTTGGATATGTCAGTGAAAGCATAGACAACAACAAAAACAACAATACATAAAAATAACTTCATCAAAGTGAAAAGCTTTGGTGTATCTGAAGATACAATCAATAGATTCAAAATACAATTCACATAGGGGGAGAAAATATTCACGTTTATGTATTTTGTAAGTAATTAATATCCAGGCTATATAAAAACCCCAGCAACAACAACAAAACAATCAAACTTAAACATGAGCAAAGGTTTTAAAATATACAATTCTTTAAAGAAGTATAAGGAGCTCAGCTTCAGTAATTATGAGAAAAAAGTACATCCAAACCACAATGCAATACGAACTGACACATACAAGTATAGTTGCCATCAAAAAAACCACCACCAGCAAACCAAAACAAACAACAAAGACCCAGAAAGCAGCAAATGCTGGATGTGGAGAAGTCAGGACTCCTGCACTCTGCTGGTGGGGAAGTAAGGTGACACAGCCACTGTGGAAAACAGTAATCACTATATGATTCAGTAATTCCACATCTGGACCTATACCCCAGAAAACTGAAAGTGGGAATTTGCACACCCATGTTTATAGCAGCACTCACAATAGCCAAAGGGTAGAAAAAGCCCAAAGGTCCCTCTACAGATGAATAGATAAGCACATATGAGCAATACACACAATGATATATTATTCAGCATTACAAAGAAAATAAATTCTAATACATCCTATAACATAAACCTTGAAAAGATTAAAACAAAAAATGCAAATACTCTATGCTTCTCACTTTTATAACGAACCTACAGCAGTTAAATTCATAGACACAGAAAGTGGGATGTGGTTTCCAGGGGATAGGGGGAAGGGAAATGGGGAGCTATTGTTCTGTGGATACAGAGTTTCACTTTGGGATGATAAAGCAGGTTTGAAAATGGATAGCAGTGATAGTTGCACAGCAATGTATTTCTGCCTAATGTAATTAAATTTTCTGTTACACTTATTTTACCACAGTAAAAAATTAGCAAATATTTAAAAATCTATATGTTTCTTTGAACTGTTTCCTTACATCCTTGCCTATTTTTCAATTTTGCTGCTGGTCTTTTAATAATTTAGGATATATATATTATCCAAATTAGCTTTTTGTCTGTCATGTATGTTGCAGATCTATTTCCACAGTCTATGCATCATTTGAAGTATTTTTCTCTCTTAGAAAGTTTTAAGTTTTATGGAGTCAAATGCATGAGTCTTCTATTCAAAGACTTATTTATGGGTATAGTCTTTCAGTTTAGGATGATAAAGAAGTTGTAGATATGGATAAAGGAGATTGTTGTAAAACCATCTGAATGAATGAATTCAGTGTAAAACACTGAATATACTGAACTGTATATTTAAACATGGTAAAAATAGAATGTTATATACATTTTACCACCAAAAAATGTCCAGGCTTAGATGTTTATAGGTTAGGGGTTTGTTGTACCTTTAACACTTATTCCCCTCCAGGGCTCTAATTTATAAAACACCCACACAAGAAAGGTAGATACTGACTTCACAAATCTCCTTACAATTCCCACAGCAGAGGCTGCCTTGGAAAGCAGAGGTGGAAAAAGTCATATAAACTTAAGGTCAATGAGAGACCTCCCATCCCCTACTCAGAAATCAGATGAGAGAAGGCATGCATGCAGGCTGAGCTGGAGAGATGAGACAGGGTGGGCAGAACAGTCCTCCAATGAGCCTAGACCTTAGGCACTCTCACATGCTCTCAGGCATGTATCAAGTCAAGAAAGCAGGCTAGGAGTTTAACACATCTACCTGTATACAGGGAGCTATGAAATACCTGAGCTGAGCAAGTGATTCACAAAGAGACAGAATCAGTATGACCTTTACACTGTGACCTGCCTCAAATAATTTCAGGCTCTCATTAACCAGGCGAGCTCCTCTTTCTCTCAGAGGTAGGTGAACTCGAGGGAGTAAAGTGGGAGTTGGGGATAATGGAAAAGAAGGCCTGGTAATATTTCTTCTAACTCTGTTATAAATAAAAAGTAAAACATAAATGCCCTTTCTCAGGGCCCAAATGTTAGGTGAAAAAAATGTTTGTCATCTCAGTCATGTGATGAGGACTTTAGCAGAGCAGTGCACACATGGTCATTTATTCTTTCCCTCTTCATGTTGTGCGCTTTTTCAGTTTATAATGTACCTGATCCACTTGTCTCATACTAGCTGCAAATGTCGCACCAGGTGGCCAGCATGTCTGTGAAGGGCAGAAACTGGGGCAGCCAAACAGCTGGCTGAGGCCAGCTAGTAAGTACCCAATGCCCATTCCATGGAGGACTCCACACTTAAAAGACAAGATAAGCAAGTGTCAGGCTGCCTCACTAGTTATCCCCCCAAATAAAAGAAAAAAGTTTAGTTTGAAGTCAGGTAGTGTGATGCCTCCAGCTTTGTTCTTTTGGCTTAGGATTGACTTGGCGATGCGGGCTCTTTTTTGGTTCCATATGAACTTTAAAGTAGTTTTTTCCAATTCTGTGAAGAAAGTCATTGGTAGCTTGATGGGGATGGCATTGAATCTGTAAATTACCTTGGGAAGGATGGCCATTTTCATGATATTGATTCTTCCTACCCATGAGCATGGAATGTTCTTCCATTTGTTTGTATCCTCTTTTATTTCCTTGAGCAGTGGTTTGTAGTTCTCCTTGAAGAGGTCTTTCACATCCCTTGTAAGTTGGATTCCTAGGTATTTTATTCTCTTTGAAGCAATTGTGAATGGGAGTTCACTCATGATTTGGCTCTCTGTTTGTCTGTTATTGATGTATAAGAATGCTTGTGATTTTTGCACATTGATTTTGTATCCTGAGACTTTGCTGAAGTTGCTTATCAGCTTAAGGAGATTTTGGGCTGAGACAATGGGGTTTTCTAGATATACTATCATGTCATCTGCAAACAGGGACAATTTGACTTCCTCTTTTCCTAATTGAATACCCTTGATTTCCTTCTCCTGCCTAATTGCCCTGGCCAGAACTTCCAACACTATGTTGAATAGAAGTGGTGAGAGAGGGCATCCCTGTCTTGTGCCAGTTTTCAAAGGGAATGCTTCCAGTTTTTGCCCATTCAGTATGATATTGGCTGTGGGTTTGTCATAAATAGCTCTTATTATTTTGAGATACGTCCCATCAATTCCTAATTTATTGAGAGTTTTTAGCATGAAGGGTTGTTGAATTTTGTCAAAGGCCTTTTCTGCATCTATTGAGATAATCATGTGGTTTTTGTCTTTGGTTCTGTTTATATGCTGGATTACATTTATTGATTTGCGTATATTGAACCAGCCTTGCATCCCAGGGATGAAGCCCACTTGATCATGGTGGATAAGCTTTTTGATGTGCTGCTGGATTCTGTTTGCCAGTATTTTATTGAGGATTTTTGCATCAATGTTCATCAAGGATATTGGTCTAAAATTCTCTTTTTTTGTTGTGTCTCTGCCAGGCTTTGGTATCAGGATGATGCTGGCCTCATAAAATGAGTTAGGGAGGATTCCCTCTTTTTCTATTGATTGGAATAGTTTCAGAAGGAATGGTACCAGCTCCTCCTTGTACCTCTGGTAGAATTCGGCTGTGAATCCATCTGGACCTGGACTTTTTTTGGTTGGTAAGCTATTGATTATTGCCACAATTTCAGCTCCTGTTATTGGTCTATTCAGAGATTCAACTTCTTCCTGGTTTAGTCTACAGTAACCAAAACAGCATGGTACTGGTTCCAAAACAGAGATATAGATCAATGGAACAGAACAGAGCCGTCAGAAATAGTGCCACATATCTACAAGTATCTGATCTTTGACAAACCTGACAAAAACAAGAAATGGGGAAAGGATTCCCTATTTAATAAATGGTGCTGGGAAAACTGGCTAGCCATATGTAGAAAGCTGAAACTGGATCCCTTCCTTACACCTTATACAAAAATCAATTCAAGATGGATTAAAGACTTAAATGTTAGACCTAAAACCATAAAAACCCTAGAAGAAAACCTAGGCATTACCATTCAGGACATAGGCATGGGCAAGGACTTCATGTCTAAAACACCAAAAGCAATGGCAACAAAAGCCAAAATTGACAAATGGGATCTAATTAAACTCAAGAGCTTCTGCACAGCAAAAGAAACTACCATCAGAGTGAACAGGCAACCTACAAAATGGGAGAAAATTTTCGCAACCTACTCATCTGACAAAGGGCTAATATCCAGAATCTACAATGAACTCAAACAAATTTACAAGAAAAAAACAAACAACCCCATCAAAAAGTGGGCGAAGGACATGAACAGACACTTCTCAAAAGAAGACATTTATGCAGCCAAAAAACACATGAAAAAATGCTCACCGTCACTGGCCATCAGAGAAATGCAAATCAAAACCAAAATGAGATACCATCTCACACCAGTTAGAATGGCAATCATTAAAAAGTCAGGAAACAACAGGTGCTGGAGAGGATGTGGAGAAATAGGAACACTTTTACACTGTTGGTGGGACTGTAAACTAGTTCAACCCTTGTGGAAGTCAGTGTGGCGATTCCTCAGGGATCTAGAACTAAAAATTCCATTCGACCCAGCCATCCCATTACTGGGTATATACCCAAAGGACTATAAATCATGCTGCTATAAAGACACATGCACACGTATGTTTATTGCTGCATTATTCACAATAGCAAAGACTTGGAACCAACCCAAATGTCCAACAATGATAGACTGGATTAAGAAAATGTGGCACATATACACCATGGAATACTATGCAGCCATAAAAAATGATGAGTTCACGTCCTTTGTAGGGACATGGATGAAATTGGAAATCATCATTCTCAGTAAACTATCGCAAGAACAAAAAACCAAACACCGCATATTCTCACTCATAGGTGGGAATTGAACAATGAGAACACATGGACACAGGAAGGGGAACATCACACTCTGGGGACTGTTGTGGGGTAGGGGGAGGGGGGAGGGATAGCACTGGGAGATATACCTAATGCTAGATGACGAGTTGGTGGGTGCAGCGCACCAGCATGGCACATGTATACATATGTAACTTACCTGCACATTGCGCACATGTACCATAAAACCTAAAGTATAATAATAATAATAATAATAATAAAAGAAAAAAAAAAAAAAGAAAAAAGTTAACCCCTCCAGGGAAAGTGTGTGTGTACATGCCAAAGTATGTGCACATAGCTACATGCAAAGGGGAAAGCCTGGAAAGGAACAAAACCCACCCCTGAACACTAGTTACTTGTGGGGAAGGGGCAGGTGAAGCCAACTGTCAGCATTACTCACCTTTTCAACAGATGAGCTTGCATCAGTTTTGGCAATTTCTCATAAAAAGGCAATTTTCACTCCTTGTGTGATCACCCAGGTCCTGCAAAACTGAGCCACCAACAACCACCTGTACCACTTAACATGAAGCCAAATAATGGCTTCCATCAAAGCTCAGCCCTCCTACCCACCTCCCAGTCCTGTCCCATGCAGGGGGGTACTGGACTTCTGGGGTCCAGGGGTCCAGGTGAACTCAACCCACAGATTGTTGCTGAAACCACCATGCATCCAAGGGCATTTCCCCAACCTGGGCCATGTTCCCACTGCATAAATATGCCCATGCTTGTTCCCCTAGGACAGAGACTCCCTTTCCTTACAGTTGGAATGAGGGGTGAGGAGATTTCATGGTGTCCCGTACAGGTTGGATGTTAATCTGATGTGGTGCTCTTGGAGAAGCTTGCCTGAGTTAGGTGCTTTCTCAGCCTGTGGTCTGTGCTTCCCCTTCAAGCTGCAGAAGTCCCGGAAGGTAGTGCTAATGCAACCCCCTTTTACTGGTAAGCAGAGGTCAGGTGATCTGCAGCCAGCCAAGCAGCTGCTAAGTGGCCAACAGGCTGGATCAGCATCTCACTTGCAGAGGCTCTGTGTGGCTGCTGTGGCTGCCCTGAGACTCATTTTGCCTCCTCCTCCTCTTACCTCCACAGCTCTCCCAGCTTCTATCCACAGCTGTGCTCCAGGTGAGGAACATTTATCGATGCATCAATGTGCAACTACTTAGACTTCTGAATGCAGAAAGGCCCCTGATCCATGTTGTTTCCATATCCAAGCCCAAACTTGTCTAGAACTTCAGCAAATCCAAGCCTCCCTGAATTCCCTGCAAGACCAAACCGAGCCCTACAACCCCCACTACACTGGTTAGCTGCCAGCCTCTGCTCCCTTCTGGGCCCCTGTCTATATAGTTCTGAAGTCCTACAAGAATGGTGAGTTCCTAAGCCGACTATCACCCAAACAGGTAAACAACCAGGGGCCTCCAGGGGTAGAGAACATACCCAGAGAGGTTCTGCTGCCTGTAGACTTGATGTCTTTCCCCCACAACAAGCCATGCTTGCCAGGCTGGAAGGGGGGCTCCAATTACTTTGGAAATCTGGGCCTGTAGCTGGCTTATGGAAAAGAGGCCTGGAAAAGGACCAATCCTGTCCATGAAGCCCCCAGATGGAACCAGGTAATTGGGAAATACATGGGTACCAAGTCTGATCCACATTCAGACCCATTGGGAACTGCAGCAGTGACTTACCTTCTCTGCCACTCTGGGTGTACCACTCCAGGAGGAACATCTGACCCCATGTGTCAGTGGAGATACTAGATGTGGGCAGGTTCCAGTTGCTGCAGCTGAACCTTCCCAACCAGGTCCATGCAAAGACATTTCAGATGGGGGCAAACCTGGGTGGGCAAGGACACCCCTCAGAGAGTGAGAGCCACTGAGGAGGGCTGTCACAGAGACCCCTTTTCCTGCTCTGAGAACAGGTTAAGGGAGTATGTGGGACCTCTGCCACCTCCCAGCTGCTTCCAGGAGCCACTTCTTTCAAGATGAGGCACTCTCCTGCTTGCCTGTTCCCATTTGGCTGCAAAAGGCCATTGCCAACATTCAGTAAACAAAAAGAAAGGGGCCTCACCTGTTTTCTCTGACACACCTGGGGCAGGTGGGTAGGCCCAGGGGTCCTGTGGTAGAACCTGTACATCTTCCCACCCCCAGGCTATGCTGGCTTCATCTTATGTGTGTGATGAGGGTGGGGTGGGAATTGCCAAGAGGTAATTACACAGGCCACCGACAATTTCTACAAGAGCTAGGTAGAAGAGCGCTGTCTTGTCATGCTGCCCAGTACTCAGCTCACATACACATCTGTTGACAGCTTCCCCAAAGCAGGCTTTGAAGTCCAGGCTCCCCAAGAAGCCTGGGGTGGAGACTCTGCCAGGCTAAAAGACCTATCCCCAAAGGTGCCACCCTCACCAGTCTCATCCTGACAATCTTGGATTATTTTTGCCCTGAAGTTTTGGAGTGGGGGACAGAGAGACAGCAGACAGTGTGCATTAATCACCTTTCCAGAGAGCATCAGACCCCCAGACTGGGACAGGTAAGAACTCCACTCAGGTGTTTTTCTCACTGATTGCCACTTGGGGAAAGCAACACTTGTGAGCATCTGCCTGTCTCCCCAGGTCCTGTTCAGAAACTCTATCTGTGCCTTTGGAGAGACTGCCCCAAGCACACAGGCCCAGCAGCCACCATCTATGGCCCCCAGGACCTAATCACCTACATAGGGTTCAGTGCATGTGAGCAGACACTGGGCTTGATTCCTGCCCAACAGCTCATGCCAGATACCCCATGCCCACCTCATTAAGAGAATGAAGCCACATGTTCACACCCAGGCCGTCATGGTGATAGAGTGGCTGGGGTCCTACCTTCCCACCCTTCAATGCTGGTTCAGAATCAGCTGTCAGACCACATTCCTACCCTGAGGTGGGACTTTGGGACATTGTGCACCAGGGACACTGACCACTTTTAAAGTTCCAGAAACAGAGGGCCAGCTGTTTCCCTGGAAGTTTGTTACATGGGATAACCCAAGGCTTGCCTTCAGGAACGGGTTTCCCACCACATAGCTGCCCAAGTCCCGGCACATCCATAAGTTCATGTGAAGCCTTCCTGCCACATCCACAGCCCATGCCAACCCCTCCTGGAAACACTGGAATGCTTGTTCCTGGGCATGTGATAAGCCCAGACAGCTTCAGCCTTGCAGGACAACTAAGCACATCTGGCAGTAGTAGCCAGAGAGCCTATAGAAAGAAGTTAGAGATGAAACAAGATGTTATGAGAATACTTTACTAGGCAAAATCACATACCATAAAAATGCTTTAAAATGCATCAGAAGAAGATGAAAAGACACAAATGGACAATTGCATAGTGATACAGGGCTGTCAGAACACAATAAAGAATCCACATAGTTTCCATCCTTTACCCAAGAAAAGGAAAGTTCTAGGCCACCTCCTCCTCAGCACACTCCTCAAATTCTTCCTCCTCAGCCATGGCATCCTGGTACTGCTAGGTTTCCGGCACCAGGTCATTCATGTTGCTCTTGGCCTCAGTGAACTCTGTCTCATCCATGCTCTTGCCCATGTACCAGTGGAGGAAGACCTTGCACTTGAACATTGCTGTAACCTGTTCTGAGACATGCTTGAAGAGTTCCTGGATAGCCGTGCTGTTGCCCATGAAGGTGGCCAACACTTTTAGCCCCTGGGGTGGGATGTCACTGATGGCTGTTTTTTTTTGTTTTTTATTACTATTATACTTTAGGTTTTATGGTACATGTGTGCAATGTGCAGGTTAGTTACATATGTATACATGTTTTGGGGTAGCCAGTCAGCAAAGTAGCTGATGTTCTTATTTTGAATGTTGAACGTTTGTTCATCCACCCTCTTCATGGGCATGCAACCCCTGAAAATGGCAGCCACCATTAGGTAGTGCCCATGACTCGGGCAGCCATCATATTCTTAGCATCAAACATCTGCTGGGTAAGCTCAGCCACAGTCAGGGCCCGGTAATGCTGGCTGCCCTGGCTGGTCAGTGGGGCAAAGCCAGGCATGAAGAAATGCAGCCTGGGAAATGGGACCATGTTCACAGCCAGCTTCTGCAGGTCAGCATTCAGCTGACTGGGGAAGTACAGGCCCATGGTGACCCCACTCGTGGTAGCAGATAACAGGTGGTTCACATCACCATAGGTGGGTGTGGGCAGTTTTAGCGTTCTGGAATAGATGTCATATAGAGCTTCATTATCTAAGCAAAAGGTCTCATCTGCATTTTCTATGAGCTGGTGGACTGAGAGGGCGGCATTGTAGGTTCCACCACGGTGTCTGTCACCTTGGACTAGGGCAGGATGCTGAATGTGTTTATGATCCTCTCCGGACACTCCTCCTGGATCTTACTAATGAGAAGCGTATCCATCCCAGACCCAGTCCCCCCACCCAGGGAGTGGGTCAACTGGAAACCCTGCAGGCATTCACAGCTCTCACACTCCTTTCTGACAATGTCCATCACTGACTCCATCAGCTCCGCACCTTCTGTTTAGTGCCCCTTGGCCTTGTTTCCGGCCCCACACTGACCTGTAAGACAGTACAGTCAGTCACTTCATAGCCAGGTATACGGTCAACAGTGGTCACAACCACAATGCAAAATGGACCAAGTGTCACATGTAAGGTGAAAGCACCATTCATCCTGCAGGTGGGGCAAATGAAACACCCTACCCCAGAGTTACAGGACAGCAGCCTCCCCTGTTAGAAATTAAGTCAGGAGTCAAACCTCAGACATGCTAACAGACCTTACTGTAGGTGGCTCCTACCCATTTTCAGGGAAGACAGTAGCCACGGACTCAGCTCAGCTCCCTGCAGGGAGTTTACAACAGTAGCTTCTCACCTTAAAGAGACACCTGGGCCTTCCTCCCAAAGCCCATTTAGGAGAGGCAGATTGAGTGACTCTGAGGATAGGAAGATGTTCAGGAGCCTTAGCTCCACAGTTCCCACAGTGATGACATTTGGGAACTGCTAGATGAGCTGTCCTGGCTAAAGAGCCGCATGGCAGTCTTCACTCGCAGCTCAACAAAGATGAAGTCGTTGGCCTGAAGATCAACCCGAAGGGCCCCGAGCACACAGAGTCCATGATGCCCGGCTCCAGGTCCACAAGCACAGTGCAGGGCACATACCAGACCCCTGAGTGGGGCTGGAGGGTATTAGCAAGGGGAGGGCCACTCTTCCCAGGACAGCAATCAGAGGACTGGGTTCTCAACGCTGGCCTCATTGTAGTACATGTTGATGCGCTCCAGCTGCAGGTTGCTGTCCCTGTGGCAGGTGTCAGCAGAGTTGATAGGATGTTCATCAGAGATCACCCCCCCAGAACTGCAAGAGATTGGAGGGGCCAGACAGGCCAGGGCTGAGTCACTGAGGTCAGGAAGCCAGAGGCACCCCTGCCCCTCTCCTAGCTCCTCTACCACCCCCACCCTCATCCACACCAACATCCCTAGGCTGCCGTGTCCCTGGAGTCCACCTCGGCCGCCTCACCAGTCACCCAGTTCCACTGCATCCATGGCAGGGAGCCCAGGGTCTGCAATGCAGTGGCACCGCCCCTGCCACTGCCAGTGCCAACATCTTCCCTGGCCACCCAGCATGCCAGAGCTGGGACCTCAGAGCCCCAGATGCCAACCTTGGCACCGATCTGGTTCCTGCACTGCCGGGTCTGCATGAGCACAATCTCCCTCATGGCCAAGACGGTATTAGTGCAGCAGGAGAAATTTGAGAAGGAAGAGCTGATGTGCAACGACCCAGCCCACCCTCTGCCAAAGTTTAAATGGACCCTCACCTGCCTCCCTCAGCCTTGGATTGGGCTTCCAGAATAAGCAACAGCTTTACATCTGCACAGATGTACCCACCTGTGAATCCCTTGGAGTTGAACATCTGTTGGGGAACTCAGGTGGCCTTGCTGTGGTCCTTTGGATGTTGGGGAAATCTGGTCAGCTGGAGAACTTCCTCCCACATCTTTAGTTAGATTAAATCCGTAGCTGACATATAACTGAATTTTCCTCCCATGTGGGAAGAGAAGCCTCTTATTTCAATATTCGCAGAGTGCCTTGCAACTATCCTAGACTGATGACATATTTTTGTAATTGATGAGTCTTTTCATCTATTAGGAGATATGTGATTAGGAAAGGCCTTCCATATGTTGACTCAACAGGACTTAATTGTAAGTTTTACTTTGGAGCGGTTCAAACCCACAGTCAGCTATGGGTGTTAGAGATAGTCAGGCATCTGATTTAGCATGAGTCTTCTTTAGAGTAGGATTAGCCCTTTCACCTTTCCAGAGGACTGTGGTCTCTACACAGAGTGAAGGTAATACTGGATTCCTAAAGCTGAGGATAGGTGTTGGGATACACCTGAAAATGGACCATTGTCACTTTGCAGGCTTTTAGATTACCCAAACTGAGGAATTATTTCTTCTGGTAAACACTTTTCAGATGGGGTGGGGAATGCCTCGATCTATCCAGTGAAGGTATCAGTAAGCATTAGCAAATATTTGAATCACCTGCAGGAAGGCATCAGAGTAAATCTGAGTTGCCAGTTCTCACCTGGATAGATTCCTCAATGTTGGACAGGCTTGACTGGAGAAGGAGAAAATTGCTGGCCACTTGGGTCACGTCAGCAACAGAGCTCACAGGGCTGAGTCACCTGTTTTATTGTCTTGAAAAGATTTACCCCAATAAACAAATGAGACATTAACAAAAACAAAGAATCTCTTCTAGGGTGAAAAGAACCATGAAAGTGCTGAATTATATTCCTATGATTGATATTTGGCATTAGTAATTTATTACCATCATTCAGACAGCCAGAGAGGCCCTGGACTGAATTGCAATACCTGGCCCAATTTTGTACTTCTTCAGAGTATTCTGACACAGTTGTATGTATGCTGACCAGCATGCCCATAGCTTAATTGGCCCTTTCAGTGCATGGGCCTTGGCTGGGGCATCTACTAGGGCACTTCCTTTTACATAATCAGTCTCTCTTTTGATGTCCTCTGCAATTAATTATAGTCAGTTTTGGCAGCAAAACAGCATTCTAACAAGCTAAAAATCTGAATGATGTTTTATGGAAAAGCCCTTGGGGTCAGGAGTCCTTACCCATTCCAAACTGCAGCATTAGAATGAAGCACTAAAAGATCATACTTGGAATCAGTGTAAATGTTAATGTTTAAATCCTTTCCCAACTGCAGGGGCCTAGTAAGTTCAATTAACTCAGCTTTCTGAGCTGAGGTAGAGGGTAGCAATGCTTGTGCCTTGATTCTCTTGTGCTAATGAGTATATCTAGCTCTTCTGTTTTCCTGATGTATAAAAGAACTTGCATCTGTTAACCACTCTGCCTTGGGATGGTCAAGGGGCTCATCTCTCTTAAGTCTGGTCTTCTAGAATAAATCTGTTTTATAACCTGTGACATGCTTTGGCTGTGTCCCCAGTCAAATATTATCTTGAATTGTAGCTCCCGTAATTCCCATGTATCATGAGAGTGGCCCAGGGGGAGGTAATTGAATCGGGGGATGGGTCTTTCTCATGCTGTTCTCATGACAGTGAATAAGCCTCATGAGAGCTAATGGTTTATTTATTTATTCAATTTATTTATTTATTTATTTATTCTTGATACATAGTCTTTCTCTGTGGCCCAGGCTACAACACAAGAGCATGATCTCGGCTGCCTGCAACTTCTACTCCTGAGTTCCAGCTATTCTCCTAACTCAGCCTCCTGAGTAGCTGAGATTACAAGTACCCACCACCATGCCTGGCTAATTTTTGTAGTTTTAGTACAGATGGGCTTTCACCATGTGGGCCAGGCTGGTCTCAAACTCCTTACCTCAGGTGATCCACCACCTTGGACTCCCAAAATGATGGGATTACAGCTGGTGGCTTTATAAAAGGGAGTTTCCCTACACAATCTCTTTTGCCTGCTGCATGTAAGAGATGTGACTTTGCTCCTCATTTGCCTTCTGCCATGAGTGTGAGGCCTCCCCAATCATGTAGAACTGTGAGTCAATTAAACCTCTTTTCTTTATAAATTACCCAGCCTCAGATATGCCTTTACTAGCAGCATGAAAATAGGCTAATACAACCTGTATGCCAGAAAGGCTGGGCGCATCTGTGGACTCTGGCTGATAAGTAGCTGCATTTATGGTTTGGCAGTCTTTAAGAGTTATGTCTGGAGTGTCTAGCAATTAGGCCTGATACATTCATAAATATTCTCCTATTATCCACTGGTGCCATTTATCTTCTAGGAAGACCTTCTCTTGGTGTGGGGTCAAAAACCTGTAGGTGCTGTCCTAATGTTAGTTTATTAGTTTTGCCTACTAGAAAAGTTGTAGCAGCAATAGCTCTAAGACATCAAGACCACCCTGAGCCCACCTGGTCTATCTGCTTAGAAAATTAGGCTACTGGCCTTGGAATATTCCCCAGTTTTGTGACAAGGTTACCAAAGGCGTATGCCTTGCTTTTTGGCCACATAAAGAACAAATGGTTGATCCAACTTAGGGACTCCCACAGCTGCAGCAGAGTCCAATTTCTTCTTAAGAGTATTGAAGCTTTGCCTATATGTCTAATTGCATTCTAGGAGTTCTAAATCTTTCCCTTTAGTGTATCATATAAGGATTGGCTACATGTCCAAGTCTGGGTACCCATAGGCAGTAGTATCCAGCCATCTCCTAAAAAAGCCCACAGTCATTTCTTGGATTGGGACCCTCACATGACTAAAATAACTTTTTTATCTTCTAGGGATGTTGATCAGTTCCAAAGGTTAAGACAGATTCCAAATATTAAAGTCTTTCAGTCAAAATCTGAGGCCTGTGTAGTGATACTTTATATCTACAAATTCCCAGGAAATTTACCAATTTAACGGTATTGTTATTTGGGTCTTCTTTAGGTGGGCTAACAATGAGCAAGTCACCTATATACTGAATAATTGTGTCCCTTCCCAATTGGTGATTTCTTAAGTCCTTAGCTAAAGCATTTTCTAATAAGTGGAGGCTATCCCAGAACCCTTCAGAGATGCCTATCTAGGTTAATTTTGAGGCTGAATGCACATATGGATCAGTCCATTCAAAGACAAACATATTGTAAAACTGGATGCACAGAAATGCAAAAAAATGCATCTTTCAGGTTTAAGAAGGTAAACCAGCTAGCTTCCCCTGGGACTTGGGTAAATATTGGGGGACAATGAGGTGTATGGAGACAACTGCATTTATTAATGCTCTAAGGTTTCTGACAAATCTGTACTTTCCATTAGACTTTTCATCTGGTAACATGCAAGTATTGTAAGGAGACGCTCATGGCCTTAATAACTCATATGGCAGTAATATGGAAATAAGGGTTTGAATTTCCGCTCATGCTTCTTGCCTTAAAATGCATTGTTTCTTCTGAGGGTGAGGAGCACTAAACTGAAGTTGGATTTGAATGTGGGAGGTATTTAGTGCATTTCTCAGAGCCTGTGTGGCCCAAACCTCAGGATTTACTTGAGACAACACCTCAGGTGGTAAATGTGACAGCTCATTCTCAACTTATTTTTCCCCTGAGGTGTCAGGAACACAAGTAACACTTTCTCTGCTTTATGATCTGTGAAGGTGACCATGACTTGGTCTCCTGAGTCAATAAACCTCTGCCCAGTAAGAGGTCAGGCCTTCAGACATTACTAAAAAGGCAGGTGAGAAACACAGAGGCCCTGGAGGACAACATAGAAGATAAGAAAAGCAGTGTTGTTGGGCTTGTCCATCATGAGAAGACAGGAGCCAATTGTATTGAATCAGGATGGAGTCATCTGTTCCCATACCTAATAAGAAGTTAACAATCCTACCTTCCACTTCAAGAGCCAGCTGAGGATCTTCCATCTCTCAATAGCTAATAGTCCAATGAGATCAGAGGCAGGAAGTATCAGGCCCTACCCCTTTTGGATCTGCTGGGCGCTGATGATGACTCCCTTGGAAGCACAGTGCATTTCCTTTGGCAGTGGCTGACCATCTTACAGAAGACACATTGATTTATATCCAAGGCACAGTGGGCCAGAGGCACAGACTGGGACTTTCACCTTCTCACTTCCTCTGTGAGGGCCAGGGGTAAAGGGGGCTGCCTCTGAAGGGGTGCAGAGCACAAGGTTGCAGCTAGAAGCTGGGCCTCTTGGGAGGTTTGCTTTGTTTTGTTTTCTCTGCCTTATTCCTGTGACAGGAAAACTGCAAAAGCCAAGTCTAAAAGCTGACTCATGGGAGTCTGGGTCCCTAAGCATTCCCTAAGGCTGCTTTCAGCAGCTTTCTGCAGATATCAGAAGCAGACTGGGCTATAAAATAAACTCCTAGCAATGCCGCAATGCCTGTCCCTCCTTGGAGTCAGGAGCAGTGTTAGTGTATTTCCTCAAGGTCTAAATTATCCACCCTTGTAATAAGGCTAGGTTTTCATTTTCTCCCTGAGTAATTTTCCAGACTTTATAAAAATTAAAACGTTGTATCATGCTTTTTTTATTCCTTCAAGGAGTCAAATGACCATAATTTTTTCTCTCTATATCCCACTTTCTTCCTAATTCATTTCTCTTTTCTAGATCCTAATTCTCTTTTGGGTCCTGCTCAGGCACTGCTGTGCCTCCTACGTGATAGGTGCCATGTGCCTGGTTGCAGGCTGCCACTCTATTAGCATGTGCACTAGCCACTCCCATAATACATTGCTTTTCTATCATACAGCAGGTAAACATAAATGTATGCAAATCTTGCATGGTCAGATAATACATCAAGGTTAGCCTCTTAAATTTGTCTGTGAATTTTCCTGTAACCTCTGAAAGCTGTTTCAGTTTTTCCTTGCATGTGGGTGATTCAGACATAGAAAAGGGTACATATACCTATATAGTGTCCCGATCATCATTTGCCACTTCCCAGAGAGGGCAAAGATTCAACTTTGCCAGCTGATAAGAGACCCAGGACATGTTGTTCTGGTGAAGCTCAGGTGTTTTGGGGTATGCATGTAAGACAGGACTGGAAGGGCAGGGAAAAGATGATGTCTGGACAGTAGATTACCCTGGAAAACTAGAAGGAATTAATAACATGTTGCACACCTCACCAGAACTAGAAGGAGTCTGACTGTGTTCTTGTGTGGTGCTAGGACTGACAGTGGAGAGTTCAGCCTCAGCTAAGAAAAGCCTAATATTAAGAGGTACTTGCATTAAAGGTAATCTATTATGTGCTGTCCATCTTTTGTCTTTTTTTCCATCCAACATATACAAGCCAATTTTAAGTTTTTATCCTGACCAAGCATCAGAGAAGCCTGTGTATAATGTATTTCCTCCCATTTAGTTTCTCTTTTATAAAACAAATTAAGCTGCAAAAAAAGGAGTCAGACCAAACAGGGAAAATAGGAAGGCTGTAACTTGTATATTGAAATGTATTAGTCCATTTTCACACTGCTATGACAAAACTGACACACTTTCAGGGAAAAAGTGACATGCTGGGTTTAGAAAGTAGGATCCAGCTGCCCTATATCAGCTCTTCAAAGATGACCTTATGCTTAAGAAATAAGAGAAAACTGTTAAGAAAAAGTCTCATGTTTTCCAACTTGATGCTAATTGTTTGCAGAGGGCTGTCATAAAAGAGATTGTCACTAAACAGGCATATCTGATCTCATCATGTAGGAGTCTTGTATGGCCATAAATATTCTGCAACTGTAATTTGTGGCCAGCTTAAAAATGTGGCTATTTTAAGACCATAAATATTAACCTTCTAGATGCCTTGTGATTACCTAGCTACTTATATTAAGATAGGGTATTCTAGTCATGTTTATTAAATTAGAAGCTTGGTAACCATGACTACTTCTAACAGCAAGTCTACTGCTCAAGGATAAATTTTATTTCTCAGGAATTTTGTGCATTTTGTTTGATGGAATTTGATGTGTTTACTAAAATAGCAGAAAAGTGTGAAATTAGTACTCAAGGATTTCTCAGGATTGGATATAAAGTAAACAAAATGATTATAGCTAATACACAACTTGATACCATTGATATTCAAAAGAAATTTTGTTTGAAACATGATATTTTTTAAATTAATTTATTAATTATTATTGTTATTATTTTGAGACAGAGTCTTTCTCTGTTCCCAGGTTGGAGTGCAGTGCACCATCCTGGCTCACTGAAACCTCTGTCTCCCAGGTTCAATTCATTCCTCTGCCTCAGCCTCTCAATTAGCTGCAATTACAGGCCTGCATCACCATACCCAGTTAATTTTTGTATCTTTAGTAGAGATGGGGTTTGACTCTGTTGGCCGGGCTGGTCTCAAACACCTGACAGCAAGTGATCTGTCCATGTTGGCCTCCCAAATTACTGGGATTGCAGGCCTGAGCCACCCCTTCCAGCCACAATGAGATTTTTCAGTAATTCTAACTGATTTTCTGCAGGGAGCTGAACAAATTCAACAGATCATGGGCCTAAAGTAGGAGAAGACTGAGGACAAACTCTGGAACACATGTGATTAAATTAAGTATAATTGAAACCAAATAAAATTTAATAAGGCTGTACCTTTTAGTTTCAAGATGTTTCCATCATTTTGAAATGTGTTATTCAGCGGAAAAGAAAAATAATGTTTACCACCAGGGTAAAGAATAGGGTTCCCTGCAGGGATTGATTGACTGAGAACTATGGCTCAGGATTAAAAATTATTTTTTCCACTTATAAACTAAAAATTAATTTTTAAGCCTCTGTTGAGCAAATAGACCCCTCTTCTTGGATAACGACCTTCCAAAGTTAACCTGAAAAGCTAGTTCAAGCCATGGGTCACACATAACTCATTATACTCTCCTCCCTTTGGTTTTAAATTTAATTTTAATTTTTAATTTATTTTTGTGGGTAGACAGTTGGTGTAGGTATTTATAGGGGTATATGGCATACTTTGATACAGGCATGCAATGAGTAATACATAATAAATAAAATGTGGTATCTATCCCCTTGAGCATTTATAGCTTGTGTTATAAGGAATCCAGTTATACTCTTTTAGTTTTTATAAAATGTATAGTTAAATTATTTTTACTATAATCACCCAGTTGTGTTATCAAATACTGTCTTATTCATTCTTTCTAATAATTTTTGTACCCATTTAGCATCCCCACTATCCTTCTTTTCCCCCACTGCCCTTCCCAGCCTCAGGTAACCACCCTTATACTCCCTATCTGTATGACATCAATCGTTTCGAATTTTAGCACTCACAAATAAGTGAGAACATGTGACATTTGTTTTTCTGTGCCTGACTTATTTCACTTAACATAAAGACTTTCAGTTTCCTTTATGTTATTGCAAAAGACAGACTCTCATTCTTTCTTATTGCTGAATAGTACTCCATTGTGTATATCTACCACATTTTCTCTATCCAGTCATCTGTTGATTGACATTTAGGTTTCTTCCAAATCTTAGCTATTACCAGCATTTGTTTTTGACTGACTTCTGGAGAAAAGCCACCTTAACTGATGTGAAATGATATCTCACGTTAGGTTTGATTTGCATTTATATAATGATAAGTAATGTGGAGCACCTTTTCATTTGCCTGTTTGCCATTCGTATGTCTTCTTTTCATGAATGTCTATTTAAAATTTTGTCCACTCTTTCATTAGATTACTACATTTTTTTCTTTAGAATTTTTTGAACTCAATATAATGTAGTGTATTAGTCTGTTTCTGCATTGCTATTAAAAAACAGGGACTGGGTTGTTTATTATTCTATTTATTTATTGAGATGAAGTCTTTCTCTATCACCCAGGCTGGAGTGCAGTGGCATGATCTTGCCTCACTGTAACCTCCCCCTCCGGGGTTCAAGCAATTATCTTCCTCAGCCTCCTGAGGAGCTGGGATTACAGGCACCAGCCACCATGCCCAGCTAATTTTTGTATTTTTAGTAGAGACTGTGTTTAACCATCTTGACCAGGCTGGTCTTGAACCCCTGACCTCGTGATCCACCGACCTCAGCCTCCGAAAATGCTGGGATTATAGGCGTGAGCCACTGTGGCTGGCGACACTGGGTAATTTTTAAGGAAATAAGTTGAATTGACTCACATGGCTGGGGAGGCCTCAGGAGGCTTACCATCATGGCAGAGAGGGAAGCAGGCCCCTGTTACAGGACAGCAGGTGAGATGACATGTATGTGAAGCAAAGGGGGAAGAGCCCCTTATAAAACCATCAGATCTCATGAGAACTCATTATCAGAAGAACAGCATGGGGAAATCACCTCCATGATCCAATCACCTTCTACCAGGTCGCTCCCTCAGCACCTGGGGATTACAATTCAATGTGAGATTTGGGTGGGGACAAAAAGCCTAACCATACCATGTAGTTATAAATTGCTTTTCAGATGGGTAATTTACAAATGTTTCCTCCCATTCTGTGGGTTTTCTCCTCACTTTGTTTATTGTTTGCTTCACTTTAAAAAAGCTTCCTGACTTGCTGTAATTCCATTTGTCCATGTGTGCTTTGGTTGTGCTTATGGGGCATTATTTAATAAATTTTTGCCCAAACCAATACCTTAAAGAGTTTCCCCAATATTTTTGGAAAACTTTGATAGTTTGAATTGTTAGGTGTTTGTCTTTAATTCATTTTAATTTGATTTTTTATGTGGCAAGAAGTATGTTCTAGTTTCATTCTTCTGCCTATGGCTTGCCAGTTTTCCCAGCCCTAGTTATTACAGAAACTGTCTTATGTTTTGTTGTATGTTCTTGGAACTTTTGTTGAAAATAAGTTTAGTTTTGTTGAATGAGTTTGTCTCTAAGTTGTCTATTTCATTCCATTTTTCTTTATGTCTGTTTTTATTCTAGCCTCATGCTGTTTTAATTACTATAGATTGATGGCATAATTTAAAACCAGGTAATGGGATTCCTCCACTTTTGTTTTTTATACTCAGCATAACTTTGACTATTATGGTGTTTTGTGGTTCCATATACATTTCAGAATTTTTTTCCATTTCTGTGAGGAATGTCATTGTTATTAAATAGAGATGGCATGAAATGTGTAGATTGCTTTGGATTGTATGGACATTTTTAAAAATGCTGATTCTTCCAATCTGTCAACAAATAAATATCTTTCCATTTTTTGTGTCCTCTTTCATTTATTTTATCAGTGTTTTACAGTTTTAATTGTTGAGAACTTTTATTTCTTTGGTTAATTCCCACAGATTTTGTTTTATTTGTGCCTACTGCAAATAGGATTACTTTTTTAAATTCTTTTTCAGTTTTTTGATGGTTGGCATATAGAAATCCTACTGATTTGTATGTGTTGAGTTTGTATTCTGCAAATTTACTCAAGTTATCACTTCTAACAGTTTTTTGGTGGATATATTAGGTCATTCTCACAGTGCTATAAAATTAATCGGTGACTGGTTAGTTTATAAAGAAAATAGGTTTAATTGGCTCATGTTCCTACAGGCTGTATAGAAAGCACAGCCCTGGCTTCTGCCTCTGGGGAAGCCTCTGACAACTGACAATCAAAGTGAAGAAAAAATCTTGTGCTTGCATATCACATGGTAAGTTCAAGGGCGAAGGGAAAGTGCTACACACTTGTAGATGACCAGTTCTCATGAAAACTTACTGTTGTGGGAATGGCACCAAAGCAAATGATGCCAAACTCTTCATGGAAATCCTGCCCTCACAATTCAATCACCTCCCCACTAGGCCCACTTCCAACATTAAGGATTAAATTTCAATATAAGATTTTGGTGGGAACACACACCCAAACTATCTCATTTTGCCCCTTGCCATTCCATATCTCATATCCTTCTCATATTTCAAAATACAATCATGATTTCCCAATAATCCCCAAAGTCTTAACTCACTTCAACCTTAACTCAAAAGCAAAAAGTCTCATCTAAGAGAAAGCTAGTTCCTTCCTACTATAAGCCTATAAAATAAAAACAAGTTAGGTACTTCCAAGATAAAAATTGGGCATAGGCATTGGGTAAATACTCCTATTCTAACAGGAAGAAATAAGTTAAAAGAAAGGTGCCACAGGACCCATGCATGTCTGAAACCCAGAATGGGAGTTATTGAATTGTAAGGCTCCAAAATAATTATTTTTGACTCTATGTCTCATTTCCAGGACACACTAATGCTTTGGGAAGTTTCAACCTTGTGTCTTTGCATGGTTGAGCCCCCACAGCTGATCTCACAGGCTGGTATTGTGTGCCTCTGGCTTTTCCAGGTGTAAGGTGAAAGCTGTAGCTAGATCTACCATTCCGGGGCCTGGTGGACAGTGGTCCTCTCCTCACAGATCTACTAGGTCATGCCCCAGTAGGGAGTCCACATGGAGACTGTAACCCCACATTTCTTCTCTGCATTCTTTTAGTAGAGGTTCTCCATGAGGGCTCCACCCCTGCAACATGCTTCTGCCTGCACACCCTGGCTTTTTCATACATCCTTCGAAATAAAGGTGGAAGCTCCAAATTCTCAACTCTTTCATTTTGTACACCCACAGGCCTAACACCACATGAAAGCTACCAAGGCTTATGGCTTGCACCCTCTGAAGCAGTGACTATAGTTGTAACTGGGCCAACTTGAGCTACACCTGGAGTGAGCAGTGGCCAGGATGCAGGGAGCCATGTTCCAAGGCGACCCAAGGCAGATGGTGTGCTGGGTCTGATCTCAGAAACTATTCTCTTCTTTTAGGCCCTAGGGTCTGTGATGGGGGGTTGCCTTTTAGATTTCTATAATGCTTTCAATTCCTCTTTCCCATTGTCTTGGCTATCAACACTTGCTTTTTTTTTAGTTTATACAAATATCTCTAACAAGTGGTTCCTCCATAGCCTGCTTGAGTTCCTGTCTTATAAAATCTATTTATTTTTCTACCACATAACTAGACTGCAAAGTTCTCAAGTTTTACACTATGCTTCCCTCATAAGTATAAGTTATAACTTTTTTTTTTTTCTCTAACGTGTGAGCATAGGTTGATGGAAGCAGCCAGGCCACATCTTGAATGCTTTGCTGCTTAGACATTTTTCCAACAGAAACCCTAAATCATCACTTTCAAATTCAAACTTATGTATATCCCTAGGGCATGACAGACATTCAGCCAACCATTTTGCTAAGATGATATGCCTTAACTTTTGCTTCAATCCTAATAAGTTTCTAATTTTCATCTGAGAATGCCTCAGCCGAGCCTTCACTGTCCAGATCACTATCAGCATTATGGTCACAGCCATACAACCAGTCTCTAAGAAAATCTCAACTTTCCCTCATTTTTCTGGCTTCTTCTGTGTCCTATAAACTCCTCCAACCTTTGCCTGTTTATCCAATAACAAAGTTAATTCCACATTTTCAGGTATTCTTATAACAATTTTCTAAAATTTGGTGCCAATTTTCTGTATTTATCTATTTTTGCATCACTATAAATACCTGAGACTGGATAATTTATTTTTAGAAAAGGAGGTTTAAGTGGCTCATGACTACAGGCTGTAGAGAAGATATAGCACTAGCATACACTTCTGGGAAGGCCTCTGGAATTTTACAATCATGGCAGAAGTTGAAGCAGAATCTTGCAATCTTGCACATCACAGAGCAAAAAGTAGGAGCAAAAAAAAAGAGAGGTGAGTTGTTACGCAATTTTAAATAACCAAATCTTATGGGAACTCACTCACTATCAGGAAGATAGTACCAAATGGGATGGTGCTAAGCCACTTTTGAGTAATCCACCCCAATGGTTAAATCACCTTTCATCAGGCCCACCTCCAACATTGAGAATTACATTTAAAATGAGATTTGGGGGAGGATACATATTCAAACTCTATTAGAGGAGTCTTTATGTTTTTTCAAATATAAAATTATATCATTGGCAAAAAAGATAATTTGACTTCTTTTCCAACTGGGATGGCTTTTATTACTTTCTCTTGTCTTATTGCTCCAGATAGGACTTTCAGAATTATGTTGAATAACCATGATAAAAGCAGATATTCTTGTCATCTTCCAGATTTTAGAGGAAAGGCTTTTAGTTTTTCCCCACCTAGTATGATACTAGCTGTGTGTCTGTCATGTGTAACTTTTATTATGTTGAGGTATCATTCCATACCCAGTTTTCAAAGAGCTTTTAATGATTAAGGAATATTAAATTTTATCAGATAATTTTTAGCATACTTGAAGTGATTATATGGGTTTTGTCCCTCATTTTATTTATTTATTTTTTTTATGAAGTCTCCCTCTGTCACCCAGGCTGGAGTGCAATGGTGTGAACTTGACTTACAGCAAACTCCGCCTCCCAGGTACAAGTGATTCTCCTCCCTCAGCCTCCTGAGTAGCTGGAATTACAGGTGCACACCATGGCGCCTGGCTAATTTTTTGCATTTTTAGTAGAGATGGGGTTTCGCAATCTTTGCCAGTCTGGTTTTGAACTCCTGACCTCAGGTGATTCACCCACCTTGGCTTCCCAAAGTGCTTGGATTACAAGCATGAGCCACTGCACCTGGTGCCTTCATTCTGTTCATATGATATATCACATTGATTGATTTGCATGTTGTACCATCCTTGCATCTCTGGGATAAATCCCATTTGTCCATTATGAATTATTTATTTATGTATTGTTTAACTCAGTTTGATAGTACTTTTTGCAAGTTTTTGCATCAGTATTCCCAGATATGGGCCTGTAGTTTGCTTTTTTAATGTTTCTTTGTCTGGTTTTGATATCAGTTTAATACTAGCCTCAAAGAATGAGTTTGAAAATGTTCTTTCCTTCTCTATTTTATATCTGGTCCTACAGACTTTTTATTATGGATTTAATTTTGTTATTTATTATTGGTCTGTTCAGGTTTTTGATTTTTTCCTAGTTCAATCTTGGTAAGTTTTGTGTGTCTAAGAATTAATTACCTCTAGGTTTTCTAATTTGTTGGCATACAATTTCTCACATTAGCCACTAATGATCCTTGATTTTCTGAAGTGTTACTTGTAATGTCTCCCTTTTCAACTCTGATTTTATTAATTTCTATCTTCTCAGTTCTTCAGTTCACCTGTCTAAATATTTGTCAATTGTTTTACTTTTCAAAAAAATCAACATTTTGTTTCATTGATCTTTTGCATTGTTTTCTTCATTTTAACTTTATTTCCACTCTAATATTTATTATTTATTTTCTTCTAATTTTGAGTTTGGTTTGTCCTTTTTATTCTATTTAATTAAGATGTATTGTTAGGTTATTTATTGAAGGTTTTCTGTTTTTTATATATGCACTTATAGTTTTAAATTTTCCTTTTATATTAGTAACTCTTTTACTATATTCCATAGGTTTTGCTATGCTGTTTCCATTATCATTTATTTCAAGAAATTTTTCTATTTTCTTTTTAACTTTTTTATTGACCTACTGATTATTCAGAGCATATTGCTTAATTTTCAAGTGTTTGTGGAGTTTCTGAAATTCATTTTTTAATTGATTTCTAGTTTTATTCCATTGTGGTCAGAGAAAATGCTTGATATTACTTTAATTTTTTGAATGTTTTTAGACATGTTACTTAACATATGATCTATCCTTGAGAGTGAACCACGTACTGAGGGAAGAATGTGTATTGTGTAGCTGGTGGATGAAATTTTCTGTAAATATCTATTTAAGTTCATTTGTTTTATAGTGCAGATTAAGTCTGGTGTTTCTTTGTTGATTTTCTGTCTGGAATATCTATCCAATGACTAAAGTGGGATGTTGAAGTGTCCAGCCATTATTGTATTGAGGTCTCTTTCTTTAGCTCTTATAATATTTGCTTCATTTATATAGGTGCTTTAGTGTTGGGTGCATATATATTTCCAATTATTATATCCTCTCGATAAATTGATCTCTTTATTATTATATAATGACCTTCTTAATCTCTTCCTACAGTCTTTTGTTGAAACCTATTTTTGTCTGGTGTAAGCATAGCTATTTCTACTTTTTTCTTTTTTTTTTTTTTGGTTTCTATTGGCATGGAGTAACTTTGGCCATCCTGTTATTTTCAGTCTAAATGTATCTTTATAGGTAAGGTATGTTTCTTTTTAGGTCTCAGATTACTTTCTTGCTACTCTATCCTTTCATCCATTATTTGTCTTTTGATTGGAGTATTTAGTTCATTTACATTCAATGTTAGCATTGATAAGCACTTACTCCTGCCATTTAGTTATTTGTTTTCTGATTGATTTTTCTTCTCTCGTCCTTTTCTCTCTTCCAGTCTTCCTTTTAGTGAAGGTGATTTCTCCTGTAATATAATCTAATTTCTTCCTTTTTACTTTTTGTACATCTGTGATATGATTTTGATTTGAAATTACCATAACACTTGAAAGTAATATCTTATAACACATCATTTTAGAGTGTGAACAATTTTACACTGATTGCATAAGCAAAGAAACAAGCAGAGCAACTAACAAAAACTCTACACTTTAATTTCATTGCCATTCTTTTAAACTTTTTGTTGTTTCTCTTCATTCCCGGTTTTACTGTCTACATCTTGGAAATGCGTTGTAGTTATTTTTGTAATTGGTTTATTGTTTACTGTTTCTATTTGAGATTTTTGCACACCATTATTACCATGTTATAATATTCTGTGTTGTTCCTTGTGCTATTACTAGTGAGTTTTATACCTTCAGATGATTTCTTATTGCTCATTCACTTTTTTTCTTTCAGGTTAAGAACTCTCTTTAGCATTTCTTGTAGGACATGTCTGGTGTTAATGAAATCCCTCAGTTTTTGTTTGTCTGGAAAAGTTCTTATTTCTCCATCAAGTTTAAAGGATATTTTTGCCAGACATATTATTCTAAAGTAAAAGCCTTTTTCTTTTTCAGCTTTTTTAACATGTCATGCCATTCTCTCAGCCTGTAAATTTTCCCCTGAAAGGTCTGCTGTCAGATCTACTGAAGTTCCACTGAATGTTATTTGTTTCTCTTCTCTTGCTGCTTTTAGATTCATCTATTTATCCTTAACTTTTGGGAGTTCAGTTAAGTGCCTTGCAGTTGTCTTCTTTAGGCTAAATCTGCTTGATGTTCTGTAACTTTCTTGTACTCAAATGTTGATATCGAATGTTGCAGAATTGTTTAATATTATTTAACACATTTCTTTTAAAAAAGTTTAACTCATCTCTTTTTCTATCTCCTCTTTAAGGCCAATAACTCTTAGATTTGCTATTTTGAGGCTAATTTTTACATTTTCTAGGCACGCTTTATTTTATATTCTTTTTTTGTCTCCTCTGACTTTATATTTTCCAATAGTCTGTCTTCAAGTTCACTAAATCTATCTTCTTCTTGATCAATTCTTTTAAGTAATTCTTCAGTATGACAATTGCATTTTAACTTCAATTTTTTTGCTTTATTCTTTTTATTTCAATTTCATTGTTAAATTTATCTGATAGAATTTTGAATTTTTCTCTGTATTATATTGCATTTCTTTGAATTACCTCAACTAGCTATTTTGGATTTCCTGTATGAAAGGTCATATATCTCTGTTTTTCCAGGATACATCACTGGAAACCTATTTAGCTTGTTTGGTGAGGCCGTGTTTTCCTGGATGGTCTTGATACTTGTAGATGTTCATCTATATCTGGGCACAGAAGAGTTGCCTATTGTAGTCTTCAAAGTCTGGGCTTGTTTGTGCTCATTATTTTTGGGAACACTTTCCAGGTATTCAGAGACTTGGGTCCCAACCCAATAACACAGTAGTTTATGTAAACACATAAAGGTATGGCATTGGTGGCCTTGGATTAACATCAGGAAAAATTATCTTGATTTATCAAGTGAAGTCTCTTGCTCTCTTCATTTACTTTCTCTCAAACCAGCAGAGTCTCTCTTTCTCTGTGCTGAGGCATGTGGAACTAGTGTTGGGGTAACATAAGAACCCTTTTGGCCTCCAGCACTGAGACCGTGCTGGTTCACATCTCAGGTAGGCACAGAACTTAGTCTCACCCAAGGCCCACTGTAACCACTAATTAGCTACCATATAAGGTTACTCAAAGCCCTAGGACTCTATGATTAATAGATGGCAAAGTCAGCCAGGTTTTTGTCTCTGCTTATAGGGTGGCAAGTTCTCCGTAGCCATGAGTGGGTCCATAGATGCTAGGGAGCTGGAGATTAAAGTATAGAATCTTCACAATTTACCTGCTCTTCTATTTTGCTGTAGCTAACCAGACATTTAGGGCATAAAACATAGTATTTTCTAACCTTCTTTCCTCTGTCTGCAGGCAGAGGAGCCTCTTCTATGACTGCCAACATCACTGGCCCATAGGAGGTTTCTGCCAAATCATCATCAATTTCTCACTTAAAGACCAATACTCTTTAGTTAGCTTGTGATAAATTCTGCAATGCCTGGGACTCAACCTTTGGCCCAGAGCAAGTACAGAAATGCTGACTAAGACCCTAGGTCTGGACTCAGGGACTCTAAGAATCTGCTTGGTGCTCTACCCCACTGTGGCTGAGCTGGTATATGAGGTGCAACACAGAGTTCCCTTTACTTTCCCCCCTGCTCTTCTCAAACAGAAGAAGTCTTTCACCATAGCTACCACATCTGGAAATGTGCTGGGTCACACCAGAAGTTAGCACTTCTCAGAGCCCAGTACTCATGGTGTATTACCTGGGTATCACTGTTTTTTATTCTGGGTACAGAGATTCTTTAGTCAGCAGGTGATGCATTCTGCCAGGTCTTTACTGACATGGCAGCACTGACTTTAATGTTAAGTCCTTCAGTCACTGTGTTTTCCCCCTCCCAAATTCACAAGTTTCTCTGTGTTGTGCAGCTGCTGCTGGGTGGGGGGTGGGGGAGTGGTGTTGTGAGCTCTCCCTTAGCTGCTCTGGCTGGTGTCTCAGTAGGACACATTCTCCCCAACCTCCACATTCCACTCACTCCCAGCCCAGCTCCGCAGTATGACTAGCCTAATAATTGAAGTCCTCGTGGCCCAGACTGCCCCTTAAGTTCTCTTAGGATCCAAAAGCTCTTCAACTCATGTGGCAAGGCTTGTAAAGACTCAAGGTGCCCACCCTGAGATGGGAGATTTTTATCTCACTAGGGCCAATCAAAATGCTCTCTATTGGCAGATGTCAGCTGAGTACAATCTGGGTCTGCTTTTTACTATGACAGGGTAGTACTGAGTTTATTGCAAAGCCTCACAAACTGTGCTCTCCCTCTCCCAAATATACAATCTCTGCAACATTTGGCCACTACTGGTGGTTGAAAAAGAGGTGGCATCAGTGTTTTTAGACTGTAATTTTTTTGTCTTCTCCAATGTCTCTTTCAGTGATATGAAGTTAATACCAGGTACTGTGATTGCTTACCTAATGTTTGGTCCCTTTTATAGTGCTTCTTGAATATAGTAAATTGTGAAAATTTGGTGTTTTAGTATGGGGGAAGAGTGGTGTAGTCTTATATTCTGCCTCCTTACTCTGTCTCTGCCTTAAATTTTTTAGATTCAGGAAGTATGTTTGCAGGTTCGTTACATGGTTATATAGTGTAATGCTGAGCTACGTGGGATATTATTGATCCCATCCTCAAGGTAATGAGCATAGTACCCATCGTTTCTCACCCCCTGCACTCCTCCTTCCATCCTTCATCTAGCAGTTCTCACTGTCTGTCATTGACATCTTTATATTCATGTTTAGAATCCACTTATAGACAAGAACATGTGGTACTTGGTTTTCTGTTCCTGCATTAATTTTCTTAGGATAATGACCTCCAGATGCAACCATGATGCTGCACAGGACATGATTGTATTCTTTTTAATGTGTGCATAGTATTTCATGGTGTTGGATATTTCTTTCCAATTTATTGATTCACACATAAGTTAATTCCATGCCTTCCCTAATGTGAATAGCAATATGATGGATATACAAGTGCATGTGGGGTTTCTTTTTGTAAAATTTTTAATTTTCTTGTGGATATATACTCAGTAATGGAATTGCTGGTTTAATGGTACTTCTATTTTAAATTCTGTGAAAAATCTCCAAACTGCTTTTCACAGTGGGTAAACTAATTTACACCACAGTATATAAGCATTTTATTTTCTCTGAAGCCTAACCAGAATTTTTAATTTTTTTACATTTTATAGTAGTCATACTGAATAATATGAGAAGGTATCTTACATTGATTTGCATTTCTCTGATTATTAGTGATGCTGAACATTAAGAAAACCATGCCATTAAAACACTGGCAGGGGACATAAGCAGACACTTCTCAAAAGATATATACAAGTGGGATTCTTATTCTATAGCAATAAGCTGTCTTTCTTTTGAAAAATACAAAATCAGACCATTTGAAAATTGGTTTCCCTTTAATTGTAGTGATTGACAGTATGTTTCCCTTCTCTATCTCCTTTTCTTATTTGTGATTTTTTCCTGATCATTATGAATCCACTCAGTAGAGGAACCTCCATTCTTAATCTGTGTGAATTGTGCTGATGAGCTAGTCAGTTCTCTTAAAATCACGAACAAGAGTTTTAAATTTCCTAGTTAATAATACATTTTTGGTGTGCCACAGGATACTCCTAGCATATTGACGTCTGATCCAGGCATTATGGATTATGATGATTAGTTCTCGGATTTCTATAAGCTTTGAAATTAAGAGGTATAAATCTAAAATAAATTGGGCTTCATACTCTTTATGCATTTATTGGGTTTGTTAATTATTTCGTAGGAAAACAGATGAAAGACTTTTGTAGAACTCAATTCTGTTTTACCATATTTAGGGTTAAAAGAAGGGAATTATATTGATATAATTGAGAGACTGAATTAACCTGTCATCACATGTGATTTTTCTAGAGTTTTTTAATGGTAGTGACACTCTTTTCAATATGTCATTGCCTAGCTTGTGTTTCTGGGGGACACATGGGTAGCTAGTACTATCCATCTAAAACATAATGATGTGTAGAGTCGAATCTCCCATTTCTTGAATCTGTGCTGGTCACAATGACTTGGTTTACAAAGAGGATGCAGCAGAAGTCATACTCTAGGACCTCCAAGGCTAAGTCATAAGAAGCTTTGCAGTATTTCCCTGTATGTCTTGGGACCAACTACCAAGTGGTGAGGACTCCAGGTAACATGGAGAAAGGCCACATAGGCACTGCACACAGCAGCCAATAGGCACTGCCTGCCATGTGAATAACCCATCTAGGCTGTTTAGCTTAGTTGAGCTTTCAGGTAACTTCAGTAGCAGCCAACCAACGGCAGCTGCAAGAGGGACTCCAACAGAGAACTTTTGTAGCACCCGTCAACCCACAAAACCTTGAGAAATAATGTTATTTAAAATTACTAAATAAAAATAACAATAAAAAATATTAAACAATAAATATTTCCTTAAGTTTTGGAATGGTTTACTATTCAGCAACAGAGATCTAGAACAAGTACTAATTATTGCACAATACTGAATAAGTGTAAGTTTAGTTTTATAGTATACTTCTATATTTTAAAGCCATTGAAATTTCTGGACAGAGTGTAAAAGTGAGCACTGATTAAATGGTTCCCAAGAGAAGCTGTCTATTGTATCTCAACATCATCATTTACCAATGGGAGCTGTGTTTTTCTTTTGCAAAATACACTTTTTAAAGTTCATTTAAAAAATAATAACAATTGTTTAGAAAGGCACATGCTATTTTGAAAAAAATTTGACAGAACCAGAAAAGTATAAACTTTCAGCCTCTGATAATATTTGTATACTATTTAACCCATAAATCCAAAGTCTGGTGGCAAATATGTTTATGTTACACTGACTTTTGGATAAATAAGTTAAACAAACAGTTTTCTTTTTAAATGATAGGTCTTATAATTGGTATAATGTTGAGATGGATGCAGTGAATGGGCTAATCATCATAATAATATTTTCTCTTTAATAGTTTTTTGGAACATTAAGTGACAGCCAGAGAGTCTAAAACTGGGTTACATAATAGTAATAAAATCAGAGTGGCACTTAATTTGCAGCAGCAGGATTGGAATTCTTGCTGTTGAGGTTGGTGGTAGCAAACTCAATTATGGGTGGTTTCTGTTTCATGCTTAGATGGTGTGTTGAAACATTTCCTCTTTAGAACTTTCTAACACTTCTTGACTAAAGCTGTTGAAAACAGAAACAAACCCCTCTGATTTTGAATTTAGCCAATTTACTATTAAAATTAGTTAATATGCTTCTACTTTTCAGACTGTGGCTTTCACGTAGACAGAAATTGTATCTTATACCTCTTTTCCTTCAGCAGTTGTGTGCCTGGCACCTAGTGGAATTGTCAGGTTTATTGAATAAGTAACGTAAAATTATACCAGAAGTAAACTATTACATTTATCAACTTTACTCAGAAAACATATTGCTTAGTAAGATATAAGAATCCATTCACTCACTTATTTAACAAACATTTATTAAGTGACTACAGTATGCTATGAGCTAAGAATATGGCAGTAAACAAATCTCACCTTGCCTCAAACTTCAGTGGATCCAGGAGTCTCTAGAAGCTTAATTCTTTCTCAATCAGCAATTCCTCTTCACTGAACAGTTGACAAGAATGTTTGAGAAGGCAAGAGTGTGTGAACTCGGCAGATGTTTGTGATTCACCTACTGTGTGCAGAAGCTGTAGTGTAACAGGATTTGCCTGTCACCTAGGAAAGGTGAACATTAAAACCATTATTTTAAGTAACAAAATTGCCAAGAATGCCAAGTGACGGCAAGGAAAAGCATTATACCAAGAGTATAATGGGCACTGAGCCCCGTGTGGGGTCCAGGTATCTCTGGCATTGTGCCCTCCTGGGTCGTGGTTGTCCCTCCTTGTTGCTCTTGCTGTCTCCTTCAGTTACATGTTACTTTCTTCTTGATGCTCTGCATTGATGTACACAGAGCCCAGTTTTCCCTGGTGGACTGCTTGGGCCATTCTTGTCATCTGGCTCTGAAGACTTTGTTCAAAGAGTTGTACTTGCCATATGGGGAAGCCAGAGATCAGAGGTCCTCTGTTGAGGCCACTCTCATCCTGCTTACCTTCCCTGACATACCTAAGAGATGAAGCTCAGGTGAGTGATGAATGACAGGCCACAGTGTGGACGATGTACAATTCTTCAAGCTCCAGCTTTAACTCTTTTTCTTACTGCTCTCTTAGGACAGTATATTTAGATGGAAGTAAATGAAAATAGTGTTATTAGGGGATGCGATTAAAATATATCTCACTCGCAAAAAAAGGAAGTAGATTATTTGTGAACTGTAATACTTTATTTTTAGTGAGAAATCACCTTAAAACTTGCAACCTGGATACAAGATAATTATTTCCTTCTGCAAATGTTTAGTAGGAAACTATATGCCAGGACTGTGCCAGGTAATAGGGATACATGGTTGACTATTTAGTATAAGATGCCTTGGAGTTTCATATACATGGCTAATGCTGTATATACAGTGTGGTAAAAAGAGACTTCTGAGATGCACAGAGGACAGACAATAAAGGGTATTTAAATAGTGGAAAAATGTGTTTGTATGTTTCACTCAGGGCTGTTGAAGTTATTGAAGATCAGTGGTCTCAGAGTTTTGGCATTTTCAGGCCATGCTAAGTACTTTGTTTCTAGCTGATTATTGGCCACATTACTGATCATCAATTGGCTCTGTCTGATGCAGCAACTCCACCACTATGTATCTACACAAAGAAAAATAAATAATGTATCAGAAAGATACCCATATTTTTATGTTTCCTGCAACACTATTCACAGTAGCACAGATATAAATCAATCTAAATGTTCATCAACAGATGATTGGAGAAAGAAAATGTAGAAAATATACACAATGAAATACTATCCAGGCATAAAAAAATCATAACTTCTGGAGACACATGGATGGAACTGGAGGCCATTATTGTAAGCAAAACAAGCCAGACACAGAGTAAACATCGTATATTCTCACTCATAAGTTGGTGCTAAAAGATGTTTAGGTATTGATGTAGAGAGTGGAATGTTAATGGAGACTCAGCAGGGTGAGGGGATGGAAGGGGTGTATAGTGAGAAATTACTTAATGGGTACAATGTCCATTATTCAGGTAATGGATACCCTAAAAACCCTGACTTCACCATTATGAAATCCATGCTTACAGAAAATTGCACTTGTAACCCATAAATTTATACCCAAAAAGACTTGGAGCTCTCTCTCTTCTCTTCTGTCATAAGCCTCAGAGCTCAGTGATCCCCTTGGATCTCCTCAGCCTGTTAAGTTTTGACTTTCCTACCTAAGGTGATTTTGGGCAGACATAAGGGAGTGTTTCAGGAAGATGCTCTCAGGCACACTGCTTCTGAAGCAACATCAGAGGCTCTTCTGCTGATCTTTATCTATTCACTGCTTTCAGGAATGAATAAAATATCTGTGGCTAAAATTTAAAAAAACTGTGTTTCCCACCTACCATTCAGACCTGACTGAAGAGATTTTAAATTTAAGGAAACAGCATTTTCCTGAACCAAAAGGCACATTAGTGCAAAGGCCAATGTCACATAAGTATGTTTTACCCATCTGTAACATAACTCTCAGATGCTATTCCCACAGCTGGAATCACTACAATGTTTTGACTGAGGTACTGGAAAGCCTATGAGCTCATTATCATTTGAACATATGAATAACATAAAATTTAGGCAGAATTTTATTTGAAATGATTATTTGTGCAATTTTTAGTTAACAGATTTATATTGTATTTCAAACAATACATATCATGTTGTTATGTTGTAAACTAGAAATATTTACAATAACACATGGTCTTGAGTCTCACCTGATGAATTGAAGATTAAAGCAAAATAATTTATCTTGGGGAACTTTGTGACAGTTTCTGTTTAACTTTGCCTCATAATGACTTTAAACTGTTGTGCATATATAGAGAACTCCTGGCTGAAGAGACTTTTTGGACTATTGTGCTATGTTTATTATTGTAATGTTTTAAGATCTGGAGGAACATATATTTAGTCTCAGTTGGCCCAGTAAATGTTTTGGAATCAGCCTCTGTGTTATGTGTTGAGTATTGAAGCAATAGTGGAGACAAGGCTACTGCCCTCACAGAGTCTGGTGGAGAAAACCTGATGGAATATGGCAGGGAACACTCTGGGAGCATACCAGGATGCCAAAAGTGCACACAGATGGAACACATGCCTTAGAATGGGGGAGGGTCAGACAAGAAGAGGTGTCAGGAAAAACAAGGAAAGACCTGCAGGAATAGAAACAAACTTGAGAAATTCATGGGGAATGAAAAGAGAATGGGTGAGCAGGAGCAGATTGTCAAGAAGGAAATCAAGAAGGAGCAGCCAAAGAGGTTGATGGAGAATGAAGAGAAAGAAGGTGACACTGAAGCCAAGGGAAGGAAAGTTTCAACATTTCTGGAAAATAAAATCACATGCTCTGTCTTAACCTTGCTGTTTTATGAGTCATATAGGCACATTCCAGGTTCTGAGATGTCCATCTCTAAAGATGTTTCTTTTAGTTTGCTTAACCCAGCATTTGCCACAATAATTTGGGCTCAGTGTGAGTGTGTGTGTGTGTGTGTATGTGTGTGCATGCACCTATGTGTTCCACAAATATCTCACTGAGGCTAGTGTTCTATACAACATAATTTTTAAACATTGGTTTTATTCATCCTGTGTTCAGCTGTGGCAATATTTACAAAGATCAACTTTAATCATGTGTCTTATTTACTAAAGAAAACATAACAAATGAATGAGTAAAGCCCAGCCTGAAGTGGCTTCTCACTACCTGTACCATGTAGCCCAACTGGCTTGGCCTGGGTGTCCTGTACTGACCTGGCTGTCCTGCTGTCTGCCTGCTCCTTTGCCTCCCATTTCCTCCTGGAGAAGGTAGGGATGCTCTGAACTTTGACCAGCATTGAACCTGTGTCCTTCTCCTAAAGCGGACCATGTTTTCCTGAGTCCATTTTAATCCCTTTTAAAGGTATAGATCAAACAATTTATATTTTTCTGGCCTCTCCTTGTCTCCCCTACCCATCTCCATACAGAGATCTGGCCTTTCTTTAAAGCTTTTTGTCAGGTCTCACTCTGAATGCAGTTTTTCTGCCACTACTACAATGTACACACTTTACTGGTACATAAATTAATGCTATAACAGCCCAGGTTTGTCAATTATGTATCATTTTATATCATCTTCTTTTTTCTTAGAGCTTACTTCACTTATTTATTCAATCTTTCTACAATATAATTGTATGTCACATAATTTTGTATTTATTTTCATTGGTACTTGTGTACCTTTTCTGTAAAATGGAGACTTTCTAAATAGATCTTCATTAATGTTGAAAGAACAAAGTTTTAAGTCTTGGTCTCAGCCAAAATGAGTTCCCCAAATATCCATGAGGGCAAGAAGCACTTGAATTGTTGCATCAGATATTACTACAGGGAAAGAGAAACATGTGTAATGGAAAATTGCTAACTTTGCCTCAGGGAGATCAGGTTGATTCACTGAGAAAGCTTGAAATAGTTTAGAAAGCATGGATCTGAGTTTTCTAGGAGAAGGAGAAAAGTTAATGTAGGGCATAAGAAGTAATGCCCACATAAAAAATTTAGAAAGATCTTATATTAACAACCTAACATCACAACCAAAAGAATTAGAAAAGAAAGAAGAAATCAACCACAAAGCTTGCAGAGGACAAGAAATAACTAAAATCAGAGCTGAATTGGAAGAAATTGAGGCACAAAAATTGTTCAAATGATCACTTAATCAAGTTTTTTTGAAAAAATTAAAAAGATAGGCACTAGCTAGTGAATAAAGAAGAAAAGAGAGAAGATTCAAATAAACACAATTATAAATGATGAAGGTAATGTTACCACTGACCCCACAGAAAAAAAAATAATGATCAACAACTACTACAAATACCTCTAAACACTCAAACAAAAAACACTAGAAGAGATGAATAAATTCCTGGACACACACACCTTCTAAAGACTGAAACAGGAAGAAATTCAGTCCCTGAACAGACCAATAATGAGCTCCAAAAATAGAATCAGTAATAAACAGCCTACAAACCAAGAAAAAAAAAAAAAAAAGCCCAGGACCTGATAGATTAACCATCAAATTTTAACAGATGTACAAAGAAGAGCTAGTACCATTCCTACTAAAACTATTTCAAGAAATAGTGACGGAGGGACTTCTTTCCAACTTCTTCTATGAGGCCAGCATTATCTTGATACCAAAGCCTGGCAGTAACACAACAAAAAAGGAAAGCTTCAGGCCAGAATCCTTGATGAATGTCCATTCAATAATCTACAAAAAAAAAAAAAAATCCTTGCAAACTGAATCCAGTGCATATCAAAAGTGTAATTTACCACAGTGAAGTAGGCTTCTTCCCTGGAATGGAAGGTTGGTCTATTATGGGCAAACCAACAAAATGTGATTCATAGCATATATAAAACTAAAGACAATAACCACAAGATTGTCTGAATAGATACAGAAAAGGCTTTCAGTAAAATTCAACAATGTTTCATGTTAAAAACTCTCAATAAATGAGGTATTGAAGGAACATACCTCAAAATAATAAAGGCCACCTATGACAAACACACAGTCAGCATTATACTAAATGGGCAAAATCTGGAAGCATTCCCCTTGAAACCCACAAAAGACAAGGATGCCCCCTCTCACCACTCCTATTCAACATAGTATTAGAAATCCTTGCTGGAGAAATCAGACAAGAGAAAGAAATAAAGGGTATTAAAAAAAGAAATAAAGGGTATTTAAATAGAAAGAGAAGTCCAACTACCTCTGTTTGCAGACAACATAGTTCTCTATCTAAACCATATACTTGTGACCCAAATGCTCCATAAACTGATAAACAACTTCTACATGGTTTCAGTGTACAAAATCAGTGTAGAAAATTTGCTAACATTCCTGTACATGAAGAAGATCCAAACTGAGAGACAAATCAGAAAGGCAATTTTATTCACGACTTCCACAAAAAGAATAAAATACCTAGAAATGCAACTAACCAGGGAAGTGAAAGATCTCTACAATGAAAATTACAAAACACTACTCAAAGAAGTCACAGAAGAGACAAAGAAATGAAAAAATTATTCCATGTTAATGGAGACAAAGAACTGATATCATTTAAATCACCATTCTGCCCAAAGCTATTCCTAATAAACTACCAATGACAGGCTTCACAGAACTAGAAAAAGCTATTTAAAAATTTATATAGGACCAAGAAAGAACTTCAGTAGCCAAGGCAATCCTAATCAAAAAGAGCAAAGCTTGAGGCATCACATTACTAGACTTCAAACCATACTACTGCACTACAGTAACCAAAACAGCAGGGTACTGGTAGGAAAACAGACACACACACCAAAGGAACAGAGTAGAGAGCCCAGAAATAAGATGGCACACCTACAACTATCAAATGTTTGACAAAGCTGACAAAAAGAAGCAATAGAGAAAAGTCTCCCTATTCTATAAGTGTTGCTGGGATAACTGGCTAGCCATATGTAGAAGACTGAAGCTGGACTTCTTCCTTACGCTATATACAAAAATCAACTCAAGGTGGATTAAAGACTTACATGTAAAACCCAAAACCATAAGAGCCCTGGAAGACTACTTAGGCAATACCATCCTGGACATAAAAACAGGCAAAGATTTCATTATAAAGACACCAAAAACAATTACAGCAAAAGCAAAAATTGACAAGTGGGGTCTAATTAAACTTAAAAGCTTCTGCTTAGCAAAACAAATTATCAATAGAGTGAAAAGACAATCTACAGAATAAGAAAACATATTTACAAATTATGTATCTGACAAATGTCTAATATTCAACATAGAGAACTTCAATAAATTTACAAGAGAAAAACAAACAACCCTATTAAAGAGTGGCCAAAGAATTGTCTACTCATGTCCTTAGCCTACTTTTTCTGGCATTTTTTTTTCTTGCTAATTTATTTGAGCTCATTGTAGATTCTGGATGTTAGCATTTTGTCAGATATACAGATTGCGAAGATTTTCTCCCAGTCTGTGGATTGTCTGTTTACTCTGTTTACTGTGACTTTTGTCGTGAAAAAAAGCTCTTTAGTTAAATTAAATCTCACCTATTAACCTTTGTTTTTCTTGCATTTGCTTTTGGGTTCCTGGTCATGAAATCCTTGCCTGAGCCAAAGTCTAGAAAATTTTTTTTTTAATGTCATTGTCTAGAATTTTTATAGTTTCAGGTCTTAGATTTAAGTCCTTGATCCATCTCGTGTTGATTTTTTTATATGGTGAGACATGAAGATTCAGTTTCATTCTCCTACATGCGGCTGGCCAGTTATCCCAGCACCATTTGTTGAGTAAGGTGTTCTTTCCCCACATTGCTTCTGTTTGCTTTGTGAAAGATCAGATGGCTGTAAATATTTGGGTTAATTTCTGGTTTCTCTATTATGTTTCATTTTTCTAAGTGCCTACTTTTATACAAAAACCATGCTGTTTTGTTGACTGTGGTCTTATGCTATAGTTTGAAATCAGGTAATTCGATGCCTTCTAATTTGTTCTTTTTGCTTAGTATTGCTTTGGCTATGAGGGCTCTTTTTTGGTTCCATATGAATTCTAGAATTGTTTTTTGTAGTTCTGTGAAGAATGATGGTGGTATTTGGATGGCAATTGCATTGAATTTGTAGGTTGCTTTTGGCAGTATGATCATACAGAATTCTTAGAAGATACACAAATGGCCAACAAACATGAAAAAATGCCCAACATCACCAGGTAGTTGCTTCCCTATCTGGAGATGAATCCTCCATCTCTCTCTCACACACACACACACACACACACACACACACACACGTATATGTATATGTTATATATAATACATATAAATAATATTATATATTAATATATATAATATGTCTTTTCCCTTCTCCCCTTCCCATTGCAATTTTTTATTATATAATTGGCTTATTAGATGATTTGCTTATTATATCTGTATTGCCATATACTTGGGATAAAGTCTGTTTACCCTTAAAAGTATTGTGTGTTTCTTTTCTTCTCTCTTTACACGTTCCACACAGAACACATATATGCACCATGGAATACTATGCAGCTACGTGTTCTCACTTATAAGTGGGAGCTAAATAATGACAGCTTATGAACTGAAAGAAGGAAACAACTCACATGGGCTTCTACTTGTTGGAGGAGGGTGGGAGGAGGAAGAGGAACAGAAAAGGTAACAAAGGAGTACTGGGTTTAATATATGAGTTATGAAATAATCTGCATAACAAGCCCCTGTTATATGAGTTTATCTATGTAGCAAACCTTCACATGTACCCCTGAACCTAAAATAAAAAAAAAATTGAATCCTTCATGAAAGCTATAAGATCTGTTCCTGTGTGTTTGTATGTCTGTATGTGTTACATGTATGTGATATTTTGTAAATAAAGCTAGTTCTTACATCATTAGTAAAATAGAAATGGCTTTACAATTATCAGTTGAATATAATTAGGTACTTGCTTTATTTAACTGTGAGCTTATGTCTTTTGTTAACAGTTTCTCGATTCAGAGGGTCTTGATAGGTGTCCATTAAGAAGCCTGGAGGCATGTTCTGCTTGTCTAGGCCAGCAGTTACAAGCTGGAATCAAGCCCGATTGGTCTGTTCTTTCTATGCTTTTCCTATTCTGCTTCCTGGCTATTTTAGGAGGGATTGGATCCTCAGGTATAGCCTTCACAGCTCTGTCTTTAGTCCTAATGGACTCAGGCAGACCATGATCTTCACAGTTTTTTGGGGTGCCATGAGGCTACTTGGGACCAAGAATTACTGGGGGAGGACATTAGCGATGCTACCTGTGTCATAGTTCCAAAATTCTGTTCAGTAGTTTAAAACCTTAAAGTCATGTTAAATTAAGTAATAGATACTTATAAAATGTCATGAGTCATTTGTAAGCTAAAATAATGAAATATTCACCACTAAAAATTTGGTTTATATGCCATGACATATTACTTGTGTATAGTATAGAAAACCTAAATATCTTTGGTTCTGTTAATAAACAATAATTTGAAGAACTATATTTCTTTCAAAGTATAAAATGGTTTTTATCGAAATATACTGATATAAGAGAGTTGAAAATCACCTTTTAGTTTTTTCACTGAAAATTGGGGTTACTATTGGTCAGGCTGGTCTTGAACTTTTGACCTCAGGTGATAAGCCTCCCTTGGCTTCCTAAAGTGCTGAGATTACAGGCATGAGCCACTGCACCCGGACACAAAATCTATTTCTATTCACTAGCAATAAACCATATAAAAATAAAATTAAGACAACAATTTTATTTCTAAAAAAAAAACCCGAGGCTGGAATCTTTCCCCCTGGCCTGGAAGCCACAGATGCAGGGAGCTGGGGGTGGTGATAGCCTTGGAGTTGAGGCTGTGCTGCCACATTGGGACCTGGCTGCAATGGCTGTGGGTCTAACCAGAAACTGTTTACATTCCTGAGAAATCAAAGTAGAATTACTTTAAAACATAATGGTCAAAGAGAGAAATCCTCCAGTGGTTTTGAAAGCCCTAATGCCATGATGTGAAATAAATATTTTTTGAGTCATAAATTTTTTATAAAAGAACATTGACAAACATCAGCAATAATGAAACCCTTGTTGGGTGGTCCAGGTCATTTTGCTGAGAAGAAAACCATTGAGGTCAATTTGAGAGACATTCCTTCATAAGTACTATGAAGAGAATGCACATATTTTACCTACACATTTTACTACACCTACAGTTCCACAGGGATTTTTAAATTCTGATATCATCTGAAACTGCACTAGAACTGATGGCTGTAAACTTTCTAGATTGTATGTAAATAAAATTGATTGTTTATAAATAAAACAGATTGATATAATAAAATAAATTATAATCAACTGGAAGCTCTTTTCAGTGTTTAAGACCAGCACTTGGGTTTGTATTTTTTCAAAGACAGCACATTCCCTGTATGTAATGTAACTCATAAAATTAATTGCTAAGAAGGTTGTCTTCTGTTTTTTTCATAATAGAATTGAAGTTTGTTCACAATGTCAACAAATTAAGGACACTTTCACAGACTGAGAAATAAATACGGCAATTCATAAGTGATTTTGCTTTATGTTATGGATATGACTTTTAAAATTAAAAAAGATGATCCAGAAAATGGTGAAAACTAGAAATAACAAACATATTCTACAATTTAACAATTGTTTAATTGTTTGCTAAGTGTTTTTATGTATTTAGTTGTTAATATAACTATTTTGATGTTGTAGCTGGCCATAGCATTGCTAGAGTTATGCAAATAATTACATTATAGGTATGTTCATGCGTTAGCCAAAACATCGATTTACTTTAACTGACCCTAACACAATAAGTGTTTTATTAATGCCTATAATCTCAGCACATTGGGAAGTCAAGGTAGGCACACTACTTGAGCCCAGAGGTTTGAGATGAGACCAGGCAACATGGCAAACCACTGTCTCCACACACACACACACACACACAATTAGCCAGGTATTGTGGCTGAGGCTAAGGTAGAAAGATAAAAGGGGCCCAGGAATGAGAGGCTGCGAACTGCAGTGAGCCATGATGGCACAATTTCAGTCCACGGTGGATAAAAAGTGAGACCTTGTTTCAAAAAAGAAGAAAAGAAAGAGAGAAAGAAAGAATGAAGGAAGGAAGGAAAGAAAGGAATATGAGTTGAAATTTCTTAAGTGTTTTGATAAACTTCAGTATTGTTTAAATATGTCTTGTCATTTTGTATTGTTATAATTTAAGAAGCTTATTTAAAGACAATTTTGGAAGGTTACCAAGTACAAATTTTGAAGAAGTAATGGAACTTTACTCAGGTGGTCTATAATTCAAATATACGACTTAGAACTCTTGTGCATTATGTCTTCTGGGCAATTGAAAGTACTATATTTTCGTTGAATATAAAGCAAATCGTCCTTTTCAACTTGCCTTTTTAAAATTTTTTTAATTTCTTATTATTAAACTTTAGGTTTTAGGGTACAGGTGCGCAATGTGCAGGTTAGTTACAAATGTATACATGTGCCATGCTGGTGCACTGCACCCACTAACTCGTCATCTAGCATTAGGTATATCTCCCAATGCTATCCCTCCTCCCTCCCCCCACCCCACAACAGTCCACAGAGTGTGATGATCACCTTCCTGTGTCCATGTGTTCTTATTGTTCAGTTCCCACCTATGAGTGAGAATATGCGGTGCTTGGTTTTTTGTTCTTGTGATAGTTTACTGAGAATGATGATTTCCAATTTCATCCATGTCCCTACAAAGGACATGAACTCATCATTTTTTATGGCTGCATAGTATTCCATGGTGTATATGTGCCACATTTTCTTAATCCAGTCTATAATATTTGTCAATTTTGGCTTTTGTTGCCATTGCTTTTGGTGTTTTAGACATGAAGTCCTTGCCCATGCCTATGTCCTGAATGGTAATGCCTAGGTTTTCTTCTAGAGTTTTTATGGTTTTAGGTCTAACGTTTAAGTCTTTAATCCATCTTGAATTGATTTTTGTATAAGGTGTAAGGAAGGGATCCAGTTTCAGCTTTCTACATATGGCTACAGTTTTCCAAGCACCATTTATTAAATAGGAAATCATTTCCCCATTGCTTGTTTCTCTCAGGTTTGTCAAAGATCAGATAGTTGTAGATATGCAGCGTTATATCTGAGGGCTCTGTTGTGTTCCATTGATCTATATCTCTGTTTTGGTACCAGTACCATGCTGTTTTGGTTACTGTGGCCTCATAGTATCGTTTGAAGTCACGTAGTGTGATGCCTCCAGCTTTGTTGTTTTGGCTTAGGATTGACTTGGTGATGCGGGCTCTTTTTTGGTTCCATATGAACTTTGAATTAGTTTTTGCCAATTCTGTGAAGAAAGTCATTGGTAGCTTGATGGAGATGGCATTGAATCTGTAAATTACCTTGGGCAGTATGGCCATTTTCACGATATTGATTCTTCCTATCCATGAGCATGGAATGTTCTTCCATTTGTTTGTATCCTCTTTTATTTCCTTGAGCAGTGGTTTGTAGTTCTCCTTGAAGAGGTCCTTCATGTCCCTTGTAAGTTGGATTCCTAGGTATATTATTCTCTTTGAAGCAATTGTGAATGGGAGTTCATTCATGATTTGGCTCTCTGTTTTTCTGTTGTTGGTGTGTAAGAATGCTTGTGATTTTTGCACAGTGATTTTGTATCCTGAGATTTGCTGAAGTTGCTTATCAGCTTAAGGGGATTCTGGGCTGAGATGATGGGGTTTTCCAGATAGACATTCATGTCATCTACAAACAGGGACAATTTGACTTCCTCTTTTCCTAATTGAATACCCTTTATTTCCTTCTCCTGTCTAATTGCCCTGGCCAGAACTTCCAACACTATGTTGAATAGGAGTGGTGAGAGAGGCATCCCTGTCTTGTGCCAGTTTTCAAATGGAATGCTTCCAGGTTTGCCCATTCCATATGATATTCACTGTGGGTTTGTCATAGATAGCTCTTATTATTTTGAGATACGTCCCATTAATACCTAATTTATTGAGAGTTTTCAGCATGAAACGTTGTTGAATTTTGTCAGAGGCCTTTTTTGCGTCTATTGAGATAATCATGTGGTTTTTGTCTTTGATTCTGCTTATGCTAGATTACATTTATTGATTTGCATATATTGAACCAGCCTTGCATCCCAGGGATGAAGCCCACTTGATCATGGTGGATAAGCTTTTTGATGCACTGCTGGATTCAGTTGTTTGCCAGTAGTTTATTGAGGATTTTTGCATCAATGTTCATCAAGGATATTGATCTAAAATTCTCTTTTTTGGTTGTGTCTCTGCCCAGCTTTGGTATCAGGATGATGCTGGCCTCATAAAATGAGTTAGGGAGGATTCCCTCTTTTTCTATTGATTGGAAGAGTTTCAGAAGGAATGGCACCAGTTCCTCCTTGTACCTCTGGTAGAATTCAGCTGTGAATCCGTCAAGTCCTGTACTTTTTTTTGTTGGTAAGCTATTGATGATTGCCACAATTTCAGCTCCTGTTATTGGTCTATTCAGAGATTCCACTTCTTCCTGGTTTAGACCTGGCAGAGTGTATGTGTTGAGGAATTTCTCCATTTCTTCTAGATTTTCTAGTTTATTTGCATAGAAGTGTTTGTAGTATTCTCTGATGGTAGTTTGTATTTCTGTGGGATCGGTGGTGATATCCCCTTTATCATTTTTTATTGCATCTGTTTGATCCTTTATTAATCTTGCTAGCAGTCTATCAATTTTGTTGATCCTTTCAAAAAACCAGCTCCTGGATTCATTAATTTTTTGAAGGGTTTTTTGTGTCTCTATTTCATTCAGTACTGCTCTGATTTTAGTTATTTCTTGCCTTCTGATGGCTTTTGAATGTGTTTGCTCTTGCTTTTCTAGTTCTTTTAATTGTGATGTTACGGTGTCAATTTTGGATCTTTCCTGCTTTCTCTTGTGGGCATTTAGTGCTATAAATTTCCCTCTACACACTGATTTGAATGCATCCCAGAGATTCTGGTATGTTGTGTCTTGGTTCTCTTTGGTTTCAAAGAACATCTTTATTTCTGCCTTCATTTTGTTATGTACCCAGTAGTCATTCAGGAGCAGGTTGTTCAGTTTTCATGTAGTTGAGCAGTTTTGAGTGAGATTCTTAATCCTGATTTCTAGCTTGATTTTACTGTGATCTGAGAGATAATTTGATATAGTTTCTTTTCTTTTACATTTACTGAGGAGAGTTTTACTTCCAACTCTGTGGTCAATTTTGGAATACGTGTGGTGTGGTGCTGAAAAAAATGTATATTCTGTTGATTTGTGGTGGAGAGTTCTGTAGATGTCTATTAGGTCTGCTTGGTGCAGAGCTGAGTTCAATTCCTGGGTATGCTTGTTGGCTTTCTGTCTCAATGATCTGTCTAATGTTGACAGTGGGTTGTTAAAGTCTCCCATTATTAATGTGTGGGAGTCTAAGTGTCTTTGTAGGTCACTCAGGACTTGCTTTATGAATGTGGGTGCTCCTGTATTGGGCGCATATATATTTAGGATAGTTAACACTTCTTGTTGAATTGATCACTTTACCATTATGTAATGGCCTTCTTTTTCTCTTTTGATCTTTGTTGGTTTAAAGTCTGTTTTATCAGAGACTAGGATTGCAACCCTGCCTTTTTTTGTTTTCCTTTTGAATGGTAGGTCTTCCTCCATCCTTTTATTTTGAGCCTATGTGTGTCTCTGCACATCAGGTGGGCTTTCTGAATACAGCACACTGATAGGTCTTGACTCTTTATCCAATTTGCTAGTCTGTGTCTTTTAATTGGAGCATTTAGTCCATTTATATTTACAGTTAATAATGTTATGTGTGAATTTGATCCTGTCATTATGATGTTAGCTGGTTATTGTGCTCGTTACTTGATGCATTCTCTTCCTAGTCTCAATGGTCTTTATATTTTGGCATGATTTTGCAGTGGCTGGTACCGGTTGTGCCTATCCACGTTTAGAACTTCCTTCAGGAGCTCTTTTATGACAGACCTGGTGGTGACAAAATCTCTCAGCCCTTGCTTGTCTGTAAAGTGTCTTATTTCTCCTTCACTTATGAAGCTTTGTTTGGCTGGATATGAAACTGGGTTGAAAATTCTTTTCTTTTAGAATGTTGAATATTGGCCCCCACTCTCTTCTGGTTTGTAGAGTTTCTGCTGAGAGATCCGCTGTTAGTCTGATGGGCTTCCCTTTGAGGGTAACCCGACCTTTCTCCCTGGCTGCCCTTAACATTTTTTCCTTCATTTCAACTTTGGTGAATCTGACAATTACGTGTCTTGGGGTTGCTCTTCTCGAGGAGTATCTTTGTGGCGTTCTCTGTATTTCCTGAATCTGAATGTTGGCCTGCCTTGCTAGATTGAGGAAATTCTCCTGGATAATATCCTGCAGAGTGTTTTCCAACTTGGTTCCATTCTCCCCATCACTTTCAGGTACACCAATCAGACGTAGATTTGGTCTTTTCACATAGTCCCATATTTCTTGGAGGCTTTACTCATTTATTTTTATTATTTTTTCTCTAAGCTTCTCTTCTCTCTTCATTTCATTCATTTCATCTTCCATTGCTGATACCCTTTCTTCCATTTGATTGCATCAGCTCCTGAGGCTTCTGCATTCTTCACATAGTTTTCAAGCCTTGGTTTTCAGCTCCATCAGCTCCTTTAAGCACTTCTCTGTATTGGTTATTCTAGTTATATATTCCTCTAAACTGTTTTCAAAGTTTTCAACTCCTTTGCCTTTGGATTGAATATCCTCCCATAGCTCAGAGTAATTTGATCATCTGAAGCCTTCTTCTCTCAGTTCGTCAAAGTCATACTCCATCCAGCTTTGATCCATTGCTGGTGAGGAACTGCGTTCCTTTGGAGGAGAAGAGGCGCTCTGCTTTTTAGAGTTTCCAGTTTTTCTGCTCCGTTTTTTCCCCATTTTTGTGGTTTTGTCTACTTTTGGTCTTGATGATGGTGATGTACAGATGGGTTTTTTGTGTGGATGTCCTTTCTGTTTGTTAGTTTTCCTTCTAAAAGACAGCACCCTCAGCTACAGGTCTGTTGGAGTACCCGGCTGGCCATGTGAGGTGTCAGTCTGCCCCTACTGGAGGGTGCCTTGCAGTTAGGCTGCTCAGGGGTCAGGGATCAGGGACCCACTCAAGGAGGCAGTCTGCCAGTTCTCAGATCTCCAGCTGCGTGCTGGGAGAACCACTGCTCTCTTCAAAGTTGTCAGACAGGGATGTTTAAGTTTGCAGAGGTTACTGCTGTCTTTTTGTTTGTCTGTGCCCTGCCCCCAGAGGTGGATCCTACAGAGGCAGTCAGGCCTCCTTGAGCTGTAGTGGGCTCCACCAAGTTCGAGCTTCCCAGCTGCTTTGCTTACCTAAGCAAACCTGGGCAATGGCGGGTACCTCTCTCCCAGCCTCGCTGCTGCCTTGCAGTTTGATCTCAGACTGCTGTGCTAGCAATCAGCGAGACTCCATGGGCATAGGACCTTCTGAGCCAGGTGCGGGATACAACCTCCTGGTGTGCCATTTTTTAATCCCATCAGAAAAGCAAGTATTAGGGTGGGAGTGACCTGATTTTCCAGGTGTCATCTGTCACCATTTTCTTTAACCAGGAAAGGGAACTCCCTGACCCCTTGTGCTTCCCAAGTGCAGCAATGCTTCACCCTTCTTCGTTTCATGGATGGTGTGCACAACCACTGACCTGCGCCCACTGTCTGGCACTCCGTAGTGAGATGAACCTGGTACCTCAGATGGAAATGCAGAAATCACCCATCTTCTGCGTCACTCAGGCTGGGAGCTGTAGACCCGTGGTGTTCCTATTCAGCCATCTTCGTCTTAATCGCAATAATAAAATTTTCTTGTCATTTGTGTCTATTGGCAATTTAAAATCATTTCCGCTGTAAATTGCTTAATTCTGAGGCAGCTTCTGAAAACTTTATAAGCTTTCAAAATTATAGAATATTGTATCTTTAAGGAGATCAACTCTCGGTTCTGCAGGAGGGAGAACACAGCAATTGTAAGGCATTGAACTCTGTGTTGCCCTGTTAGAACAGAAAGGAAAACCAGACCAAATGCAGTTAAAGCCCATCCACAGAGGGAATATTTAAACAAGCCCTGGCCAGAGGGGAATGAGATTCCCCTGGTTGGAACTTGAGCATTTGGAAATCTGGGTACTGAGGGCTCCAGAGCTCCATGTATCTAAGAAAATTTGAAAGGCAGCCTAGACCATCAGGACTGCAACTCTTAGGAGAGCCCTAAGGCTGAACTGGGCCCAGGAACAGTCAACTGGCATGGGAGGGCATGCAACACACTGAGACACCAGCTGGGGCAGCCATAGGAGTTCTGGAATTATCACTCTCCTATTACCAGGCTGCACAGCTTATAGCTCCAAAAGGGACCCCATCCTTCTGCTTGAGAAAAGGAGGAAAAAAAGTCAAGAGGAATTTGTCTTCCATCCTGGATACCAGCTCAGCCACAGCAAGATAGTGTACTAGTCAGAGTCTTGAGGCCTCCTTTCCAGGCTCTGGCTCCTAGATATTCCTAGACACACCCTTGGCCAGAAGGAAACCTGCTGCCTTGAAGGAAAGAAGCCAGTGCTGGCAGCGTTTATCACCTGCAAACTTAACAACCTTTGGGCTCTGAATAACCAGCAGCCATACTCAGATACTACATCAAGATCCTTTCATGAGCCTCATAGACTTACTAGATTTAGGTGAGACTCAGCAGATTACAAGCTGTGGTGGCTAAAGGGCAAAACTCCTTTTGCTTGGGAAAAGCAGAGGGTAAAGTAAAGGGTACTTTTTCTTGCCACTTAAGTACCAGCAAGGACAGCAGTGGGGAGAGCACCAAGAAAGCTTTTAGGATCCCTGATTCTAGGACTTGATTTTGGTTGGCATCTATGTACACGCCCAGGGCCAGTGGGGAGCCCACCAGCCTGAAAATGGCAAGTTCCAGTCCAGGCAACATTCATCACGAGCTGAAAAGAGGATTTGGGCCTTAAAGGAAAAAAGGTGGTACTCCTTGTGGCGTGGGGTGCTGGGGGCTACTCTGCCTTTGGAAAAGGAAAGGAGGAATAGGAAGGACTGTGTCTTGTGGTTTGAATGCTAGCTCAGCTAGAATGCAATAGAATGCCTGGTGGACTTCTGAAATTTTTGGCTTTACTCCTTGACTTCTGAATGGCACTTCTGGACCCTACCAGGGACTGAGGAAACTCGCTGTCCTGAAGGAAAGAACACAGATATGGCTGGCTTTGCCACCTGCTAATTGCAGAGATCAAAGGCCTTGAGTGAATATAGGCAGTTGTTAGAAAGTGCAGGCATCTGGACTTGAGCAAGATCCGGTGCTATGCTAGCTTCAGGTCTGACCCAGGGCAGTCATAGTGGTGATGGCCAGGGGTGCTTGTGTCATTCTACTCCCAACTTTTGGTGGCTTAGAATAGAGAGAAAGACTCTGTATCTTTGAGAGAAATAAGGTTAGAGAACAAGAGTCTCTGGCTAGTAATCCAGAAAATTCTCCCGGACCTTGTCCAAGACTGTCAAGGTGGTACGTCTATAAGTCTGAAAAAATTACAGCACTATTGGGTATATGGTGCCCCCTAAAGCAGATATGCCTTAGATCACAACACCTACCTTTTAAAATATGTGGAAATCCTTCCCAAGAAAGACAGCTATGAATAACCCCAGAGAGTGAAGACTACAATAAATGCTCACCTTAAAAAAAAAAAAAATTATTTTTTTAACCTCTTATATGGTGATGCATGCCAAAGTTTTAATGTCCAGACACTGAAGAACATCTGCTAGCATCGACACCATCCAGGAAAACATGACCTCACAAAGTGAACTAAATGAGGCGCCAGGGACAAATCCTGGAGAAAAAGAGATATGTAGTCTTTTAGACAGAAAATTCAAAATAGCTGTATTTTTAAAAAACTCACAGAAATTTATGATAACAAAGTAAAGAAATTCCAAATGTTATCAGCTAAACTCAACAAAGAGATTGAAATAGTTACAACAAATTAAGCAAAAATTCAGGAGCTGGAAAATGCAATTGGCATGCTGAAGAATGCATTCGAGCCATTTAATAGCAGAATGGATCAAGCAGAAGAAATGGTGAACTTGAACACAGGCTGTTTGAAAATATATAGTCAGAAGAGACAGAAGAAACAGAAAAAAACAACAAATAGTGCCTACAGGATCTGGAAAATAGCCTTACAAAGACAGGCCTAAGAGTTATTGGTTTTAAAGATGTGTAGAAAGAGACAGGGATAGGAAAATTTATTCAAAGGGATAATAACAGAAAACTTTCCAAATCTGGAGAAAGATATCCAAATACGACTACAAAAATGTTATAGAACACTAAACAGATTTAAAAAGACTACTTCAAAACATTCAATAACCAATCTTCAAAAAGTCAAAGAAAAAGAAAAGTTCTACAAAAGAAAGAGAAAAGAAACACATAATATACAGGGGAGCTCCAACACATCTGGCAGCAGACTTTACAGAGGAAACCCTACTGGCCAGGAGAAAGAAGCAATAAATATTTAAAGCACCAAAGGAAAAGAACTTTACCTTAGAATAGCATATACAGCGAAAATGTCCTTCAAATAAAAAGATGAAATACTGAGTTTTCCAGACAAACAAAAGCTGAAGGATTTCATCAATACCATGCCTGTCCTACAAGGAATGCTAAAGGGAGTACTTCAGTCAGGAAGAAGAGGACATTGATGAGCAAGAAATAATCAACTGAAGGTAAAAAAAAAAAAAAAAAAAAAAAAAAAAAGATCCTCATTGGTAATAGTAACTATACAAAACAAAGCAGAATATTATAATAACACTATAGCTGTGGTGTGTAAACTACTCATTCTAAGTAGGAAGACTTATTTCCTCATCCTTTATCTCTTTCATTTTTCTTCCCTTGCTATGTCTCTTTCTCTCTTTCTTTCTTTCATTCCTTTTTTTTTTTTTTTTTTTGACGGAGTCTCTGTCGCCCAGGCTGCAGTGCAGTGGCACCCTTGGCGCGATCTCCACTCACTTTAAGCTCTGCCTCCGGGTTCAAACCATTCTCCTGCCTCAGCCTCCGGGGTAGCTGGGACTACAGGAGCCTGCCCCGGCGCCTGGCTAATTTTTTGTATTTTTAGTAGAGACGGGGTTTCACCTTGTTAGCCAGGATGGTCTCAATCTCCTGATCTTGTGATCCGCCCGCCTCTGCCCCCCAAAGTGTTGGGATTACAGGCGTGAGACACCGCGTCTGGCCGCTCTCTTTCTTTATATTTCTCTCTCTAGATTTTAAAAATTCTGTCTCTCTCTGTTTCTCATTTCTTTCTTCCCTCCCTCCCTCGCTGCTCCCTTCCCTCCCTCCTTGCTTTCCTCCATCTGTCTCTTTTCTCCATTCCCTTTCTCCCTCTCTCCCTCCCTTCCTCTGACTGTCTTTGTCTAGATTGTAGAAGACTCTCCTCATTCTGTATCTTCCTGTGTCCTTACCGGCCTGCAACTAAGTCCCGTTTCTTCTTTCTCATTCCGAGATGCATCTTCATACTCCCATGCGCCACGGGTTGTCTTTTGACTCTGTCGCAGTCCATGCAGAGACACGTTTGGGGAACGGTTTCTGTGAAGTTGCGGAGGAGGGGCTGCGTTTTCCGCCTCTTTGAAAAGACTTCGACTCATGGTTTGGGTTTCCCAGTCATGGGCTTCCCTGCCATGTGGAGCTCACTTGTGACTCAGAGCTCGGGTGTGCAGGGCTTTGTTGGGGGAGGCTGTCTCCCGTGCTTCCGTGCCCAAGGGCAGTGTGGGGCTGCCCTGGCTGGTCGAACAGCATGCCGCAACTCCTGAGGCTTGGCCCAAGATCCACGAGGACGTATTGGGCATGGGGCTGGTGGCAGGGGATGCCATTCCCGGCCCGGTGGCAGGCCAGCGCAGGTTCTGGCCGTCTGATGCACCTGCCCTGCCCTAGTCCCTCTGCTGTGATCTTTTTTCCGAAGTCCCCGTGCGGAGTCGGAGAGTGGTCCCTGAGCACGCATGTGGTCCCAGAGGTGGAACCTGGCCGGGATTTGGTCCCTCATGTGATCCAGTCATGCTAGGCGCTGGCCAAAAATTACTCCCAGTCTCGCTCTGGAAAAATGGGCCAGCCCCTGCAGTGTACGGGTGACCAGGAGGGTGTCCCTGGCCCTCTACTGCTCCTGTGTGTGTCCTGGGGTTGACCAGAGGGCCCGGGGTGTTCCGTGTCTGGCTGCCATGGTGGCCATTTTTGGGAAAGATGTCCAGGTTGTGCATTTCTGCACAGGTGTTCTGGTCGCTGACTCACACCCCACCACCAGGCGAGGTATATCTTTCACATCTAGTTGGCATTTTGGGCCACCAGGTTGTTGCTGACACTCTGTCTGGCAATTAGATTGGGTCTCTAGATGCGTGTGAAGCTCTGGTATACCGGGAACCCAGCTAACCGGCCCTGTTCCAGTTTTAGCTGATTGCTGGGACCTGTTTGCCTGCTCTCCTGCATCCTAGTGTCATAACTGTCCGTGGCGCCTCAGGTCTCTGGACCTTTGACACTGGCAGGGAAGGCAGCTTGGGTTCCCCTGACCGGTGTGCTCCCGGCTGTGGGCACAGGGTGGTCAGAACAACCCCACCCTGTTGGCTCTGTGCTGTGCATGTCAGGAATTGTCGTCCTTAAATTATCTGTTGTCCCTATACCGGAGTGAGGTTGACTGGGCTGTTATGCTCATCAGTTTCCTCAAGACTGACCCCAGCTCAACAATCGCCCGTTGTGGGGCTTTTCACGATCCATGTGGTCATTTAACACTCTCCCGGGCCAGGAGTAAGCCATGAGAAACAAAGGATGGAAATACACAGTGAATGGAACAGTTCTTCTTCTTCTGCTCGTCGGGCCCCTGGTCTCTCCTCGCCGCTCACGAGTAGTGTGTTGGGAGGCAGGGGAAGGGATTTTGGCATGACCTCGCTGCCCTCACGCCTTGTGCCTCGCAACTTCAAGAAGATTCGTGGGGTCCTCTGACACAGCAGGCACATTTGCTCTGGCTTCCTGTGGTTGTTGCCTTGGGGGTGGACACGGCACCTCTCCAGGGCCATGGGGAATGTCTCTACAAAACATCATGCTGCCCTTTCTGGGATGCGAGAGGGTTGGCACGACCAGGGCGTTTGTGGTGATCCAGGAGTGCTCCAGATTGCCTGAGACAAAACGGTGGCGGGTTGTGCCAACCCCAAGTGCCCTCTCCTACAACCACCACCACGGTGTTTGCAAGTGCATCCTGAAGAGGTTGTTGAGGGGGGGCGAGGTGGATGAGTGAGGCAGGCCCCTCCCACTCGATAAGAGATGCCGCCTCCTCTGTTGAGCGCAAGTCCCTTGCTCCACTCTGCCAAGTGCATGCAAGACGAGGGAGCGAGTGCGGTAAGATTCTGTGTAACATCGTCGTGTGTGGGCCTCGGAGAGGCCTTTTGCCTCAGAAAGGTGGATAAACAGCGGGACTTTGCGGGTGAGTGCATGCCTGTCAGGCAACGGCCCTGATAGAAAGCACTCAAAATTTTCCACAGTCTTTTGTTCATAAGGCAGACCACTTTCTTCCTCAGGGGTCCATGAGCGAATCTTCAGGAAGGGGCAACTGGCGGGGAAAGAGTATGACAAAAATTTGGTGAGAAAACCTTCTCTGGTAATACGAAAGGTGAGCCAACAGGGTTCAAGCGATTCTTCTGCCTCCCTCGCCCTCCTCCTCCAGGTAGCTGGGACTGCAGGCGCACGCCGTCATGCCCGGTGTCTTTTCTGGAATCAGCTTGTTTCCTGAGTTGTCCTCCGTGTCCCCCCATCCAACCCAGGCTAGAAAACATTCCAGAATGAACTGTTGTGCTTCCTTCCCTTCCCGCTCCTGTTTTGTCCCCTCCCCCTCACCTCGGTTTCTCTCCCACGACGTCCAAATCGTCTGCGTATAATAATGATTCCGTTAATATGCATAAGCAGAGTTCCCTACTTTTACCATAAATAAGGACAGAAGCCGCGGGGGTCGTGCAGTCCACGGCTTACACCCAGGGTGCGTGTCACCCCAACGAGGGACACCAGAAAGCGACAAGAACACCCCCGGGGGAAAGGAACAGGAAGCCAGCCTTTAAAGCAGACAATGAGGCAGTCAGGGGAAAAACTTTCCACGGAAAACAGTGCCTGTCCAGCCGACCCTGGGCCGAGCTTTTGGAAGTCGTGGAGTCCTTGACTTGCACCCAGGGGGCGTGTCGTGCTCATGGGGGACACCCCAAAGTGTCAAGAAGGCCTCTGGGGGAAGGGAGCAGGACGCCAGTCTTGATAGGGGACCTTGAGGCAGCACAGAAAAGAAAAAGGGCGGGCCGGGGTCGTTCAACGGATGACAGTGCCTTTCTGGCAGCCCCTCTATTGGGGCCAGGGTGGTCGCGGAGTCCCTGTCTTGCACCTAGGGTTCGTGTCAGGCCCACGGGGGGCACCTCAAAGCGTCCAGAAGACCCCCGCGGGACGGGAACAGAGCGCCAGGCTTGAAAGGGGACTTAGAGACAGTACAAGGAAAAACCTCCCATGGCTACAGCGCCTTCACGGCAGACCCTGCGCCGGGAGGGTGGTGGAGTTTCTGCCTTGCACCCAGCGGCGGGTCACGCCCAAGGGGGGCATCTCAAAGCGGCACGAAGGCCCCTAAAGGAAGGGAACAAGATGCCAGGCTTGAAAGAAGACTTCGAGGCAGCACAGGGAAAAAGCGGTGGGCAGGGATCCTCCCACGGACAACAGTGCCTTCCTGGCAGCCTCTTCGCGGAAACCGAGGGACCGTGGATCCCTGGTGTGCACTCAGGGTGCGTTTCTCGCCCACGGGGACACACCAAAACGGCAAGAAAGCCCCTGAAGGAAGAGGACGGCATGTCAGTCTTGAAGGGGGATGTTGAGGCAGCCCGAGGAAAAAAGCGGCAAGGCTGGAGTCCTCCCACGGACTACAGTGCCGTCCCCGCAGCCCCTGACCCAAGCGCCCGGTGGTCGTGGAGTATCTTGCTGACACCCAGCGGGCGTGTCTCGCCCATGGGGGCCACGCCAAAGCGGCAAGAAGGTCCCCAGCGGAAGGGAACAGGAAGCAAGGCTTGAAAGGGGACTTTGAGGCAGTCCAGGAAAAAACTTACCACGGAGGACAGAGCCTTCCCAGCAGCCTCTGTGCCAGAACTAGGGGAGTAGTGGAGTTCCTGGCTTGCACCCAGGGTGCGTGTCTCATCCACGGGGTGGGGTGGGGGGGTGCCTCCAAGCGGCAAGAAGGCCATAGGTGGAAAGAAAAAGGACGCCAAGCTTGAAAGAGGACGTTCAGACAGCATGAGGAAAAAAGCGGCAAGCCGGGGACGTCCCATGGATGACAGTGTCTTTCTCGCAGCCCCTACACCGGGACCATGTGTGTGTCGGGGGGAGGGTCGTGGAGTCCCTGGCTTGCACCCAGGGTGCGTATCTCACCCATGGGTAGCACCCCAAGGCTGCAAGAAGGCCCTAGGGGAAGGGGACAGCACATCAGTCATGAAGGGGGACGTTGAGGCAGCCCGGGGAAAAAAGCAGCGAGGCTGAGGTTGTCCCACAGACGACAGTGCCTTCCCGGAAGCCCCTGTTCCGGGCCTGCGTGTGTCGTGGAGTCCCTGGCCTCGCCGCTTTTTTTCCCTGTTGATCTCTCCTTACAAGCCTGGCATCCAACTTCCTTCCCCCGGAAGCCTTCTTAGCCGCTGTGGGTTGACCCCGTGGGCGCCACGCGCACCCTGGATGCAAGCCAGGGACTCCACTACTTCCCTGGGTGCAGCGTAGAGGCTAGGGTCTTCCCAAGAACAACAGTGCCTTCCGGCAGCGCGTGCACCAGGCCCGGAAAATAGCGGAGTCCCTGGCTTGCACCCAGGGTGCGTGTTTCGCACACCTGGGGCTCCCCAAAGCTGCAAGAAGGCCACCGGGGCGGGGGGGAAGGGAGAGCACATCAAGCTTGAAGGGGGACGTTGACTTAGCCAGAGGAAAGAAGCAGTGAGGCTGGGAGTCCTACCATTAACGACAATGCCTTACCATCAGCCCCTGCGCCGGGACCGGGTGGTCGCGGAGTCCCTGGCTTGCACCCAGGGTGGGTGTCTCGCCGACGAGGGACCCCAAAGCGGCAAGAAGGCCCACAGGGGAAGGAAACAGAATGCCAGGCTTGTAAGGCTCAAATCAAGCTCCACCTCCCAGGTTCACGCCATTCTCCTGCCTCAGCCTCCTGAGTAGCTGAGACTACAGGCGCTCACCACCACGCCCAGATTTTTTTTTTTTTTTTTTTTTTTTTTGTATTTTTAGTAGAGACGGGGTTTCACCATGCTAGCCAGGATGGTCTCGATCTTCTGACCTGGTGATCCACCCAACTCAGCCTCCCAAAGTGTTGGGATTACAGGCGTGAGCCAACGCGCCAGCCTTTTTTGTTTTTAGACAGACTTTCACTGGTCAACAGGCTGAAGAGCGGTGGTACGATCTTGGCTCACTGCAGGCTCTGCCTCCCGGGTCCAAGTGATCCTCTTGTTTCAGCCTCCCAATTAGTTGGAACTACAGGTGCACACCACATCAGACAGTTGAATTTTTGTTTGTTTGTTTGTTTTGTTTTGCTTTGTTTTTGAGAGGGAGTCTTGTTCTGTCGCCCAGGCCAGACTGCAGTGGTGCTATCTTGGCTCACTGCAAACTTCGCCTCCTGGGTTCACCCCATTCTCCTGCCTCAGCCTCCCGAGTAGCTGGGACTACAGGTACCCGCTACCTCGCCCGGCTAATTTTTTTTATATTTTTAGTAGAGACGGGGTTTTTGCGTTTTTTGTATTTTTAGTAGCCAGGATGGTCTCGATCTCCTGACCTCGTGATCCACCCTCCTTGGCCTCCCAAAGTGCTGGGATTACAGGCGTGAGCCACCGCGTCCGGCCGGACAGCTGAATTTTGTATTTTTAGTAGAGATGGGGTTTAGCCATGATGCCCAGGCTAATCTCGACCTCGTGATCTCAAGTGATCCGCCCACCTCAGCCTTTCAAAGTGCTGTGATTACAGGTGTCAGTCACCTTGCCTGGTCTGTTGACAATATGGGGGGCATGTAAAATATCTGCACCCCTTTTAGCCAGTAAAACACAGAAGACTGTAGTATGCGGTTTCTCCCTTCTCCCTCTTTCTCTGCTCTCCTAAATATTAAAGGGTTCTCCTTTTCCCAAGCCTAGTGGCAAAGCCTCAGGAAGGGTGGAGGTATCAGAAGCATCCAAAGGGATCCCATCAAGTAACTCCAAGTCAGTCTCATTCAACCCATTGGAAATTCCTGCCATCTTGTATGCCCTAGAGTCTTCCTAATGCAGGCAGATAATATCCTTGGTGTGCTGCTAGGATGGAGACTCCCTCATCTTTGCTCTTCTTCTTGAGAAAAAAAAAATGACTGGTTACCGTGGCTCATGCCTGTAATCTCAACACCTTGGGAGGCCGAGGCAGGTGGATCATTTAAGGTGAGGAAATTGAGACCAGCCTGGCCAACATGGTGAAACGCCATCTCTACTAAAAATACAAAGGTTAGCCAGGGGTGGGGGCAGATGCCTGTAATCCCAGCAACTCAAGAGGCTGAGGCAAAAGAATCGCTCGAACCTGGGAGGCAGAGTTTGCCTTGAGCCAAGATCACACCACTGCACTCCAGCCTAGGCAACAGAGCAAGACTCTGCCTAAAAATATATAAAAATATAATATAACATATAAATATATTATATTTATATATATAAATTTTTAAATAAATGAATAGAATTCATCACTTAACTTATAAGGCTACTTCTCTCGATGAAATTCTGGGCACTTAGGAGTCAGCAGTGATATATTGAGTGTATAGCTCTTGCTTACAGGTGCTTCTTTTCTGTCCCGTAGCAGGCGGCACAAACAGAAAGCTTCCGCAAAGCTGAGAGCTCCTTTACCCATGGATCAGGAACAAAGTTTGCAGCTACACTGTCAGGCTGTTTGGATGTCAGCAGTTAGTTTAGCTTGGCGTCTTCAGAACAATTGTTCTTAGCTACTTAAAAAGAAGAAAAAAAGAAAAGAAAATGAAAGAAAAGAAAACTTAAAATGTTCTTCATTGATCATTCAGGAGCATACTGTTTAGTTTCTATGTATTTGTACAATTTCAAAAGTTCACCTTGTTGTTGACTTCTAGTTTTATTCCACTGTGGTCAGGAAAGATACTCGATATAATTTCAATAATTTTAAATTTGTTGAGACTTGTTTTGTGGCCTAACATACGGTAGAATAGACCAGAATAGGGAGAATGTTTCTTGTGCTGATGAAAGAATGGGTTTTCTGCATCTGTTGGATGAAATGTTTTGTAAATATCTCTTTGTTAGTCTAAAATGCAGTTGCTTTTTTGTTTTTTTTTTAAGACAGAGTCTCTGCTGCCCAGACTGGAGAGTGACAGCATGATCTTGACTAACTGTGACCTCCAGCTCCCATGTTCAAGCAATTCTTATGCTACAGCCTCCCAAGTAGCTGGGATTACAGATGCCCGTCACCACACCCAGCTAATTTTTGTATTTTTAGTAGAGACAGCGTTTTACCATGTTGGCCAGGCTGGTCTCAGTCTCTTGGCCTCAAGAGATCTGCCTGCCTCAGCCTCCCAGTGTGCTGTGGCTACAGGTGTGAACCACTGTGTCCAGCCTAAAGTGTAGTATAAATCATGTTTTGTTGTAGATCTTCTATCTAGATGATCAATTCAGTGTGAGAATGGGGTGTTGAATTCCCTAGCTATTGTATTGTCCTCTATGTCTCCCTTTAGATCTAATAATATTTGGTTTATATTATATATATGGGTGCTCAAGTGTTGGGTGCATATATATTTAGAATTGTTACATCTTCCTGCTGAATTGATGTCTTTATCATTATATAACCTTTGTCTTTTTAAAATCATTTTTGACTTAAAGTCTGTTTCATCTGACACAAGTACAGCCACCCTGCTTGCTTTTGTTTTCTGTTAGCATGGTATATCTTTTTCCACCCTTTCAGTCTATGTGTGTCTTTACAGATGAAGTGAGTTTCTTGTAAGCAACATATAGTTGGGCCATGTTTTTCAATCCATTCAGCCAGTCTATTTATTCTAAGGGAGGAAATTTAATCAGTTTACATTCAAGATTATTATTGATAGGTGAGGACTTCTCTCATTTCATTAATTATTTTCTGTATATATATAACATTGTATATATTATATATTTTATTTATTTTATATATATAATATGTGTGTGTATATATATATCCTTTGTTCCTTTCTTCCCCTCTTAATTGTTCATCCCTGTAATTTGGTAGTTTTCTGTAGTGATAAAGTTTGATTCTTTTCTCTTTCTCCTTTGTGTATGTGCTCTACCAGTGAGTTTTATACTTTTTTTGTGTTTTCTTGATAGTAATTATCATTTCACTGCAGATGTGGGACTCCCTTGAGAATTTCTTGTAAGTCTCGTGTAGTGGTGATGAATTCTGTCAGTTTTTGCTGTCTGAGACATTTCAGGCCTTTAGCTTCAGGAACTGATTCTAGTTCCCTGCCCTGTGGCAACAAGTAGAAACAGATCCCTGGTACCCTGCTTAGGTACAAACCCAGCTAGATATGAGCAGATGAGACAAACAAATCCCTCTATTTTGCCAGGGATTAATTCATTGCCAGGATTGTAAATATGACATTTCACTTTTCATCTCACAGAAGCGTGAGATTGGAAGTTGAGCTGGGCAGTCTGGCCAGGAAGACATTACTATGTGTACAACACAATGAACTACTAACGAAGTGCCTTTAAAGGCATTTACAGCAAGTAGCTTTTTTTTTCTTTTAATTTTGCTGCTCTTTATTTGTAGTAGCAAGTAAGGAATTAAGAAAGCAAAAATAAGTGCTTTGACTAGGTCTTTTGCCTTTGAAAGTAGCATTCATAAAATCCCCTCTTCTTTTTTATTCGTATAAACCTTTCCCAATTCACTCTGCCCCACAGCACATCCGTGTTCACATGCTGTTCTTGCTGCTCTCAGTTTTTAAAAGCTTATTCCAAAATTATATGAAAGCAACCCCACTTTGACAAAATCAGAATTCTGGTAGGAATGGCTTACCATGAGGCTGTTGAAACAGGCCCAGCAAGACTTTAGTACTTTTTATTTCAACCTCTCTCAGTTAAATCTACAATTTGGTAGTTGATATTATTACCTCCCTTTGGCAGGCCTTGGAGAAATAACAAAGTCCAAAGTAGTCTCCTCATTCAAAGGTGTTGCAAATGAAGGCTGTTTTGATCTTTCTGTATTCGCATTTGGGTTTTAATCTTTCTGGGCTCCTGACAGAAAATTCCTTTAAATTTATTATATAATTCTAAAATATTGGACATATTTGTTTCAAGTGTCTGTCAATATCCTTACTCCTTTCATTCCACTTCCCACTGCCCTCATTAGTTATCAGGTCCTACTGATTTTTATCTCCTAAGTATTTCTCAAATCTGTCTTCTCTGTGTGTATTGTTGGTTATATAACTCCATCTCCATTGTCACTGTGCTGCTTTGGACTATCTTTTCTTGTCTAGATCAGTGCCTGACTTACATTATGAGCTTCATAAAGTCTTATCAATGAATGAATGATTCATAATCTCGGCAACTGCGTTGTAACACTTAACTGAAAAAAAAAATCTTAGATCATCTTCCAAGTAAAAGCCTCTATCTAAAATGCAAATCTTAATTTGATAATCTCCAGCTTAATAAACCTCTTAGATGGCTCCAAGACATCCCCCAAACCATCTCTCATTTCACTGATCAAAAAAATAAAATTTAAAAATTTTAAAACTACAAAAATTGAACACTTTATTGGTCAAAAAGCAAAAACAAAAATGATCTCTGAGCATACTTCATTCACACTCCACCCTGCTTTGCACCCCTCTCCCACCCCCAGCCTACAGGGACCATCCAATAACCTCTTCTTTGCTACATAACCCTTACCCTCCTTCTTCAATACTCATACTTTCTCCTTAGAAACTTTTCCCCCCACTTCCTGGAAACAGTAGATTCTTTCTTGCTTATGGTTTTTGTAATGACATCAGCCATTTAGAACTCATGATGTGTCTAGGCCCCACTATCTGCCTCTCCACAGATCTTGCTCAGACAATCCATCAGGATTTAGTCAGAGATCCAAAGTAAGGAGTTAGAAGGGAGCTGCAGACTTGTTTTTTTTTTTGGGGGGGGGTGGGGTTGAAGCTAGAAAACTAATCTATGTTGAACGCAAAACAAACCAAGTAATAGCCAACCTATGCATCCTAGGAATAACTATTGCCTTTTATTTTTGCCCCCAGCCATTCTCTCCACAGTATGCTCCCCTTCTTTACATTTCTTTTAAACACAGTATAGTAACACAACACTGTGTGAGAAATGGGATTCAGAAAACCCAGATACAGGTCTTCTCCAGCTATGCTATGAGCCAGCCATGAAAACTCTCTGGGCCTCACTGACTGAATTATAATATCTGACTTTAATGAGGATTATATTCATTGAACTCTGAGATCCTGTCAATTTCTTTCATCCTGATTCAAAGACCACAGAGAATCTCTAACCCAGATGTTTTTACCTAGGCTTCTTGTAGGTCTGGTAAGATGATGAAAGAACTTCAAGGGGACCATGAGCTCTTTAAATTCTATCTAAAATCCAAGGTCGGGTGCTGTGCCCCAAGCTTGTAATCCCATCACTTTGGGAGGCTGAGATGGGCAGATTGCCTGAGCTCAGGAGTTCAAGACCAGCCTGGGAAACATGGCGAAACCCCATATCTATTAAAATACAAAATAATCTGCCTGGTGTAGTGGCACATGCTTGTAGTCTCCGCTACTCAGGAGATTGAGACACAAGAATTGCTTGAATCCTGGAGGCAGAGGAGGTTGCAGTGAGCTGAGATCATGCCACTGCACTCCAGTCTGGGAGACAAAGAGAAACTCTGTCCCAAAAAATAAATAAATGAATGAAAAAATAAACAAACAAACAAATAAATAAATAAATAAATAAATAAATAAATAAATAAGTAAAATTAATTCTATGTAAAATCCTATGTCAGTTGGCTGCATCACCTTGGCCCACAGAGGAGGTTTTCTTATATTTTTTTCTCTTCCAAGGTAATGATAGTCTATAACTCACTGCTGCCTTGGCCTCCTGGGCTCAAGCAGTCATCCCACCTCGGTCTCCTGGGTAGCTAGGATCACAGGCACACCCCACCCTGCCCAGCAAATTAAAAAAAAAAAAGAGACTGGGCAAAGTGGTTCATGCCATGAATCCCAGAATTTTGAGAGGCCAAGGCAAGAGGACTGATTGGGTCCAGGAGTTCAAGAAGCTGAGAAATATAGAAACCCCATTTCCACTATGAAAAAATTAAAAAATAAAACATTAGTTGGAGCTAATGGTAATCACCTGTGGTGCCAGCCATTTCTGAGGCTGAGGAAGAGGATTTCTTGAACCTAGGAATTCAAGGTTGCATTGAGCTATGATTGTGCCTTTGGACTCAGCCTTGGTGACACAGCAAGACTCTGTCAAAAAAAAAGAAAAAAAAGGCTACAGGCAAGAAAGTACTTGGATAACAGTAAAAAAGTTAAACTCATGACATTGGACCTTATGAAATGTGTTTATCCCACATGTGTTTATTGTATGATAGGTCCCTCCTAGATAGTATTCAAGGTTTAATACAGAAACAGAGCAAGACTCTGTTTCAAAAATAAAATAAAATAAATAAAATAGCCGGCCATGGTGGCTTGCACCTGTAGTACCAGCTGCTCAGAATGTTGGGGCAGGAGGATGTCTTGAGCCCAGAGAGTTAGGGGCTGCATTGAGCTATGATCACGCCACTGCACTCCAGCCTAGGTGACAGAGAAAGATGTTGTCTCTAAAAAAAAAAATGATAACAAAAGTAACTAAAAAACAACCTTGGGCCCCACCTGAGTCATTCAAATTCATTTGCTTTATCACAGGGCCATAGAACTTGTCCCGGTATCCTAAAAGCTGCCTCAGTGAGTTAACAAAAGTACTGGCATTGAAAGAGCTGTCAACATGCTGTTACAAAGAGAAGTCTCTTCTGTGAGACTGGGAAGTGGGGCCAAATGACAGTTTTTTTTTTGTTTTTTTTTTGTTTTTTTTTTTTGAGGAGCTGATTTAAGACAACTAAAAAGGTTGTCAGAGGGAAAAAGAATCTAAGGAAGGCAGAGACCATGAAACTGTGGAGGCCTCAGCTGGTGCTTCTGTGAGTTTTCTCCTCTCTCAGCAGGGTGGAGTCAGCAGTAGGGAAGGCAGATGGTGGGATGACTCGAAGTTCAGGTTTTATCAGAGGAGACTAGGAGGAGAATGTGTAAGGCAGATCAAGGAGTGTTACTAAGGGGCTCAGGTTCTAGATCGTGGGCCCAGCAGGTAGGCAATAAGGGTCATGAGGGACTGGGAAGATGCATGGCAAAGGGTCCTGAAAACCAGGGGAATATGGCAACACCAGGGCTCTGGCAGTTCCAGGAAGGGAGAAGGTCTAACAGGAATGCCCTTGCACCTGTGAAGGAGAGCGGTAAGGCTAGGAGGCTGCAGAGAGTGGATAATTCAAAGGTGAACTTTCTACTGGACAGCACATCCCTGGATGCCATCCCGATGGAGATCTAAGATAAAAAATACTCTTCCATGAAAATGCCTTCCGTGGTCATAACTATGAATCATAAAATTGCCTTTTCAGCTGTAAAGGACCTGCAGCTTCGTTTACCGTTTTATACTTCAGATGTCATGTGACATCTAGAAGCAATACCCTCTCCCGTTGCAAGTCAAAGCAAAATCAGAAAATGTTCAGTGGAAAGGAAAAAGCAAACAAACAGAAGACAAAAGACAGAAATAGAATAAAGCTGCAAACACAAAGCACCAGGAAAGGAGAGGGAAAAAACCTTCAATATAGACAAGCTTTGATGTTGTGTGATCTGTGAAAATCTATAGAAATGTTACCTTGCCAAAAAATTCCCAAAGTGCTTTACTTGCCAACCACTGGAAGGAAGTAGAAATTCCCACTCAGGGTGCTACTTTTAATTATCATTCCCTTTATGTTGTTTCCTATAATAACAACAGGCATTCTAGAGATGATTTACCAAGATGGCTTAATGAGGTGTCAGATGAGTACCTGTACCCATGAGCCCCTTTACCTCAGGCCTCCTTATGCAAATTTGACAGACTCTTCTGAGCCCCACTAGATTAAAAAACAGACATTATTGGAGCAGCTGGGCTGGAAGCACAGCTGGGCCATCCCCATAGAGACCAGAATCTAGAACCACGTGCTCTTCCTTGCCCCAATGTTTCTCCCCACTATTGCTTTTCATAGCTGCAGCCCACCTGGACCTGGGTCTTTCTCAGATGATCTCCACATTAGTGCTTGTCAGCATTGATGTGCACACAGATCACTTGTACAACTTGAGAAAATACAGATTCAGACTCAGTGGCTGGGGTGGAGACTCTGGATCAATGTGTTTAACAAGCCCCCGGGTGATGCTTGTGGTCATCAGATGGTCCTAGTTCCACACCAGGAGGAGCTATTTAGAGCCTGTAAAATAGCTACTCCCCTATCCAGTGTCTGAGTCCCAGACTTCTGGATTCTGCCAGTACTCAGATGCTTCTGGGACATGATGCTTCCTGTTCACCTTGGATCAACACTTCAGAAGGAACTTCCTATATTGAGTTGAGATCTGTTTACCTAGGACCCACATTCACCTGGCCTACTTCTGGACCTTGGATTTTATGTAGCAGGCTTAAGGCCTTAGAAAGTGGCTGGAATGTCCCTCAAGTATTTTCTTCAGGCAAAACGTGCCAGGTCCTCTGGCTAGTATTTTTAATTTTTTTTAGAGACACGGTCTCACCATGTTTCCAGGCTGGTCCCAAAGTCTTGGGCTTAAGTGATTGTTCTGCCTCAGACTCCCAGATTGCTGAGATTACAGGCATAAGCCACCACACCCGGTCTTCGCTAATCTTTTTATGCTATGGTTTGGTCATTCTGGTCATTTCTTTCTTTTCATTTTAATTAATTAATTATTTGTTTGTTTATTTATTTGTTTATTTATTTTTGGAGATGAGTTTCACTCTTGTTGCCCAGGCTGGAGTGTAATGGCATCATCTGGGCTCACTGCAAACTCCGCCTCCCATTTCAAGCAATTCCCCTGCCTCAGGCTCCCGAGTAGCTGGGATTACAGATACCCAGCACCACTACTTTGTATTTTGGTAGAGACGGGGATTCACCATGTTGACCAGGCTGGTCTCGAACTTGTGACTTCAGGCGATCCACCTCCCTCAGCCTCCCAAATTGCTGGCATTACAGGTGTGAGCCACCACACCTGGCCACAGTCATTTCCTTCTGATCCTGCTCTGTGTGTCTTTAGGCCTCTCCTTTTGTGATACCCATGCTGCAGAAGTAGCTGGGGACAGTTACCTCCTCATTACAGATAGTCTTTACGTGACTCAGGTTGTACTTGCTGTCAGCCATCATCCTTAAAGTCATTTTTGCACATGCCGTGGATCAGCCACATTTCTTCCTAGTCAGTAATAACTATACTTAACAGTTCTGAGAATTAGTATAGCAAGATGGTTAAGAACATAGGCTCTGGAATGAGACTGCCTAGTGGGAAGCACTATGATTGGCACCATGTGTTATGCATCACCATCATCATCATCATCATCATCTTCCATCAGCATCACTATCACCACAATCGTCATCACCATCACCATCATCACATCACCATCACTGCCATCATCATCAGTATCACTACCATTTTCACCATCACAATCATTACCATTGCTATCATCAGTAACATCATCACCATCACTATCACCACCATCATCATCACCATCACCATCATCGCCATCACTGTCACCATTGTCATCATCATCAACATCAACAACATCAAGATCATCACATCACCATCAACACCATCACGATCACCATCACTATCACTACCAGTATTACCATCACCATCATTACCATTACTATCACCATCATACCACCATCACCATCACCACCATCACTATCACCACCATCATCACTAACATCATCATCATCACCAATCATCGCCATCACTTTCACCACCATCATTGCCATAATGACTATCACCGTCATCACCATCACTGTCATCACCACATCATCATACCATCACCATCATCACTATCACCACCATCATCACCACCACCGTCATCACCATCACCATAATCACCAGCACCATCACCCATCACCATCACCCATCACCATCACCACCATCATCATACCATCACCATTATCACCACCACCACCATCATCACCATCATCATCACCACCATGATAAGTAAGCACTTTGCCTACATTAACTGATTTAATTCTCACAACGTCATAATGTAGGGGCTATTATCCCAGTTTTACAAGTGAGGAAGTGGGACTTCACAAGATTATGTTTTGTGCCAAGGGTAACAGTGACAAGAATCTAAACCTTGGCAGTGTCCTTTGGTTGGTTTTGTTTATGTTGTTGACCAAAGTGCAAGACTGCATCTGTCCCTGCTATTCATAAATTTCATCTTTTAGTCAGCACTTTGTCCTTATTTTACACTATCTTTTGGATTCCTGGTTCTATCATCTCAAGTGTATCTGCTTCTAGCTTCATGCTGTCTGTGACACTGTGAGAAAAACATGTATCTTCACCTAGATCATACACAAGGTCAGAGGCCATGTGGCAACTCCCTACAGATTCTGCTCACTGAGGCCCAATGCTGCACATCTCCTGAAGCTCCCTGAGCCTGTAGTCCTGTAACGCACTCAGAGAAGCCTAGGGAGTGGTCAGGCATGATTTGTATTTGAACATTGTTTGTATTTGGTTCCCAAGAAACATGTTTCCTCCTCACTTTCAGGTCTCCATTCTAGAATCTTTTCCAAGATGGACAGCTCCCTCCAAATTTATGGTTGCTGAAATCAATCCTCTGGGCAGGACCAGATGTGAGGTACAAATAGAAAGCAGGGTCTGCAGAACATGCATCCCAGAGGAGATAATGACCAGTTAATCCCTGCAAATAGTTAAATCTAGGAGACTACACCTGGGCTTCAGGGCTCCCTGCCTCTGAATCCAGCAGTGCAAATGAAAGCCTCTATGGTCACCCCAAATAATAGGTGGCTGAGTAGCCATGGTGTTGCCAGCATTTCTATAAAGGAAGAGCTCAGAGCATCAATCTCATCAGAGGGGAGGCTGGGGCTGGCCTTGAATTTTAGTTGTATGTATATTTGGGGCAATTTGCAGGGAGGGGGTGCCCTGATAGAGATTAAGTGAGCTAAATCCCCCACATAAACCCATTTTGTGCCTCTGTTCCTTTGCCAACTGACCAGAAAGGCTGGACTGATTTCTCCCCTCTCTCCTTTCCTGGTTGTGTTCTCTGACACTGGGTGATTAATGTAACCTAGCTATGTTCAATTACCCATCCTTTTCACCATGTAAGGATGTCTGCTACCTGTCCCTGGTGCTCTTCTTGGCTTCCCATGAGCCGTGACAATGGGAGTCTTGTGAACTTGAAGGAGAGTAATGGGCCCTGTGTCTGCCATCAGTCTGGGCTCCCTAATCACATGATTGTCACTGGAGCCTGCCTGAGCTGGGAAGTTGCAAAACAAGCATATAGGGAACAATCTTCCACCTAAATATATTCCCCTCATGAAATCATCAAGCAAACCCTGAATGCTTTCTCTTGGTGCAGTCAGGGAGAAGGGCTTTCCTTCTCATACCAGAGCAGACAGTGGCCATTTGCTGAATGAGACTAACAGCAGATCTAGAAGGATTTGGAGAAGACTGTCTTTGTTCTCTTAGAACTGCATGTGGCCCTAGCGGTGCACATGTTTTTGGGACAGTGGTTACCCTGCAAGCCATGAAAACTGAAGGGGCAGGTGGGTGAGCTCCAGCCAGAAATAGGAAGTGTCTCAAACGTTAGTGAAGTTGTTGTGGGAAGTCAGGGACCTCAAATGGAGGGACCAGCTGAAGCCATGGCAGAAGAATGTAGATTGTGAAGATTTCATGGATATTTATTAGTTCCCCAAGTTAATACTTTTGTAATTTCTTATGCCTGTCTTTACTGTAATCTATAAACATAAATTGTAAAGATTTCATGGACACTTAACCCTTCCCCAATCAATACCTTGTGATTTCCTATGCCTGTCTTTACTTTAATCTCTTAATCCTGTCAGCTGAGGAGGATGTATATCACCTCAGGACCCTGTAATAATTGCATTAACTGCACAAATTGTACAGCATGTGTGTTTGAGCAACATGAAATTTGGGCACCTTGAAAAAAAGAACAGGATAACAGCAATGTTTAGGAAACAAGAGAGATAACCTTAAACTCTGACCACTGATGAGCCCAGAAGGACAGAGCCATATTTCTCTTCTTTCAAAAGCAAATGGAAGAAATATTACTGAATTCTTTTTCTCAGAAAGGAATATCCCTAAGAAAGAGAATGTGAACCTGGGGGTGGGTCCCTGAACTGGCCCCCTTGGGTGTGGCCATCTCCTATGGTCAAGATTGCAGGGTGAAATAGACCCCCGCCTCCCATAGCACTCCCAGGCTTATTAAGAAGAGGAAATTCCCACCTAATAAATTTTGGTCAGACTGGTTGATCTCAAAACCCTGTCTCCTGATAAGATATTATCAATGACAACGGTGCCCGATACTTCATTAACAATATAAATTTTGCTCCAGTCATGTGGTCCTGTGAATTTGCCCTGCCTCCACTTTCCTTGTAATATTCTGTTACCTTGTAAAGTACTTGATGTCGGTGACCCACACCTATTTGCACACTCACTCCCCTTTTGAAACTCCCTAATAAAAACTTACTGGTTTTTGTGGCTTGTGGAGCATCATGGAACCTACCGACATGTGATGTCTCCCCCAGAAGCTCAGATTTAAAATTTGTCTCTTTTGTACTCTGTCCCTTTATTTCTCAAGCTGGCTGATGCTTAAGGAAAATAGAAAAGAACCTACATGAATACCAGAGCAGATTCCCCAATATCTGGCACCCACATGGTCTTTCTTTTTTCCTAAGAGCATGAGGGAACCTGATTCCCTTCGGTAGGTGAGGTGAAACGTCAATGGGCTTGCTCCACAGATACATGCGTTAGACTCCCTTACAAGGGCTGAGTAGTCTGTGTAAGGTCTGTTTTAACTATGGTTCATGAGGAGTCTAAGCATCATGCTTATCTCTGGTATATTAAACACCTGTTAAAACAGGGTGGTGTCCGAGTAACAATGAAAAATATGGTCACTCTATTTGGACAATGGTGAAATACTGTCCTTCGTTTCCTGAAAGAGGAACCGTGTATACAAAATTGTGGAATTGTGTTGGTAAAGCATTCCAGAAATGGATCTCGGCAGGGTATTATGTTCCCATCACTATGTGGGGTGGTTGGGCCTTGGTACGTGCTGTCTTAGTGGTGTGCAGATCTCATGACCCCCTGCAGCTTTCTGCCTTTTTCTCAGTTTCTCTGTCTTTCCTCAGCCTTCCGCTACCTCACAGCCTTCATTATCTGATCAGACTCTCGCTTGGGCTATGTCTCCCCCACCTATCAATGCTGAAAATTCAATGTCTAACTCCGGTGACTTTGGCTTAATGTTACTCTCTACTTATCTCACTTCTTTTCACAAATAGCCAATACTTGAAACTCCCGCGGCTGTGGCTCACACTGCCTGGTACCATAGATATGATAATTCTCCTCTCTTCAAACCTCTGGCGTCAGCTAATGGCTCCAGGACCAAACTACTAATTACCTATCATTTCTCCAGGCCCTCCCCCATCCACTACAGCCCCTCAACCTCCTGTCGTTTTAGTTCCTCAACCGATCTTCTGGATTCAGCAGTGGCTGCTTTCTAAAGAAAAACTGGAGGCTTTAAATCAATTGGTTTCTGAGCAGTTGCAACTTGGAAATGTGGAACCTTCCCTTTCCCCTTGGAATTCTGTGTTCCTAGTAAAAAAGGAGTCTGGCAAATGGCAGATGGTAACCGATTTATGGGCCATTAATGCTGTAATGAAACCTATGGGGGCCATCCAACCTGACATGCCTGCCCATGCTTTAATACCTAGAGATTGGCCTCTCGTAGTTATTGATCTTAAAGTTTTTTATATTGCTTTAAATAAATTGGATTATGAAAAATTTGCTTTTACTTTACCATCTATCAATAATCAGGAGCCTACAGCTCATTATCAATGGAAAGTACTTCCTCAGGGAATGCTAAATAGTCCTGCAATCTTCCAGCTTCATGTTGGACAAGTGCTTTCACCAGTTTGAGCCCAATTTCCTGAGGCTGATATTCTTCATTATATTGATGATATTTTAATTGCTGCCCCCACTGATAAACAATTAATTCACTGTTACCAAATTTTAAGCTGCTGTGTTACAGAGGCTGGATTACACATCACTCAGGATAAAACTCAACAGACCACTCCTGTTCAATATTTAGGAATGGTGGTCGATAAACAATAGATTCAACCTCAAAAAGTTCAAATTAGAAGAGATTCTTTGAAAACTTTAAGTGACTTCCAAAAACGTTTGGGTAAAATTAATTATTTAAGACCTACTTTAGGCATTCCAACCTATGCGCTGTCTAACTTTTTCTCTATGCTGCGGGGAAATTCTGATTTCCACAGTGCCAGGACTTTGACCCCTGGGGCTTTACTAGAACTGGAATTCATAGAGGAAAGAATCCAGACGACCCAGTTGTCTAGAGTACAGCCATTTCAGCCTCTTCAGTTTCTGGTTTTTGCTTCATTACACTCCCCTACTGGACTAATAGTTCAACATAATGGTTTAGTGGAGTGGTGTTTTCTCCCTCATTCTGTGTCAGAAACTTTGTTTATCTAGACCAAATAGACATATTAATTGGACAGGCTCGGTGCAGAATACTTCAAATTTCTGGATTTGATCCAAATATAATTGTAGTCTCTTTAAATTGGCTCGAAGTTGAAGCTGCCTTTCAATATTCTATACTGTGACAAATTCACTTGGCTGATTTTATTGGTGTTATTGACTATCATTATCCAAAAAACAAATTGTTTGATTTTATAAAAATGAGGTCTTTGGTGGTTCCTCGATTAACCAAAGATCAACCCATTCCTGAGGCTGTTACAGTGTTCACTGATGGCTCCAGTAATGGCAATGCTGGCTATATAGGTCCTATAGACAAACTTATTTCTACCTCTTATACTTATGCTCAAAAGGCAGAGTTAATTGCTGTGATTACTGCCTCAGAGGATTTTCCCAAAGCTTTAAATATTGTCTCAGATTCCACTTATGTTGTACATGCCACTAAAAATATAGAAACTGCTACTATCAAACATACTGATAATTCTGAATTGGCTTTTTTATTTTCAAGGTTACAAGAGGCGGTTCACAAATGTAGACACCCTTTCTGTATTACACATATCAGTTCTCATACCAATTTACCAGGACCCATGTCTATTGGTAACCGTGAAGTCAACTTTTTGGTCTCTTTTACAACCCAAGAAGCTCAGGAGTTCCGTAATCTGACTCATGTCAATGCCGCTGAATTAAAAGATAAATTTGCTTTTACCTGGAAACAGGCTAAGTTTATTTTTCACAGCTGCCCTCATTGCCAGTTCTTTCTACTTCCAAATCAGGAACCTGCTGTTAATCCTAGAGGCCTAAATTCTAATGCTTTATAGCAAATGGATGTGACTCATGCTAGTTCCTTTGGCAGACTGTCATATGTGCATGTCTGTGTAGATACCTTCTCAGGTTTTATCTGGGCTACTTGCCAAACAGGGGAAGGCATGGCCCATGTTAAAAAAAATCTGTATTCTTGCTTTGCAGTTATGAGGCTTCCATATCAAATAAAGACAGATAATGCTCCTGAATATGTTAGCAGGGATTTTGATTCATTTATGCAACAATGGGGAATTTCCCATATTACTGGAATCCCTTGCAATCCTAAGGGAAAAGCTGTGGTGGAATTTGCCAATCACACTTTAAAAACCCAAATGTCCAAACAGTCTGAACAACCAAAACATGATTTAACTACTCCACCCTCCCAATTACATTTGGCATTGTTTAAGTTTTTTTCAGTCTTCCTAAAGATACTACTCTAACTGCCGCCGAATGCCATTATACAGGCAAAAAAATTTCCTTAAATGGAGGCAAGCCAGTGTTATGGAAAAACTCCCAAACCAATACCTGGGAACCTGGCACAATTATAACATGGGGAAGAGGATATGCTTGTGTTTCAGCAGGAGATCATCAATACCCTGTCTGGGTACCCACCAGAAGAATCAAGCTCTGGGTGAAGGCTGAACAGTGAAAATCACAGAGAAAAGACATCTGTGTCAAAGACTGCCTTCAGACATGGTGAGATCTGTATTGACTTCTCAGAAATAGGCACACCAAATCACAATGAGTGTAAATCAATCCTCCCTGATGGCAATGGAGACCCATGTAACTAATCACACTTCTCTTGATTACCTTTTTCTCCTTACAAACCTAAAAATCTCACCATTTCTATTAGCCTGAAAATAACGTCCCTCTGTTCTTCTCTTCCTCCTTCAGCACTAAATCTTGCTTACGCTAGGTTTTATTTAATGATTCTCTTCCTTATACTTTTTGTCTTGCCAGTTTCCTCTCACACTGATTTACTTGTTACGCATAATTATTCTTATTGGGCTTATGTGCCTTTTCCTCCACTTATTCGACCTCTCAGCTGGATAGATGCTCCCACAGAAATCTACACTAATGATAGTGCGTGGGTGCCTGGAGACACAGATGACCATTGCCCTGCTCAACCAGGAGAAGGCACTGCATTTAATGTAACCATGGGTTATAAATACCCACCTCTGTGCCTCGGACATGCACCTGATTGCATGCATCTAGAAACTCTATTCTGGGCTGCTTATCTTCTGGAAAGATCAGCTAAAGATAAAATGGGACGTTTGATCTCTGGCCTCTCCCTTTCTCCTTTAAAACAAATGAAAAGAGGAGTAATGGGAGATACCCCATACATTCAATATAAACCTGCAGGAAAACCATGCCCTAAAAATTTTGAGGGCCCATCTAAAACTTTAATTTGGGAAGACTGATAACTCACATGCGGTAATATTAAAAAATGACTCATATTGGTTTAGTAATAGACTGGGAAATAAAGGCCTTTTTAAAAACTATTACTCCTCTGGAGGAAGGGAATGTCTGGAGGCTACTTATTTTATTTCTTATCAGAATGAGAATCATCACTCTACTTTACATAGGAGGATCAGCTCATTCTTTCCCTTAAAATGGGAAGATAAAAGCATTACCCTCCCCAGGCCTCATATGATACACCCCATTCTGAGCCCAGAACACCCAGAACTTTGGAAATTGGCTATTGCCATATCTGGACTGTGAGAATGGGAAAGGAAAACTATTCTGACTGTTGTTCCCACTACCATCCCACTCTCTCAGTATCAACGTACACCCAGACATTCTGCTTTACTTACCTCCAACCTGACTGTTCCCATATAGTGTTGTGTTAAGCCTTCTTACATACTGTTAGTAGGAAATATCAAAATTTGGACGAGTAATCAAACTGTCCAATGCATTAATTGTTATCTATACACTTGTATTAACTCCCATTTTGACTCCAGGGAAAGTGTAATTTTGGTTCAAGCTTGAGAAGGAATCTGGATTCTGGTAACTTTACTTAGACCTTGGGAATCCTCTCCCTCAATACATGTAATTAATGAAGTGCTACAGCGAATTCTAAAAACATCTAAGAGATTTGTTTTCATTTTAATCGCTGTTATCATGGGCCTAATTACAGTCACTACAATGGCCACCACTGCTGGAATGGCATTATACTGATCTATTCAAATGGCTCATTTTGTTAATGATTGGCAAGCCACTTCCACCCAAATGTGGAATTCTCAACAACGGATCGATCAACAATTGGCAAATCAAATTAATGATTTAAGACAGTCTGTTTGGAGACCGGGTAGTGAGTCTCGAGCATTGCATGCAAATGCAGTGCGATTGGAATACTTCGGATTCTGCATCACCCCGTATTTCTATAATGAGACTTATCATTCATGGGAAATGGTCAAAGGATACCTTCTGGGTAGGGAAGATAATTTATCATTGGACATAACTTTGATGTGCTTCCGTGTGAAGAGACCACCAAACAGACTTTTTGTGAGCAATAAATCATTTAATCACCTGGGTGCAGGCGGGCTGAGTCCGCAAAGAGAGTCAGCAAAGGGAGATGGGGTGGGGCCATTTTATAGGATTTCAGTAGGTAAAGGAAAAAGAGGGGTTTTTCTCTGGCGGTTAGGAATGGGGATCACAAGGTTTTCATGGGGGACCTTTTGAGCCAGGATGAGCCAGGATGAGCCAGGAGAAGGAATTTCAAAAGACAATGTCATCAGTTAAGGCAGAACAGGCCATTTTCACTTCTTTTGTGGTGGAATGTCATCAGTTAAGGCAGGAACCGGCCATCTGGATGTGTATGTACAGGTCACAGGGGATATGATGGCTTAGCTTTGGCTCATAGGTCTGACATTCCAGTCTTCTTATATTAATAAGAAAAATAAAATGAAATAGTCGTAAGGTGTTGGGATAGTGAAAATTTTTGGGGGTTGTATGGAGAGATAATTGGTGATGCTTCTCAGGGCTGCTTCGAGCAGGAGTAGGGGTGGCATGGGAACCTAGAATGGGAAAGAGTAAGTTGAAGGAAGACATTGTGGTAAGGGGTGATATTGTGGGGTTGTTAGAAGAAGCATTTGTCATTTAGAATTATTGGTGATGGCCTGGATACAGTTTTGTATGAATTGAAAAATTAAATGGAAAAAGAGAAGGAGAAAAACGGGTATTAAGGGACTAAGAATTGGGAGGACCTAGGACATCTAATTAGAGAGTGCCTAAGGAGGTTCAGCATAGCCTTGCCAGAGTGGCGGTTTGGGGATAGCACTAGGAGATATCAGCTGTGCTGGCTTGGAGAAACAGTGTAAACTGGTAGTGTAAACATGAGCAGGGCATGTATAAGTAGTTGAGAACGGTGAATAGGAGTATGACTAGACAGAAGACAGTAGGGATGACAAGTTTCTTGGGGCAAAGTCCAAGTTGGTCTGGTGTCTGGAATGAGACTGGGGCCTAATAAAAAGGAGCTTAATTGGGCCGTACCTTGTAGCATTCCAAGGACAGGCCCGAATTCTGCGAAGTGAAAGTGGTAAAAGCATTGTCCAGTCCTTTTTAAATTGGTGGCTGAGATTTGTAGGTGTGTTTTTAAAAGACTTTTAGTCTGTTCTACTTTTTCTGATGACAGAGGACCATAAGGGTTATAAAGGTTTCACTGAATACTAACAGACCAAAAAAGTGCTTGGCTGATTTGACTAATAAAGGCTGATCTGTTATCAGGCTGTATAGAGGTGGGAACGCTAAACTGAGGAATTATGTCTGACAGAAGGGAAGAAATGACTGTGGTGACCTTCTTAGAACCTGTAGGAAAGGCCTGTACCTATGCAGTGAAAGTGTCTACCTAGACTAAGAGGTATTTTAGTTATCTGACTTGGGGTATGTTGAGTAAAGCTAATTTGCCAGTCCTGGTTTGGGGCAAATCTTTGAACTTGATGTGTAGGGAAGGCAGTGGCCCTGAATAATCCCTGAGGAGTAGTAGAATAGCAGATGGTACACTGAGAAGTTATTTCCTTGAGGATAGATTTCCATGATGGAAAGAAAATGAGAGGTTCTAAGAGGTGGGCTAGTGGCTTGTACTATAGAATAGCCTGCCTTTGCTGGTGTGTGGTGATTAGGCCTGGTGGAACTGCCATCAATAAATCAAGCATGATCAGGGTGAGGATAGAAGGAAATATGGGGAAATGGGGTGAATGTCAGGTGGATCAGAGAGATACAGTCATGGGGGTCATGTGTGGTATCAGGAATAATGCAGGAGGCCGGATTGAAATCCGGGCCAGGACCAATGGTAATTGTGGGACTTAACAAAGAGTGAGCACAGCTGAAAGAGCCAGGGAGCAGAAAGTATATGTATCAGGTATGAGGAAGAAAATAGATTTTGGAAGTTATGGGAAATGCAGAGAGTGAGTTGAGCATAGTTTATGATTTTCAGGGCCTGTAAAATTATTAAAGCAGTGGCAGCCACTGCACACAGACGTGAGGGCTAGGCTAAAACAGTAAGGTCAAGTTGTTTGGACAGAAAGTCTACAGGGTGCAGTCCTGGTTCCTGTGTAAGAATTCTGACCACACTAACCATCCCTAGGAAGGAAAAGAGTTGCTGTTTTGTAAGGGATTGAGGTTTGGGAGATTAGTTGGGCATGATCAGAAGGGAGAGCACATACGTTTTTATGAGAATATGCCGAGATAGGTAACAGATGTGGATGAAATTTGGGCTTGACTGAAGTAATGGGGGCTATCTGTGAAGCCTTCTGGCAGTACAGCCCAGGTAATTTGCTGAGCCTAAAGGGTTTCAGGGTCAGTGTAAGTGAAAGCGAAGACAGGCTGTGATGAGGGTGGCAAAGGAGTAGTAAAGAAAGCATGATTGAGATCTAGAACAGAATAATGGGTTGTAGAGGGAGGTATTGAGGATAGGAGAGTATATGGGTTTGGCACCATGGGGTGAGTAGGCAAAACAATTTTGTTGATAAGGTGCAGATCCTGAACTAATCTGTAAGACTTGACCAGTTTTTCGACAGGTAAAATGGGGGAATTGTAAGGAGAATTTATATGTTTTAGAAGCCCATGCTGTAGCAGGAGAGTGATAACAGGCTTTAATCCTTTTAAAGTGTGCGGTGGGATGAGATATTGGCATTGATCAGGTTAAGGGTGATTAGGTTTTAATGGGATGATAAGGGGTGCATGATCGGTTACTAAGGAGGGAGTAGAGGTGTCATACTTGTGGGTTAATGTGGGGAGATACAAAGGGAGTATGGGAAGGAGGCTTTGAGGCTGGGGGAAAAGGCAGCAATGAGGTGTGGCTGTAGCCTAGGAATAGTCAGGGAAGCAGATAATTTAGCTAAAATATCTCAGCCTAGTAAGGGAACTGGGCCGGTGGGGATAACTAAAAAAGAGTGCATAAAAGGGTATTGTCTAAGTTGGCACCAGAGTTGGGGAGTTTTAAGAAGTTTTGAAGCCTGGTTGTCAATACCCACAACAGTTATGGAGGCAAGGGAAACAGGCTCTTGAAAAGAAGGTAATGTGGAGTGGGTAGCCTCCATACTGACTAAGAAGGGGACAGACTTACCCTCCACTGTGAGAGTTTCCTAGAGCATCTGTGATGGTCCTGTAGGCTTCTGAGCCAATCGGGCAGTGTCAATCTTCAGCTGCTAAGCTGAGAACATCTGAGAAGGAGTCGCTCAGAGAAACTTGGACCAGAGTTCCAGGGGCTCTGGGAGTGGTAGCCAAGTGAGTTGAACAGTCCGATTTCCAGTGGGGTAACACACAGGTGGGAGGAGGCTTTGGAGGAATCCTGGGCTGCAGGCATTCCTTGGTCTGGTGGTCAGATTTCTGGCATCTGTAGCAAGCTTCTGGGGGGAGGAGGTACTGGAGGAATTCCTGGCCACTGTGGTTCAGGCATTTGGAAGTCCTTGTATGCTGGAGATGTGGCTGGGGTTTGTCTCATAGTGGAGGCAAGGAATTGCAACTTTTTTCTATTCTTGTACACCTTGAACGTGAGGTTAATTAAGTCCTGTTGTGGGGTTTGTGGGCCAGAATTTAATTTTTGGAGTTTTATTTGATGTTGGAAGCAGATTGTGTAATAAAATGTATATTGAGAATAAGTCTTTTGACCTTTTAGGGTCTAGGGCTGTAATGTATCTCAGGGTTGCTGCCAAATGAACCATGAACTGGGCTGGGTTTTATATTTGAAAAAGAGCTAAATGCTATCTGATTTGGGAGAGGTCAGATAAAGAAAAAGGAGCATTAACCTTGACTATGCCTTTAGCTCCAGCCACATTTTAAAAGCAAATTGCTGGGCAGGTTGGGGAGGGCTAATCACGGAATGAAACTGTAAACAAGACTGGGTGTGAGAAGGGAGATAATAAAAAGATTATAGGGTGAAGGAGCAGAGGTTGAGGAAGAATTGGCACCTAGCTCGGCCTGGTGAGGAGCAGCCTGGGGAGGAGGGGAGAGGTCAGATTGGTCTGTAGAAAAGGAAGATTAGGAAGACTCAGTGACACTTGGGGTTGGGACTGAAAGGACTTGCTGGAGGGAAAGAAGAAAGATTTGGGACAAGTTAGACTGGACACAGAGACTAGTGAGGGACCGATGTGTAAAAGAATGCCTGGACGTCAGGCACCTCAGACCGTTTGCCCATTTTACATGAAGAATTATTTAGATCTTGCAGGATGGAAAAATTGAAAGTGCCATTTTCTGGCTATTTGGAACCATGGTAGAGTTTGTATTGGGGTCAAACGGCATTGCAGAAGAAAATAAGACACTTAGATTTTATGTCAGGTGAGATTTGAAGAGGTTTTAAGTTCTTAAGAACACAAGTTAAGGGAGAAGAAGGAGGAATGGAGGGTAGAAAGTTGCCCATAGCGAAGGAGGCAAGCCCAGAGAAAAGAGAGATTAGAGACATGGAGGGAAGGGGTTAGGGGGTTCTTACCCTCCAGAAAAGTGGGAAAGGGGTCAGGGCACACAGATATGAGGTCAGGGTGTGGAAATAAATTATTGGGTCACAGAGATATATGAGGTTGGGGTGTGGAAATAAGGGATTGGGGTGCAGAGATATAAGAGATTGGGGTGCAGAAAAAAGGGATTGGTGCACAGAGATATGAGGTTGGGACATGGAAATAAGGGATCAGGGCACAGAGATATAAAGAGTTGTGGTACTTATCCCTCCCCCAGAAAAGTGGGACTTGCAACCAAGGGTGAAGGAGAAGGGGTGGGAGCTTTCTTGCCCCCTAGAAAGGCGGGGAATGGGTAGAGAGATGGAGAGAAGGGGTTGGGGTACTTGCCCTTCCCCCAGAAAAATGGGACTTGCTGCTAAGGGTGAAGGACCAAGACAGGCAGCCTTGCGTGGTCTGACAACTCTGAAACCTGGGTGAATAATCAGAGAGGCATCCCTGCAATGATTAAACACCAAGGGAAGGCTGCCTTCCCTAGCCTGTGACTGGCGCCAGAGTTTTGGGTCCAAAGATAAAACATGTCTCCTTTGTCTCTATGAGAAAATGAAAAGAATTGAAATTAAGAGAAGGGAGAGATTGAAGTGTGGCATCAAGATTGAAAGGAGAAAGGGGTTGAGGGAAAGTGAGGGAGGTTGGAGAAGAGAGTAAAAAGAAGACACTTACCAGATTTGAAATTGTTGAGATATTTCTTGGGCTGGTCAGTCTGAGGACCTGAGGTCATAGGTGGATCTTTCTCATGGAGCAAAGAGCAGGAGGACAGGGGATTGATCTCCCAAGGGAGGTCTCCCGATCCAAGTCTTGGCAGTAAATTTCATGCACGTCCATGTGAAGAGACCACCAATCAGGCTTTGTGTGAGCAATAAAGCTTTCAATCACCTGGGTGCTGGTGGGCTGAGTCTGAAAAGAGAGTCAGTGAAGGGAGATGCGGTGGGGCTGTTTTATATGATTTGAGTAGGGAAAGGAAAAAGGGGGGTTGTTTTCTGGCGGGCAGGAGTGGGGGTCACAATATACTCAGTGGGGGAGCTTTTGAGCCAGAATGAGCCAGGAGAAGGAATTTCACAAGACAATGTCATCAGTTAAGGCAGGAACCAGCCATCTGGATGTGTACATGCAGGTCACAGGGGATATGATGGCTTAGTTTGGGCTCAGAGGCCTGACAATAACTTAATTAAGGAAACACATTTTTGAAGCCCCTCAAGCTCACTTATCCATTGTGCCTGAAGCTGAGGTGTTACATCAGGTGGCAGAAAATATTTATGGATTAAACCCCACAACTTGGATTAAGTCTACTGGGGGCCCCACTGTAGTAAATTTTGTAATTATGTTTCTCTGTTTAATTGGCTTGTTTTTAGCATGTCAGGGCAGTCAAATAATACTGTGTCAAAATCAAGAGAATGAACAAGACTTCATCACCATGACACATTTATATAAAAAGAAAGGGGGAGATATGCTGTGGGGCGTCAGGGACCCCAAATGGAGTGACCAGCTGAAGTCATGGCAGAAGAATATAAATTGTGAAGATTTCATGGACATTTATTAGTTCCCCAAATTAATGCTTTTGTAATTTCTTGTACCTGTCTACTGCAATCTCTAAACATAAATTGTAAAGATTTCATGGACACTTATCACTTCCCCAATCAATATCCTTGTGATTTCCTTGCCTGTCTTTACTTTAATCTCTTCATCCTGTCAGCTGAGGAGGATGTATATCACCTCAGGACCCTGTAATAATTGCATTAACAGCACAAATTGTACAGCATGTGTGTTTGAGCAATATGAAATTTGGGCACCTTGAAAAAAAGAACAGGATAAGAGGAATGTTCAGTGAGCTGGACAGAACAGAGCCTTATTTCTCTTCTTTCAAAGGCAAATGAGAGAAATATCACTGAATTCTTTTTCTCAGCAAGGAATATCCCCGAGAAAGAGAATGCAAACCAGGGTTGGGGATCTCGGTCATCTCTTATGGTCAAGACTGCAGGATGAAATAGACCCCAGTCTCCCATAGTGCTCCCAGGCTTATTAGGAAGAGGAAATTCCTACCTAATAAATTTTGGTCAGACCGGTTAATCTCAAAACCCTGTCTCCTGATAAGATGTTATCAATGACAATGGTGCCCAAAACTTCATTAGCCATTTAAATTTTGCCCCAGTCCTGTGGTCCTGTGATCTCACCCTGCCTCCACTTGCCTTGTGATATTCTGTTACCTTGTAAAGTACTTGGTGTCAGTGACCAACACCTATTCGCACACTCACTCCCCTTTTGAAACTCCCTAATAAAAACTTGCTGGCTTTTGTGGCTTGTGGAGCATCATGGAACCTACCAACATGTGATGTCTCCCCGGGATGCCCAGATTTAAAATTTCTCTCTTTTGTACTCTGTCCCTTTATTTCTCAAGCTGGCTGATGCTTAGGGAAAATAGAAAAGAACCTAAGTGAATATTGGGGCAGATTCCTTGATATGAAGTGATCTTGAATCTCTGATATACAAGGCTGATGTTGACACAGTATTCTCAACAAAATAGTGGTTTATTGCATGGTCTCAAGCTCTATCAAGGTTTAAATTGTGTCTGGCATGTTGGCTCACATTTGTAATCCCAGCACTTTGGGAGGCCAAGGAAGGAGGATTGCTTGAGCTCAGAATTTTGAGACCAGTCTGAGCAACATAGCAGGACACCATCTCTACAAAAAAATTTAAAAATTAGTTGGGCATGGTGACATATATCTGTAGTCCTAGCTACTGAGGAGGCTGAGACAGAAGGATCACCTGATCCCAGGAGTTTGAGGTTGTGATGAGCTGTGATCACGCCACAGCACTCCATCCAGGGTAACAGAGCAAGACCCTGCCTCAAAAAAAAAAAAAAAAAAAAAAAAACCTTTACCAGCTCTAGGATCTAACACAATTTGTTTGAGTTTTGCAGGCCTCGTCCAAAGACAATAATTGGACTTATCTTATTGGTTATGACAACTAAATAAAAAATAATACATGAAAAGTGCTTAAAATAGTTCCTGGCATTTAGTAAGAGCTTTGTGAGTATTAACCGTTTTTAGTAGCATCAGCATCTTTATTGCCACTGTTTAGTGGGTAATACGTACCAGACATGTTTAAGCACATATATATAGTACGTGCATTATTAGCCCATTGAACTTCACTTTGTTTGTTTGTTTTTCTGGGGTGGTTCTTGTTTTTTGAGATGGAGTCTCACTCTGTCACTCAGACAGGAGTGCAATGGTGTGATCTCAGCTCACTGCAACCCAGGTTCAAGAAATTTTCCTGGTTCAGCCTCCCAAGTAGCTTGGACTACAGGTTTGTGCCAACACACCTGGCTAATTTTTGTATTTTTAGTAGAGACAGGGTTTCACCATGTTGAATAGGTTGATCTTTAACTTCTGACCTCAAGTTATCATCCCACCTCGACCTCCCAAAGTACTGGCATTACAGGATTGAGCCATTGTACCTGGCTGAACTACACTTTGAAGTAGAGGTTAACCCTTTGCTTCAGTTGAGGAAATTAAAAATGGGAGAGTTTAGTAACCTACACAAAGTTAAACCTGCAAGTAATTGGAGTCAAAATGTAGACAAGGGTTTTTTGTTTATTTTTTGTTTTGGAGACAGGACCTTGCCATGTTGCCCAGGCTGGAGTGCAGTGGTGCAATCACAGCTCCCTTTAGCTTCAACCTCCTGGGCTCAAGCAATCCTCCTCCCTCAGCCTTCTGAGTAGCTGGGACGAGAAGTATGCACCACCACACCTGGCTAATTTTTTTATTTTTTATTTTTTATAGAGAGAGGGTTTCACTATGTTGTCGTGGCTGGTCTAGAACTCCTGGGTTCAAGTGAATCTGCCACCCACCTTGGCCTCCCAAAGTGCTGGTATTACAGGCATGAGCCAGTGTTCTGGCCTGGAATAGAGTTTTCCTAACTCTGGAGTTATGTTGTTATTGCCCTCTACTACTGTCCATAGTAACAGGCATATTAATGAATACTTCCCACTTGCTGAGTAGGGTGCTGAGCACTTTACATGTCTTATTTCATTTGATGTTCACAATAATCCTATGAGGTAGTTTCTCTTGTTATTCCCATTTTAGAGATGAGGTAACCAAGGTTCAGAGCAGTTAAGCAGCCTCTACAAATTTATACAGTAAAGAAAGCCAGCATTTAAATCCAGGCCTGTATAACTCTAAAGTCTGTTCTACTGAGTTTGGCTGGCAAACAGGTAAGCACGATGCTCCTAGGAGAATAGTAGCAGTGATTGGTGATCCATGACATCTAGGATCCACTGAAACTCGGGGCTACAGTTCACCTAATCAGCCCTATTTTCTGAGCTATCGTTAGGGACAATTTTCACTTTCTCTAACACTTCATTTCCTTGCAGCTTCTGAAAGCTGCCGATTTGCTCAGATTAAGACCAGCTTCTGTGCGTTTCACATCTCAGATTGTTGTGTACATGCTCAAGTGTATGGAGGAATCATAAACATTCCAGAAGGAGACCCTGGCATACTATGCAAAGTTTTTGCCACATTGTTGTGGGAGGCATCTGTCTCTCTTGACCAAACACTTGAGGTTATGTGACTGCAAGATTCCAAATGTGCATTTCAACATCAGGTCGTGACGGGCAACTTGTTTTGTGATGAATAGCACTATAAGTAGAATATATAAAATAGACAAGGGATTCTTAGCCAGGGATGCAGGGCGGGGCTTCCGAGGCTCTGGGAACATTCTGCATGTGTGTGTGTATTTTCCTGGAGAGAGGGCTCCTAATTTTTATAATATTCTCAAAGGACTTCATGACTCAAAAAAATAATTAAAAAGCCATTGTTCTCTGGCCAAGTGCAGTGGCTCATGCCTGTAATCCCAACACTTTGGGAGTCCAAGAAGGGCCATTCACCTGAGACCAGACTGGCCAAAATAGTGAAACCCCATTTCTACTAAAATTACAATTTGCTAGGTGTGGTGGTGCCTGCCTGTAATCCCAGCTACTCGCGGGGAGAGGCAGGAGAATAGCTGGAACTCGGGAGGTGGAGGTTGCAGTGAGCAGAGTTCAAGGCTCCCAACTGCTTTTGCAGAATCAGAAAATGTGATCGCTGCAAGGGTTGAGGGGAGGGCGCAGATGACTGAAGGGAGAGGGCCAAAGGCTGAAGGGACAATAGCTTGCCCTGGACTGTTTCCAGATTTGGTGGAGATGACTCAGGAAACAAGTCGACTCTGAAAATGTCACAGAATTCAGTGTTATTGCTTCTTTGAAAGGTGGGCAGTTCGTGTTTTTTCCTTAACAGTCATTCATATACTTCTAGAAAGGGCCATTTAGTTTCATACAATTTACATATACCTGGTTTCCCGGCATCTGGAGAGATTCAGGACAGTTCTTGTTAATGAGAAATCCCAGGGTGGAGCTACAATGTACTCTCCATTGTGAACCCTAATCACTTGAGACAGGTCTCAGTGAATTTATAAAGTATATTTGGCCAAGTTTGAGGACACACACCTGTGACACAGCTTCAGGAGGTTCTGAGGACGTGGCCTAATGTCATCAGAACAGTTTGGTTTCATACATTCTTTGAACACAGCAGACATCAATCAATGTGTGCAAGATTAACATTGGTTCAGTCTGCAAAGGCAGGAAAACTTGAAGCAAAAGCGGGAATTCTCAAAGTGAGGAGGGGACTTCCGGGTCATAGGTAGTTGAGAAACAAATGTTTTCAATGATAAAAATACTTATGACTGACTGCAGAACTGGAGGCAAAATCTTCATATTTGTATTAGTTCTCCTTGTTCATACTACAATTTTTGGAGGGATTTCAAAAGGCTCAGGTGCACATTGCACATACGGAAGATTCGTATCACAGCTGAGCAACCTCAAGATTAAGAAACCTTAATCTTTTAAAAGTAGGTTACAGGAAAACCTGTCCAACATTTGCCTCACAGAGAAAAACTGTCTTTTTTATATTGGTTGAGTAATTTATCTGCCATTCACCTGAAAAGAAAAAGATTACTACCCTTTTCCCAGGCTATTTCTGTACAAAAATCTGCAAAAAATAACCTGGAAAGGGAGAGATATGTGACATAAAAATTAACAAAACAATAAACTCTGAAAGACTTTTGGAGAATTACATCTCAGCAGTGTGCATCCTTTCCATTTAATAATACGGTAAGCAATCTTCTGATGTAAAAGATCCATTGAATATTTTTGACATGTAGACTAACTTTGGTTGTTTTGTGTTGTGAGATTGTTAAAGATTGTAAGAGACAGGAATAAATACAATTACCACGGCCTTTAGGGACATTAGAAGAATGGAAGTTGTTTGATTTTTTCTTTTTCCTTTTTTTCTTTTTTTTTGAGATGGAGTTTCTCTGTCTCCCAGGCTTGAGTGCAATGGCGTGATCTCAAATCACTATAACTTCTGCCTTCCAGGTTCAATTGATTCTCCTGCATCATAGCTGAGACTACAGGCTCCTGCCACCCAGCCCAGCTAATTTTTGTTTTTTTAATAAAGACAGAGTTTCACCATATTGGCGAGCCTGGTCTCAAACTCCTGATATCAGGTGATCCACCCATGCTGGCCTCCCAAAATGCTAGGATTACTGGCATAAACCACTGCATCAGTTACCAGAAATGAAAGTTCTAAGTGTGAAATTATGACAGGTGAGAGGAAATGAAAATAAAACACAATTGAACATATTTAGAACACAGTGAAATTAGTTGGCTTATTGGAAATTGTTAAGTGACTACCAATATAAACAGCATATTTATTCTGAATGAATTGCAAAGTTACATTTGAGAGATAAAATCATTATTTCTACAACACAGAAACATAAACTGCATTTCCGTATGCCAACAATAAATTTGAGAGTAAATTAAGAAAACAATTGTTTGCAACAACATTGAAATAATATAATGCTTAGCAATAAATTTAATAAGGAGGTACAAAACATGTATCATGAGAACTACTAGATAATAATATTTATGAAATAAACTAAAAAATACTTAACTAAGTGGCAAGGAATTCTATGTTCATGGACTGGAAGACTTAATAAAGTTAAAAGGACAATATTAGCCAAACTAGTGTACAGAGGTACTGTAATCCCAATTTTTAGTTTTTTCCACGTTTTCTTCTGCAAAAAAGAATAGCCGATTTTAAAATTCATATGAAATTTGAAGGTGATCTGAATATCCAAAATAATCTTGAAAAAAAGAAAAAAGATAGGTGGCTCACATTTTAAACTTCAGAACATAAAATGCTGCTACAATTAAAAGTTTGATACTGGCATAAAAGCAACGATAGAGAGAAAATTAATAAAATAGATAACTTCGAAAAAAATACCTTGCATAAACTGTTGATTCTCTTTTGATAAAGGTACCTAAACCATTATGTAAAGGAAATGACAGTTTGTTCAACAAGTGATGCTAGGAAAACAAGTCCAAATTTAAACCAGTAAGTTTAAATCTGTACCACATTCCATGTAAAAAATTAAACAAAAATCAATTCAAGACATAAAAATGACTGTTAAAACTTTAGTGTTTTCTGATAGTTGTTTTTATTTATGTGGGGTCAGTACTACCATGAACAACTTTATACACACAATTTATAAAATTTAGAAGGGATAGATGCATTCCTAGACACAAACACACCCTTCGAAGACTAAGCTAGGAAGATATTGATTTCCTAAACAGACCAACAACGAGTTCTGAAATTGAATCAGTAATACATAGCTTGTAAGTCAAAAAGAGCGCTGGACCTTGTGAATTTACAGCCAAATTCTACCAAATGTTCAAAGAAGAGCTGGTACAATTCCTACAGAAACTGTCCCCAAAAAATGAGGAGAATTCTCCACCCCCCACAACTCATTCTATGAGGCCAGCATTATCTTGACACAAAAACCTGGCAGAGACACAAGAAGTGTAGAAAACTTTAGGCCAACGTTCTTGATGAACATCAACATAAAAGTTCTGAATAAAATATTTGTAAACCGAATCCAGCAGCACATCAAACAGATAGTCATCATGGTCAAGTAGGCTGCCTCCTTAAGATGCAAGGTTGGTTCAGCATATGCAAATCAGTCAATGTAATTCATCACATAGAATTAAAAAGAAAACACGATTATCTCAATAGATGCAGAAAATAATAACAGCCGTCTATAACAAACCCACACCCAACATTCTGCTGAATGGGCAAAAGTTGGGAGCATTCGCTTTGAAAACCAGTACAAGGCAAGAATGCCCTCTCTCACCATTTCTATTCAACATAGTATTGGAAGTCCTGACCAGAACAATCAGGCAACAGAAAAAAAATAAAGAGCATCCAAATAGGAAAAGAGAAAATCAAACTATCTCTGTTTGCAGATAATATGATTATATATCTAGAAAACCCTGTAGTTACAACTCTAAAACTTCTTTAGTCACTGAACAACTTCAGCAAAGTTTCAAGATACAAAATGAGTGTGCAATAATATATAGCATTTCTCTCTACCAAAGATAGCAACACGATAGCCAAATCAGAAAGGCCATCCCATTCACAATTGCCACAAAAATGATAAAATATCAAGGAATACAACTAACCAGGGAGGTGAAAGAGCTCTACAATGAGAATTGCAAAACACTGTTTGGAGAAATCAGAGAAGACACAAACAAATGGAAAAGCAGCCCATGCTAATGGATAGGAAGATCCAATATGACTAAAATGGCTATACTGGAAAAAGCAATTTATAGATTCAATGCTATTCCTTTCAAATTACCAATGAAATTATTTACAGAGCTAGACAAAACTATTTTAAAGTTCATATAAAACCAAAAGGCCAGGAGTGGTGGCTCATGCCTGTAATCACAACATTTTGGTAGGCTGAGACAGGCAGATCGTGAGGTGAAACCCCATCTCTACTAAAAATACAAAAAATTACCAGGTATAGTGGCGGGCACCTGTAGTCCCAGTGACTCGGGAGGCTGAGGCAAGAGAATGGCGTGAAACAAGGAGGTGGAGCTTGCAGTGAGCTGAGATTCTGCAACTCCACTCCAGGCCGGGTGACAGAGTAAGACTCTGTGAAAAAAGAAAAAAAAAAAAAAGCACAAATAGATGAGGCAATTTTAAGCAAAAAGAGCAAAGCTGGAGGAATCACGTTACCTGACTTCAAACTATTCTACAAGGCCACAGTAACCAAAACAGCATGATATTGATACAAATACAGGTATATAGAGAAATGGAACAGAATAGAGAACCCAGAAATAAGGCTGCACATCTGTGACCATGTGATAATAAACAAAGCTGAAAAAAACAAGCAATAAGAAAAGGTTTCTTATTCAATAAATTGTGCTTGGATAACTGGTTAGCCATATGTGGAAGACTGAAGCTAGATCCCTTCTTTACAGTATATATAATAAATAAATAAATAAGTTCAAGATTGATTGAAAACTTAAATATAAAACCAAAAAGTATAAAACCCTAGAGGACAAACCAGACAAAACAATCCTGGACATAGGAATGTACAAAGATTTCATGACAAAAACACCAAAAGCAATGGTAAGAAAAACAAACATTGACAAGTAAGATCTAACTAAACTAAAGAGCTTTTGCACAGCAGAAAATAAAACTATCAACGGAGTAAACAGAGAACCTAGTGAGTGGAAGAAAACATTTGTAAGTTATGCATCTGAAAAAGATGGAAATTTAGCAAAATTCCATCTCTACAAATAGTACAAAAATTTGCTGGCCTTGGTGGTATGTGCCAACAGTCCCAGGCACAGGGGAGGTCCATGTGAATCAGAAGGTTCACTTGAGCCTGGGGAGACTGAGGCAGCCCTGAGTCATGACTGCATTGCTGTGCACTCCAGCCTGGGTGAAAAAAGACTCCATGTCAAAAAAAATAAAAATGCAATGCTGATACATGCTACAACATGGATGAAATTTGAAGACATTATACTATGTAAAACAAGCCAAATACAAAAGATAAATATTTAATGTCAAATTTTCTATGTAGGGGAATGTCATATGAGGCTGGCCCATTCTGAGGAGGAGAAGATTGTTGGGTTGTTAGAATACTGATAGCTCATGTTTACAAACCGGGTCATGGTTGGCAAAGCAGGAAGGCAAATTCTGCTGTGGTACCCATCCACCTGAATTGATTGTTCTGAGCCCTGGAGCTGTTATCTGGTACCTTCCAAGGCAGAAGGTCTGTTCAGACATAATTCTATGCCTCACCTGGGGAGCAGAAAGTTGCATGGGGTATAAGGAGCAGCAGTGATGACCAGAAATAGCCCTGAGTCTTCCAAATCTGGCTGCCAGTTACTGTCTTCACAGATCTCCACACAGGAGATTAACCAAAAGGTTTTAATTGGATCACACTCTGTTTACTCTGGTGCAGGGCAGAAACTTGCTGTTGCCAACAACAGCCAACATTGAAATGAGGTGAGTGGAAGAACAGAGGGTTCTCTAAACCAGCCCAAATATGGCTGAGAAAGGCCCCCTGCCCAGACACCGCCATGGCAACCCAAAAGGGCTCTGTCCCATATATTAACACACACATAGATATTGACACAGAGGTAGATATTTGTTCTATTCCTTCTATTTCTCTGACTAAGTCTAATACAAACTATAACTAGCAAAAGACTGCATAAATTATCAAAATCATACTAACAAGAAAAGTCGAAAATCAGATGGCTTCACTGATGAACTCTTTTAAACATTAGAAGATGTAAATCCAATTTATCTCACTCCAACAATTGCAATTAGTCAAGGCAATCAATATACCACCTCAACAGAATGAATTTTAGAAAAAAAAAGATCATCTCAATTGATGGAGAAAAAATTTGAAATAATCCAAAACATTTTTATAAGAGCACCTAGTAAACTAGATATAGACTAAAACTTCCTCAACATAAAAAAAAGGTACCTACAAAAAACTCAAAACTACCACTACATGCAATGGTGAAAGACTAAAAACTTTCTCCTTAAGATCAGGAACAAGACAAGGATAATTGCTTTCATCACTTCTGATCAAACTTGCAATACAAATCAGGTCAGAATTATTGAGCAATACAAGAAAAGAAACATTCCAATTGGAAAAGAAATAAGCTTATTTCTACATATAGATGTTATAATTTTATATATATAATTAAAATCCTAAGTAATAATAAAACTGTTAACACTAATAATCAAATTCTGCAAAGCTGTAGAATAAAAGATCAATATATACACATTAATGTAACAGAATTAAGGGTCAGGAAATATATCCATAAATGTAATTTTTTTTTTTTTTTTTTGAGATGGAGTCTTGCTCTGTCGCCCACGCTGGAGTGCAGTGGTGCGATCTCGGCTCATTGCAAACTCAGCATCCTGGGTTCCCATCATTCTTTTGCCTCAGCCTCCCTAGTAGCTGGGGCTACAGGCGCCTGCCACCACGCCTGGCTAATTTTTTGTGTTTTTAGTGGAGATGGGGTTTCACCGTGTTAGCCAGGATGGTCTCGATCTCCTGACCTTGTTATCCGCCTGCCTCAGCCCTCCAAAGTGCTGGGGTTACAGGCAGGAGCCACCGCGCCAGTCCTCATACACGTAATTTTTTAAACATGGACTTGGCAAAGCTTCAGGAATTATTGGAAACCATTTAGTTCGTGTATTTGCCCTGTGTGTGTGTGTGTGTGTGTGTTTTTTTTTTTTTTTTGAGACGGAGTTTTGCTCTCGTTGTCCAGTCTGGAGTGCAATGGCGCGATATCCGCTCACCGCAACCTCCACCTTCCGGGTTCAAGTGATGCTCCTGCCTCAGTCTCCCAAGTAGCTGGGATTACAGGTATGCGCCACCACGCACGGCTCATTTTGTATTTTTAGTAGAGACAGGGTTTCACCATGTTGGTTAGGCTGGTCTGAACTCCCGACCTCAGGTGGTGTGGATGCCTCGCCCTCCCAAAGTGCTGGGATTATAGGCATGAGACACCATGCCCAGCCAACTCTAACCAATTCTAGAACTTGGCTTGCCTTCTTATGTACCTTATAAAAGCCTTTCCTGCATGTTTCTCGGGTGGACTACAAATCATGGCTGGGTGCTTTCCATTTCACTGATCACTGTTTGCTCAAATAAACTGGTTAACATTTTAACATGGACTCTCTTTATTTTTATTTTATTATTATTATTATATTATTATTATTATTATTTTGAAACAGAGTCTCGCTCTGTTGCCCAGGCTGGAGTGCAGTGGCGCGATCTCGGCTCACTGCAAGCTTCGCCTCCAGGGTTCACGCCATTCTCCTGCCTCAGCCTCCCGAGTAGCTGGGACTACAGGCTCCAAAGTGCTTGGATTACAGGCGTGAGCCACCGCGCCCTGCTCAACTCCCTTTAATTTTAACAAGAGAGAATGGAGACCCCTGGGGCCACAGCTCCTCCAACGCACACTGCCAGTCATGTTTCTGCCCTTATGACCCACTGGCATCCCTGAACAATCTGAAGAGTACTCGGAGTTGTGGGCGCACAACAGAACGCTGCACAGGGAGAGGACAGGACTGCACTAGGTGGGACTCGGGGATCCCCACTGCAGGCCCAGCCACCATCTTGTGGCCACAGGAGACTGACCGCCAAGCTGCACGGGAGACTGGGAGCTGACTGTGGAGAGGCCAGTCCTGCAGGTTTCACAGCCTGCTCTCTTCTCTCGGGATGCCGAACCCCCGTACTCACCATTTCACAGCTTGCAGGATGCCCTGGTATCTTAGCTATGAATCAGCAAGTACCTGCAGATTACAGGGCTATTAACAGAGACTGTGAGGAAGTCGCCTGGAGCTCCCAACGTGGAGAAGGCGGAAGAGAGAGACGGTTCCCAAGTTCCGGCGCAAGGGAGAGAAAAAGTTCCCGCCAAATGCTGGAAGCCACGCCCTCCCTTCCTCTACAACTGCATGCCTGATGGGGCGGTTCCCACGCCACTGCCACTGATTGGATAAAGTTCCAGGGCCCACCCACTCCCGCCCCTCCCCCCACTCTTGCCCCTCCCCCCACTCCCCCTCAGCCTTAGTGCCTTTTTTTTTTTTTAAATTAAGTTCTGGGATACATGTGCAAAACGTGCAGGTTTATTCCATAAGTTTACATGTGCCATGGTGGTTTGCTGCACCTATCTCAAACTCCTGACCTCAGGTGATCCACCCACCTCCGCCTCCCAAAGTGCTGGGATTTCAGGCGTGAGCCACCTCGCCCCTCTGCTGCACCTATCAATCCGCCATCTATGTTTTGAGCCCCACGTGCTTTAGCTATTTCTCCTAATGCTCTCCCTCTTCTTGACGCCCATTCTCAGACAGGCAGCAGTGTGTGATGTTTCCCTCCTTGTGTCCATGTGTTTTCAGCATTCAACTTCCCTTTATGAATGAGAACATGTGGCGTTGGATTTCCTGTTCCTGTGTTAGTTTGCTGTGGATGATGGTTTCCAGTTTCATCCATGACCCTGCAAAGGACATGAACTCATCTTTTTATGGCTACATAATATTCTATGTTGCATATGTGTGTAATTTTTTTCTCCAGTCTATCACTGACGGGCATTTGGGTGGGTTCCAAGTCTTTGCTATTGTAAAGAATGCAGCAATAAACACACATGTGCATGTGTCTTTATAGTGGAACGATTTATAATGCTTTGGGTATATATCCAGTAATGAGATTGCTGAGTCAAATGATATTTCTGTTTCTAGATCCTTGAGGAATTGTCACACTGTCTTCCACAATGATTGAACTAATTTACACTTCCACCGACAGTGTAAAAGTGTGTCTATTTCTCCACAGCCTCACCAGCATCTGTTCATTCGAGACATTTTAATAATTGCCATTCTAACTGGCGTGAGATGTTATCTCACTGTGGTTTTGATATGAAGTTCTGTAAGGACCAGTGAAAATGAGGTTTATGTTTCTTTGTCACATAAATGCCTTTTTTATTATTTATTTATTTATTTGCTTATTTATTTATTTATTTATTCATTGAGATGAAGTCTTGCTCTGTCACCCAGGCTGCAGTGCAGTGGCAGGATCTCAGCTCACTGCAATATCTGCTTCCCAGTTTCAAGTGATTCTCCTGACTCAGCCTCCTGAGAAGCTGGGGTTACAGAGGCCCACCCAAACGCCCAGCAAATTTTTTGTATTTTTAGCACAGACGAGGTTTCCCCAAGTTGGCCAGGCTGGTCTTGTGATCCTCCTGCCTCAGCTTCCCAGAGTGCTGGGATTACAGGCCTGAGACACCTCGCCCAGCCAAATGTCTTCTTTTGAGAAGAGTCTGTTAATATCCCTTGCCCACTTTCTCATGGTGGTGTTTGTTTTTCCTTGTGAATTTGTTTATATTCCTTCTACATTCTGGATATTAGAGCTCTGTCAGATGGATAGATTGCAAAAATTTTCTGCCATTCTGTAGGCTGCCTGTTCACTCTGATGACACCTTCTTTTGCAGTGCAGAAGCTCTTTAGTTTAATTAGATCTAATTTATCAATTTTTCTTTGTTGCAATTGCTTTCAGTGTTTTAGTCATGAAGTCTTTGTCCATGCCTATGTCCTGCATGAAATTGCTTAGGTTTTCTTCTAGGGTTTTTATGGTTTGGGTTCTTACATTTAAGACTTTATTCCAGCCAGGTGCATTGGTTCATGCCTGTAACATGAGCACTTTAGGAGGCTGAGGCAAGCAAATCACAAGGTCAGGAGTTTGAGACCAGCCTGGCCAACATGGTGAAACTGCGTTTCTACTAAAAATACAAAAAAATTATCTGGACGTAGTGGTGGGTGCCTGTAATCTCAGCTACTTAGGAGCTGGAGGCAGGAGAATTGCTAGAAAGGTATTTCCATTTCTATTTGAAAACGGAGGTTGCACTGAGCCGAGATCAATCCACTGTACTCCAGCCTGGACAACAACGTGAGACTCCATCTCAAAAAAAATCCATGAAACAAAAAAACGTTATTCTATCTTGAGTTAATGTTTGTATAAGATGTGAGGAAAGGATCCAATTTCTGTTTACTACATATGGATAGCCAGCTTTTTCAGCACCATTTGTTAAATAGGGATTTTTTCCCCTTTGTTTTTTTTGGTCAGGTTTATTGAAGATCAGATGGTTGTAGATGTGTGGTGTTTTCTGAGGTGTCTGTTCTCTTCCATTGGTCTATATATCTGTTTTGTACTAGGACCATGTTGTTTTGGCTGCTATAGCTTTGTAATATAGTTTGAAGTTGGGTAGCATGATGACTCAAGCTTTGTTATTTTTGCTTAGGATTGTATTGGGTGAACAGGCAAACAGGCTCCAATAGTTGGAGTCACATGCCCAGAGTATCATAGCTAATAAAGAAGTGAGCTGAGACTTGAAATGCACTTGTTATTTCCTTTTCCTGAGTCTGTTGCACAATGCATCTTAGCAGCTATTTAAAGGTAGGAAGTAGAACATTTGGACACATTTTTCACAACTTTTTAAGCATTTTGTTAATGCAGGAAAGACCCTCGTCCCATCTCTAAACCCCTCACTCATCACACTGTACCCCACTGCTGACCACATCCTGAGGTGGCCATTAGGAATCAGGTGGGAAGCAAGGGCTGGGAATAAATAAGCGAGAATTATATTGCCCAAATTTGCTCATCTAAGAAAGGCTCCTCAACCATTCTGTGTGAGGAGGTTATTCCAGGGTAGTTGTGCTCTGACTGTGCTGCATCTCAGTCTGATTTCTGTTTTTGAGAATCACTGTATTACTCTTATTAACGGGGATAATTCTCTTTCTACTTGAAAACAACCAACTGTCCTCTGCAGGTGTCCTGCTTTGGGTTGCTAGTTTAGATTCTGAAGGTAGTGGTGAGAAAATATTTGGGCTGCATTTAGAATACCTTGTTCACAGCTGGAGGATGTATAGAAATTTTTAAATACTATCTAACTGTTTTCACAATAACCATTATATTTAACTGTGGTAGCTTGGAGGGCAGGGCTAGACACAGATGACACAATATTCAAAGCTTAATTTGATTGTATTTTTTTGTTTCATTTTGCTTTGTTTTTGGATATAAGGTCTCGCTCTGGTGCCCAGGCTGGAGAGCAGTGGTACAATCATAACTTATAATTTGGTTGTAATGGTTCTTTAAGATATATATTTTTGGCTGAGTTTTGTAGCTCACAGCTGCAATCTAAACACTTTGGGAGGGAAAGGTGGGATGATTGCTTGATCTCGGAAGTTCAAGACCAGTCTGGGCAACATAAGTAGGCTCAGTCTCTAGAAAACAGTTTACAAATTATCTGGGTGTAACATTTCTTGCCTGTAATTGAGAGGCTGAGGTGGAAGCATGACTTGAGCCTAAGAGTTTGAGACTGCAGTGTCCCATGATTCAGCCACTGCACTGCAGCCTAGATGACAGAGTGAGACCTGTATGTGTATGTGTGTGTGTGTGTGTGTATATATTTATATATATATAAAATATATGTACGTTAAAAAATTATATATACATATATAAATATATACATATATACATATATGTGTATACATATACATACATATATGTGTATACATACATATATACACATACATACATATATAATATATACACATATATACGTATATACGTATATATGATATATACGTATATACGTATATATAATATATACATATACATACATATATACATATATAATATATGTATGTTTAAAAAATAAAATATATGTATGTTAAAAATAAAATATATGTATGTTAAAAAATTCAAGCATGGGAGATAAGTGAAAGCCCACAGTGGGGGATGTGGAGAAAGGTGAGTATGGCTCCAGCAACTCAGTGAGACTTGTTTTACCATCTTGAAGAATAGCCCATCCACACTGAAACCATAGCCTAGCACAAGCCAGTTCTCACACTACACCTGCTGGGATACCACTATGTACCCTTGTTAAAAAAATAACATCTTTCACCCAAGAGAAGGAGAAAATGAGGGTTTCACATTCAAAGCCTTTATTTATTTTTTTTTTATGAAACAACAGCCACTTGTCATTTGAGTTGTCCAAAGGTGACTGACAGCACTAATACACTTAAGGAATTAACCAAAGAAAATAGGCCTCTCAGGTGAGGAGAAGGCACAATGGTAACTAAACCCAATCCATTCTCAGCTTTGCATGGTGAAGGCATCTCAAGAAGTGGTGTTAGCTGTGTGAACAGTGTTCACTGCACAAGCCCAGGGGAAAGGAAATTCTAAGACAGAGAGCACTCTCTATCTACTTCAAAAGACATTCAGCTATACACGTGGCTGACGACCTGAATACTCTGCATAGGGATTGCTGAGAAGCAGCCACCAGCTGTAAAAGCTTTCAACTCTTCCTCTCATAGGGACAGGCCAGCCCCACAAGCACCCACCCCGAGCACCATGGGCTCCGGTCGTCAGGTGCACCTGGGGGACTGCCTTCCTCCCATCTCATTAGCTCTCCAAGAGTGTCCAGATCACTCTAAAACCTACCCTAGGATGGCCATTTGTAGATTCTCCTCCATTCTCCCAGCACAGTGTGACTTCTGAAGAGTGCTGCCCAATCCTCTTACCTCAACTCATGTGTCAAGGGCTGGTTCCCAGGCAGTTAGTTGTCCAGTGACCGAACAGGCTGAGCATGCCCAGGGCACAGCCCCACAGCCTGGCACCTCTCCCCCACCTAGTCTTCATGCTGGCCTTTTCTCTTCTGTCACCAATGTCAGGTGAGGTTCACCAGAGCTACACTCATGAGCCTGGAAAATGACAGGTGGGTGAACTCCAACTGAGTGCCTGCTACTCCACCCTCTTATCTCCCACACAAATGACATTATAAGCATAATTTTACATTTGATCTAATTTATACATATTCTTCTTTTCATAACATTTCTGACAACAGCCCTCACAACCAAATGAGTCTTGGTTACAGAACACATGGGCGAGGCTGTTGTAGCAGGTTTCACTTACTTTATTCCAATGTGAAATGAAAAGGTGATGGTTTAAAGACAAGAAAAAGTTATTTATCAAGTGTGGGGTTTCTGCACTTGCTAGTTCATGCTCACTTCGTTTGAAACAAGGTATCTGGACAGACCATATTCATAAGTAGTTCTATGCAAAACACCAGACAGAAGCCCCCATCAGACACAGCTCCCTCAGGCTCACAGGGTGGCAACCTCCCCCTCCATGTTGGGCTCTGCCAGCAGGAAAGGTAAGGAGCACAGACAGGGGGTGACAGGGAGCAGCCCGGAGCCTTAGGGATCCCCAAACTTGCCAGAGCTGGTCTCTGTAGATGGGGCTGTGTGGCAAGGATCAGGTAGGGAGCTGGGCTACACAGAGAGGTGACAACCACCCCTGTATCTCTAAATTTCCACCAGGATCCATGATCCAGCCCTGCTTTCCCCCAGGCCCTTCACTCACCCATCCCCTCTGTGTGTTAGGCGGCTCAGGTCAAACTGGGAGGATGATACATTCAGATTGTAGCTTCCAGGTATTCCCATCTGGCATTCAAGGAGTAGGGAGGCAAGTCAGGGCCTGTGGTGGTGCCTCTTGCTATGTCTGAGGGCAGGCAGGCCAGGATTGGACACGTGGATGTCTGCATGACCACCACTGCTGTCTCCCTCCCCATCACTCAGAGCTAAAACCAGGCCGGGTCTATCACGATTAATAAAACCACTGCAGCTCTCATCCTGTCACAAAACTAATGTGCACCCAGTGCCAGCCCTGCACAGATCTCTGGCTTCCTATTCCAGGACACAGAAAAGCCTCTTATCTTTTCTATTTAAATCTAGATTATAAGCCAGATTGAGCCTGGGGATAGTAACAGCAAAAGCAGCAGCCAGATGTATACACTCCAGGTGTATACACTCATGGCTTGGGCACGTTCCACAGTTGCTGGAGGATGAGGCCTGAGAGGCACCTGTTTCCCAGCTGCTAACTGATGTCCACACACTCCATTCATGTGTCTTCATTTAGGCCTCTGTGTCAAATATTCCTTGAGCCATTGCCAACACATCTTTTGGGAGGCATTGTTTATTGCAGCACCAGCCCTTACTTCTTCTAAAGGCAGTCAGGAGCTATCAGGTCAGCTCCTAATCCCCCAGGACAAAGGTGCTGTCCTCTTGCCAGTGCTCACATCCAGCAGCACCATCTCAGGATGTTTTTTTCAAACACAAGCAGTGTGAGGTAGCAGGCATGGCATGACAGGCTCAGGACCATGGGCAGCTGACTGCTGGAGAAGCAGCACAGGACAGATACATCTGTGGGTGGTGCCATAACAAGCCAAGGCGCCTTCAGCCCCTGCCCCCTACAGCCCCAGCACAGATGGCATTCAAATTTTCCGAGATGGTATTGGGGTGCCTGATGCCCATCACTCACCCGCGAATTAGCTCTGCCTTGGGTGGTTACTCAGGAGAGGGGGTGTGGTGTGTAGATCCAGGGTGGGCATCACCTCACAGCCAGGGTCCACCTGACTGCAGACCAGGAAGCAAGTCTAGGCAGCTCTTCTCTAGACACTTGGCCTCATCACCTCTGGCTGCACTTTCTGTGTATACTTTGCACAAAGGTAGCAAAAAGAGGTCAACAGTACCTGTTGTGACATGAAGTCTATGCTCCCTTAAGACCTTCTAAAATATTGTTGTCTTAAGCCATCTTTCTTCTAATAAAATTTTTACAAATACACAAATACAAGCTTGAAATTACCATAAATGAAATATTAGGATATTTTAAACCCATAAATGAACAGACAAACATGAAAACAGTCACTGTTTGGTTGCAGAGCACACCCTCAGGCAGCAATGCTCAGATGAGCAGACAGGCCCCAGATCCCCCACCCCATGATGTTCCGTCCCACTTGGCAGAGCTTTTGCATTGGCCAGTCCCCACTGCTTTCTAGTGAGATGTCCAAGGTGAAGTGAGTGTTGAAGGCTGTACAGCTGATGGAACTGACTGCCTTGCACACATTGAAAATCACCCCCTGGCTCCAAGGGTCAGCTGTGTTGACACCTCTTGATGGGAGGTAGTGCCAAGCCACCATCAGTGTGCCTGGGTTGCCCTGGTCTACATACCCCAGCTCCTTGCTGGGATGTCTGCCTGCTTCTCTCAGGGGCTGGGACATAAGCCACCTCTAGAAATGACCTGCTGGCTGGACAGGCTGGGCACTCTCCCCCAGCATCCTCAGCAGCCCTGCCTAAGCTGTCACCTGTGCTGATGCTCTCCAAGGTAAGATTAGGGGAAATTTTTCAAGGCAACTCTTTCCCCCTAATTTCTCTATCTTAATAACAGCACTGATAACTTTTAAGCCCTAGTAAGCTGAACCTGTAAGACAAATGAGGTCCTGCCTTAGAAGGGCCATGGTTGGGCAGTGTGTGCCCAGGTGAGAGCCCATTGGTTGTTACTGAAGGGGGAGAGCTGGATGGCCCTGGCCACTTAGCCTAGTGAAAAGTAGGGCCTTCTCCTTCCAGAGAATCAAAGTCTCAAAGGCCAGAAAATGATGCTTGGGTGGTCTGCCAAGAAACAGAAGGCTAGAAGGCCTTGCAGGGAACACCAGGCAACCTTCAGGGTGACTGAGAGGGCTGGACTCATTCCTGTTTTCCTTGTTTTCATTCTGTCTGCAACAAAACCTGCCTGCAGATGGTAGGTGGGCCTGAGGCTGCCAGTCAGTCACTAGGGTCTGTAGGCACTTTGACTGTGGTTCTTTCTTGAAGCAGCCACTAAGGCCTGTTCTTGCAGAGTGGTTCCCTCATTGTCTGCAGCTCCTTTTTTCAGTCCTGGGACCATAGAGGGACCAGGGAGGAAGGCAAGGGCTCAGCCTGTGCCCCACAGTGTGCTCTGAGAAGTCTCCCTTTTCTTTCTTTCTTCTTTTTTTTATTTTTTTTCCAGATGGAGGAGAAGTCTCTTTCGTTACCTCCCTATGGACAGCCTCAAACTTCCAAATGAACAGACCCAGCATGGAGCCTTCAGGAAAGTGCACGGAATTCTGTCTAGTACCCAGGAGGAAGGGGGTTCCCACTGAGGGCTGGAACAGTCTGCATGCCCCTGTTCAGGAATGTTCTCCTCATAGTACAGCCTCAAGCTATAGGCATTCTCTGTGTGCACACAGTCCATGGCAGCCTCTGCCTGGGGAGCCATCCAGCTGCACACGTGCAATGGAGCAGTGACCTCAATGAGTGTGTGGTGCTGGACCTTGTGACAAGCAGGGGAGGGGGAGATACACAGCCCACCGAGCCCAGAACCCTGCCATAGGCTTCTTTTCTAAGACTTCCATGTCCTCTAGGATCTTCTTGCTCTGAGAATCTGCCCTGAAGTCAGATGGAAGCAAATGGCCAACACTCCCAGGGATGCCCCCTGTCCCATGGACAGCTCCCTAGAGGGGACTCAAGCAGTGGGGGCAGATAGTTTGGGCAGAAGCTCTGGAGTTTTGGCTGGCTGCTTCATCCCATAAGCATCTGTAACTTGACACAAGACGAGGGAGATGAAACAGTGACAATACTTTTATTTTATTTTATTTTATTTTACTTTATTTTATTTTATTTTATTATTTTTTGAGAAGAAGTCTCACTCTCTCACCCAGATTGGAGTGAATCAATGTGATCTCAGCTCGCTGCAACCTTCACCTCCCGGGTCCAAAGAATTCTGCCTCAGCATCTTGAGCAACTGGGACTACAGGCATGCATCAACACACCCAGCTAATTTTTGCATTTTTCATAGAGACAGATTCACTGTATTGGCCAGGCTGGTCTGGAACTCCTGACCTGGTAATCCACCCACTTTGGCCTTCCAAAGTATTGGGATTACAGGCATGAGCCACCAAGCCAGGCAGACTTACCTTTTCTTTCATGGCATAACAAAGAGTTTTGTGAAGTTCAGGCTGTTGTACTTGAGCAGCTCCAGTAGGGAATGGCTTAGGAAGCAAGGGCTGGTGGGCTGGCGGGTGAGCAACAGGCTGTAGGCCTACAAGGAGGAAGTGGGCACTGAGCACATGCACTGGTTATCTGTCCACAGACCCAGAAAAAGTGACATCCCAGGAGTCTGTAGGGAGCTGGCAGAGACACTGGATCCTGTAAAAGCCCCATGCAGATGCAGTGATGGGGCCCTTCTGGTCCTTGTCTGTAATTACAAAGAGGTACATGAAGTCCCCTTGCATCTTGCAGTTTCCAGAAAGTGGGTTCCAGCTGCTCATGCTAGGCACTTTCAGTCACTGAAAGTGCTTCAGGAATGGTCAAGTAGAATTAAGCTCTTCATCTCACTGAGGACCCTCTTCTTTGTTCCCTTTGGGAGTTCCACCTTCCAGTCATGGCTCTGGAGACACAGTGGCTCCTCCTGGGTCCCTAGAAAGATGTACTCAGGTGGCACACAGTCAGTTAGATTCATCTCCAAGCCATTCTTTCACTTCTTATTGTTTGAGGGACTTGAGGCCTGTGGTCAGCACAGGGCCACCCAAGGCCAGCTGTCTCCACCTAAATTTGACCCTGGTTTGAGTGCCTCTAGGCCAGACCCCTCCAGGTGGGAAAACATGGTCCTCAGCTTCTGGTCTCCATGCTCCCTTTCCCTCTTTTCAATCTTGGCCCCAATGTCTCCCCCACCCCTAAGGTCATTGGAGAAGATGCTCAGGAAGAACAAGGAGCTTTAGTCAGCCCTGCTGAAGGTGGCACATGGGTCCAGGCCCTTAAGCTGCTCTTTGATGTGGTTCATGTGGAAGCAGGCCTTGAATAGTGTGTGTAACTCTTTCAGGGAGAGGGAAATAGGATGTTACCAGGGCCCTGTACCCTTAAACATCACATCTAGCACAGAAAATATTTTGTAAGATACTTTCATGGGTGATTTTAACTTTCAAATTTAGGCTTCCATTTTCAAATTCCATAATGAACACATAAGGTGGGGTTCTAATTTCAACACACACACCCACACTCACACAAACACACACTCCTGTCTGCTAGTGGGCAGGGATCCTTTCTTACAAAGAATCTTTTACCAAATGCCTCTGAAGCACTCATGGGCCTTGAGGAGCTGACAAGGCTAACTGCTTTTTTTGCACTAGTGTCTTGGGTAGATGGAACATTTAGAGCTGCCTTTTTGGGCAGCCGTCATGCAGGGGTGTGCTGAGGACTCCCCAGGGACTCCAACTTCAGGACCATCTTCCAGTATGGGTTGCATAGAATTTTAATGGTGGCTGTTTTGGGAAAGAGAAAAGATTCTGTGATCAATTATGGGCATCATTGAGCTCCAAATCTTTTCCACAGTTGCTCTTAGCAAGCAGGCAGACCCTGGGAACATGAGTGGCTTTTACCCAGGGAACATGAGTACATGAGAGATTTTGCTTTACAACCAGGTGAATCTCACCACAGCAGTTGGTGCTGCACTGGGCAGATTTCTGCACTCAAATACTGTGAATCTTTTTAAGTTTTTTTTTCCCAAGACATCATTTATCTTTATATAATTTTATTGGGCTGATATCAAGCCTGGCTTTGTATTGCCTGATTTTTTTAGAATCACAACTCTGTTCTTTAACTTGTGGGATATGAAGTTATAAGGTGTTGGTGGGACAGGCTGAGAAGGAGGGCTGGGCTCGAATCCTACATTCACATGCTTATCTGTGACACAAAGACCTCCGAAGAGTGGGGAAGTGCTGCCTGGCCCTTCTTTTGGGATCCCTCCTCTAGGCCGTCTACCCAACTTCCAAACCAGCCTTCCCTCTTACACAGCCCTGAGCTCCCTGCAGCTCCTCACTGTTTTGCAGCCCTGGGAAGTTGTTTGGCATGTTGTTGTCCAGGTGCAGTGAGAAGCAGGTGCAGTGTCACAGATCTTCATGGACCATCAGCACCGGCTAAATCTCCTGCAACATCTCCTTAAGGGACACCTGCAGGGAGAAGGCCCCAGCAACTCTGATGAGAAACCGCATGGCTGGAAGAAAGGACTTACCGTTTCCCCAGCCCAAAGCCCTGAGAATCATGCCCAAAATTCTCAGTTTTCCACTTTTTGAATATTTAATTCCTCTTAGAATCCCAGACCCCCTCTATACACGCCATGCTTACCTACACCTGTCTGTGTGTGCAGAACAGAACCTGGCCACATTGACTATTCCTGCAGACCAAGAAAAATCCCTGTGCAGAGTGGGGCAGATGGGAGAACTAAGGGAGACAAAATGGCAGCTTTGTCTCATCCCTTGCCCAGTGCTAAGATCCCCAAGGCAAAGAGCTTTTGCCTTCAACTTCAAGTTAACAGCATACAAAATATACTCATTTTTACTTCCCCCACTCTCTTACTAATGTTACAAATTATATCTCTATATATTGTGTGTATTTTCACAGATATTTAAGAATTTTATGCACCATTATTATTACAATAGCAAATTTTATATCGGTGTATATACTTATATTTAACAGAGAGCTTTATATTATCATATGGTTTTATGATGCTGTCCAGCATCATTTAATGTTTCAACATAATTGACTCTCATTTGTATTTTTTTCTAGGGTTATTCTAGCAGTAAGCAACTTTAGATTTTTTATTTTAAACTTAGAAAGGTTTTCTTTTTTTCTAATTTTTGAAGTATAGTGTTTTCCAGATCAATTATTCTTGGTTACTGGTATGTTTTATTTCATCACTGAAATGGGTAAGGGTCTCAGCATGACCTCTATTTCTCCTAAATAAGATTTATGTCATTTTCTTCCTATATTCTTTTTATAAGACTCTTTCTCTGAATATATTGGTCTACTTGATCGTGTCCAGTAAGTCTCATATTTCACACTTATTTTTTCCATTTTTTTCAAAAATTTGTTTCCAGGCTTAAATGTTTGTGAATAATATATGTTTAATTTCCTGATTCCTTTTTTGCTCCATTGTTTGCTGTTGTGTCTCTGTAGTGAATTTGTAAATGCCAGTTATTGGATCCTTCAATGCCACAATTTCTGTTGGGTTTTTAGAAAAATGTTTCATCTCTTTGTTGATATCATATTTTGGTCATTTATTATTTTTAAATGTTATTCAATTGTTCATTTTTGTTTTATTTTTGTTCACTGAGACTGTTTCATTATTTTTAATTCTTTATCAGATATGCAAAAATCTTCATTTCTTAAGATTCAACTTCTGGATATTTATTCTGTTTCTTCCAGTGAAGTGTATTTTCCACCATCTCTGTATGCCTTGTAATTTTTTAATAAGATCTGGAAAATTACACAACATCCATCAAATGTAGCACTTAAAACCTGGCATGGTTGGGCATGGTAGCTCATGCCTGTAATCCCAGCATTTTGGGAGGCTGATACGGGCAGATTACTGGAGGCCAGGAGTTTGAGACCAGTCTGGCTAACATAGCAAAACCCGTCTCTACTGAAGATACAAAAAAAAATTAGCTGGGCATTGTGGTGTGCACCTCTCATCCCAGCCACTCAGGAGACTGAGAGAAGAGAATCACTTGAACCGAGGAGATGGAGGTTGCAGTGAGCTGAGATCACTCCACTGCACTCCAGCCTGGGTGACAAAGCAAATCTCTTTCTCAAAACACACACACACACACACACACACACACAAATACTGGCTTAGTAAAGGGGGATTTTTACAGCACTCAGCCAGGCTATAGATTCTGGGTGCTTCACAGATGCATTCTCAGATATGTCTTCTCTGGATCTGTGTGTATTTCTCAGTTAAAGGGAATTTGTTTCATTGTTTTTAGATGGATTACCTATTTTCTTCCCCAGTTGACTCTCTGTGGTATTACAGTTTCTCTAGTGCTGCAATTTTCTTTCTTCTCATCAGACACAACTGTCATTTGTATGACTCCATCATGTACTTCAGCACTCCATGTCAGGAAAGACAGAATCTATTCATTAGGCAATCTCTCAAAAAGACAAACATTTCAACACATACACTACAGCGTTAATTCTTTCCTGAGGAAGATGCTGGGAGTTGGGCATTTTCTGGTGAGCCCAATTACTATTGTGGGGAAGGAAAAAAAAAAAAAACTTTGGTGGATATTCTGTAGCAAAGAAAAAATTCCTGCAGTGTGGAAAGAGAGGAGGCAACAGCCATATACAAAGCAAGGTGAAAATAAATGAGCAGGTAACACATGGAAGAGGTCCAAAAGTCACAGAGAAAACCAGAGTTTAAGTATGGTTTAGTCATCCCTATTCCAATGGAAATTGTTTTAGAAAAGTGTAATTTTATTTTTCTTGCTGTCACAGAGAAACATGTTCCTGTCCCATGCTTACTATTCTCTTCAATCTTCTACGGCTTCTTTTCTCCCTCCCAGAATCTTCCAGTGCATTCACACTGAAAACCAAAGTCCTCCCAGAATCTGTAAGAACCTACATGATCTGACTAGTTTTCATTAGTTTTGAGAATCTGGGGAAATGTGTTCACATTTCTGGAGACCTCTATGTTATGCAATTTTTTAATAAATATGTGGTGTCTGAAGTCAAATGTGTGTGAAGGGAGTTGTGGAGGCATTGGGATTTGGTTTAGAAATTCCAAGAACAGTAGTGCAAAGGACATGTGAACAGGCACTTGGAGCCCTCGCGCCAAGCCATCATTGCTTCTGAACATCCTTCCCACCGGTACACCAGCGGGTGGAAGAATCACACTAGACAAAGAACTTGCATGAATATCAGGATTTAAATACATTGATGTGGGTGATTTATCTGGAGAAGAGCAATTGTATGATGGCTATGTTGAAGAGTATGGTTGTCCCATTTTAGATGAAGACAGAGTAGTTGATGAGTTAGATAACCAAATGAGAGAAGGTGGAGTTATTGTTGATCACTCTGGTTTTGATTTCTTCTCTAAACGCTGGTTTCATATAGTTTTTGTGCTGAGGACAGATACCAATGTATTGTATGAAAGACTTGAAACAAGGGGTTGTAATGAGAAGACTCTAACAGACAATATTCAGTGTGAGATTATTCAAGATCTTTATGAAGAAGCCACAACATCCCACAAGGAAGAAATCATGCATCAGTTGCCAAGAAATATACCAGAAGAGCTAGAAAATAATGTAGATCAGATTGGCTGGGTGCAGTGGCTCACTCCTGTAATCATAGCACTTTGGGAGGCCACAGCGGGTGGATCACCAGGCCAAGAGATCAAGACTATCCTGGCTAACACGGTGTAATTCCATCTCTGGTAAAAATACAAAAAAAAAAAAAAAAAAAAAATAGCCGGGACCTGGTGGTGGGTGCCTGTTGTCCTAGCTTCTCAGGAGGCTGAGGCAGGAGAATGGCATGAACCTGGGATGTGTAGCTTGCAGTGAGCTAAGATCGCACCACTGCACTCCAGCCTGGGTGACAGAGCGAAACACCCTCTCAAAATAAATAAATAAATAAATAAAAATAAATATATAAATAAAAAAGAAAATAACCTAGATCAGATCTAGAAATGGATTGAACAGTGGATCAAATATTATAACTCTTGACTTATAAGGCCAGCTGCTTTACAATCATTCTTGTTGATATTACTCTACTGACATCATAGAAATTGTTCAAGTATCAGCAACACTTTATTAAAATCATGTTGCAGGACTAGCAGCTGGATAGTATAGAGGTTTATGCCTGTGTTTCTTTTTCTCCATGAGAAACCTAAACATCTGAAATATAATGAATATAGTATTATTAAGGATTGAGACAAAAACTGTACTTTTAAAACAAATTGCTAAGGAATAAATAAATCTGACAAAATGTGTGGATATGTTTTAAGTTTATTACAGAAAAAAATGCAGATGATCTCTTAAAATAAAACTAAAGACTAAAGAGTATTCCTTTTCTAAACATAAATATCAGAGTATTTCTTTTTTTCTTTCTATAAATTAGAAAATAAGGGAAGTGTTGTACTCTATACAAAATTTAAAAGGCACAAAAGAGCATGTTGAAAAGTTAGGTCTCCCTTCCAGACCACAATATTCACAGGCACTCCAGGATCCTTCACTTTAGGAAATAATGTTACTGGTTTCCCGTATGTCTTTTGAGAGGTTTTATGCCTGGACAGTGTGTGTGTGTGTATATATATATGTACAAATTTTTTAAGAATATACTAGTATATTGCACACACTATTCTGTACCTCTCTTTTTTACTAAATATATTTGGAGGTTATATCATATCAGTACAGAACTCCCTGTTCTTTTTTTTTTTTTTTTTTAGCTGAGATATACATATCATACAATAAAATCTACAATTTTGAAGTGTATTATCAGAATTGGATATGGTGACTTATGTCTGTAATCCCAGCAGCTAGGGAGGCTGAGGTGGAGAACTGCTTGAGGCAAGAGTTCAAGAACAGCCTAGGCAACATAGTGAGACCTTAGACTCTAATAACAAACATAAATGAAATATACAATCCATTGGTTTTTAGTTTACTAAAAGGTTATGACTGTCACCACTGTGGGGGAAGCAGTGATGATAAAGGGAAATCCTACACCCTTTAGCAGTCACTCTCTATTCTTTCTTCCTCATCCCTTTGCAGTTACTAGTCTGCTTTCTGTCTCTATGGATTTGCATATTCTGGATATTTCATATAAATGAGATTACACAATAAAAAAAGAAATTCCAGGAATACCAAAGAGAGACGACACATGTTTTCTGCTATATAATTTCACATCCTATGAAGGTTTAAGACATAATTCTACAAAAAAATTTGATGGAAAATCTTTATGTGCAAAAGTATCTTGTTAAATATAAGAAAATTATTTTATGGAGAATTCTTTTTTATTATCAGGACCTAATTTTAAAAATTTAACCTCTGTATGCCAACAATATCTACTGTAGGGTGGCTTATTGTATGTAATCATTTTATGGATTCCTTGCAAAAACTTTTCCCATCGGGGAACTTAGAACACTGCTCTACATACATTGAATTTCCAATTCTTACCTTATTTCTCACTTATTATTTTGTGATTCTGTCTTCTTCAGCATGAAGATTATCATGACTGGGTTTTCACTTTCTGAATTGTCATATGTCTGTAATTTGTCTGTAATCTTAGTTTCAGAAGTTCTACAATAGCACGCTCAAGGCCTGGCATGGTCTCTCATGCATGTAATCCCAGCACTTTGGGAGGCAGAGGTGGACAGATCATGATGCCAGGAGTTTGAGACCAGCCTGGCCAACATAGTGAAACCCCAACTACTAAAAGTACAAAAATTATCCAGGTGTGCTGGCACGCACATGTAATCATAGTTACTCGGGAGGCTGAGGAAAGAGAATCACTTGAAATTCGGAGGTGGAGTTTGCAGTGAGCCGAGATCCTTCCGCTGTACACCAGCCTGGGCAGCAGAGTGACACTCTGCCTCAAAAAATAAATACATAAATAAAATAAAACAACATTCTCAAATGTATATGTTATATGTAAATTATATAATTTATTAAAATATTTGTCTTGTATGTTTCATCGACTTTAGGCACAATGTTATTACTAGCATTTTCTTCCATTTTCCTCAACTTTTACCTGAATAATAGCAAAACTTATTCCCAATTTATTTTATATATCAATTTTTTATACTCTATTTAAAATATGTATAGTTATTGTATTTAGAAATGTAAGACTTTTCTTCTAAAGGCTAGATTACAGCCTTACCATTTTGAAAGAAAAGCAACAATGAGCCAGGCACAGTGGCTTATGCCTGTAATCCCAGCACTTTGGGAGGCCAAGCTGGGCGGATCACCTGAGGTCAGAAGTTTGAGACAAGCAGCCTTGACCAACATGGAGAATCCCTGTCTCTGCTAAAAATACAAAATTATCTGAGCATGGTGGCACATATCTGTAATTCCAGCTGCTCAGGAGGCTGAGACAGGAGAATAGCTTGAACCTGGGAGGCGGAGGTTGTGGTAAGCGGAGATCATTGCCTTCCAGCCTGGGAAAAAAGAGTAAAACTCTGTCTCAAAAAAAAAAAAAAGAGAAAACAAAGCAGCAACATATCAGTGTATTAGTAGCATAATTTAAAAGTTTCTCTAGTATTTATAAAATGCTTATTTTTTAAAACTTTCTCATCAAAGCTCTTTATGAATAATTATAATGTGTTTTCTTTGAAATGCTGTTGCCCTAACTGTATCAAACAATTCAAAATCCATGCTTTTCGTGGATGCACAGTTAGAGTTGAAAATTGTAGTTATCTAGATTTTTTTCTCTGTTATTGAGGATTTTATGCGTTAAAGTTGCTCTTCATTAAGTTTTGTATTTTATATTTCTGTATCTTTCAGAGTAGGCTGCCTCACATCAGCTGTGTTTCTAGTTTCTACCTATTTATTATGGTTTTGATTTGCAGTATTCAAATCAGAATTTGGAGGTTAATGTTAATTTTAACTTTGTTTGCAATTTTATATCTGTTTGTTTCATTTTTTAGGGTAGGCCACCTTACATCAGTTTACTGTTCTTAGTTTTAATTTATGTATTATAATTTTGTATGACAATTGTCAACTCTGTACATCTTAATACAGTGTGAGGCAAAAGTCAACTATGAATCAGCCCTGCCTCCTTTGTCAATATAATTATCAAAGTGTTTGTTTGCCTGTATAAAGTTTACCCCTATTTTGTTTACGATTTGTATATTTTTCTTCTTGGCTGGTGGCCAATAATTGATTCTGTCTATGTGAGTATTCACGGAAATTGTCTTAATTTCAATATCTTTATCTTATAATATCTTAGAGTGAAAGAAACCATTTTGTGGTTTGAAGGTAACATTTTAGAAAGTTTGTAACTCTATCTCTGTTAGCTATTGTATTTACTTTTAAGACAGACTCTTGCTCTGTCACCCAAAGTCTTGCTCTGTCACCCAAAGTGCAGTGGCACAATCTCAGCTCACTGCAACCTCCACCTCCCAGGTTAAAGCACTTCTCCTGCTTCAGCCTCCTGAATAGCTGGGATTAAAGACATGCACCACCATGCCTGGCTAAGTTTTGTATTTTTAGTGGAAATGGGGCCAGGCTGGTCTTGAATTCTTAATCTCTAGTGATCTGAACACCTTGGCCTCCCAGTGTGTTGTGATTCCAGGCCTTAGCCACCTGCCTTCCGGTATCATTGTTAATTTTAATTGTAGTAAAAATACATAACATAAAATTGAGAATTTTAAATATTTTTTCTTATACAGTTTAGCTATGTTAAGTGTATTTACTTTGTTATGCAACATATCTGTAAAACTTTTTTCTGTTGCAACACTAAAACTCAATATAAATTAATAATATCCATGGTTTTTTTACCACTTGGCTCTGGATGAAAACAATACCATTTTCTGTTCCTAAGGGTTTCAATACTTTAGATATTACATGTAAGTGGAATCATAGAGTATCTGTTTTATTGTGGCTAAGTTTATTAGCATCATGTGCTCAAGGTTTATCTTTATTGTGGACGTTACAAGATTTTCTCCTTTAAAAGGCTGAGTAGTTTTCCATTACTTTTATATCACAAATTGTATTTATTCATTTATTCGGTGAGGAAAATTTGTTTTGCTTTCAAATATTGGCCTTTGTGTATAATGCTTCAATGAGTATAGGTGTTCCAATAACTATTTTCACATATGCGCAAGGTTTTCATCTGTGCTACTTTGTGCTTTTTTGGAAAACTTGTCTGACTTCATGCCAGAACCAAACTGTTTTTATTACTTTAGCTTTGTAATGTGCTTTGAAATCAGAAAAAGTGACGTCAATATCATTATTTCTTTTTTTAAACATTTTTTGGCTGTTTTGTGTCCTTTGAAATTCCATACAATTTGTTGGTTACTTTTTCTATTTCTAAAAAAAAAGAAAAAAGTGTTAATTTAAAAGGGATTGCATTGAATCTGTAGTTCACTAGGAAGTATGAACATTTTCACAATATTAAGCCTTACAACCCTTGAACACAAGCATGCTCAAAAGAAAGTTGTTTAATTTCCATATGTGCTGATATTTTTGTTTTCTTCTGTTATTGATTTCTAGTTTTATTCCATTTTGATCAGAAATAATAGCCTTTAAGATTTCTGTTCTAAAAAATTGTTAAGTCTTGTTTTGTGGCCTAATAAGTGGTGTATCTAGGAGAATGTTTTATGAACTATTGAGAAAATTGTGTTCTTCTGTTGTTGTGTATTCTGTATATTCTCATTAGATCTAATTTTTCTCTAGTGTTTTCAAAATTTGTTTCCTTATTAGTATTTCGGCTAGCTTTACTATTTATTATTAAATGTTTCAATTAAAGTAGTCTACTATTATTATTTTTCTCTCTATTGTAATAATTATTTCAGTGTTTGCTTTGTACATTTGGAAATACTGGTGTGAAAAATTTATGTGTATATATATATGTGCACATACATATATATAATAAAATTTCATAAGTTCTAAGTGAATGAGCCCTCTTATTATTATTAAATGGCCTTCTTTGTCTCCTGTGACAGTTTAGACTAAAAGCTTATTTTTATTTTTGAGAAGGAGTCTCACTCTGTCGCCCAGGCTGGAGTGCAGTGGCACGATCTCAGCTCACTGCAAGCTCCGCCTCCTGGGTTCACGCCATTCTCCTGACTCGCCTCTCGAGTAGCTCGGTCTACAGGCACCCGCTACCATTCCTAGCTACCTTTATGTATTTTTAGCAGAGATGGGGTTTCACCGTGTTAGCCAGGATGGTTTCCATCTCCTGACGTCATGACCCGCCCACCTTGCCTTTCAAAGTGTTGGGATTACAGGCGTGAGCCACCATGCGTGGCCAACTTAAAGTTTGTTTTATGAACTATGACTAAAATGTATTTTGCCTAACACAGCTGTGACCAGCACTGCTGTCATTCGATTTCCATTTACATCAAACTTCGATTTTGATCTTACTACTTTCAGTATAGTTTTGACATTAGATCTAAAGTGAGTCACTGATGGAGAGGATAAAGTTGTTTTTGTTCTTTATTAATCCCTCTATCCAGTTTATATGTTTTCATTGAAAAGTTTAGTTCATAAATATTAAGATGTGTTTTTGAAATTGAAGAAATTAATTTTGTCATTGTTTTCTCTGATTTTTATAGCTATGTGGTCCCCTTTACCCACTCCTTTTAATCTTCCCTTTTGTGTTGATTTTTGTAGTGACATGCTTTAATGTTTTTTTTGTGCGTGTGTGTGTATCTCTGCAAATATTTTACTTGTGGTTACCATGGGGATATCATAAAACCTTCTTTCTTTTTTTTTTTTTTTTTTGAGATGGAGTCTGACACTGTCACTCATGTTGGAGTGCAAGGGTGTGATCTCAGCTCACAACAACCTCTGCTTCCTGAGCTCAGATGATTCTCCTGCCTCAGCCTCCCCAGGGGTTGGGATTACAGGGGACCACCACTATGCCCAGCTAATTTTTTGTATTTTTAGTAGAGACGGGGGGTTTCACCAAGTTGACCATGCTGGTGTCAATCTCCTGACTTCATGATTTGCCTGTCTCAGCCTCCTAAAGTGCTGTGATTACAGATGTGAGCCACCATGCCCAGCCAGTAAAAACTTAATTTTAATTGCATACAAACATTCTTTCTCTTTCCATCTGCCTCAACTTAATATTATTGATGTCGCCAATATCTTTTCATATTATATATCATTAACGAATGTTTTTGCATATTTTAGGCTTTTGTTTTTAATTATGTTACATAATTACATATGCTTTATGAGCCATCATTTGAATTCATCAGAATTTTATTTTTGTGCCTATGTATTTTTTTTTCAGAGAGTTATGTACTTTCATCTAATTTTGCGATGCTATTTATCATCACTTTATTTTTATCATGAGAAAATCTCTCTTTAGCATTTCTTGTAGTGCAGTCCTAGTGGTGATATGCTATTGCAGTATGTGGTCATATGCTATTGCAGTATGTGGTCATCATGAAAAGACTTTACTTTTTCTTCATTTTGATAAATAGTATATCTGGATACAGTATTATTGCTTAAATTTTTTCTTCTTTCAGCACATTAACAATATTACCCATGTCCCTTCTGGCCAGCAAGATTCCTGCAGCTAGATTCACTGATTATCTCATAGAAGCACCCATATAAATGACACAAAGTTTTTCTTTTTTGGTTTTCAAGATTATCTGCTAGTCTGTGACTTTCAAAATTTGCTTATAATTTTTCTCATTATGAATCTTTTTGTGTTTATCCTAGTTAAAATTTGTTGAATATTTTTAGTTTTTATCTTTTTTTCTTAAGCTTGATAATTTCTCAGGCAGGTTTTCTTTTATATTCTTCAACTCCATAATTTTCTCTTTAATATTTTTTATGTTATTGTTTATATTCTCATTTTCCTGATTTTATTTCATTGTCTGTGCTCTCACATTTTGCTCACTGAACACCATTTAGATAATTATTTTAAAATTTGTTAAGTAATTTATACCTCTCTATTTCTTTATGGTAGATTTCTGGATATTTATCTTTTTTATTATTTTGCCGTATTACCCTAATACTTTGTATATAATGTAATATTTGGCTGATTACATTATATTACATTAGATATGTCCATTAAACTTGACCATTTAAAATAATCACTGGTCACAGTTTTTACATAGAGGCTTTGTTCTGAGAGAGTCTGACAAAAACTTGTTGGCCTAGAAATTCTGAAGTTCTCTCAAAACTTTTCTCAAGATTCGTTTTCTTTTATTACATTTGGTCTCAGCCAAACCAATCTGTCATTCAAAGTACACTACCATGTCTTTGAGCATTCTGAAGCCAGGAGTTAGGAGTCCATTCCTACATTCACCTTTCTGTATTGGGAAGGAGAAAGAACTGTCGTGTGTAAATGTAACAAACATTCCTTTTTCTTTTTTTTTGTGAGGGGGATGTGGTTTCACTCTCGTTGCCCAGGCTGGAGTGCAATGGCATGATCTCAGCTCTCTGCAACCTCTGCCTCCCAGGTTCAAGTGATTCTCCTGCCTCAGCCCCCCGAGTAGCTTGGATTACAGGCATGCACCTCCATGCCTGACTAATTTTGCATTTTTAGTAGAAACGGGGTATCTCCATGTTGTTCAGACTGCCCTTGAACTCCTGACCTCAAGTGCTCTGCCTGACTTGGCCCCATACAATGCTGAGATGACACGCATGAGTCACCGCACCTGGCCACAAACATTCCTTCTTGTGAATGTGGAGGACATGCATGTCCCTGACAAAAAAAGTTTTAGGCTTTAAAAAATTTGATATGGGTTTGGGGGTAATCTAACCACTACTAGCTACAAGAAATCCTCAAGTAATTTTGTCAACTGTGAAGCAACAGCATCCATCAGCATTAATAGCCTGTATGAAGTGCATTTTTCCCACTGAGTTCTCCAAAAAAGTCCTCAGTGTATAGATGAGAAAACACAGGCTATGCAATTTCAAATGGCTGCTGAACAGCACATGGGTCAGACCTAAGAACCTTCCAGAGAGGGCTGCATGAAATTTCTTCTAAATTACCTGAAACACAGAAGCTTCTGACATTGAGTGTAAGAACCTGGAGAAGCCATATTTCCTCTCCATTTTGGAGACAGTGAACAGGGCAAGACAGCTTAGAAAGAATTAAAGCAACATTTTTTCCTTTTTTTTTTTTTTTTTTTTTTTGAGACAGAGTCTCTCACTGTCACCCAGGCTGGAGTGAAGTGGCATAATCTCGGCTCACTGAAAGCTCAGCCTCCTGGGTTCATGCCATTTTTCTGCCTCAGCTTCCTGAGTAGCTGGGACTACAGGAGCCTGCCACCACTCCTGGGTAATTTTTTTGTATTTTTATTAGATACGGGGATTCACTGTGTTAGCAAGGATGGTCTCAATCTCCTGACCTCGTGATTCACCCATGTCAGCCTCCTAAAGTGCTGGGATTACAGGCATGAGCCACTGTGCCTGGCCTTTCTGTCTTTAATATTAAAGAAAGTCTTAAGAAAGGGACACAACATTTTCAGACCTGGTAAGAAGATAAATGCTGGAAGACTGCAGGATTAATAAGATAGTCAAAGATCTGAGGAGATAAATTGAGGAACAGAACACCCATATCTATATTTAAAATAACAACTAACAAGTGACTTAAACATATCAGTTGGAAAAATGGAAATAAAAGCATCAATGTGTTTTTATTGGCCCCACACACATGAGATTGTCAGAAAATTAAAAGAATGTTAATATCCAGGTGAGGCTGAGTTCAGAGAATCAGCTTTATTCTGGGACTGTGGATGACAATGTACTTGCCACAGACCTTGTGGAAAGTCACCTGGCTGTAGCTTTAAAAATTTTACATGTGTATATCCTTTTACCCAGTAATCACTTTCCTGGCAATCAACAATTAATACATATCATGTTCTAAATTGTTTCTCTTCTCCCAAATTTATAAGTTACTATTCTAATATTTATATGTTGACATTCTAAGGCATATATAATGTAATTAACCTCAAACTGTGAGTTAAGCGTGTGTTTGGACATATCATTTTCAAAGAGGTGACTATGATTAAGTAAGTTCAGTAAAGTGGAACCTAATCTAACATAACTGGAGTCCTTTTAAAAAGAGTAAAGACACAGAGGCTCAAGAGAAGACCCTGAGAAAAAAGAAATAGAAGGTGGTCAATTAATCTCCAATAGAAAGAGGCATTAGAGAAACCACTTCAGCCAATAGCTTGTTGTTCAATTTCTAACCTCCAGAATTATGAGAAACTCAGTTTCCATTGAGAGCTTCAGTACACGGTACTGGATTATAGAAGCCCAAGCAAGCTGTTACTGCCAATCATGACACGCAGATAAATTTTCTTCATTACAACTAAAATGAAAATAGAGTGTTATCATGGCAGGCTCCACCGTTATTGAAAGGCTAAGCCACTCTGGGAAATGGCCTTCTTTAATAGAACATTACAAAGACATGTGAGGTCACAGCTTGTACCCTGGTGGGCTACAGGGATGAGTTCCCTGAGGTGACATATTGCAGGCAAATGCAGGGAACAGCATAACCTTTGTTTCGTGTAACCACTTCCCTATTTTTGTGTAAAAACCTCCCTAGTAATAGTGGTGGCTTTTAAGTCTCAGAGAAAGTCTGTCAGTACAGTGAAGCTGCCTGTTACAGAAGATACCTGGGGTAAATAGTTAAAACAATACAAACTGTAGCAACATGAATAAATACAGCCTGGTGTAAAGTAAAAACAACACAAAGGCCTCCTCTGGTATTTCTACAAGTATGTGAACAGGGAATTTACACTTAATCAAGTTGCCATTGGGACTAATAAAGGCCAGATTTTTTGATGGCAGAACTTTGGGTCACTCTGAGAAAAAAAGCTCTAAGACAGAGCCCAGAGAGAGTCCATATTTGGATCTGGGTTTTGGACCCATCCTGGCCTTGTTAGGCCCCTGTCTGTAGAGACTCCCATGTGCCTGCTCTCACCATAGCTCACTGTAGGACATGCTTGGTGGTATGGCAAAACTGCCCCTTGTCCAAGGAGATGGGGACTTGAACTCATCAAACAGCTGCTCATTGACTTTAATACAGCTCTGTAAAGAGAATACCCAGCAGCCAAGCCAACCCAAAAAAACAAAAAAGTTAATGGCCTCCCTTGTATTTACCACAAGGTGACATCCCGATTAGAAATTCTGCTCCCGGCTGGGCATGGTGGCTCACACTTGTAATTCCAGCAGTTTGGAAGGCCAAGGTGGGTCGATCATGTGGTCAGGAGATCGAGACCATCCTGGCTAACACGGTGAAACCCCATCTCTCCTGAAAATAAATTTAAAAAAATCAGCTGGATGTGGTGGCAGGAGCCTGTAGTTCCAGGTACTCGGGAGCCTGAGGCAGGAGAATGGTGTGAACCCAGGTGGCAGAGCTTGCAGTGAGTGGAGATTGAGTCGCTGCACTCCAGTCTGGGTGACAGAGCAAGATTGTCTTTAAAAAAAAAAATTTCTACTCCCCAGATCAGGCACACAGGAGCATCTACATAGACCCCCAGCCCATAAGGAAACCAGAGGACAGCTTAAGGCCTTGGGATTCACATCTGAGTAGACACACTTGGTCTCCAACACTCAACTTTTTATTCAACCAGCCATAGCCTGGGTGTGAACATGACAGACTTACCAGGGTTCCAATGCCTGACAACCTGCATATGTGAGGAAAAGCCACCTCCTTTCCTGTTCCCCCTGCAACACATGGTTATGGTGGGCCAGATGGGGTTTCCCAGATTAGAAGACAAGAGAGGCCTGGAATGGACAGACCTGCCCTGGGCTACAGTGCCTTATCTTTGGGTGTCTCTTGCCAAATAGACACAGGTGTCAAGGATGTGGGCTTAACCAATGTCTGTATTATTTGAGAAGGCTCTCACTTTGGACATTTCTAAGGCAACAGCTTAGAACTGTCACCATGAAATAAGAACACAATGTTCTCTTTAGCATCTCCCATAAAATGAGCTAGGTACAGGGCTGTCTCTAGAATGTGTCTCTAGATTATGTCTAGTTTTCAAACTTGTAAATTCTGTCAGGTTCTGTCACAAGAGGAGTGTGTTAGTTCTTCAAGGTTCCATCATTCCCTGAGCGCTTTTCTTCTATAAATGGATGCAAAAGTCCCTGCGCAGTTGCTGATTACTCACCTTCCTCTCCTACGTCAACTCTTCACCTGTACACAATTATGCAAACACAAGCCCCTAACCGCATGAAGATATCTAAATGTAGCCAGGGCCCCAGGTTTGAGGGAACAGAGCTGGATTAAAACATTATTTTCTTCTCATTTCCGTGACCATCAAAAATCACTCTTTCAGGTCTCCCCAGCCTTGAAATATATGCACAATGGGGATTATGCTAGCATTGACTTCCAAGCAATTTCTTTGAGTATATATGAGATAGAGTGAATAAAATTCAGTTAGGTGCAGTGGCTCAGGCCTGTAATCCCAGCACATTAGGAGGCCAAGGCAGGTGGATCAAATTAAGGCCAAGAGTTCGAGACCAACCTTGACCAACATGGCCAAAACTCAGGAGGCTGGGGTCAGTGAGTCACTTGAACCAGGCAGGGAGAGTTTGCAGTAAGCCAAGAGTGTGCCACAGCACTCCAGCCTAGGTGATAGAGCGAGATCCTGTCTCAAAATAATAATAATCAGAATAAAAATGATAAAAACATTAGCTAGGCATGGTGGTGCATGCCAGTATTCTCAGCTACTCAGGAGTCTGAGATAAGGAGATCACTTGAGGCCTGAAAGTTTGAGGCAGCAGTCAGCCATGACTCACTCTAAACTGGGCGGTCCTGTGAGAAAGAAAGAAAAGAAGGAAGGAAAGAAGGAAAGTAGGAAAGAAAGACAAAGAAAGAAAGAAAGAGAGAAAGAAAGAGAGAAACAAAGAACCAAGTGTGTACAGATCATGAGGTCAGGAGATCAAGATCATCCTGGCCAACATAGTGAAACTCTGTCTCTAAAAAAAATCCAAAATTAGCTAGGCGTGGTGGTGCATGACTGTAATTTCAGCTACTCGGGGGGCTGAGGTGGCAGAATGGCTTGAACCAGGGAGCCAAAAATTGCAATGAGCTGAGATCACACCACAGCACTCCAGCCTGGTGTCAGAGCTAAAAATAAATAAATAAAAATAAAAATAAAAAAAGAAAACTGCAAATCAAACTTGGCCACCATCCTATGTGCATCTCATACTGGATCTACCCATTTGTCAACTCTGAGATCTATATCTTCCATCTTCTTTTTATTTTTTTTTTGAGATGGATTCTCCCTCTGTTACCTAGGCTGGAATACATTGGTCCAAGCTCGGCTCACTGCAACCTCCGCCTCCCAGGTTCAAGTGATTCTCCTTCCTCAGCCACCTGAGCAGGTGGGACTACAGTAGTGCAACACCAAGCCTGCTAATTTTGTATTTTTGGTAGAGATGGTGTTTCACCATATTGGTCAGACTAGTCTCAAAATCCTCACCTTACGATCTACCTGCCTTGGCCGTGAAAGCACTGGGATTACAGGTGTCAGCCACCGTGTCCGGCCTCATCTTTTTTTTTTTTTTGAGACTGGGTATCACTCTGTCATCCAGGCCAGAGTGCTGTGGCTCGAATTAGGCTCTCTGCTACCTCCACCTGCCAGGCTCAAGTGATTCTTGTGCCTCAGGTTCCCTGAGTGCCACCATGCCTGGCTGATATTTTCATTTTTAGTAGAGATGAACGGGGTTTTGCCATGTTGGTCAGGCTGGTCCACTCATCCTGTTTTTTTTTTTTTAATATATATATATATTTTGAGACAGAGTCTTTCTCTGTCATCCTTTATATATATATGTATATATATATATATACATATATATATATACATATATATATATATATATATATACATATATATATATATATATATATATAAAATTTTTTTTTTTTTTTTGAGATGGAGTCTTGTTTTGTCACCCGGAGCAAGAATGCAGTGTCCTGATCTTGGCACACTGCAACCTTCACCTCCCGGGTTCAAGTGATTCTCCTCCCTCAGCCTGCCTGGTAGCAGGGATTATAGGTTCCAACCACTGCACCCTGCAATTTTTGTATTTTTAGTAAAGACATGGTTTCACTATCTTGGCCAGGCTGGTCTTGAACTCCTGGCCTCATGATCCACCCACTTTGGTCTCCCAAAGTTCTGAGATTACAGGCATGAGCTACCCTCATCCCTGGCCCCAGTCACATTTAAGATGACAACACTGTACAGTAGTTTAAGAAAACGGGATGCGTTTACTGAATCCTACACACATTCCTTCCTTGTAGGGTTTGTGTAATGTTAGTCACCAGTCAAAGATATACACCTCCCTCCACTTTTTTTTTTTCTTTCTTTATTTTAATCCTCCCACCCTGGCTTCCCAAAGTGCTGGGATTACTGGGGTGAGCCATCATGCCTATCTGACCTAAAGAGATATCCATTGAAAGTAAGAAATAGAGAGGTCCTTTCAGTGATTTGATTGATTGATTGATTCAGAGACAGCATCTCACTCTGCCACCCTGGCGGAGTGCAGTTGTACCATCATAGCTCACACACTGCAGCCTAGACACACATTAGCTCAAGTGATCCTTCCTCCTCAGCCTCCAGAGTAGAGTAAATGGGACCACAGGCACATGCCACTGTGCCCAGATTATTTTTAAATGTTTTCTACAGACAGCGTCTCATCACTTCGTTGCAATCCTCCTGACCCAGCATCTCAGAGTGCTGGAATAACGGGCTTGAGCCACTTCGCCTGGCCTCCCGGTAATCACTCACGACCACGACGAGTGTTCTAATTTTTTTTCTTTTTCTTTTCTTTCTTTCTTTTCTTTTTTCTTTCTTTTTTTTTTTTTTGACAGAGTCTAGCTCTGTGGGAGGCGAAGAGCATCAACTTAGAAGCCACAGCACCTCGTTCCAAAGCCCTGTTCAAAAGCCCAAATCTTTATTCCCTTCCTGGAGTCCTAGCTGGTGATTTCTATAGCCTCAGGCTTCTCTCCATTCAGAAGCTTTTGCAGGAGCCACCCCACCCGAAGGCTGGGGAGTGGGGATAGTCAGTCTCCCACCTTTTCTAGCTTGGCAATGACATCCCCAGCCCCCCACCTCTTGCTCACCCTTTCAGATCCCCCGCCTCCACTGACTTGGATGCTGACCTCTTGCTTTACTTTCTGTCTTTCTTCCTTTCTTGGGCTTGAGTATGGGGTGCAGGGGTGCGAGTTTGTGTGGGGAGGGATCTGTGTGGTGAGGACGGAGGGGAGTGTCCTAAAGGTCGATTTACTCTCAGGCCTCTTTTATCACCATCACCGTAGACGAAACCAACAATAAACTAAGAGACCCACGTTCTGGGGAGGGTCCTGCACCTTCCACGAAAGGAAGGAGCGCTGTCCTTGGAGAGGAGGAGAGGAATCTAGACAGACAGGTCTTGCTGGGCTTCCCCACTCGGTTTATGATTTCGGGAGGTCGAGGCCAGATCCGCACTTGGATGGAAGGGGCATGTTCAGACATTTCCCCCTGTCACTTGTGGAGTCTACTTCTCATATTTCCCTTACAAACTCCTCAATTTAAAAATAAACGGTTAAAGAAAATCTTACCTAGTGAAACCAATTGTGAAGGCAACGAGGAAGAAAGCTCACTATTGTGGTGTAAAATTCTATACACATGGTGGGGCGCGGTGGCTGATGCCTGTAATCCCAGCACTTTTGGAGGCTGAGGTGGGCGGATCACCTGAGGTCGGGAGTTCGAGACCAGCCAGACCCACATGAGAAACCCCGCGTGTACTAAAAATACAAAATTAACCGCGCGTGGTGGTGCATGCCTATAATCCCAGGTACTCAGAAGGCTGAGGCAGGAAAGTCGCTTGAACCTGGGAGGCAGAGGTTGCAGTGTTCCGAGTTTGTGCCACCGCACTCTAGCCTGGGCAACAAGAGCGAAACTCTTGAGTGATTTCTAGTAAATGGCACTGTATCGCTACCTGGATAATACGGCGGTGATATTTTCTTGACAAGACACTGCTCTTCCGCCCTCCCCCCCCCCCACTACCTCCACCCTGACCCAAAACTATGTATCGTTCGTTTCTTTTCCGTGCTGACTGACACTTGCAAGCATCGGTTGTCTTCGAGCATCATCTAGCGGCCACTGTTATTTAAAGTGGAGGTGGCACAGAGGGAGGTCAGGCCGACTTCACAGAGCCTGGGTCACCTGGTTTCTCTTCCTCCCTTCTGGAGACCCCTCGCTCTCTCCCTCATTCCTAGGGAACCTCTGCCCTGGCGAGGCCCCTGTTGGTCTTTTATCAGCACATTATTTTTCTTCGTGTGTTGGTTTCTTTAATGCTCATAGGATCTTCCACTTTGGCCTTATGTAGGGTCACTTTAATTTTTAAGTCAACCCCCGGCCCCTCAAGCCCTTTTACCGTAATTTAGTGTTAGTTAGGTGGGTTTCCCCCAACCCTTCCACCTCCCACCACCGTGCTTGGAAATGTTTGAGTGCCACCCTGGTGTGCCTCCGTCTTCTCTCCCCTTCCCCCACCCCTCCTCGGTGATCTCATTCTCACCAGGCTGACATTTGCATTGGTGGTCGTCAGGTCTCACTCATTGGCCACAGTTTTTGAAGATGGGGAAGGCACGGTCCCACTGCCGCAGAGGCAGCTTGGGCCGATGGCATAGACCTTGACGCGCGTGGACAAGTGGACAGGCAGGTGGGCCAGACTGCAGTTGAGTTTTTTCCCCCTTAGCTCCTCAGGCCTCTCTCCCTAGGAAAGCTTCATTCTGGATTGGTGTCAATCACCTTTCATCAAGATGTAATTTTTTTTATTTTCTCCTACCACAGGCCAGCATATTTTCAAAATAGGAAAGGCATCACTGCTCTACTCTGGGCCTTATTAGTATTTGCCCAAAATAGAAACGCTTTCTACAAAGCATTTTGCTCTTTTAAGATTTCCAGAGACAATGCTGTGGCCCGTGTTTGTTTGCTTGTTTTGTTTTGTTATTGTTTTTTCTTTTTTGTGTTTATTTTCAGCTTAAGTAGAATTCACCAACTTTTAGGAAGATGTATATTTTCCCCAGGACATATTAGCCGCTGTTTTCTTCTGTTATTAACCAGCACTTTTGCAAATCTCTCAACATGTAGTGAGAACCGGTTGAGGCAAACTATAGTTCATAATATCCTACTTTCTAAAAATCTGTAAGTGAGTGTTGCTGCTGCCGCTGTTGTTTTTGATGTTCTTGTTTTCAAAGCGTACTCTGGCCACTGTTTATGGCAACAGAGCCTTATAAAATATATGTAATTATTTCTTGAGTACCCCCTTCCTCTTCCTCTCTCTCTTTCTCTGCCTCTGTCCCTCTGTCTCTGTCTCTATCTCTCTCTGTCTCTCTCTATCTCTCTCTCTTTGTATCTTTCTTTCTCTGTCCTATTCTACTATAGGCTCATGTAGATCTAATCTAATCTGTTACCAACGCTGAATTCTTAACTTCAGAAATCCCAGATTTGATCCCCATACAGAATCCTGTACAGAACTGGTGAGTTCATTTCTGATCTTGGATATCTCATAGATATTACATACTAATAAAAATCCAAACTTAAAATCTGGGTTTGCTTTTCCCTCCCCTTGGCTGTGACCCAGATTACTGTCTCAATAAATCGTACCTCTGTTCACCTAGGATGCTTGGAGGGTTTTCTCAATCTGTATCCCCTGTGTCCTAAACAACTCATGACCAAGCTCTGTCCATTCTGTCTAAAATATATATCTCCCAACACTTATCTCAATTTCCAGAACTCCCACAGCCACTTGTGGAACGACTGACTCTTTGAAAAACCTCCCAGAAGTGGTTTCAGCTTCTTGGATAGGAAGCCTGCTGAGAACTTTCCTTCCCAGGATTCAGTGTGAAAAAAAAAAAAAAGCCTCTGCTGGGAGCTGTGATCCTGGAGACCATGCTTGCTAGCACTGAATGACTCTCTGGAAGGATGCACAGGACTCCACAAAGCTGACCACCTCCAAAGAGGTCAAATGCATACCTCTACATTGGCCTGCTCCCTCCCCCATACATCCCTCTCACTGTCACCATCAGCATCTTTGTGAGCCTGCTCAAGGCATCCACTCCAGTGAAACCCCTGGGAGGGCAGCCTTCCTTTGCTTAAGTCCCAGGTGATGGCAACCTCCACCTACATCGTCTCCACTGCACTGTGAGGATGTGGAGAGTAGGACAGAGAGGAAAGCAGAAGGCGAGATGTCTTGACAGGTGATGAGTTCCCTAGACTCTGACCAACCCAACCACATCCCGTGTCTCTGGCACATGCTGGACACAACCACCCTCTCCACTCCTCTGTCAACAGCACCCCCCACCAGCACATATGCTGGAGGTTACAAAACCACATGGTGTGAGTAGAGCCTGACATTCTTCTTATGCGAGTGTCCAGATCATCGTTCATTGGCAGCTGCATGCTAGGAAACAGATTCTCCCATTTTCATTGAATGGAGCGAGAGCCCATTTCAGGAGGAGTTCTGTAGAGAGCCTAATTATCTCACATGGGTGGCTACAGGCTAGAAGTGAATATCGCTTCTTGAGTGCAGGGGATTCCTTAGGCTATCAGGTTTGTGGGAGTACCTCTCAAACCCTCCCTTGAGGCCACAAAATGGTTTCCACCCCAACCCCTGACATTTCCCTGCATGCTCAATGTACCCTGTCAATAGACCCGAGCATGACACTGAGTTAAACACATTCATTGGCTTTGTTTGTTTGTTTGTTTCTGAGATGGAGTCTCACTTTGTCCCCCAGGCTGGAGTTACAGTGGCTCCGCCTTTTGGGTTCCAGCGATTCTCCTGCCTCAGCCTCCTGAGAAGCTAGGATTACAGGCATGCACCACCACCCTCAGCTAATTTTTGTAATTTTAGTAGAAATGGGGTTTTACCACGTTGGCCAGGCTGGTCTTACAATCTTGACCTTGCGATCTGCCTGCCTTAGCCTCCCAAATTGCTGGATTGACAGGCATGAGCCAAAGCGCTTGGCCACCTTTGTTGGTTTTAAATGGAGGTTCAAGATTCAAGCCACACCTCATTCTATGCCACAGAATGATTTCTTTATCCTACTGACTCAGGGGAGGCTAGCCCCTTGTCATCCATTTCCAACCAAGAGTCACCTCATGTTTGGAAAATCGATCCGCTTTCAAGTTCAGTGGAGGGATGTGGCATGTAGGATGAGGGATTGTTCCTTCTGACTTGGTCTGCACAGTGGGGCCCAGGGCAAGAACTCAGTGAGGACCGATGGCTCCTTCTACCCTGTATTCCATAGACCCCCCAACCCGCAACATGGGCCTTGTCAGATCCTGGACCTTCCTGGCCCTTCAGACACTGTCAGAAACCCCATCCTTTGCTCTAGATGACTGTGGCTTTTGCCTCTACAGAAATATTTGAAATCTATCCTCTACACGTGGCCACCTAAAACCACAGAAGTGCAGGACATTCGGCCACCATCCACCTCCCTGCTTTAGGGAAAGGATGCTGAAAGTCTCTTGTTGATTCTCCCTTGATTTGAGTTCTTCACGGGCATGTGGTCAAGGTGTAATAAGACCAGATGTATTAAGTCAGGCTGGGTGCAGTGGCTAATGCCTGCAACCTTAACATTTTGGGAAGTTGAGGTGGTAGGAATACTTTAGCCCAGGAGCTCAAGTCAGGTCTTGGAAAACACAGCCAAAACCTGAAGTGCATGCCTGTGTGGTCCCAGCTACTAGGGAGGCCAAAGTGGAAGACTCACCTAACCCTGGGGAGGTTGATGCTGCAGTCAGCCATAATGGTGTCAGTGCACTGCAGCCTGGCTGACAGACAGAGTGAGACTCTCTCACAAGCAGATGGACAGTCAGACAGACAACAGCTATATTATGTTCTTCTCAGGGTACAAAGCAAAAATAAGAGAAAACTGCATTTAAGATTTTGTATTTTTAATTTCAATCTATTCATTAATTTTGAGTCAAGGTTATGAAACCAGTTAATTTTTGTATTTTTGTAGAGAGGTTTCACCATGTTGCCTAGGCTGTTCCAGATTGCCTGGGATCAAGGGATCCATGTGCCCTCAGGCTCCCAAAGTGCAGGCATGACAGGTGTGAAACAGTTCCCCTGACAGCATTGTTTTTTTTTTTCTTTCCCTTTTTCAATCTCTTGTCTTTATGAGAGTTTCACTGCAGAATGTTTGGCTGGCTTGTTTAAATTCAATCTAAATAGAAATTGAAGATGTCAGCATCTGGTCTTATGGACTCTGAGGTGATGAGTCCCCTGATCTGTTTATCATAGGACCGTACACATAATGAGTAAAAAGAAAATGTCAACTCTGTGAAATAAACCCACACATCCCAAAGTGGCTTCACAGATAGCTTGTTTCTGCTTTTTTATCTCCAGATATTCAGTTTTTCACCATAGGCCTTAATGAGCTCTGAAATGTCCCTTTATGTATTTTACAAAAAGAGTGCTTCCAACGTGATAAATCTAAAGAAAGGTTTATCTTTGTGAGATGAATCCACACCTCACAATGAGGTTTCACTGGGAGATTGTTTCTCATTTTTATCGTGGGATATTCATTTTTTTCAATAGACTTCATGGGCTCTAAAATGTCCCTTCTTAAGCTCTACTAAAAGAGGTTTCCAACATGCTGAATCAAAAGAAAGGTCCACCTCTGTGAGATTAATCTACACGTCACACAAAGGTTTAACAGAGAACTTGTTTCTAGATTTATTTATTTATTCTTTTGAGATGGAGTTTTTCACTTCTTGACTAGGTTAAAGTGTAATAGTGTGATCTCTGCTCACTGAAACCTCCACCTCCTGGGTTTAAGCAACTTTCTTGCCTTACCCTCCTGAATAGCTGGGATTAGAAACATGCACCACAATGCCCAGAGCAATTTGTATTTTTAGTAGAGAAAAGGTTTCTTCATGTTGGTCAGGCTTGTCTCAAACTCCCGACCTCAAGTGAGTTATCCTCATAATGTGCTTGGATTTTAGGTTTTAGCCACAGTTCCTGCCCTTGTTTCTATTTTTTGTTCTGTGATATTCAGTTTTTCAAAACAGACCTCAGTGGGTTTTGATATCTCACTTCAGATATTCTACTTCAAGAGTGTTTCTAACTGCTGGATCAAAAGACAAGTTTAACTCTGTGAAATCAATCCAAATATGACATAGGCATTTCACAGATAGCTTGTTCTAGTTTTCATAGTAGGATATTCAGTTTTTAACTATAGGTCTCAATTGGCTCTGAAATGTCCCTTTGCAGATTCTACAAAAAGAGTGTTTCGAACCAGCTGAATCAAAAGAAAGGCTTCACCCTGTGAGATGTATCCATACATCATAAAGCAGTTTCACAGATATCTGCTTGCTAGTCTTTATTGCAGGATATTCAAGGGATATTCAATTTTTCACTGTAGGCTTCAATGGGCCCCAAAATGTCCCTTAGTGGATTCTTTTTTTTTTTTTTTTTGAGATGGAGTCTCACTCTGTCACCCAGGCTGGAGTGCAGTGGCATGACATTGGCTCACTGCATGCTCTGCCTCCCAGGTTCACACCATTCTCCTGCTTCTGCCTCCCAAGTAGCTGGGACTACAAACGCCCACCACTACACCTGGCTATTTTTTTTTTTTTTTTTTTTTTTTTTTTTTTTTTTAGTAGAGATGGGGTTTCACCATGTTAGCCAGGTTGGTCTCAAGCTCCTGACCTCGTGATCCACTCTCTTCAGCATCCCAAAGTGCTAGAATTACAGGCGAGATCTACCACACCTGGCCATCCCTTAATAGATTCTAAAAAAAAGGGTTTTCAACCTGCTGAATCAAAGAAAGGCTTACCTCTGTTAGATGAACTCACACATTGCTAAGTTGTTTCCCAGATAAGTTGTTTCTAGTTTTTATCACGTGATATTCTGTTTTCCACTATAGTCCTTGATGGGCTCAGAAATGTCCTTTGTACATTCCACAAGAGAGTGTTTGTAGAATTAAAATAATTTTTTAACTCTGTAAGATAAATCCACACATAGCAAAGCAGTTTTACAGATATCTTGTTTCTAGTTTTTATCATGGGATAGTCAGTTTTTCACTCTATGCCTCAATGGTCTCCAAAATATCCCATTGTAGATTATAGAAAGAGAGTGTTTCCAACATGTTGAATCAAAAGTAAGATTTAACTCTGTGCAATAATAGCATACATCATACAACAATTCAACAGAAAGCTTGTTTCTAGTTTTTCTCACAGAATATTTGGTTTTTCACTATAGGCCTCACTGGGAATTGAAATGTCCCTTTGCAGATTCTACACAATGAGGGTTTCCAACCAGCTGAATCAAAAGAAAGGTTTAACTCTGTGAGCTGAATCCACACACCACTAAGTGGTTTCACAGGTAGCTCCTTTCAGTTTTTATCACGGGATATTCAGTTTTTCACTATAGGCCTTCTGGGCTCCAATATATTCTTTCCCAGATTCTACTAAAAGAGTGTTTCCACCCAGCTGAATCAGAAGAAAGTTCAACTCTGTGAGCTAAATCCACACACGAAAAGCAGTTTCACAAATAGCTTCTTTATAGTTTTTATCACAGGATATTCGGTATTTCACTGTAGCCTCATAAAGCTCTGAAATGTCCGTTCATAAATTCTATACATAGAGTGGTTTCAACCTGCTGAAACAAAGACAATGTTTATCTCAGTGAAATGAATCTGCACATAACAAAGTGGTTTTACAGTTGGATTCTTTCTAGTTTTTTTTGAAGTATATTCCATTTTTCTCTATAGGCCTTAATGGGAACCGAAGTGTCCCCTTGTAGATTCTTCAAAAAGAGGGTTTCCAACATGCTGAATCAAAGGAAAGATTTAGTTCTTTAGGATGAATTCACACATCACAAAGCGGAGATCTTCTTTCTAGTTTTTATCGTGGGATATTCAGGATTTCAATATTGGCAACAGTGGGCTCTGAAATGTTCCTTAGAAGATACTAGAAAAAGAGTGTTTTCAACCACTGAATCAAAAGAAAAGTTTAACTCTTTGAATTCACACTTTCCAAAGTGGTTTAACAGTTAACAACTTTCTAGTTTTCATGGCGGCATATTCAGTGTTTTAATATAGGCCTCAGTGGGCTGCAAAATGGCTCCCCGTAGACTCTACAAAAAGAGTGTTACTGAGCTGCCATATCAAAAGCAAGATTTCACACTTGGAGATGAACTCACACATTGCAAAGCAGTTTCACAGATAGCTTCTTTCTAGTCTGTATGTCAGGATATTCAGTTTTTCATTATAGGCCTTACTGCACCTTGAAATATCTCTGCAGATTCTATAAAAAGAGTTTACAAACTGCTGATTCAAAAGAAAGGTTTAACTCTCTGAGCTGAAACCACACATTACAAAGCATTTCACAGATAGATTTTTTTTCTAGTTTTTATTGCATGATGTTCGGTTTTTCACTATAAGTCTCAAGGCCCTCCGAAATGTCCCTTTGCAGATTCTACAAAACATGTGTTTCAAAACTGCTGAATTAAAAGTAAGGTTTAATTCTGTGAGCAGAATACACACTTCACAAAGCATTATCACTGATAGCTTCTTTGTAGGTTTTATGGTGGGACATTTGAGTTTTTACTATAGGCCTCAATGAGGTGTGAAATGTCCCTTCACAGATTCTACAAAAAAAGTGTTTCTAACCTGCTGAATCAAAAGACAAGTTTAACTTTGTCAGCTGAATCCACATCTCACAAAGCGGATTCACAGATAGTATCTTTCCCACAATTATGGCTGGACATTTGATGTTTTACTATAAGTCTCAGTGGGCTGAGGAATGTCCCTTCACAGATTCTACAAAAATAGTGTTTCCAACCTGCTGAATCAAAAGAAAGGTTTAATTATGTGAACTGAATCCACAAATCACAAAACAATTTCAGATACTTCTTTCTAGTTTTTGTGACTGAATATTGGGTTTTGCACTATAAGCCTCACTGTGCTCAAAATGTCCCTTCACAGATTCTACAAAAAGAGTATTTGCAAACTGCTGATTCAAAAGTAAAGTTTAATTCTGTGAGCTGTTTGCACATATGACAAAGCATTTTCACAGAGAGCTTCCTTCTAGTTTTTAATCTAATAAAATTCTGTGTTTCACCATAGGCCTTACTGCACTAGGAAACGTCCCTTTGCAGATTCTACATAAAGAATGTTTCCAAAATGCTGAATCAAAAGAAACATTTAAATCTGTGAGGTGAATCCACACATCACAAAGCAGTTTCACATATAGCAACTTTCTAGTTTTTAATCAAGAAATATTTGATTTTTCACTACAGGTCAAAATGACCTTTGAAATGCAGCTTTGTGTATCCTACAAAAGAGTGTTTTCAAACTCCTGAAGCAAAAGAAAGATTTAAACCTGTGAGCTGAATATCCACATCACAAGGCAATTTCACAGATCAGATGTTTCTTGCTAGTTTTTATCAAGGGATATTCTGTTTTTCACCATGGATCTTAATGACCTTCAAAATGCTGCTTCACCAATTCTGCAAAAAAAGTATTTCCAATCTGTTTAATCAAAAGAAAGGTTTCATCCTGTGAGATGAATCCACATGTCACAAAGCAGTTCTACAGATGCCATTTTTCCAGTTTTTATTGTGGGATATTCAGATTTTCACTGTAGGCCTCACCACATTCTGAAATGTCCCTCTGCAGATTCTTCAAACAGACTGTTTCCAAATAGATGAATAAAAAGTAATGTTAGCACTGTGAGCTGAATAAACACAGAACAAAGAAGTTTCACAGATAGCTTCTTTCTAGTTTTTATTATGGGATATTTAGTTTTTCCTTATAAACCTCAGTTTGCTTTGTAATGTCCCTTTACAGATTATACAAAAAGAGTTTCCAACCTGCAGAATCAAAAGAAAGCTGAATGGACCCATCACAAAGCAGTTTCACAGATAGATTTTTCTAGTTTTTATCATGGGATGTGTATTTTTTCACCATAGGCCTCAATGCACTACGAAATCTCCCTTTGCTGATTGTACAAAAAGAGTGTTTCCAAACTGCTTAATCAAAGAAAAAAAAGTTTAATTCTGTGAGCTGAATGTACACATCATAAAGCAATTTCCCAGAGAGCTTTTTTTCTAGTTTTTATCACAGGTTATTGGGTAATTTAATAAAGGTCTCAGGGGCTTCTTTCTTCACAGATTCTACATAAAGAGTGCTTCAAAACTACTGAATCAAATAAAAAGTTTAACTATGTGAGGTGAATCCACAAATCACAAAGCAGTTTCACAGATAGCTTCTTTCTAAATTGTATTGTGAGATATTCAACATTTTACTATAGGTCTTAGTGAGGTGTGAAATGTTCCTTGGTTGATTCCACAAAAAACAGTTTCTAACCTGCTGAATCAAAGATAGGTTTAACTCTGCCAGCTGAATTCACACCTAAAAAAGTGGATTCACAGACAGCATCTTTCCCATTTTTATGGCTTGATATTCTGTGTTTTACTATAGGCCTCAATGGATTGAGAATATTTCCTTAGCAGATCCTACAAAAATAGTTTTTTCCAACATGCCTAATCAAAAGAAAGGTTTCACTCTGTGAGCTGAATCCACACATCACAAAGCAGTTTCCTATATAGCTTCTTTCTATTCTTTACCAAAAGATATTCAGTTTTCCACTATAGGCCTCAATGCTCTTTGAAGTGTCCTGATGCACAATCTATGAAAAGAATGTTTCCAAATTGCTGAATCAAAAGTAAGGTTTAACTCTGTAAGCTGAATGCACACATCACAAAACAGTTTTACAGGCAGCTTCTTTCTAGTTTTTATTTCAAGATATTCAGTTTTTCACTATAGGTCTCTGTGGGATCAGAAATGTCCCTTCGCAGATTCTACAAAAAGAGAGTTTCCAAACTGCTGAATCCAAACAAAGGCTTAACTGTGAAGTGCATGCACACATCACAAAATGGGTTCACAAATAGCTCCTTTCTTGTCTTTATTTTAGGTTATTCTGTTTTTCACTTAATCCCTCAGTGGGCTTTAAATTCTCCCTTCAGAGATTCTGCAAAAAGAGGGTTTTTAAACTGCTGAATCAAAAGAAAGGGTTAATTCTGTAAACTGAATGCAGACATCACAAAGCAGTTTCACAAATAGCTTCTTTCTAGTTTTTATCGTGGGATATTTCCAAATTGATGAATCACTCTGTGAGCTGAAAGAAAGGTTTCACTCTGTGAAACTGTGAGCTGAATCCACACATTACAAAGCAGTTTCACGTATAGCTTCTTTCTAGTTTTCATCATGAAATATTCAGTCTTTTACTATATGCCTCCATGCCCTCTAAAATTTCCATTTTGCATATTCTACAAAAAATCCTTTCCAATCTGCACTTTATGTCTCAACAGACTGAAATGTGCCCTGGCTGATTCCAAAAACGGTGTTTCCAAACTGCTTAATCAAAAGAAAGGTTCAACCCTGAAAGTTGAATCCACACATGAGAAAGCAGTTTCACAGATAGACTCTCATTTTTATGTTAGGATATACATATATTCACTATAGGCCTCATTGGGCACCCAAATGTTTCTTTGCAGCTATTATAAGAGGAATATTTTCAAACTGTTGAATCAAATGTTACATTGAACAATGTGTACTGAATGCTTATGTCACAAAGCAATTTCACAGATAGATTCTTTCTAGATTTTATTTCAGAATATTGTTTTTCACTATAGGCCTCACTGTGGTCTGCAATGTCACTTTGCAAATTCTACAAAAAGAGTGTTTCCAAAATGCTGAATCAAAAGTAAGGTTGAAATCTTTGACATTAATGTAAACATCACAAAGCAGTTTCACAAATAGCTTCTTGCTAGTTTTTATTTTGTGATCTGTTTTTCATTGTAAGCCTTACTGTACTCCAAAATGTCCCTTTGTAGATTCTAGAAAAAATGTTTTTCACAATCTGATGAATCAAAAGAAAGGTTTCACTCTGTGAACTGAATGCACACTTCACAAGGCAGTTTGGCAGGTAGATTCTTTCTAGGATATTTTATTTTGGGATATTCAGTTTTTCACTTTTAGGTCTCAGTGGGCTCAGAAATGTCCTTTTGCATATTCTACAAAAAGAGTGTTTCAAAACTACTGAATCAAAAGTAAGGTTCAACTCTGTGAATTGCATGCACACATCACAAAACAGGTTCACATATAGCTTCTTTCTTGTTTTTATTTCACGATATTTGGTTTTTCACTATAGGGCTCTGTGGTCTCTAAATTGTCTCTTCATGGACTCTATAAAGAAACTGTTTAAAAACATCTGATTCAAAAGTAAGATTCAACTCTGTGAACTGAATGCTCACATCAAAAGCAGTTTCACAAATGTCTTCTTTCTAGATTTTATCTAGAGATAGTCAGGTTTTCACTATATGCTTCAAAGAGCTCTGAAACGCCCTTTGCAGATTCTACAAAAAGTGTGTTTCCAAACTGCTGAGTCAAACAAAAGGTTTCATTCTATGGGCTGAATGCATGCATCACAAAGTAGTTTCAAAGATACCTTCTTCTAGGTTTTTATCGTGCTATATTTGTTTTTTCACGATAGGCCTCAATGCCTTCCAAAATGTCCTTTTGGAAAAACTACAAAAAGAGTATTTCCAACTTGCTGAATCAAAGGAAATGTTTATCTCTATGAACTGAATTCACACATTACAAAGTAGTTTCACAGGTAGCTTTTTTGTAGTTTTTATCTTGGGATATTCAGTTTTTCACTAAATGCCTCAGTGCATTCCCAAATGTCGCTTTGCAGATTCTACAAAATGAGGGTTTCCAAACTGCTGAATTAAAAGAAAGGTTTAACTCTTTGAGCTGACTCTACACATCACAAAGCAGTTTCACAGATATTTGCTTTCTAGTTTTTATCAGAAGATTTTTCATTTTTCACTATAGGCATCAATACACTCATAAATGTACCTTCTCAGATTCTACAAAAAGAGTGTTTCCAAACTGCTGAATTAAAAAAAAGAAAAGTTTCACTCTAAGAATTTAATGCACACATCACAGAGAAGTTTCATTGACAGTTTCTTTCTAGTTTTTATCACGGGAAATAGTGTTTTTCAGTACAGGCCTTTTGGGCCTTGTAATATCCTTTCACAGATCCTGCAAAAAGTGTGCTTTCAAATTGTTGAATCAAAAGTAATGCTGTACACCATGAACTGAAAGCACACAACACAAAGCAGTTTCACAGATAGCTTCTTTCTAGTTTTTATTTCAGGATATTCAGTTTTTCACTATTTGCCTTAGTGGGCTCCTAAATGTTGCTTCACAGATTCTACCAAAATAGTGTTTCCAAACTGCTGAATCAGAAATAAGGTTTAACTCTCTGAGCTGAATGTATGCATCACAAAGCAGTTTCACAAACAGCTTCTTACTAGTTATTTTGGGATATTTTGTTTCTCACTGTAGGCCTTACTATATCCCAAAATGTCACTTTATAGGTACTGTAAAAAGAGTGTTTCCAATCTGCTGAATCAAAATAAAGGTTTTGCTCTGTGAGCTGAATGCACACATCACAAAGTAGCTTCACAGATAGATTCTTTCCAGATTTTTTTTTTTTTTTTTTGAGATGGAGTCTCAATCTGTCACCCAGCCGGGGGTGCAGAGGCTTGATCTTGGCACACTGCAACATCTGCCACCCTGGTTCAAGTGATTCTCTGGCCTCAACCTACAAAGTAGCTGGGATTTAGGCTCCTGTCACTGTGCCTGGCTAACTTTTGTTTTTATGCAAGCAATGGGGTTTCACCATCTTGGCCAGGCTAGTCTTGAACTCCTGACCTCATGATCCACCCACACAGGCATCCCAGAATGCTAGAACTACAGGCATAAGCCGCCATGCCCAGCTAATTTGTTTCTAGTTTTAAAAGTGGCTATTCATTTTTTCAGTATAGATCTCAATGCCCTTTGACATATCCCTTCACAGATTCTAGAAAAAGAGTGTTCCCAAACTGTTGAATCAAAAGTTAAATTTAATTATGTGAGGTGGATGCACACATCACAAAGCAGCTTCACAAATAACTTCTTACTAGCATTTATTTTGAGATATTCTGTTTTTCACTGTAGGCCTTACTGTGTCCCAAAATATCACTTTGTAGATTCTACAAAAAGAATGTTTCCACGCTGCTGAATTAAAATAAAGGCTTAACTCTGTGAGCTGAATGCACACATCACAAAGCATTTTCACAGATAGCTTCTTACTAGCTTTTATCCTGGGCTTTTCAGTTTTTCACTGCAGACCTCAATATACTCCGAAATGTCTCTTGGTAGAGTCTAAAAAAACAGTGTTTCCAAACTGCTGAATGAAAACAATGGTTTAGCTCTGTGAGTTGAATGCACATATCACAAATCAGATTCAGAAATAACTCCTTTATAGTTTTTATTGTGGGATAATCCATTTTTCATTATAGGCTTTACTGCACTCTGAAATGTCTCCCACAGATTCTACAAAAAGAGTGTTTCCAAACTGCTGAATGAAAACAAAGGTTTAAATCTGTAAACTGAATCCATACCTCTCAAAGTGGTTTCACAGAGAGTTTCTTCCAATTTTTTATCAAGGAATATTCAATGTTTCACTATAGGCTTCAATGCCCTCCAAAATGTCCCTTTGCTGAATCTACAAAAGGAGTGTTTCCAAACTGCTGAATTAACAGTAAGGTTTAACTCTGTGAGCTGAATGCACACATCAGAAATAAGTTCTATGATAACTTCTTTCTACTTTTTGTTTAGGGATATTCGTTTTTTAACTATAGGCCTTAATGCAATTTAAAATGTACCTTTGTAGATTCTACAGAAAAAGTGCTTCCTAACAGCTGAATCAAAAGAAAGGTTTAACTCTGAGCTGAATGCATACATAACAAAGCAGTTTTACAGATAACTTCTTTCTAGTTTTTAGGGATATTTGTTTTTTTTTTAATATGGGCCTTGCTGTTCTCTGAAATATCCCTCACAGATTCTAAAAAAAGAGTGTTTCCAACCTGCTGAATCAAAACATAGGTTTAATCCTGTGAGTTTAATGCACACATCACAAAACAATTACACAGATTTCTTCTTTCTAGTTTTTATCATGGAATATTCGGCTTTTCACTATAGGCCTTACTGTGCACTGAAATGTCCCTTCACTGATTCTACAAAAAGAGTGTTTCAAAACTGCTGAATCAAAGAAACAGTTTAATTCTGTGATCTGAATCCACATTTCATAATTCAGTTTCACAGACAGTTGCTTTCTAGATTTTATCACAAGATATTCAATTTTTTCCTGTTGGCATAGTGGGCTCTGAAATGTCTCTTCTAGATTCTACAAGAAGAGTGTTTCTCAACTGTGGAATGAAAAGAAACTCTGTGAGATGAATGCAGACACCACAAAGCAGTTTCACAGTTAGCTTCTTTCTGTTTTTATTATGGGATATTCAGTTTTTCACTGTAGGCCTAATGGCCTCTGAAATGTCCCTTCACAGATTTTACAAAAAGAATATTTCCAAGTGTTGAGTCAAAATAAAAGCTTAAAGTTGTGATCTGAATGCAGACATCACAAAGCAGTTTCACAGATAGTTTCTTCCTAATTTTTATCATGGGATATTGGGTTTTTCACTATAGGCCTTAATGTGCTCTGAAATGTCCCTTAGCAGATTCTACAGATAGAGTGTTTCCAGGCTGGTGAATTAAAATACAGATTTGACTCTGGAAGCTGAATCCACACATTGCAAAGCAGTTTCACTGATAGCTTCTTGTTAGTTTTTATCACAGGCTATTTATTTTTTCACTATAAGCCTCAATGTCCTCCGAAATATGCCTTTGTAGATTCTACAAGAGATGAATTCACACACCAGGAAGCAATTTCACAGATAGCTTCTTTCTAGATTTTATCATGGGATATTCAGTTTTTCACTATAGGCCTCAATGCCTTCCAAAACGTCCTTCTCAGATTCTACAAATAGTGTGTTCCAAATGGCTGAATCAAAAGTAAGGTTTAATTCTGTGAGCTGAATGCACAGAACAAAAAGCAGTTTCACATATAGCTTCTTTCTAGTTTTTATCTAGGGATATTTGATTTTTCACAATAGGCCTTACTGCACTTCTAAATGCCCATTTGCAGGTTCTACCAAAAAGTGTTTCCAAACTGCTGAATGAAAGGAACAATTTAACTTTGTAAGCTGAATCCACACATCACAAAGCAGTTTCTCAGATAGCTTCTTTCAATATTTTATCACAAGATATTCAATTTTTCACTATAGGCTTAGTGGCCTTGGAAATGTCCCTCACAGATTCTACAAAAAGAGTATTTCCAAAATTCTGAATCAAAGGAAAGGTTTAACACGTGATCTGAATGCATGGAACACAAAGCAGTTTCACAGATTGCTTCTTTCTTGTTTTTATCACAGCATATTCAGTTTTATGCTATAGGCCTTAGTGTGCTCAGAATGGTCCCTTAGCTGATTCTACAAAAAGCATTTTCACACGTAGCGTCTTTTTAATTTTTATCTCAAGATATTTGGTTTTACACTATCAGATGTACTATGCCTTGAAATATCCATTTGCATATTCTACAAGAGTGTTTCTAAACTTTTGAATCAAAAGACAGGTTTAATTCTGAGAGCGGAATCCACACTTCACAAAGAAGTTTCACAGATAGCTTTTTCTAGATTTTAATGGTGAGATATTCAGTTTTTCAATATAGGCCTTTGTGCACTATGAAATGTCCCTTAGGCGATGCTACAAAAAGAGTTTTTCCAAACTCCTGAGTCAAAACAAAGATATAAATCTGTGATCTGATTACACACATCACAAAGCAGTTTCACAGATAGCTTCTTTGTATTTTTTATTGTAAGATATTATGTTTTTCACTATATACCTCATGGTGCTCTGTAATGTTTTCTCGCATATTCCACAAAAATAGTGTTCCAATCTGTTAAGCCAGAAGAAAAATTTAACTCTTGAGCTGAGTCCTTTCATAACTAAGCAGTTTTATACAGAACTTCTTTCTAGTTTCTAATCACAAGATACTCAGTTTTTCACTATAAACCTCTATGTGCTCTGAAACGTCTCTTCTATAAAAAAAAGTATCTCCAAAGCCAGGTGCAGTGGCTCATGCATGTACTTCCAGAACTTTGGGAGGCTGAGGCAGGCAGAACGCCTGAAGTTGGGAGTTCAAGACAAGCCTGACCAAGATGGAGAAACCCTGTCTCTACTAAAATTACAAAATTAGCCAGGCATGGTGGCATATTCCTGTAATCCCAGCTACTAGGGAGGCTGAGGCAGGAGAATCACTTAAGCCCAGGAGGCAGAGGTTGCAGTGAGCTGAGATCGCTGCACCCATGCTGCAGTCCAGCCAGGGTGACAGAGTGATACTCCATCTCAAAAAAAAAAAAAAAAAAGTGTTTCCAATCTGCTAAATCAAAAGAAAGGTTTCCTTTGTGAGCTAAATGCAGATGCCACATAGCAGTTTCACATAACTTCTTTCTAGTTTTTATCTAGGGGTATTCAGTCTTTTACTGTAGGCCTTACTGCCCTCTAAAGTGTCCTTTCACAGTTTCTACAAATAGAGTGTTTTCAACCTGCTGAATCAAAAGAAAGGTTTAACTCAGCTGAATCCACATATCTTAAAGCAGTTTCACAGATAACTTCTTTCTAGTTTTTATCACAGGATATTTGGATTTTCACTATAGATTTTTTAGGCTCCAAATTGTCCCTTGCAGATTCTACAAAAACAAAAAAAAATTCCAAACTGCTGAATCAAAAGAAACCTTTAAGTTTCTGAGGTAAATGCGGACATTACAAAGCAGTTTCACGGACAGTTTCTTTCTAGTTTTCAACACAAGATATTATTTTTTTTCACAATAGGCCTCACTACACTCTGAAATGTCTCTGCAGCTTCTCCAAAAAGTGTGTTTCAAAACTGGTGAGTCAAAAGAAAGGTTTGACTCTATGAGTTGAATACAGACATCACAAAGCAGTTTCACAGATAACTTTTTTTTCCAGTTTTTATCAGCAATACTCAGTTTTTCACAAAAAGCCTTAACGTGGTCTGAAATGTCTCTTCTCAGATTCTCCAAAGGAGTGTTTCAAGCCTGTGGAATCAAAATAAAAATTTAACTCTGTGAGCTGAATCCAAAATCACAAAGCAGTTTCACAGATACATTCTTTCTCGATTTTATTGTGAGATATTAGGTTTTTCGCTATAGGTCAAGTTGTCTCTGAAATATCCCTTTGCAGGTTTTAGAAAAAGAGTGTTCCCAAACTGCTGAATCAAAAGAAAAGTTTAATTTTGTGAGTTGAATGCAGATATCACAAAGCAGTTTCACAGATAACATCTTTTTACTTTCTGTCAAGGGATATTCTGCTTTCACAGTATGGCTTACTGTACACTGAAATATCTTTTAGCAGATTTCACAAAAGGGGTGTTCCAATACCAGAATCAAAAGAAAGATTTAACTCTCTGAGCTGAATTGAGACATTCCAAAAGAAGTTTCACAGATAGTTTCTTTAAGATTTTATGGTGAGATCCTCTGTTTTACACTATCGGCCTAGTTGTCTCTGAATTGTCCCTTTGCAGATTTTCCAAAAAGGGTGTTCCCAAACTGCTGAATCAACAGAAAATTTTAACTCTCTCAGCTGAATGACATCACAAAGCAGTTGTGCAGATAGCTTCTTTTTGTTTTTATTGCATGATCTTCTGTTTACTATTGGCCTTCCTGTGCTCTGAAGTGTTCCCTCACATATTCTAGAAAAAGAGTGTTTCCACTGAACCAAATAAAATGAAAGGCTTAACGTTGTAAGCTGAATACACACATCTCAAAGCATTTTCACAGAAAGCTTTTTACCAGTTTTTATTGTAGGCTTCAATGTTCACCGAATTGTCCTTTTGCAGGTTCAAAAAAAAAGAGTGTTTCCAAACTGCTGAATGAAAAGAAAGGTTTACTTCTGTGAGCTGAATCCAGACATCTTGAAGCAGTTTCAAAGGTAACTTCTTTTACTTTTTATCATGGGATATTCAATTTTTTACTACATACCTCAATACCTTCCAAATTATACAAAATCAAAAGCAAAAGAAAGATTTCCCTGTGTGAGCTGAAAGCACACACCAGAAAGCAATTTCACAGATAACTTTTTCTAGTTTTTGTTTAGAGATACTTGGTTTTTCATTGTAGGACTTATTGTGCTCCAAAATGTCCCTTCTCTGGTTCTACAAAAACAGTGTTTAAAACTGCTAAATCAAAGGAACAGTTTAACTTTGTGAGTTGAATCCACATTTCACAAAGCCGGTTAACCAATAGATTATCTCTGGGTTTTATCATGGAATATTCTGTAGTTCACTATAGGCCTACTGGATTCCAAAATGTCACTTTGCAGATTCTAGAAAAAGAGTGTTTCCAAACACTGAATCAGAAGAAAATTTTAACACTGTTAGCTGAATGGAGACTTCACAAAGCAGTTTCACAGATAGCTTCTTTCTAGATTTTACTTGAGATATTCAGTTTTTTTCTTACTGCACTGTGAAATGTCCCTTAGCAGATGCTACAAAAAGAGTGTTTCCAACCCACTGAATCAAAGGTAAGTTTAACTTTGTGCACTGAATGCACACATCACAAAGCAGTTTTGCAGATGGCTTCTTTTCAGTTTCTGTCGTGGGACTTTTTGTTTTTTACTGTAGGTTTCACTTTTCTCTGAAAAGTCTCTTCATATATTCTACAAGAAGAGTGTTACCAACTTACTGAATCAAAAGAAAGGCTAAACTCTATGAGCTGAATCCACACATCACAAAGCAGTTTCACAGATAGCTTCTTACTAATTTTTATCACAGGCTATTCATTTTTTGACTATAGGCCTCAATGTCCTCAGATATGTCCATTAAAGATCCTGCAAAAAGAGTTTTTCCAAACTGCTGAATGAAAAGCAAGGTTTAATTTTGTGAACTGAGTGCATACATCACAAAGTGGACTCACAACTACCTTCCTTCTAATTTTTCTTGTGGGATAATTGGTTTTTCACTGTAGAACTTACTGCACTCAGAAATGTCTCCACATATCCTACAAAAATAGTGTTTCCAAGCTGCTGAATCAAAAGACCAGTTTAATTCTGTGAACTGAATGCACACTTCACAAAGCAGTTTCAAAGATGGCCTCTTTCTAGTTTTTTATCATGGGATATTCACTTTATCATTATGGGGCTCACTGTGCTCCAAAATGTCTCTTTGCATATTCTACAAAAAGAGGGTTTTCTAACTGGTGAATCAAAATAAGGTTTAAATCTGTGAGCCGAATGCAGAGGAAGCAGTTTCACAGAAAATCTCTTTCTAGTTTTTATCTAGGAATATTTTATTTCTCAATGTAGGTCTGATGGTGGCCTGAAATGTCCCTTCGCAGATTCCACAAAAAAAGTGTTTCCAAACGGCAGAACCAAAAAAATGGTTTAACTTTTTAAACTGAATCCTCAAATAGCAAAATAGTTTCTCACATAGCTTCTTTCTAGATTTCATCATGAGATGTTCACTTTTTCACTGTAGGCCTAGTGGTCTAGAAGTGTGCCTGCACAGATTCTACACAAAGACTATTTGCAAACTGCTGAATCAAAAGAATGGTTTAACCTTGTGAGCTGAATGGAGACTTGACAAACTTTTTCACAGACAGCTTCTTTCTATTTTTTATCATGGGATATTCAATTTTTCACTATAGGCCTTACTGGGCTCTGAAAGTTTCCTTCACAGATTCTGCAAAAAGATTATTTCCAAACCACTGAATTAAAAATGGTTTAACTTTGTGAGCTGAATGCACCCCATCACAAAGTAGTTTTACAGATAGCTTCCTTTTAATTTTTGTTGTGGGATATTCTGTTTTTCACTATGGGCCTTACTGTGCTCTGAAGTATCCCTTTGCAGATTGTACAAAAACACTCTTTCCAAACTGCTGAATCAAAACAGGTTTTAACTCTGTGAGCTGTATATGCACATCACAAGGCAGTTTCACAGATACCTTCTTTCTAGATTTTATTGTGGGATATTCTGTTTCTCTATAAGCAAAATGGGATTCAAAATGTTTTTTGGCAGATGCTACAACAAGAGTGTTTCCAAACTGCTGAATGAAAAGAAAGGCTTAAATGTATGAGCTGAGTCCACACATAACAAAACAGCTTTACAGATAGATTCTTTCTAGTTTTTTAGTGGGATATTCCATTTTCAATGTAAGATTCACTGCACTCTGAAATGTCCCTTTGCAGATTTTACATAAAGAGTGTTTCCAACCTGCTGAAAAAAGGAAAGTTTTAACTCTAGGAGCCTAATCCACACAGCATAAAGCCATTTCACAGATAGCTTTCTTCTGTTTTTTTATCACAGGGCATTCAGTTTTCCACTAAAGCCCTCAATATCCCCTCATGGATTGCACAAAGAGAGTTTCCCAGCAGTTTCCAAACTGTTGATTCAAAAGTATGTTTTAACACTTTGAGCTGAATTCACACATCATAGAGCAGTTTTATAGATAACCTCTTTCCAGTTTCTATTGTGGGATATTCAGTTTTTTAATATTGGCCTTACTCCAATCCAAAATGTGCATTCACAGAATCTATAAAAAGAGTGTTTCTAAACTGCTGAATCAAAAGAAAGACTTAACTCTGTGTGCTGAATCCACACAAAACAAAGCAGTTTCACAGATAGCCTCTTTCTAGTTTTTAATGTGAGATGTTTTGTTCTTCACTATAGGTCTTAGTGCATTCCAAATTGTTCATTAGCACATTCTACAAAAAGAGTGTTTCCAAACTGCTGAATCCAAAGAAAGCTTTAACTCTGTGAGCTGAATCCGTATATCACAGAGCAGTTTCACAGGTAGTTTCTTTTTAAATTTCACATGGGCTCTTCTGTTTTTGCTGTATGCCTGGTAGGCTCTGAATTGTCCCTTCACAGATTCGACAAAACAGAGTTTCCAAACTACTGAATGAAAAAGAAAGTTTAAATCTGTGAGCTAATATAGAACTAAGAAAAAAGTTTCAGATATAGTTTCTTTTTAGTTATTCTCATGGAATATAGGTTTTTCACTATAGGACTTACAGTGCTCCAAAATCTTCCGTAGCAGATTGTACAAAAAGAGTGTCTCCAACATGCCGGAAGTAAAGGGAGGTTTAATTCTGTGAGTTGAATACATATCATCAATCAGTTTCACAAATAACTTCTTTCTAATATTCATATAAAGATATCTGATTTTCTACTATAGACCTTGCTGCCCTGTGAACTGTCCCCTCACAGATTCTTCAAAAGAGTGTTTCCAAACTGCTGAATGAAAGGAATGGTTTAACTTTGTGAGCTGAATCCACACATCACAAAGAAGTGACTAATATAGCTTCTTTCAATATTTTATTGTGGCATATTCGATTTTTCTCTGTAGGTCTTACTGTGCTCCAAAATGTTCTTTAGCAGATTGTACAAAAATAGTGTTTCCAACATGCTGAATCAAAAATAAGGTTTAACTCTGTGAGCTGAATCAACAAATTGCAAAGCAGTTTCAGTTTCTGTTTAGTTTTTCTCATGGAATATTCGGTTTTTTACTGTATGCATTACTGTGATCTTAAATGTCCGTTCACATATTCTACATAAAGAGTTTCACACCTCCTGTATCAAACTAAAAATTTAACTCTGTGAGCTGAAACCATTCATTGCAAAGCAATTTCACAGATAGCTTCTTTTGAAATTTTATCATGAGATATTCTGTTTTTCTCTATAGGCGTAATGGGCTTCAAAATGTCCCTTTGCAGATTCTACAAGAAGAGTGTCTCCAACTTGCTGAATCAAAACAACAGTTTAACTCTGAGTTGTATCCACATATCACAAAGGAGTTTCACAGATAGCTTCTTTATACTTCTTATCAAAGGATATTCAGTTTTTCACTATAAGCCTCAAGGTCCTTCAAAGTATCCCTTTACAGATTCTACAATAAGAGTGTTCCAAACTGCTGAAACAAAAGAAAAGTTTAACTCTGCGAGCTGAAAAGAGACAAAGCAGTTTCACAGAAAATGTGTTGCTTTGTTTCTAGGTATACTTGGTTTTTCACTATAGGCCTTACTGCTCTCCAAAATGACCCTTCGTATATTCTAAATGACCTTTTGTAGATTCTAAAATAGGAGTTTCTGATATGTGGAATCAAAATAAAGGTTTAGTCTGTGCTGAAGTCATATGTCACAAAGCAGTATCACAGATAGCTTCTTACAAGTTTTTATTGTGGGATATTTGGTTTTTCACCATAGGCCTTAAATGCGCTCCAAAATGTCCCTTCACAGATTCCACAAAAGGAGTGTTTCCATACTGCTGAATTAAAAAAATGGTACAATCCTGTGAGCTGAACCCACACATCACAAAGCAGTTTCATGGATACCTCTATGCAGATTCTCCAAAATGAGTGTTTTTAACCTGCTGAATCCAAAGAAAGGTTTAACTCGGTGACATGAATCCACACATGACAAAAGCAGTTTCACAGATAACTTCTTTCTAGTTTTTACCCGAGGATATTAGTTTTTACCCAATAGGACTTAATGGGCTCTCAAAAATCTCTTCATAGATTCTCCAAAAAGAGTGTTTTTAATCTGCTGAATCCAAAGAAAGATTTAACTCTGTGAGATGAATCCACACATCACAAAGCTGTTACATAGATTCTTTCTAGTTTTTACCTGTGGAAATTCAGTTTCTCCTCATGGGCCTCAATGCGCTCACAAAAATCCCTTCACAGATTCTCCAAAAAGACTGTTTCCAAACTGCTCAATCAAAAGAAAAGTTTAACTCAGAAAGATGAATCCATACATCATAAAGCAGTTTCATAGAAAGCTTTTTTCTAGTTTTTGCCTGGGGATATTGGGTTTATCCCCATATGCCTCAACGGGCTACCAAATGTACCTTTGCAAAATTTCCAAAAAGATTGTTTCCAACATGTTGAATCAAAGAAAACATCTAACCCTAAGAAGAATCAACAAATCACAAAGTAGTTTTACAGATAGCTTCTTTCTAGTTTTTACCTGGAAATATTTGGTTTTTCACATTGTCCTCAATGGGCTTCGAAACATCCCTTTGCAGATCCTCCATAAAGAGGGATTCAACCTGCTGAGTCAAAAAAGTGGTTTATATCTATGGGATGAATGCACACATCACAAAGCAATTTCATAGGTACCTTCTTTCTAGTTTTTACCTGGGAATATTTTGATATTCCCCATAGGCTTCAATGGGCTCACAAATATCCCTTAGCAGAAATTCTAATAAAGAGTGTTTCCATCCTGCTGAATCAAAGGAAACATTTAACTCTGTGAGATGAATCTACACCTCACAAAGGAGTCTCACAGACAGCTTTTTTCTTGTTTTTAACTGGGGATATTCAGTTTTTCCCCATATGATTCAATGGGCTCCCGAATATTCCATTGTAGATTCTCTAGAAAGATTGTCTTTCACCTGCTGAATCAAAAGAAAGGTTTACCTCTGTGAGATGAATCCAGGCATCACAAGGCAGTTTCCTTGATAACTTTTTTTCTATTTTTTACCAGGGAATATTGTGTTTTTCCCCATAAGCTTCAATTGGTTCCCAATTGTCTCTTCTCAGATTCTCAAAAAGAGTGTGTCCAACATGCTGATTCAAAAGAAACATTTAACACTGAGAAATTAAGCACACATTACAAAGCAGTTATACTGATAGCTTCTTTCTGGTTTTTACCTGGGTATATTTGTTTTTCCTATGGGCCTCACTGGGCTTCCAAATTTTCTTTTACACATTCTCCAAAAAAAGTGTTTCCAACCTGCTGAATCAAAAGAAATGTCTAACTCTGTGAGATGACTCCACACATCACAAAGCAGTCTCACAGATATATTATTTCTAGGTTTGGGGAAAAATTGGGATTTTCCTTGCTCCCAAATGTCTTTTTGCAGATTCTCCAGAAAGAGGGTTTCCAACCTGCTGAATCCAAAGAAATGTTTAACTCTGTGAAATGAATCCACACAAAACAAAGCAGTTTCACAGAAACTTTCTTTCTAGTTTTTACCTAAGGATATGTGGGTTTTTTCTGCATGGGCCTCAAAGTTCTCTTAAATGTCCCTTATCAGAATCTCCAAAAAGAGTGCTTCCAACCTGCTGCATCAAAAGAAAGTTTTAAACTGTGTGAGATGTATCCACACATCACAAAGCAGTTTTACAGATAGCTTCTTTCTAGTTTCTACCTGAGGATATTCAATTTTTTCCCTTAGGCCTCAAAAGTGTCCCAAATGCCCCTTTGCAGATTCTCCAAAAAGAGTGTTTTCAAACTGCTCTATCAAAAGAAATGTCTCACTCTGAGAGATGAATCCACTCCTCAACTGTGGAACAAGGCAGTTCCACAGAGAGCTTCTTTCTAGTTTTTACCCGGGGATATTCTGTTTTTCCCCATAGGTCTCAATGGCCTGTGAAATATCCCTTTGCATATTCTTCACAAAGAGTGTGTCCAATCTGCTGAATCAAAGAAATGTTTCACTCTCTGAGATGAATCCACACACCATAAATCTGTTTCACAGATAACTTCTTTCTAGTTTTTACCTGCAGATATTCAGGTCTTCTCCATTGGCCTCAATGGGCTTCCAAATGTCCCTTTGGAAATTTTCCAAAAAGAGTGTGTCCAACCTGCTGAATCAAAAGAAATGTTTAACTCTGTGAGATGAATCCAGACATCACAAAGCAGTTTCACAGATAGCTTCTTTCTTGTTCTTTTCCTGGGGATATTCTGTTTTTCCCCATTGGCCTCAAAAGGCTCCAAAATGTTCCTTTGCAGATTCTTCAAAAAGAATATCTCCCACCTACTGAATCAAAGCAAAATTTAACACTGTGAGATGAATGCACACATTATAAAGCAATTTCATATGTAGACACTTTTTAGCTTATATCTGCAGATATTTGATTATTTCCCTTAAGCCTCAAAGGGTTCCCAAATGTCCACTAACAGACCTCCTGAAAGAGTGTTTTCAACCTGTGGAATTAAATAAATGTTTACCTCTGTGAGATGAATTCACACATCACAATGCAGTTTCATATATAGCTTCTTTCCAATTTTGATATGGGGATTTTTTTTTTTTTTTTTTACTCTAGGCCTCAATGGGCTCCCAAATGTCCCATCACAGATTCTCCAAATACAGTGTTTTTTAACTGCTGAATCAAAAGAAAGGTTTAACTCTGTGAGATCAATCCACACACCACAAAGCAGTTTCACACACATTTTTTTCCAATTTTTATCTGGGGATACTCTGTTTTTCACCTAGGCCTCAATGGGCTACCAAATGTCCCTTCACAGATTCTCCAAAAAGTTTGTTTCCAATCTTATGAATCAAAAGGAAGATTTTACTCTTTAGATGAATCCATGTATCATAAAGCAGTTTCACAGATAGCTTCTTTTCAGTTTTTTCTCTGAAGATGTTTGGTTTTTCCCCATAGGCCTCAAAAGGCTCCAAATTTTCCCTTTACTGATTCTCCAAAAAGAATGTTTGCAACCTGCCGTATCAAAGTAAGATTTAATGCTGTGAGATGAATCTACACATCACAAAACAGTTTCACAGACAGCTTCTTTCTAATTTTTTTATTGGGGAATATTCAGTTGGTCCCCACATGCCCAGATGAGCTTCCAAACGTTCCATTGCACATTCCCCAAAAAGAGTGTTTCCAACCTGCTCAATCAAAAGAAACATTTAATTCTGTGAGATGAAACCACACATTACAAAGCAGTTATACAGATAGCTTCTTTTTAGTTTTTACCTGGTGATGTTCAGTTTATCCCCATGGGCCACAATGGTCTCTCAAATGTCCCTTTGCAGATTCTCCCAAAAGAGTTTTTCCAACCTGCTGGATCAGAAGAAATGTTTAATTCTTTGCAACAAATCCTAACTTCACAAAATGTCTTCACAGAAAGCTTCTTTCAAATTTTACCTGGAAATGTTTTTTTTCCTTATAGGTCTGAAACGGCTGCCAAATATTCCTTCGTAAATCCTCCAAACAGAGTGTTATCAAACTCCTGAATCAAAGGAAACGTTTAACTCTGTGAGGTGAATCCACAAATTGCAAAGCTGTTATACAGATAGCTTCTTTCCAGTTTTTACCTGGATATATTCAGTTTTAATCTTGGGCTTCAACGGGCTCCCAAATGTCTCTTTGTATATTCTTCAAAAACACTGATTTCAACCTCCTGAATCAAAGAAAGGTTTAACTCTGTGAAATGAAGCCACACATCAAAAAGCAGTTTCACAGAGAGCTTTTTTCTAGTCTTTTACTGGAGGTACTCCTTGTTTCCACAGTGGTAACAAAAGGTTCTGAAATGTCCCTTCACTGATTCTCCAGAAAGAGTGTTTTCAACTGTTGAATCAAAAGAAAGGTTTAACTCTGTGAGATGAATCCACATATCATAAAGCAGTTTCACCGATAGCTTCTTTCTTTTTCTGGCAATATTCAGTTATTTTCCATAGGCCTCAATGGGCTCTCTAATGTCCCTTAGCATATTCTTCACAAAGAGAGTTTCCAATCTACTGAATCAATATAAAGTTTTAACTCTGTGATATGAATCCACATATCACAAAGCAGTTTCACAGATAGCTTCTTTCTAGTTTTTAACTGGGAATGTTTTTTTATTGGTCTCAACTGGCTCCCAAATGTCCTTTTGAGATTCTACCAAAAAAGTGTTTCCAACCTGCTGAATAAAAGGAAACATTTTACTCTGTGAGATGAATCCAAAAACTACAAAGCTGTTATACATATAGCTTCTTTCTAGGTTTTACCTGGAGAGGTTGTGGTTTTCCCATTGGCCTCAATAGGCTCCCAAAATTTCTTTGCAGAATCCCCAAAAAGACTGTTTCCAACGTGCTGAATCAAAAAAAAGTTTAACTCAGTGAGGTGAATGCACACTTCACAAAGCAGTTTCACAGATTACTTCTTTCTAGTTTTTATCTGGTGATATTTGCTTTTTCACCATAGTCCTCAATGACCTCCCAAATGTCCCTGTGCATATTCAAAAAACAGACTGTTTCCAATTTGATGAATGAAAAGAATAGCTTGTCTCTGTGAGATGAATCCACACATCACAAAGCAGTTACACAGATAGCTTCTCTCTAGTTTTACCTGTGGATATTTTTTCCCATGTGCTTCATTGGGCTCCCAAATGTTCCCCTGCAGATTCTTCAAAAAGAGTGTTTCCAACCTGCTGAATCAAAAGGAAGGTTTAGCTCTGTGAGATAATCCACACATCACAAAGCAGTTTCACAGATAGTTTCTTTCTAGTTTTTACCTGAGGATATTAAGTTTTTCTCCTTAGGCCTCAATGGGCTCCCAAATAACCCTTTGCAGATTGTCCAAAAAGAGTGTTTCCAATCTGCTGAATCAAAAGAAAGGTTTAAGCTTGTGAGATGAACATCCACATCAAAAAGAAGTTTGACAGATTGCTTCTTTTTAGTTTTTACTTGGCCATATTCATTTCTTTCACACAGATGCAATGTTGTCCCAAATGTCCCTTTGCAGATTCTAGAAAAAGAGTGTTTCCAACCTGCTGATTCAAAAGAAACTTTTGTCTCTGTAAGATTAACTCACACATCACAGAGTAGTTTCACAAATAGATTCTCTGAAGTTTTCATCTGGATATATTCCATTTTTTCTTAGGCCTGAATGGGATCCAAAATATCCCTTCACAGGTATTCCAAAAAGAGTGATTGCAACCTGTGAAATGAAAAAAATGATTTAACTCTGGGAGATGAATGCACACATCCAAAAGCAGTTTCCCAGATAGCTTCTTTCTAGTTTTCCCCTAGGGAAATTCTGTTTTTCCCTTAGGCCACAATTGGCTCCCAAATGTCCCTTTGCAGATTTTCCAGAAAGAATGTCTCCAAACTGCTGAGACAAAAGAATGTTTTATCTCTGTGAGATCAAGCCACACATCACAAAGTAGTTTCTCATATAACTTCTTTCAAGATTTTATTGTGTGATATTCAATTTTTCTCTATAGGTCTTACTGTGCTCCAAAATGTTCCTTAGCACATTGTACAAAAAGAGTGTTTCCAACCTGCTGTATCAAAATAAAGGTTTAACTCTGTAAGCTGAATCAACACAGCACAATGCAGTTTCACAGTTTCTTTTTAGTTTTCATCATGGGATATTCGTTTTTTTATTGTACACATTACTGTGTTCTGAAATGTCCCTTTGAATATTTTACAAAGAGTGCCTCACACATGCTGAATCAAAACAAAAATTTAACTCTGTGAGTTGAAACCATGAATTGCAAAGCAACTTCACAGATAGCTTCTTTTGAAATTTTATCATGAGATATTCTGTTTATCTCTATAAGCATAATGGGCTCCAAAATGTCCCTTTGCAGATTCTACAAAAAGAGTGTCTCCAACTTGCTGAATCAAAACAACGGTTTAACTCTGTGAATTGTATCCACATATCACAAAGAAGTTTCACACATAGTTTCTGTATACTTTTTATCACAGGATATTCAGTTTTTCACTATAGGTCTCAAGGTCCTTCAAAGTGTCCCTTTACAGATTCTATGATAAGATTGTTTCCAAACTGCTGAACCAAAAGAAAAGTTTAACTTTGTGAGCTGAATGGAGACAAAGCAATTTCACAGAAAATGTATTTCTTTGTTTCTAGGTATATTTGGTTTTTCACTATAGGCCTTACTGCTCTTCAAAATGACCCTTCGTATATTCTAAATGACCCTTTGTAGATTCTAAAATAGGAGTGTTTCTGATCTGTGGAACCAAAATAAAAGTTTATACTGTGTATTGAAATCATACCTCACAAAGCAGTATCACAGATAGCTTCTTACAGGTTTTTATTGTGGGATATTTTGTTTTTAACCATAGGTCTTAATGCAGTCCAAAATGTCCCTTCACAGATTCTACAAAAGGAGTGTTTCCAAACTGCTGAATTAAAAGAATGGTATAACCCTGTGAGCTGAATCCACATATCACAAAGCAGTTTCACGGATACGTTCTTTCTCGTTTTAATTGAAGGATATACTGTTTTGTACCATCATCCTCAATGGGCTCCCAAATGCCACTTTGTAGATTCTCCAAAAAGAGTGTTTCCAACATTCTACATGAATAGAAACGTTTAAATCTAAGAGGTGAATCTTCACATTACAAAGCAGTTTCACCAGTGGCTTCTTTCTTATTTTTATCTGGGCGTGTTCAGTTTTTCCCTATAGGCCACAATGGGCTTACAAATGTCCCATAGCAGATCCTCCAAAAAAAGTGTTTCCAACCTGCTGAATCAATAGAAAATTTTAACTCTGTGAGATGAATCCACACATCACAAAGCAACTTCACAGTAGCTTCTTTCTAGTTTTTATAAGGGGATATTCTGTTTTTCTTTGTAGGCCTTAATGGGCACCCACATGTGAGATATTCCAAAAAGAGTGTTTCCAACCTGCTCAATAAGAAGAAAGTTTTAACTCTGTGGGATGAATCCACACATCACAATGCAGTTTCAAGATAGCTTGTTTCTAGTTTTTATCTGGAGATATTCTGTTTTTCCCCTTAGGCCTCAGTGGCTCCCAAATGTCCCTTTGCAAATTTTCCAGAAAGAGTGTTTCCAACAAGCTGAATCAGAAAAAAATTTAACTCTGTGAGATAAATCCACACACCACATAGCAGTTTCAAGGATCACTTCTGTCTAGTTTTTGTCTTGGGATATTCAGTTTTTCCCCATGGGCCACAGTGGGCTTCCAAATGCCCTTTTGCATTTTCTTCAAAAAGAGTGTTTCCAACCTGCTGAAACAAAAGAAACGTTTCCGTCTGTGAGATAAATTCACATATCACAAAGCAGTTTCACAGAGATTCTTTCCAGTTTTTATCTCAGGTTTTTGACTTTTCCCCATAGGCATGAATGGGATCCCAAATGTCGCATAGTGGATTCCTCAAAATGTGTTTTTCCAAACTGCTGAATCAAAAGAAATTTTTAACCCTGTGAGATTAATTCAAACATCACACAGCAGTTTCATGGAGAACTTCTTTCTAGTTTTTCTGGAGATATTCTGATTTTCCCTTTAGGCCTCAATGGACTGCCAAATGTCCATTTTTCAGATTCTCCACAAAGAGCGTTTCAAAAATGCTGAATCCACATAAAGCTTTAACTTTGTGAGTTGAATACACACATCACAAAGTAGTTACACAGGTAGCTTCTTTATTGTTTTTATCTAGGGATATTCAGTTTTTCCCAAAAGGCCTCAGTAGGCTTACAAAAGTCCCTTTGTAGATTCTCCAGTGAGATTGTTTCCAACATGCTGAACCATGAGCATGAAATATTCTTCCATTTGTTTGTGTCCTGTTTCATTTATTTGAGCAGCGCTTTGTTGTTCTCCTTGAAAAGGTCCTTCACATCCTTGTAAGTTGGATTCCTAGGTATTTTGTCCTCTTTGAAGCAATTGTGAATGGGAGTTAACTCATGATATGCCTCTGTTTGTCTGTTATAGGTGTATAGGAATGCTTGTGATTTTTGCCCATTGATTTTGTATCCTGAGACTTTGCTGAAGTTGCTTTTCAGCTTAAGGGGAGATTTTGGGATGAGACAATGGAGTTTTGTAAGTATACAATCATGTGATCTGCAAACAGGGACAATTTGACTTCCTCTTTTCCTATTTTAATATCCTTTATTTGTTTCTCCTGCCTGATTGTCCTGGACAGAACTTCCAACACTATGCTGAACAGGAGTGGTAAGAGGGCATCCCTGTCTTGTGCCAATTTTCAAAGCAAATGCTCCAGGTTTTGCCCATTCAATATGATATTAGCTGTGGGTTTTTGATAAATAGCTCTTATTATTTTGAGATACATCCCATCAATATCTAGTTTATTGAGAGTTTTTAGCATGAAATGCTGTTGAAATTTGTCAGAGGTCTCTTCTGCATATATTGAGACAATCATGTGGTTTTTGTCTTTGGTTCTGATTATAGGATGATTATGTTTATTGATTTGGATATGTTGAACCAGCCTTGCATCCCAGGGATGAAGCCCACTGGATTGTAGTGGATAAGCTTTTTGATGTACTGCTGTATTCAGTTTTCCAGTGTTTTATTGAGGATTATTGCTTCAATGTTCATCAGGGATATTGGTCTATAATTCTCTTTTTTTGTTGTGTCTCTGCCAGGCTTTGGTATCAGCATGATGCTGGCCTCATAAAATAAGTTAGGGAGGATTCCCTCTTTTCTATTGATTGGAATAGTTTCACGAGGAATGGTGTCAGCTCCTCTTTGTACTTCTGGGAGATTTCAGCTGTGAATCCGTCTGGTCCTGGACTTTTTTTGGTTGGTAGGCTACTAATTATTACCTCCATTTCAGAGCCTGTTATTGGTCTATTCAGGGATTCAACATCTCCCTGGTTTAGCCTTGGGAAGGTGTATTTCATCTATTTGTTTCTTCCCTCTTTTATTCTTTATTAGCCTTGCCAGTGGTCTATCAATTTTGTTGATCTTTCCAAAATACCAGCTGCTGGATTCATTTATTTTTTGAAGGGTTTTTTTAATTTCTCTATCTCATTCAGTTGTGCTCTGATCTGAATTATTTCTCATCTTCTGCTAGCTTTTGAATGTGTTTGTTCTTGATTCTCTATTTCTTTTAATTGCGATGTTAGGCTGTCGATTTTAGATCTTTTCTGCTTTCTCTTGTGGGCATTTGGTGCTATGAATTTCCTTCTACACACTACGTTAAATGTGTTCCAGAGATTCTGTTATGTTTGTCTTTGTTCTCATTGGTTTCAAAGAACAACTTTATTTCTGCCTTCATTTCGTTATTGCCCAGTGGTCACTCAGGAGCAAGTTGTTCAGTTTCCATGCAGTTGTGTGGTTTTGAGTAAGTTTCTTAATCCTGAGTTCCAATCTGATTGCACTGTCGTCTGAGAGACAGTTTGTTATAATATTTGTTCTTTTACTTTTGCTGAGGATGCTTTACTTCCAACTATGTGGTCAATTTTGGAAAAAGTGTGATGTGGTGCTGAGAAGAATGTATGTTATGTTGATTTGTGGTGGAGAGTTCTGTAGATGTCCATTAGGTCCACTTGGTCCACAACTGAGTTCAAGTACTGGTTATCCTTGTTAAATTTCTGTCTTGTTGATCTCTCTAATGCTGACAGTGGGGTGTTAAAGACTCCCATCATTGTTGTGTGGGATTCTAAGTCTCTTTGTGGGTTTCTAAGAACTTGCCTTACAAATCTGGGTGCTTCTTTATCGAGTGCATATATATTTAGTATAGTTCGCTCTTCTTGTTGAATTTATCTCTATACCATTATGTAATGGCCTTCTTTGTCTCTTTTGATCTTTGTTAGTTTAAAGCCTGTTTTATCAGAGATTAGGATTGCAAACCCTGCTTTTTTTGTTGTTGTTTGTTTTCCACTTGCTTGGTAGGTCTTCTTCCATCCCTTTATTTTGAGCCAATGTGTGTCTCTACATAGAAGATGGGTCTTCTCAATACAGAACACTGATGGGCCTTGACACTTTATCCAATTTGCCAGTCTGTCTTTTAATTGGGGCATTTAGCCCACTTATGTTGAAGGTTAATACTGTTATATATGAATTTGATCCTGTCATTAATATGTTAGGTGGTTATTTTGCTCGTTAGTTGATGTAGTTTCTTCCTAGCATTGATGGTCTTTACAGTTTGGCATGTTTTTGCAGTGGCTCTTACCGATTTTTCTTTTCCATGTTTAGTGCTTCCTTCAGGAGCTCTTGTAAGGCAGGACTGGTGGTGACAAAACCTCTCAGCATTTGCTTGTCTGCAAAGGATTTTATTTCCCCTTCACTTATGAAGCTTAGTTTTGCTGGATATGAAATTCTGGGTTGAAAATTATTTTCATTAAGAAAGCTGAATATAGGCCTCACTCTCTTTGGCTTGTAGAGTTTCTTCTGAGAGATCTACTGTTAGTCTGATGGACTTCCCTTTGTGGGAATTCCAGCCTTTCTCTCTGGCTTCCTTTAACATTTTTTCCTTCATTTCAACCTTGGTGAATCTGACAATTATGTTTCTTGTGTTTGCTCTTCTTGAGGAGTATCTTTGTGGTATTCTCTGTATTTCCTGAATTTGAATGTTGGCCTGCCTTGCTAAGTTGGGGATGTTCTCCTGGATAATATCATGCGCAGTGTTTTCCAACTTGGTTCCATTCTCTCTGTCACATTCAGGTACACAAATCAGATATAGATTTGGTCTTTTCTCACAGTCCCATATTTCTTAGAGGATTTGTTAGTTTATTTTTACTCTTTTTTCTCTAAAATTGTCTTCTTGCTTCATTTCATTCATTTGATCTTCAATCACTGATACTCTTTCTTCCACTTGATCGAATTAGCTACTGAAGCTTCTGCATGCATCACGTAGTACTCATGCCATGGTTTTCAGTTCCATCAGGTCATTTAAGGTCTTCTCTATGCTGTTTATCCTAGCTAATCCATCGTCTAATCTTTATTCCCCAAGTTTTTAGCTTCTTTGTCATGGGTTCAAACATCCTTCTTTAGCTCAGAGAAGTTTGTTATTATCCATCTTCTGAACACTACTTCTGTCATCTCATCAAAGTCATTCTCCCTCCAGCTTTGTTCTGTTGCGGAGGAGAAGCTTGCTTTCCTTTGGATGAGAAAAGATGCTCTGATTTTTAGAATTTTCAGGTTTTCTGCTCTGGTTTCTCCCCATCTTTGTGGTTTTATCTACGTTTGGTCTTTGATGATGGTGACCTACAGATGGGGCTTTGGCATGGATGTTCTTTTTGTTGATGTTGTTGCTATTCTTTCTGTTTATTAGTTTTCTTTCTAAAAGTAAGGGCTCTCAGTTTCACCTCCATTAACCTTTGTTGGAGGTCCACTCCAGACCCTGTTTGCTTGGGTATCTCCAACGGAGGCTGCAGAACAGCAAATACTGCACAACAGGAAATGTTGCTGCCTGATCCTTCATCTGGAAGCTTCATCTGAGAGGTGCACCAAGCTGTATGAGGTATCAGTCAGCCCCTACTGGGAGGTGTCTCCCAGTTAGTCTACTTGGGGTTCAAGGACCCACTTGAAGAGCTAGTCTGTCCATTCTCAGATCTCAAACGCCATGCTGGAAGAAGGACTACACTCTTCAAAGCTGCCACACAGGTACTTTTATGTCTGCAGAAGCTTCTACTGCCTTTTGTTCAGCTATACCCTGCCCCCAGAGGTGCAGTCTACAGTAGCAACAGGCCTCATTGAGCTGTGATGGGCTCCACCAAATTTGAATTTCCCAGCTGCTTTGTTCAGCTACTTAAGCCTCAGACATGGTGGACGCCCCTCCTCCAAGATTGCAGTTGCCTTGCAGCTCAATCTTGGACTGCTGTGCTAGCAGTGAGCAAGGCTCTGTGGATGTGGGACCCTCTGAGCCAGGCATGGAATATAATCTCCTTGTATGCCATTTGCTAATACTGTGGAAAAGTGCAGTATTAAGATAGGAGTGTCCTGATTTTCCAGGTACCATCCACCATGTCTTCCCTTGGCTAGGAAAGGGAATTTCCCAACCCCCTTCCTTCCTGGGTGAGGCAATGTCCCAGCCTGCTTCAGCTCACACTCCATGGGCTGCATCCACTGTCCAACAAGTCCCAGAGAGATGAACCCACTACCTCAGTTGGAAATGCAGATATCACCTGTCTTCTGTGTCACTCTGGGAACTGTAGGCTGTTCCTATTCGGCCATCTTGGATCAGTCCCTCAAGTCTTTCTAGTTTTTAAATAGAGATATTTGGTTTTTCCCCATATGCCTCAATGGGCCCCCAAATGTTTTATTGCAGATTGTCCTAAAAGAGTGTTTTCAGGCTGGTGAATCAACAGAAAGATTTAACTCTGTGAAATGAATCCAAATGTCACAAAGCAATTTCACAACTAGCTTCTTACTAGGTTTTATCTCTTGAAATTATGTTTTTCCACATAAAACTCAAAGGGCACCCAAATGTGTCTTTGCAGATTCTCCAAAAAAAGTCATTCCAACCTGCGGCACAAAAAGAAAATTTTAAATATGTGACATGAATCCACATATCACAAAGCAGTTTCACAGATAGCTTCTTCATAGTTTTCACCTGGGGATATTCAGTTTCTCCCCAAGTACTCAATGGGCTCAAAAATTCCCTTTGGACATCATTTAAAAGGAGAGTTCCCAAACCACTGAATCAAAAGAAAGGTGTAACTCTTTGAGATGAATCCAAATATTACAAAGAAGTTTCACAGAAAGCTTGTTTCTGGTTTCTATCTGGGGATACTTTGTTTTTCACCACACACTTCAGTGAGCTCAATATATGCCTTTGCAGATTCCACAGAGTGTTTACAACATGCTGAATGAAAAAAAGGTTTAACTCTGTTACATGAATCTACACATCAGAAAGTAGTTTCACAGAGAGATTCTAGTTTTTATCTGAAGATATTTGGTTATTTTCCCATAGGCCTCAATGGCCTCTCAAATGTCTTCACGCAGATTCTCCAAAAATAGTGTTTCTAACTTCTCCATCAAAAGACAGTTTTAACCTGTGAGATGAATCCCCATATCAAAAAGCAGTTTCACAGATAGCTACTTTCTAGTTTTTATCTGGAGATATTCAGTTTTCCCTCATAGGCCTCAATGTGCTCTCAGATGTTTCATTACAGATTCTCCAAAAAGAGTGTTTCCAACCTGCTGAATCAAAAGAAAGTTTTATATCTGTAAGATGAATCCACACATCAGAAAACAGTTTCATAGATAGCTTCCTTCTAGTTTTTACCTGGGAATATACAGTTTTTCCCCATAGATTTCAATGGGCTCCAAAATGTTCCTTCACAGATCACTTTCCTGGCATGGTAATCCAAAATGGCCTTTTGAACCGTGTCTTGCAAATGGGTGACAAAATCTGGATAAGGCTCCCTTGAAACCTGTTGAACTGAGATAAAATGTGGCTAAGTAGTACCAGGGTCATGAATTTTTTCCCTGGCTCTTAGGCATATAGTTCTGAGCTGACGAACGTTTTCAACACCCATTATCATTGCTTGATTTTCAGTACTTCATGTCTGTCCAATTCCAAGCAACTTATCAGATGTGATATTAATGGGAGGTTAGGCTTGAGCATTTCTGCATGTCTGATTTGTTGCTTGATCCATCCACTAGGTTTTAAATTACAGAAATTGAGAGGAGAACAAGGTGGATCAGGTTAATGACTCCTAATCTATAAGTATTAAGTGTTGGTTATAAGCCACAGATTGTAATAAGGAATGAACATAAGGAGAATTTGGTCCATATTGTCCAATTGCTTGCTTTAAGTCTTTTAATATTTTAAAATAAAATAGCTCCCAGTCTGCTTCATCATGTTCTCTGGACTTCTCAGCTGGCAAAATATTTAATGAAAACTGCCAAACATCCAAATACCCCATTTCTCCTGTTGGGAGAATGGATGCCTGCATTATCCCTGAGCCATCATTAGTATTTGGGGTGGCTCACAACATTCCTTTACCATAATTAGCAGGTGTACAAGCTTAGATCATTCCCTCACTGTAATTGGCTGTTGGGTAAGCCTGAAGCTTTCCTTCACCATAGTTAATGGTGGGACATGAAACAGGAGTGGCAAGCCACATCTCAGTCTCCCTTTCCAGAAATTCATAAGGCTGAGGCAGGGGTGACCATTCCAGGCCTTCCCCTAAAGGCACAGTAGGTGGCACTGTTTCTACAGTAGATGGAACTGATCCTTTCATAAGTTTCAGGAAGTTAGCATATATAGTTTCCCATTTCTCCCCCTTTTTAAGCCTAGACTGTGATGGTTCACTTTGCTGATCATCAGACTTCTGATTATTAAAATTTTCTATGTCATCCTGAAACTCCTACTCCTTCCACTTCAGTGAGGAAGCACCTCCGTGCTCTTTTAATTGCCAACCACACAGACCAAGAGGAGAAAGGAATATTGTGGCTCTCTTGTTGTGCTCATTTTAAGTCTGATCTGACCTTATACCAATCTTTTACATTCTTTTTTCCATATTCCAGGAACCAAGGAGAATACTCTCCTATGAGATGGAACAAAGATGTGAGGTTTTGGGTACTCACAATTGCCCCACTGCAGCACAATGACTGCAGCACCAGCCTTAAGTAATTAGCAAACTTACTTTCAGCCTGACCCATATTTTCCTGTGGTTACCATGGAATTCTCCATAAAGACTGAAGTGAAAACTTACGTGGGTGTCCTTTGTCAGTCATGCTCCACTTTCCATACTCTGGCATATCTTCACTGGATTATTTGTAGAGATTATAGGGAGACCCGTGTTGGGTGCCAGATGTTGGGGAATCCAACCCCACACCACCCAGCAGGTACCTCGTCTCTGGTGGAGAAAAAAGGAGTTAGAAAGAGACAGCATAAGTGTTTAAAAGGTGGGTCTAGGGGACTGGAGCATTGAAGGCTTGCTCACAGCCCAAAGTTCTCAGGCTCCACGCAATTTATTGGTATACAGTCTCTTTGTTCTTACAGTAGATGGGAAGGGGAGGAAGGAATGAGGAAAAGGATTAATCAGTGAAGGAGAGCTTGTGAGTCATCCCATAAAATTTATAGCAGTGGTGATTTATGTGAATTTCCTTGAGGAGAGGCATGTGTCTAAACTACTTAAGACTTTTAACTTATTGGGACTGAAGCAGGTGGTAGCAGTTTTTAGGGGAAGCTAAGATGTTTGACTATACTCCACTGTTTCAATGGAGTATTATCACCCTGAGAAAACTGTGGAATGCTGCTGAGTGGTTATGCTCTTGGGGCATAAAATCCTGAAGGCAATAAGGAGACTTTTCTTCTCAGAGGCCACCTATGGCTTTCAATGTATGTCCCATACAGGGGAGACCAAAACAAGTGGCACCCTAGAAACTCTCTTTCCCACATTTCCAACCAGATAAATCAAAAGAAAGGTTTAACTTTGTGAGGTGAATCCCCACATCACAAAGCAATTTCACAGACACTTTCTTTCTAATGTTTTGCTGGGGATATTGGGTTTTTCTACATGGGCCTGAATGGACTCCCAAATATCCCTATGCAAATTCTCCAAAAAGAGTGTTTTTAACCTGCTGAATCCAAAGAAAGGTTTAACTCAGTGAGATGAATCCACACGTGACAAAAGCAGTTTCACAGATAGCTTCTTTCTAGTTTTTACCTGAGGATACTAGTTTTTTACCCAATAGGCCTTAATGGGCTGTCAAAAATCCCTTCATAGATTCTCCAAAAAGATTGTTTTTAATCTGCTGAATCCAAAGAAAGATTTAACTCTGTGAGATGAATCCACACATCACAAAGCTGTTACACAGATTCTTTCTAGTTTTTACCTGTGAAAATTCAGTTTCTCCAAATGGACCTCAATGGGTTCCCAAAAATCCCTTCACAGTTTCTCCAAAAGGAGTGTTCCCAACCTGCTGAATCAAAAGAAAGGTTTAATTCAGAAAGATGAATCCACACATCATAAACCAGTTTCATAGAAAGTTTCTTCTAGTTTTTACCTGGGGATATTGGGATTTTCCCCATATGCCTCAATCGGCTCCCAAATGTGCCTTTGCAAATTTTCCAAAAAGATTGTTTCCAACATGTTGAATCAAAGAAAACTTCTAACTCTGAGAAGAATCAACAAACCACAAAGTAGTTTTACAGATAACTTCTTTCTAGTTTTTACCTGGCAATATTTGGTTTTTCACATTGTCCTCAATGGGCTTCCAAACGTCCGTTTGGAGATCCTCCACAAAGAGTGTTTTAAACTGCTGTATCAAAAAAGAGGTTTATCTCTAAGAGATGTATCCACACACCACAAAGCAGTTTCACAGATACCTTCTTTCTAGTTTTTACCTGGGAATATTTAGTTTCCCCATAGGCTTCAATGGGTTCACAAATATCCCTTAGCAGAATCTCTAAAAAAGAGTGTTTCCATCCTGCTGAATCAAAAGAAACATTTAACTCCTTGAGATGGATCTACCCATCACAAAGGAGTTTCACAGACAGCTTTTTTCTTGTCTTTACCTGGAGATATTAAGTTTTTCCATATGGGCCTCAGTCGTCTCCCAAATATCCCTTTGCATATACTCCAAAAAGAGATTTTCTTTTTCTTTTCTTCTGTTTTTTTTTTGGAGGTGGAGTCTTCTTCTGTCACCCAGGCGAGAGTGAAGTGTGCAATTTCCCAATCACTGCAAGCTCCACCACGCAGGTACATGCTGTTCTCCTGCCTCAGCCTCCCAAGTAGCTGGGACTAAGGCACCCACCACCATGCCTGGATAACATTTTTTTGTATTTTTAGTAGATATGGGGTTTCACCATGTTAGCCAGGACCGTCTCAAACTCCTGACCTTGTGATGCACCCACCTCAGCCTCCCAAAGTCCTGAGATTAGAGGCATGAGCCACCCCACCTGGCTGAGATTTTCTAACTTGATGAATCAAAAGAAAGGATTAATTCTGAGATGAATCCACAAATCACAAAGCAGTTTCACACATAGATTCTTTCAAGTTTTTACCTGAGAATATTCTGACTTTCCCCATGATCTTTTAAGGGATCTAAAATGTCCCTTCATAGACTTTCCAAAAAAAAAAAAAAAAGTGTTTTCAACCTGTTGAATCAAAAGAAAGTATTAACTCTGTGAGAAGAATCTGCAAGCCACAAAGCAGTTTCACAGATAGTTTCTTTCTAGTTTTGAATCATGGGATATTCCATTTTACCCCATTGGCCTCAATGAACTTCCAAATGTCCCTTCACAGATCCTCCAAAAATAGTGTTTCCAACCTGCTGAATCAAAAGAAAGTTTTAACCCTGGGCTGTTTGATAGACAGCTTGTTTTTAGTTTCTACCTGGGTACATTCCATTTTCCACATGGTCCCCTAGTCTCCTAAATTTAAATTTACAGATTCCCCAAAAAGAGTGTTTCCAGCCTGCTGAATCAAAAGAAAGTTTTAACTCTGTTAGATGACTCCGCACATCACAAAGCAGTTTCACAGATACATTCCTTCGAGTTTTTCCTGGTGATATTTAATTTTTCCCCATTGGCCTCAATGAGCTTCTAAATATCCCTTCCTAGATTCTCCAAAAAGAGTGTTTCCAACCTGCTGAATCAAAAGAAAGGTTTAACTCTGTGACATGAATCCACACATCATGAAGTCATTTCTCATACATCTTCTTTCCAATTTTTATCTGTGATATTCTCTTTTTCCTCCAGACCTCAATGGGGTCCCAAATGTCCCTAAGCAGATATTCCAAAAAGAGTGTTTCCAACCTGCTGAATAGAAAGGACATTTTACTTCTGTTAGATGAATCCACACATCACAGAGTAGTTTTACACATAACTTCTTCCTAGTATTTCCCTGGGGATATTCAGTTTTTCCCCATATGATTCAATGATCTCCAAAATGTTCCATTGTAGATTCTCCAGAAAGAGTGTTTTTTACCTGTTGAATCAATAGAAAGGTTTATCTCTGTGAGATGAATCCACACATCACAAAGCAGGTTCTTGATAGCTTTTTTCTAGTTTTTACCTGGGGAGATTGAGCTTTTCCCCATAATCTTCAATAGGTTCCCAAATGTCTCTTCTCAGATCCTCAAAAAGAGTATTTCCAACTTGCTGAATCAAAAGAAACGTTTAAAACTGTGAAATGAAGCATACATCACAAATCAGTTATACCAATAGCTTCTTTCTAGTTTTTACCTCAGTATATTTGTTTTTCCCCCATGGGCCTCACTGGGATTACAAAATTTTCCTTTATACATTCTCCAAAAAAAAAGTGTTTCCAGCATGCTGAATCAAAAGAAACGTCTAACTCTGTGAGATGACTCCACACATCACAAAGCAGTTTCATAGATATATTATTTCTAGGTTTGGGGAAAAATTGGCATTTTCGTTATAGGTCTCAATGGGCTCCCAAATATCTTTTTGCAGGTTCTCCAGAAAGAGGGTTTCCAACCTGCTGAATCCAAAGAAATGTTTAACTCTGTGAAATGAATCCACACAAAACAAAGCAGTTTCACAGATACTTTCTTGCTAGTTTTTACCTAAGGATATATGGTTTTTTTCTGCATGGGCCTCAAATGTCTCTTAAATGTCCCTTATCAGAATCTCCAAAAAAAGTGCCTCCATCCTGCTGCATCAAAAGAAAGGTTTAAACTCTGTGAGATGTATCCACACAGCACAAAGCAGTTTTACAGATAGCCTCTTTCTAGTTTCTACCTGAGGGTATTCAATTTTTTCCCTTAGGCCTCAAAAGTGTCCCAAATGCCCCTTTGCAGATTCTCCAAAAAGAGTGTTTCCAAACTACTGTATCAAAAGAAATGTTTCACTCTGAGAGATGAATCCATTCCTCATCTGTGGAACAAGGCAGTTCCACAGGGAGCTTCTTTCTAGTTTTTACCTGGGGATATTCTCTTTTTCCCCATAGGTCTCAATGGCCTGTGAAATGTCCCTTTGCATATTCTTCACAAAGAGGGTGTCCAATCTGCTGAATCAAAAGAAACGTTTCACTCTGTGAGATGAATCCACACATCATAAAGCTGTTTCACAGATAACTTCTTTCTAGTTTTTACCTGCAGATATTCAGGTCTTCCCCATTGGCCTCAATAGGCTTCCAAATCTCTCTTTGAAAATTTTCCAAAAAGAGTGTGTCCAACCTGCTGAATCAAAAGAATTGTTTAACTCTGTGAGATGAATCCAGACATCACAAAGCAGTTTCACAGATAGCTTCTTTCTAGTTTTTTCCTGGGGATATTCTGTTTTTCCCCATTGGACTCAAAAGGCTCCAAAATGTTCGTTTGCAGATTCTTCAAAAAGAATGTTTCCCACCTACTGAATCAAAGCAAAATTTAACACTGTGAGATGAATCCACACATCATAATGCAATTTCATAGGTAGACTCTTTCTAGCTTATATCTGCAGATATTTGATTAATTCCCTTAAGCCTCAAAGGGTTCCCAAATATCCCATCACAGATCTCCTGAAGGAGTGTTTTCAACCTGCTGAATTAAAAGGAAGGTTTACCTCTGTGAGATGAATCCACACATCAAAACACAGTTTGATACACAGCTTCTTTTCAATTTTCATACGGGGATATTCTGTTTTTACTCTAGGCCTCAATGGGCTCCCAAATGTCCCATCACAGATTCTCCAAATACAGTGTTTTTTAACTGCTGAATCAAAAGAAAGGTTTAACTCTGTGAGATGAATCCATACATCACAAAGTAGTTTCATAGATAGTTTCTTTCTAGTTTTTATCTTGGGATACCCCATTTTCCTCCATAGGTTTCAAAGGACACCAAAATGTACCTTCACAGATTCTTCAAAAAGAATGTTTTCAACCTGATGAATCAAAGAAAGGTTTAACTCTGTGAGATGAATCCAAACATCACAAAATAGTTTCAAAGATACCGTCTTTCTAACTTTTATCTGGGAATATTCAGTTTTTCTTCATAGGCCTCAAAGGACTCCCAAATGTCGCTTCACAGATTCTACAAAAAGAGTGTTTTCAGCCTGCTAGATTGAAAGAACTGTTTAACTCTATGAGATTAATCCACACATCACCAAGTAGTTTCACAGATAGCTTCTTTCTAGTTTTCATCTGGGGATATTCTTTTCTTTTCAAAAGACCTCAATGGGCTCCCAAATGTCCCTTTGCAGATTCTCCAAAAAGAGTGTTTACAACCTGCTGAATCAACAGGGAGGTTTAATTCCTTGAGATGAATTTACACATCCCAAATCAGTTTCACAGATAGCTTCTTTCCAGTTTTCATCCAGGGATATTTTGTTTTTCACCATAGACCTCATGAGCTACAAAATGTTCCTTCACAGATTCTGTTAAACAAGTGTTTCCCAACTGCTGAATGAAAAGAAAGTTTTAACTCTGTGAGATGAATCCACACATCACAAAGACATTTCACAGATAGCTTCTTTCTAGTTTTTGTTTGTGGATATTCTGTAGTTCATTATAGGCCTCAGAGGACTCCCAAATATCTCTTCGCAGATTCTCCAAAAGTTTTCCAAACTGTTGGATCAAAGAAATGGTTTCACTCTGTGAGATGAACCCACACATCACAAAGCAGTTTCACAGATAGTTTCTTTCTAGTTTTTATGTGGGGATATTAGGTTTTTCCCTATAGGCCTCTATGGGCTCCCAAATGTCCCTTTGCAGATTCTACAATTAGAGTGTTTCCAACCTGCTGAATCAAAAGAAAGGTTGAACTCTATCAAATGAATCCATGCATCCAAAGTCAGTTTCAAAAATAGCTTCTTTAAGTTTTTATTTTGGGATATTTGAATTTTTTCCGTAGGCCACAAGGGGCTCCCAAATGTCCCTTTGCCACTGGGAATTGCTACTGCAAATAAAGGAAAGAGTAGTAAGGAGACAGCTAGTTCTTTCAGGCAAGGATCTGACAGTCAAAGCAGAAGATGAAAAAGAAGTTTTAGAAAAAGCATGGAAAAATCACAACTAGACATAAAAAGAAAGCGTGATAGTTGAAGTGATAACCAGTGATGCTAGTCTCCGTAAGTCAAAATTATTGCATCTCTAATGAACGATACTGTGACCTACCCTTTTAGAAAAATTTGTGGTGAGGAAAAAAGGATAAAAAGTAATGCCACAACACCAAGAATGTTCATTTTGACAATGAAAATAGATGTTATATTTGTATGTCCCAGTCAACTTTGACTAATTCACATACATATGTGTATATATATACACACACACATATATGTATTTGGTACTGTGTTACATCATTTCTGGGTGTCCAAGACAGACAGACAAGAAAACTAATTTGATAGATAAGAAGCAACTCCTGGAAGGAGTGATGTCTGTGTTGTAGGAGTCTTAAGTAGGCAAATGGGGGAGAGAATTTTATCTCCAAGAAAAAAAAAAATGGGACTCAAGTTACCAGATGGAAAACGGCATGTCTGAAAGTGGAGCTGTCTGAATCTCTCACTGTGGTGAAACAGAAGGACATGAAGCTGAAACGAAAACAAATATCAGGTCTGGAAGGGATTTATTTAGCCATGCTGAGGATCTGGACTCAGAATCTAAAAGGTATTAAATCCTGACAAAAGCAATTAAATCTGACTTTGTATGGAGAATGAAACCAATGTGATGAAAATCTGCATTAGAGGTGGGGTTTGGTGGTTCAAGCTTGTAATCTCAGCACTTTTGGGGGCCATGGTGGGTGGATCACACGCAGCCAGGAGTTCAAGACCATCCTGGCCACAATGTTGAAACCCCATTTCTACTAAAAATATAAAAATTAGCCCAGCGTGGTGGGCATATATAATTTTACCTGCTCAAAAGGTTGAGGCACAAGAATTGCTTGAACCCAGAGGTTGAGGTTGCAGTGAGCTGAAATAATGCCACTGCTCTCCATCTGGGGTAACACAGGGAGAAGTTCTCAGAGAAAAAAAAAAAAGGTAAAGAAATGTGCATTAGAAAACATGAAAGGTGGACTCTAGCAGGAGGTAATGAAAGTCACAAGCATGTTGGAATGCTTTGATATAAGATCAAATGTTGTTCTGTTAATTCCAGCTATAAAATTCCACTATGTGCTGACAGTGATGAAATCCAAGAGCGTAATATGATGTAAATCTTATTATTCAAGTGATGACACAAATAATTGTGATCATGGACACTGAGCTCACTACGTATGAATTGCAATGAAGAAAATCTTTGCCAACTAAAATCTAAAGTTAAAACAACTGAGGAAATGTAACTGAGAAAATACTGAAGTATATAGTGTGTGTTAACCTTTCTCTAGATGTTCTCTGTATGTGTGTCTGTGTGTGTTTATGTGAGCATCTATTCCCTTCGTGCCATCCAAATTTATGCCCTATTTGATTTATGCCAGACTACCTGAGAAGTCACTTACTACTTTTTCCTAACTGCAGTTGTTTCCTTTCCCTTGCCTGCTCTCATGGTTTTGTATGTCCTCTCCAAATTTCACATTGAAATTCTGTGTTCATTGTGATAATGTTGGGAGGTAGGACTTTTGGGAGTTGATTAGCCATGTGTTTAACCTCATGACTGAATTGATGGTGTTATCTGGAGAACAAATTAGTTATTTTGTGAGTGAGCTTTGATGAAGGATGAGTTTGGTCCCGATTTTCTGTTCATCTCATGCCCTTCACCAGGTAAGGTCCACCTGCATATTGTAACATAGAAAGAAGATCTAATGAGATGCAGCCCCTTGGACTTCCCCACCTCCAGAACCATGAGCAAAATAAGCCTTTCTACAAATTACCCAGGCAGTGGTATCATGTTGTTTCAGCAGCAAGTGGACCCAAAGACTTTATTATTTTTTCCTCTTTAAAGAACTAAATTACTTAACTTACAAAGGAGCACATCAAATTTCCTTACAAATAATCAAAAAGCCCACATATATTTTTATAGGAAGTAGTACAATAGCCTGACACTGAAAGAAAACACCATTTTACTTTTAACTATACTTTGAGAAATAAAGAAAAAGCAAACATATAAGTTGACATGCAGTTTTATTTTTCAGTAAGATAATTGCAGATATTTTTAGGGTTTTTTTGGTCTATGTAAATGTTATTCTCTGTTGTCATGCATAATCTGATACTGTTTTAATGGAAGATCATTTGTAATTAGGGTGATATTTGTCCAGTTCTGATGGTTGAAGATCTGGCCTGGAATGAGGGACAGCTGATGTATCAGGTATCGTAGGCATTTGCAACCATGGTTTGCCTACTGGTAGCAGGTTAGGATGTGGAGCCTCGTTGACTAATACCATAGGATATCTTGTTGGAAGAGCAGATGGTTCCACTATCAGCTCCAGAAAACCGTTTTGCAAGGGAGATAGGTTGTGGTATTGAGAAGTTGTGGTTGTAATGAAATTCACAATGTGGCCACTTGCTTGGATGCAGGTGCTATGAGAGCACATATGAATAGTGGTCAACTGATTTAAAATAGCATGCTGATCTGTTGCAATTTGTTGAGACAAGTGACAATAACAAACACTTCAAATATCAGATTTCTGTTTCATCACACAAACTTAATATCATCAAATAATTCATGAACTTGGTTTACTATTTTTAAGAAAGTGCTTTTGGGAAAAAAGCACTAAAGTTGTTAAGGCCTCAAGTGAAAACATGTTATATATTAATAGTAACATTGCATTAAGTGGCTTTGGTAGATTTATTTTGATTTCACTGGTAAGATTCAAAGTTGTTAGCAAAATTTCTTAAAATGCTGGAAGGTTAAAGCTCAAGCTGAACTCAATAATTTCAAAAAATTAAAAAAATTTTACCTTAGTATTTTATATAATTTTCAAAATCTGGCCTTACTGCATGTATTAACATATTTACTGATGTACAAAGTAAAATTACATATATACTCTATGTAAAGTGGTAACTGAAATACGTTAAATATCTTGCTTAAGACAACGGATTCATTCTCTTCTGCAAGAAAAGTGGCTACAAAGGCAGATCTTTGAAAATTCTGTCAAATTTTACTAAATCCATAAAGGCTGACCTGTCAAACAAATCTTTTGATTCTGTCATCTTGAAATATTCTGTAAGGAGTCTTTCTATCCAAAATTTCTTTCTTGACGAGTTCTTCATTAATCACTCTGCAAGCTCCATTCTCATCCCATAGAATAGACTTGAATTGGTCACTCTCAAATATTTTCTGATATTTCCTGGGGAAGATCAGAGAAAAAAAAATCATTACCTTTATCTGGCTCAGAAACACACACTGTGTCACACGGCCATTTTAACAAGGATTCTTGTGAAAAAACCTGAACAGCATTTCTTCAATCATTGACCTTAAGTCTGAGTCCCCAAGGAATGTGTATTTACACAGTGGAGATCTAGCAGAGGCTTCTGAATCAACTAATTCATCTCTGGGAGAAACAACTTGAGTTTCTGAAGAAACATGTGCCATCTCAAATAAATATTTCTTTAGATACTCTTCCAGCCTGTATAGTTTTCAAGACTGAAGCTTCAAACGCAGCTTCAGAAGGTCTATGCAGGTAAGGCAATCTAAAGCATCACTCTAGTATATGTCAAGCTGAATAGCAAAGACATCACAAGAGGACTTTAGTCTACTAGCAATCAACAAAAATCTGGCCAAAAGTGTTTCCTTCCCAGTCTGAGAAACGTATCCAGTGAAAATAAAATATAGACTGCTCACTTACACATTGTAGGCTGCAAAATCATAGCCCTGTAGCAGCATTTAAATAAATAAGAAAATAATGTCCTCAATCCCTGAAATAAATGTAATTCTCTCCCTGACATGGACATTCTTATTAGATTGGTGAGAGGAGAATAGGTCCTGGTAATTGCAAAATGAAAAAAAAAAAAAGAAAAAAGAAAAGGAAAACAACAATGAACGATTTTAAAACCTCTATGACTTTGGCATGTCGGATTGAAAACTGTTGCAATGCAAAACCAATGTGGTAAAAAGACAGCCATAGAGAAAAAAGTAGGTTACTGGTTATCAGAGGCTGGGAAATAAAAAGAACTGTTTAGTAGGTATGGAGTTTCCTGCTGGGCAATAGAAACATTTAGGAACTAAAGATAGATGATGATTGTACAACATCATAAACATATTAAATTCCATTGAATTGTATACTCAAATGTAATTTTTCATTATGTGAAACTTACCTTGATTAATCAAGGGGAGAACAATTGCGAATAAAACTAACTAATTATGTTTCAGAATAAAAAGTTATTTACATGCATATCTCTTCAAAACCTTTTTCAGTCATATCAGAAAAATAAATAATGATTTTATTTGGTATGTCTGTAAATAGCTGACAAACCTTAACGACAAAAGAGATTTTAAATGAAGGTGATTTACTTGTAAGGAGATCCCAAAGAATAGGAGATGTAAATAAATAATAATAACAATAAAAATAATAACAACAAGAAAATGTAAGAAAAGTAAGTATGTACGTTTGTCTAAGCAGTAAAATTTTTATTTGGCTCCAAGAACATAATCTCTATAAAAAAGATTTTGTAAGGAATAATCTTTGTGTCCTGCAAATAATTGTTATCATTATTAAGCAGGATTTGAATTTATAATGTAATGTTAATATTGAATAAAATAACAATGCTGCATTAGCAGTAAGACTTTTTATATCTTTATGGTTGAAATTTGACATATTAAAATTTCAACTCTTTGGCATTGATAAGTGTTGAATGCGTGTAGAAGAAAGAAATAAAATATAGATATTTCTCATATCGTAGGAGGTAGTTCTCTCATACTGGAAAGAGGTGTCATTGTAAGAAGATTGTCTTGGTTTAATATCCTTTAGGTTTTGAGTTTTTTTTTTTTTTTTTTTTGGAAAACATAGACTTTAAATAACTGCTTTTATCAACACTTTAAGCCATGCAGTTACAAAGTAGTTAGAAATTTCTGAAAGGTGTTATAGTTTAAAAAAAAAAAAAAGCTGATTCTTGCACATGTATTATCTAGCACTTCATGGGAACACTACTGTTCAAAAGGCCATGGCGAAATAACTCCCAAATGAAACACTCAACCCAAGGTTGTTTTCAGCTCTCTGTTAGGGAAGCTGGGTGCAGAACGGAAAGCCTCTAAAAGGAGAGGATACAAAGTCAGGTGAGTAGGGGTCATTGGCAATGCTCAGAGCCTGCCAGACTCCAAACAGGGAGCCAAAGTGGTTTTTTTTTCTGGGACACTCTACTTGAATTATAGTTTAGTCACCATAGATCTTCAAAAGAGAACAATTAGTTAACATGATAAAAAGTTTCCTGCATTCTTTGGACTATGTGTCTTAATTATAGTAAGCAAATTCTGACTGTTTTAAAGAAAATAGCCTCCAACATTTTGCATGTATGAAGAAAACTTAATTATCTACAGGGCTTTTAATGTTTGCTGGACAACAATACATGAATGATAAGTTATAAATAATATTGTTTTATGATATAAAAATACTAGTTTTTTTCATTTATTATTTTTATAGGCATTCACTATTTGAGTCAAGGTTAGGCTTGTTAAGTGATTAAAGACAATTTTATTACAGCAGCATGTACTTATTCTATTCTAAAATAATAAAATTCGTAAACAGAAACAGCTTTTGTATTTGTTTGCAACCTGCAGAATTGAGTTATTTTGCTGATATAAAATACTAAGAACTCACTTGAGGACCATGCCACCTTTTGAAAAGGCCACAAACCTACTTCTTAAATGTGTTAAAGTTACAGCATGTCCCAGACTCATCCAGAGCAAAATAAGTAAGCAACTGACTGCTCTTGACTGTCCCTTCCCCAGCACTAGCACTGATTGTGTTGGGAAAAGCCACGGAGCAAGACTGCACAGCCAGATGGAGGAGGCTTTTTATTTGAAGGCAAAATACCAAAATGGCTCTCTGGTGTAGGTGACTTCTACTTTCACACTCAGCTTGTACATGATCCTCTAACCTTAACTTATTTCTCCTTAACGGGCTGATTTGGATTGATTGTTGAGAATGGTATCCATTATTAATGAGTCAGGAGAGAAAGGGATTTCTGTAGTTGCATGTAAACTTGTGATAGGTCTGCAGAAGTTACACGTGAAGAGGATAGTGAGGAAGTCAGCCATGATCCATCTATATGAAGGTCACACCAACTTCACTGTACACTTTGAAGACTTGCTCAATGGTACTGACATAAGCAGCTGTTCTCAGGTCCAATCCAAGGTTATACTTCCTGGCTGTGCACATGATTTGCCTCGCAAAACGCTCCATTGTGTACACCAAGCCAGAGTGCTTGATGTCTTTCTCAGATGCACGCGGTGTCCTGTCTTGGAACTCTGCCGTGGGTACAATGGGAATAGTTCCACCATGCTTTCCAAATTGTCTTTCTAAACTCTCTTGAACAGACTTAAGCAAGTGGTAGTTAGAATCCCTTTCATATTTGAAGGTCAAACGGCTACAGCTGACATGATTTAGATTCTTCAGCCACTCAAAGTAAGATACTGTCACTCCTCCAGCATTCAAGTAGAGATCTGGAATAACAATTATGTTTCCCTCCAGGAAGATCTTGTCAGCTTCTGGAGTTGTTGGCCCCTTGGCACCTTCAGCAATGATCTTGCCTTTGACTCTGGGTTCATTGGATTTAGTCAACTGCTTCTCACTGGCAGCTGGGATCAGTATGTCACAGTTGGCTGCCAAGATGCTTCCTTCATAGGGCTTTGCCTGGGGGAAGCCCAGAATGGACCCACGTTGCAATTTGAAGTCTTCCACTTCCTTTGGGTAAATACCACCTGGATTCCATATACTCCCTTCAGACTCACCAACAGCAATACATTTAGCACCAAACCGATGTAAATATCTCATAGAGTGTAGGACCAGATTACCAAATCCCTGAACGACAAATGTTTTATCTCCAAACCCTGGTGTCATTCCTAAAATGCTCATGTAAGAAGCTTCATTGATGATGTTTTCAATCCCATGGAAGACACCATGGCCAGTAGCAGAGATGCGTCCATGGATTACCCCTTGGCTGATGAGTTTACCAGTAACATGAGCTTGTGTATTAATGTCATAGTGTTCTATGGTACTGGCATAGGCATCAGTGATCCAGGACATCTCCCTCTCACCTGTGCTCAGGTCTGGAGCAGGCACATCAATGCCACGACCAATAAAGTCCTTCTTTGCCAGCTCCATGGTGAAGCTCCCTGTGATCTTTTCCAATTCATTACTAGTATAGTTCTTGGGATTGATCTTAACACCAACTTTAGCACCCCCAAATGACACATCAACCACCGCACACTTGTGTGTCATCAGAGAAGCCAAAGCTTTTACTTCATCTACACTCACATCAGTGCTGTAATGGACACTTCCCTTGCAGGGCATGCGGTGCTGGCTGTGCTGGGCCGGGTAACCTTAGATGACCTCCCAGGAGCCGTGTCTTGCCCGATGCGGAAGGAGAGACTCAGCACATGGTTGCAGGGCTTGATTATCCACAGGATGCCGCACAGCCTGTTCTCCTTCTGCTTCTCGCTCTCCCAGGTCCTCAGGTCCTCCACCAGCTTGTCCTCCACGATGCTGGCGCCGCAATTGAAGAAGCACTCCAGCATCTTGAAGAAGTTGTGGTCGTCCTAGAGGTCGGCCACCGCCTCGCTTTAGTGGCTCCAGGCGGCCAATGCGAGCCCCGACTGCGGGGTGGGGGTGGACTGTCCCCAGGTCTGGCCCAGCAACGCAGCAGAGTGGGCAGCCGCTGAGTCCAGGGCAGCGGGCCCGGCCCGGGACAGCAGCAGGGCTTCACCCCAGGTTTTGCGGTTTTTTGTTCTTGTTTAATTCAGATATTTTTCTACTAATATTATGTAACAAAAATGTTCACATCAGTAAATTCTTTGTGAAGATAAAACCCGTCTCCTACCAGATGCATATGGTTCCTGAATTTTGACCGTTTTTTTAAATTAAAAAAAGTGCAAAATTAAAATATATATTTTTTTTAATTTTTTACTTTTCTGGAGAATTTTCATGTTGCTCTATCTGAAGGGAGTATACGCTTCTTTTGTGATGGGAGGGGTTGAATGATTACTGACAGTAGCAAAAGATGGGACATGAGTGTGGAGAAAAGAGATCGTTAATGGGAGAATAAGAAGACAAAATGACATTAAATGTAGGAAAATCTAAGTCAAATTCTGGCTGAGCATTTTGGGTTGCTAAGATGGGTGACTGTGTAGGGAGGAAGAATGCCTTGTGTTTTCAGGGGGAGATGGCTCAGCTAAAGCTGTCTTCTGACTCCAAACAACAAGCCTACCTATAGTCATAAAAAGGCAAGAAAATAAGCATTTTTACATGAAAAAGATAAACGTAAAGTAGGCTGTATCCACTTAGCTACGTAAAAGAATCAGGTATCTGTCTGATCTCCTTAGGGGCAGCCTGTGATACGCATGTTCTTGTAGCTTCAGTCTCCCAGGTTGCTGGTTCTCCAGGAAAAGGCCAGCATGCTCAGATAATTATTCAATTTCTTTAATTATTTTAATAATTTTTATAGACAGAATCCTGCTATATTGTTCAGGCCAGCCTCAATTTATTGGCCTGAAGTGATCCACCCACCATGGACTTATAGATTGCTAAGGTTACTGGTGTGAGCTACCATATCTTCCTGATTTGTAAAAACTTTCGTAGAGATTGTGTTTCGCTATTTTGCCAAACCAGGTTCAAAATTCTTAGCCTCAAGCGATCTTTATGCCTTGGCCTTCCAAATTATTGGAATTATTAATATGAGCAAGAAAACTTCAGCTAAAATATGTTATTATCTTTTTAATTATTACTTAATATTTTATTTAGTAAAGGTAAAGCTTCATACTTAATGATACACTGGAAAAAGGTGCAATACAAAGTTATTGGAGTAAGAACCAATTTTGAAATAATAAACACACACTTAGATTAGACAATTTTAAGTTTATGAAGAATTCTCTCACAATTACTGCAAAAATGTTTAATGTATTTAAAATTTGAAATAATATTTTTATGGTTAGGAAAATGTAAAGCAGTATAATAGACAACCAAACCAATTACAATTCCCTATAAATAAAATCCAAAGACATATACCAGTCACTGGGAGGAACACAAATTAGTTTTTTAAAATGTAAAATACAGTGATAATGAGGAATATAGCAGCAATCTGTGTACTAATCATAGTAATTTATTTTGATTCAGGCAGAAAAATAATTCTGCTCTTTGAATAAAAAGTACCTATACAGTCAAAAACAGTTGTATTTTCAAGCTCTTTCTTAACATAATTCTTGTTAGTTAACACTAGATTTTACTGATGATCTTACCACTTCACTAACCCACATTTTAAACTAATGCTTGAGTAAAAAATAATAACTGGTATAATAAATAAATGCTTTTCATATATCCATGCATTAATGTCCACTATTCTGAGGTACAGATATCTTAAATTTTTTAATTTAAAATAACTAAACCAGAAACGCAACACAGTCACATAAATTAAGGCTAATGATTCTAAGAAAAAAGCTAAAAGAAGACTGAAGAAAAGTATTAAAAACATGTTGATGCCTTGTAAAGAATCGTAGAAGCCAAGCACACATTATTTTTATTACTAAGAAGCTAATCTAAAAGCTTAGCATGAGCAGGGTTTAAATAAACACCATTACAAGTAAGCAGTTCTTTCACAAACTGCAAATACTCAACTTTATTGCTTTCACTTAGGAATAAATGTCTTTTTTTTTTTTTTTTTTTTTTTTTTTTTTTTACCATACACTTTTCTCAAAGGCAGGTGACATGATGATATGATATGGTCTTGCAAAAATTAGCCATAATATATGTCTTATCATCTCATCTTCTTCATCAATCATGTCCATTTGTTTATTATTTCAAAACTATGTAAGCATTTTATCACCTCTTCTGCTGTCTATATGACATGCACTTCAGCGTGTGATCAAATACATTCATGTACTCTCCATCAAAACACTAATTTTTAAAATTTCTTTTTTTTATCATTACACTTAAAGTTCTAGATTACATGTGCACAATGTGCAGGTTTGTTACATGTGTATATATGTGCCATGTTGGTGTGCTGCACCCATTAACTCCTCATTTATATTAGGTATATCTCTTAATGTTATCCCTCCCTACTCCCCACTCCCCCCATCCCATGACAGGCCTCATTTTGTGATGTTCCCCATCCTGTGTCCAAGTGTTCTCATTGTTCAATTCCCACCTATGAGTGAGAACATGTGGTGTTTGATTTTCTGTCCTTGGCTATAGTTTGCTCATAATGATGGTTTCCAGCTTCATCCCTGTCCCTACAAAGGACATGAACTCATCATTTTTTATGGCTGCATAAGTATTCCATGGTATATATGTGCCACATGTTCTTAATCCAGTCTATCATTGATGGACATTTGGGTTGGTTCCAAGACTTCACTACTGTGAATAGTGCCACAATAAACATACGTGTGCATATGTCTTTATAGCAGCATGATTTATAATCCTTTGTGTATATACCCAGTAATGGGATGGCTGGGTCAAATGATATTTCCAGTTCTAGACCCTTGAGGAGTCACCACACTGTCTTCCACAATGGTTGAACTAGTTTACAGTCCCACCAACAGTGTAATAGTTTTTCTATTTCTCCACATCCACTCCAACAACTGTTGTTCCCTGACTTTTAATAATCACCATTCTAACTGGTGTGAGATGGTCTGTCATTGTGGTTTTGATTTGCATTTGTCTAATGGCCAGTGATAATGAGCATTTTTCCATGTGTCTTTTTGCTGCATAAATGTTTTCTTTTGAGAAGCATCTGTTTATATCCTTTGCCCACTTTTCGATGGGGTTGTTTGATTTTTTCTTGTAAATTTGTTTAATTTCTTTGTATATTCTGTATATTAGCCCTTTGTCAGATGAGGAGATTGCAAAAATTTTCTTCCATTCTATAGGTTGCCTGTTCACTCTGATGGTAATTTCTTTGTCTGTGCAGAAGCTCCTTAGTTTAATCAGAACCCATTTGTCAATTTTGGCATTTATTTCCACTGCTTTTGGTGTTTTAGACATGAAGTCCTTGTCCATGCTTATGTCTTGTATTGCCTAGGTTTTCTTCTAGGGTTTTTATGGTTTTAGGTCTAACATTTAAGTATTTTCAGAGAATACTTTAAACACCTCTACACCAAAGAACTAGAAAATCTAGAAGAAATGGATAAATTCCTGGACACATACACACTCCCAAAACTAAAGCAGGAAGAAGTTGAATTCCTGAATAGACCAATAAAAGGCTCTGAAATTGAAGTACCAGTTAATAGCCTATCAACCAAAAAAAGTCCAGGACCAGATGGATTCTTAGCCGAATTCTACCAGAGGCACAAAGAAGAGTTGGTACCATTCCTTCTGAAACTATTCCAATCAATAGAAAAAGAGAGAATCCTCCCCAACTCATTTTATGAAGCCAGCATCATCCTGATACCAAATCCTAGCAGAGACATATGTACAAAAAAGAGAATTTCAGACCAATATCCCTGATGAATAGCGATGCAAAAATCCTGAATAAAATACTGGCAAACTGAATCCAGCAGCGTATCAAAAACCTACCCATCATGATCAAGTGGGCTTCATCCCTGGGATGCAAAGCTGGTTCAATATGCACAAATCAATAAATGCAAACCATCATATAAACAGAACCAAAGACAAAAACCACATGATTATCTCAATAGATGCAGAAAAGGCCTTCGATAAAATTTCTCTATCATCATCCATTTTAAATCCTGTTAAATCTTCATCATCAAATTTATACCAGGAATCTCAGTTATCATCCTACCATTTTTTGAATAATATAAGAACAATAATGCCTACTGCTTGCTTGACCACAGTATACAGGCACACTTAAAAGTCTGCATTTTGTGATCTTTGTAGTTTTATTTTCAGGTTACTCTTTCTGTTAAATCAACTGATTTTCTGATTTGACAGTATTCTCTTCCAGCTTTGCAATGTCTGCTTCTGTGTAAGGTCCCATATCCAACTCCCAAGGAAATTCAAAATAATCACTGAATGTAAATGCACCTTTTTATTCATACTCAAATCATTTCTGTTGGCCAAAAAAAAAGAAAAAAAATTATTTAAATAGCAAGTGCTTAATTATGTTAACATACCATAAACAGAGAACATGTAAAATGTTCACATTCCCTGAGCAAACATTAAAACAATTTAATAATAATTTTAAGGTTTATAACCTTTTAAATTTATTTATAAAAAGATAAATAATAATTAACCTCATTAGGGTGATTATGCCATCACAAACTTAAGCAATATTTTCTTACCAAAGCTTAAAATATTTACATATAGCAATCCTTTGATTTATAGAGGATTGGCTCCAGGAGCCTCTTAAATACTATAATTTGTGTCTGCTCAAGCTCTGATTTACAATGATGGAGTATGTAAATATAATTCATACCTCTCCTCCTGTGTAGTTTACTTTTCCCCTACATAAATATTTAATAAAATGTAAATGCTCTGTAAGCAGATAATATACTCCAACGGCTTTAAATTTGTTATATTTTACGGTCGTATTGATTTGTTTTTGTTTTCAAACATCTTAATACACATTTGCAGAAATCTATTTGCAGAATCTGTGTATGTTAAAGTCTCTTATTTGTTGCAAATCAGAAAACATTACTGACACAGACACTGATGGCTATGTGCTCTGAGATAAATAACTTATGAGGAATAAGATAGTTTGTTCCCCTAGAATTCAGTGTCCTCTTGTGAGTATAATGTATTTTTACAGATTTCATGATATAATTTATGTGATGTATTTGGAATTATTACCACACAACAAATATGGCTGTTAAACTAGTTGTGGAAGGAATGAGAACATACACAGGAGCTCCAAAGGTCATAATTTCCTTGTAGCTACAGAGAAAAATAATGTTATTTTACACATATCTATCATGTTTCTATATGTTTTTCTCTACACCTGAGGTTATTGATACAAAAATAAACAATATCCAGTATATGCCCTGATGAAGTTCATCGCGTAGAAAAATTAGCTAGGCAGACATGCACGCCACAGTGAAGTGCTAAGAAAACATAAAGCATAAGCAACCAAGAGCAAAGATGGAGACTTTATTAGAATTTTATATTCTGTGTGCCTCATTCACTTTTTGTCAGTATAATTAACCATCACTATCTGTTTTAAATTCAAAACCCTATGGGTAAAACCAACTACAATACCAGGACTTGAATTTTACTTTTTTGTTGTTGCTGTTTGTTAGTGGCTGTTAATCAAGTGTTAGTGAACATCCCATATGGAGATTCTAATAAAAGAAACACTGCCAAGGTTGCAATGACTGCATGGTGTGATGTATCAGATCTAGAAAGGCAGAGGAAAGTTTGTGTTTTAATCTCCATTGATGATAAGTGCTGAGATGCTATTTGAAAACCAAACTATTTCTGATCACTGAGGAAGATAAACAGAAATTTAAGAATTATTTACTACAGTTAAAGTATTCTAATTTCTTTATTTAGTTTCTGTCAATATCTATGCAAAAAAGTAACGGAATGATAAATTACTTGACTACAAATGTTTCCAAAATTAAAGTTTTCTGGGTTCACTTACTTAATAGCTATATCTTAAATATGCAAACTGCCACTAAAACCTAACTTTTTTTCTGCTTTATTTTCAATCAGATACTTTTTATTTTCAACCAGATGCTTTTATACTCTTAGCAGCCTGATTTTAATAGTTATATCATGTTGCCAACAGGTCCATGTAGCATTATCTCAAAAACAATTTTTTTCCTTTGCAGAAAAAACCTTAATTTGAGAAAAATATTCAGAGAATCCAAAAAATAAGCACAGCTTATATGACACAGACAGAACAACAGTAAAAAAAAAAAACAAAAAAAAATGCCTACTTTAAAAAAAAATGTGAATATAATTATTAAAAATAAAAGGCCTGTCATGGTGGCTCATGCCTGTAATCCCAGTGCTTTGGGAGGCTGAGACAGGTGGATCAAGAAGTCAGGAGACCACCCTGGCTCACAGTGAAACCCCATCCCTACTAAAAATTGAAAAACAATATAGCCAGGTTTGATAGTGGGCGCCTGTAGTCCCAGCTACTTGGGAAGCTTAGGCAGGAGAATGGCATGAAGCCAGGAGGCAGAGCTTGCAGTGAGCTGAGATTGCATCACTGCACTCCAGCCTGGGTGTCAGAATGAGACTTCGTCTTAAAAAAAAAAAAATCTCATTATTCGAAAGCTGAATTTCATTTACCAGGTCATACAAATGTGATTACATCTACCATGGTTTGAAAACAAACAAACAAAAAGTGATAATTATTATTCACTAAAATTTCAAGTTACTAGATAGTGAGCACAATAAATATGCCAGTCATAGTATCATACATATTCTAGCCGTATCATCAAAATGCAGTCCTGATAAAAGTCTCATTAAAGTACACTAATCTCAGGAAGAACAACAGTATCTACTATCAGAATATTAAAAAAAATAATTAAAACTTACCTTACAATTTTGTTTCTCATCTTTGAACAATCATCATCTTTATCACTGTTTTTTCAATTGCAGAAAAACTGTTTCTGATGACTAGGATCAAGTATAGTTGCTGGATCACAGAATTTATGTGAAAAGTAGCAGCAGCTTCTCTGAGTCCCAGCAATCTTTTTGGTGGGCAGGGTCCAACAGGGGGCTGATAGTCCTACTCACTGAGTGCTTCACAAGCTGTGAAAAATGAATGCTTTTGCAACAAAAATAATGATTTTTTCCATTGTTCTCTTAATTGGACTGTGAAATTTATTCTATAAGGTTAACATAGCCATTTTGAAAGAGTACTTTAAACTTTTACATCAGCAATGTGAGCCACTATAAAGACTATTAAATACAGAATTTTTAAGTCCACACTTTTTAATGGCATTGCTTTTGTAACAATTTTCTTAGAAAGAGTCATACACAATGATGTAATATTAAATTCTCATGTGTTAAAAAGAGACTTAGCATTAATCGTTATGACTTTATATATTAAAAAACTTTTGCACTTAAAATAAATCTATCCAATACACTTTCATCAGAACATTATATAAGTAGAACATTAGGTTTTTCTCAGTTTTAATTGAGCACTTCATTTAAATTATTGTTCCAACTCATAAAAACTATAACATTCACATAATTATCACTTTCTTCCTCAGCTAATAGTGATAATTGCTTTATATATGTTCACAGTTTTATTGTGAGAAGAAGACAATTAGATGGTATCTTTAAAATACCTATGAAAATTGTAAATGCTACTTTTTGTAAAACTGAATACAACTTACACATCACTCCATCTTAGAAGTGGATTGCATAAATTAGAGCACATTGAACTGCAAGTTATGTAGCTACGAAAGAGAATTAAACAGATCTTCATGTATTGACAGGTGTGTGACTAAGTGCAAAACAAAGTTAACCATATTGCATATTGCATATGCTCATTTCTGTAAAAAAAAAAAAAGGTAAGTGTTTGGAGATGTGCATATACCTAAAAGAAAATCTCTGGACCAGAAATATATTATTGGTGACAAGTTCATAGTTTTTACCGCATGTCCTCTTATATATTTGAAAATATATACTAATCACAAGAAAACAATGGCTAAATAGTTTAACAAAAATAATGTTTGGTTAAACATATATTTACTATTCCAATACAATAGTTAAAGAAAATAACAAAAAAAGTGTTTTCAAAAAAAATTTTTCTATCTACATAGATCCTACAGAACACATAAAGATCTGAACTTTCAAGAAGTCAGTTTAGCTACAAACTCCTACAATGTACTAAAAAATATACCCATACAGAAAAAAACATAAACAAATATAATTTCATATTTCCAATTAAGTATCTGTACAGAATGCTGTTGTTAATTATATTCTTAACCCTCAGGTTTCTCTTGAAATCAACTAAACTTCCTCTTATTACTTGTTAACTTACTTACTCTGAGTTTCAGTTTTGTGTAAGATTTCAACATTGCCACCCATTTTGCTTAACTAATATGGACATTTAAAAGTAACAAAATGCACTCAAATGTTCTGTTCTCACATTATGATTTTTTAAAAAATACCTCTCAGAATATAATTAAAATACATTAAGCAACATTAACATTTGGGTTATGAAAATCTTTTTCATGAATATATTTTTAATATAAAATTTTGTAGCATTAAATTAGGTTTCTTGTTACCCTAAAGGATTAATGTTTTTTTTTTCGCATACGAGTAAATAAAACCCACTGTGGTAAAGTACCAAAACCAACTATAGGAGAGAAGTTAAGAAATACATGCTTATTAAAAAATTAATGTTCTCTTACTTAAATGGTTTTAATTATATACCTGGTGACTACAAAATGGTAAACTAGTTGACCCAAAACAAAGGAAACCATGAGTTAATTTTTCTAAATGAAACAACAGAATTTTAAACAAAAGTATGATTAATGAACAAAACTGCTTTATAATTTAAAATACAGTTTTTACTTTGTCTATGTAATATGTTTCAGTCAAATAGTCTAGCATCACTGTGAGATTTTTTACACAGCCAATAGCTGGTGCTGCAGGTAGCTCAAAACCAGGGTTGATGGTAATGGGTGACTTACAGACTGGAACAGCCTTCTCTGTTAACAGTTCTTTGCTTGTCATATACTGCAGTTGAACTTTAGGTGCAGGGAAAATGAAAAAAAATAATTTCTAGTATGTTAGAAAAAATAATCACATGTTATTGGTAGAAAATATAGGTTACAAAAACTTTCTTTTCAAAGAAAATACCTTTAAGTTTATTTCACGTAATTGAACATCTCAATGTATCTTGAAGAAATTTTGAATTTTCTTACAAAAGAAAATCCTGAGGAAAATAACCTGAGTACAATCAAGTAATGTAATTAATTATCCAAATTTGTTTTTTAAAGAAATTTCTACAACCTCATAACTTTACACACAGCAAAAAAAATAAAAAACACGCTAAATATACTTACTATTTTAATTACATATTAATAAAAATAAATTCATTTTCACTTACAAGAAAATACATTAAAATTATACCATTTTCTTTAATAATGAGACATATAAAGAAACACATCAAAAATATAACATGGAAAATAAGGTTTTGCAAGACAGATTTTTTTTGAATTAGAAATTCAGTCAGGGGCCAGGCATGGCGATTCACACATGTAATTCCTATACTTTTGGAGGCCAAGGGAGGCAGAGTACTTGAGTTCTGGAGCTTGAGACAAGCATGGCCAATATGGTAAAAATCAATCAGGTGTGGTGGTGTGCATCTATATTCTCAGCTATTCAAGAAGCTGAGGAAGAATAAACACATGAAGCTGGGAGGCAGGGGGTTGCAGTGTGCTAAGATTGCAGCACTGCACTCCAGCCAAAGAGACAGCGTGAGATTTCATTCTAAAAAGAAAAGAAAAGAAATTCAATCAATTAAAAATTGATATATGCTACTCATTTGCATTTCAATGAAGTTCGTGACAACGCTGATTTGTAATTACAAAATGTTTTAAATAAAGTGTGGCACACATTTCAAAGCTACTATAACCTCACATCCAGAAAAAAAAATTATTTTCATTTAATTAATTTAGTATTGTTTTATATTAAGTTCCATGGTACATGCAGGACACCCTGGTATTTTTCACAAATTACAGAATGTTAGAATAGCAGCAAGTTAGAGAAAATTTCAGGATGTTGGAATAGCCAAAAATTAGAGAAAAATGAGATCTCATATAAAATTTCTGCACATGTTTTTTAAGACAGAGGTTTGCTCTTGTCATACAGGCTGGAGTGCAATGGTGTGATCTCAGCTCACTGCAACCTCCACCTCCCAGATTTAAGCAATTTTCCTGCCTCAGCCTCCCAAGTAGATGGGATTACATCTGTCCACCACCATGCCCAGCTGATTTTTCTATGTGTGTATGTGTGTAATTTTAGTGAAGATGAGGTTTCACCCTATTGACCAGGCTGGTCTACAACTCCTAAACTCAGATGATCCTCCTGCCTCAGTCTTCAAAGGTACTTGGATTACAGGTGTGAGCCACCCCTCCTGGCCTCTGCAAAATTTTAAAATGTGGTTTTTAATTTCTTCTTCAGAACTCTCTAGAATAGTAAATGTCAACAATTTAGATTCCATGAGACACAAACTTATTAGGGTATTTCAACCACAGAAAATGGATGTTACTATTGCATTTAGCAGAAAATGCCAGAAATGCTGCTCATCATATTATAATACTGAGCAAAAGTGACTCTCAATAAGAAATTATATAAGTACAAAACATCAAAGTCCAGGAATTAGAAATGCTCTTTCATAAGTAAGCTTCATAACCTACTAGGAGAATGCTAATCTGATCTCCAATGCCATGCTGGGCACCGTGGTGGGTGCTTGTAATTTCAGCCCCACAGGAGGCAGAGGCAGGAGGTACAGTGAGCTGAGAAAATGCCATTGCAGTCCAGCTTGGATGACAAAACTGAAACTCTGTCTTAAAAAAAAATACAGTGTACATAAGATGGATCAGGTGATTCAATGCAAATAATAATCTTTCAAATTTGATTTTGTAAGAATTTTCAAATATAATCATTTGCAAAAGAGGTTAAAAGATACCAAAATGTAGGACACTGAATAGTCATTATTTCAAGAACCAAAAGAAGTAAGTCATTTAAAAATAACCAGCTATTGCTTTTATTGCTATGGGATTTTAGGGGCATCAATTTGCCAGATGAAAACCTCTGTGGCCTGTGGTGCCTTTCCCTGAGCTTTAATCAGGCCTGCTAAGTTGTTCTACACACACTATCTGACATGCTGCACTCATCTGGCATTAACAGCTAGGATTTATCACCTGCCAAGGAGAAACATGGATGAGTGGTGAGGGGTGTATGAGCAAGTGTGTGCTCCAGCTGCTAAACAAGGTCAGTCATGCCAGCTATATCAGGCCAGGAAGTTTTAGTTGCCAACAGAACTGTAGATAATTGAAAAGCTGCAGCTGGACCAGTCCTACTGCAAGCAGCTTCCACAGCTGCTACTGGGGAAGGTAGTGAAACTCAGAAACTTGGAGATGCTGGAAAACCCAAAGCCGCAAAGGGTGTGACAGCCCTCCCTGGCTTTGAGAGCTCCTAGGTCTGTGCACACTGAAGGGCCACAGCTCTTGTTTTATTTTTGTCTTACCACAATGTGATAAGCCAGGGGAATCTTTTATCCCTGTTTGAGTTCCAGGTCATTCATCCCTGCCATTCAGATAATCTCAAATTATGTTTCTGCATCCAGGAAGAATGAGATTCATGCTGCCATCAGCCTTTTCACCTGTTTCTGCAGAGATAATCCCCATGCTGGTTACGGCAACAGTGATGGCCTCTCCTAGAAGATGCTTGAGCTTTCATTCTACTCAACAGCTAGAATTCTCTAACCCTGGCTATAATCCTTGAAATCTCAGTTTCCATTTGGCTTGGTTATTGTAAAATCTTAGCAACTTTTATGTCATAAGAAACATTTAATATTTGTCTTATGACAATCATTATGCCCAGTCTGTATGCATAATGAAGTGCACTAATGCACTTATATACATCTGTATTCTGTATGACTTCCAGTTGTATTCAAGATTAGTTCTATCCCAAAAGCCATGGACTGTTCTCCATGGCATCCCCAAAAAAAAAGTGTGCCTAGGGTTTTATTATGCTATATTAGTGTTTTACAGAAATATTTTAAAGTAATGGAAAAGAAAGGGGGAGAAAAAATGAAATAGTTTACTTTCTTTTTTTTTTTTTTTTTTCAGAGATGGAGTCTTGCTCTGTCACCCAGGCTGGAGTGCAGAGGCACCACCTCGGCTTACTGCAAACTCCACCTCCTGGGTCCACGCCATTCTCCTGCCTCAGTCTCCTGAGTACCTGGGACTACAGGCACCTGTCACCATGTACAGCTGATTTTTTTTTTTTTTTAATTATTAGTAGAGACAAAGTTTCACCATGTTAGCCAGGATGATCTTGATGTCCTGACCTTGTGATCGGCCCACTTTGGCCTCCCAAAATACTGGGATTATAGCCACTGCACCTAGCCTATACTTTACTTTCTAATCATTGATTAACTGAACTGACTTCACTTTATTAACACTTACCCTAACTTGAATCAACTGAACTTTACAGGAGCTTCTTAAAATCCTTCAGATTTACAGAAACCAAAGATTGAGTTAAGTAACCTTGAAAATATAAAATCAATGTTTTCTAAAAGTGTGCTTCTTCTTTTTTTTTTCACAATTTTCTGGAGACATAGTTGAATACCGTTAATTGCTCAAAGGTGCCTGAGACTAGATTTTAAGGTATTCAACTGCATTTCTAGCCTCTTGGCACTAGATGCTAGTAACAATCTTACCACTTCCACTTCCAGTCATGAACTTGGCTTAAAGTGAAACTAAAGTAAAATCTACTGACCTATGGAAACCCTAGACAATCACAATGACTGTGAGTTACCCATATAACTCATTGTCTACAATCATTTTCCTTCGACATTCTGCTCCATCCATAGTGACCTGGTTGTTTTTCAAACAATTTATTCAGGCTTCTGTCAGAGATCATCACACTTGTAGATCTTGCTGCATGCCTACATAATTATTCCGTTATTGTTTTATTTAGATATGTACTTGAAAGTCGCTTTGGAAACAAATAATTGTATACATGTTTTACATAAAACCAAGATGTAATTCATAATAGAGAATATTGCCCTTGCCTTTTATATGAAATTGATAACATCAATTAATTAAAAGCAAACAAAAAACTTCATACCGTAACCACTAAAACAAAAACCTAACAATTAGAAACACAAATTAAAAGTGTAAAATTCAATTTAAATATTTTAAACAATATTTTCATAGGACAAATCATAGATCTCCTAAATAAAAATAACCTCTGAGATTATAAAATAATCAGTGTTTCTCAAATAAAAATAAAGGCAAAACTGCAGGGTTGGCAGCTTCAAACCATTCAAGGAAACATCAAACTAATCAAAAACTGTCTGTACACTATAAATAAGTAGTTTGTATCAACCAAGCAAACCATCAAAAGAGACAATTTTAAAGTAGTAAATATTTTTTTGGATTGCCATACTGCCTCCCAGGCACAGAGGAAGGCTTCAAAATTGAAATTTTCATTTTCCGTTTCAGGCCTTCGTTCCTAATTCAGGGAGGAGTGAAGAAGCACTTGTTTGCTAATTTATTGTTTTTGTTGTAGTCTCTCTAGAAGGTAAGTAAAGAATTGATGAAACATATTTATTTCTGTTTTGCCAAACTCAGAAGTCACTCTTGGTTGAAAAATGCCTGGAATTGGTCACAAACAAAATTTTTAGTTGTTGAAAGCAAGAATACAGTTATTTCATACAATAGACAATACAACAGATTTGTTAATACAGATACAGTTTTTTTAAATAATAGTTTTTATATTGCTCTTATTGATAATGTTAATGTGTTAATGGAATGCATTCTAAAATATCAATAACTAAAAAAAAACACTTTGGAGAAATGAAGAAAATCTATATCTTGTAAAAATGATACTCAAACAAAAAATGTCTAGATATAGAAAAGCTAAAATAATGTGTGATGAAACTTTCCCTTAAAAAAAAAATGCTATTGCAATCCTGGCAAATTTAGCTATTGCTATTACAGACCTCATAGGCAGCTATCACATAAAAAGTTACAAATTTACTTTAATGGACACTCAGGGTGTACAGATACAATCTGAGACAAGTTATATTGAGAAAGAAAAGTATAAGAGCAGAATATACTTATATTGTTGAAATTAAAATTTTGATTATTCAAACAATTTAATGTTATTCAAAGTCTATATTATGTTAAGAATATAATTAAAGTCCAAATATAATTAATTATCACATGAAAATACAGAAAAAATTTTTAAAACTTTAACTTTTTTTAATGGACAAAGGAGTAATTGAGGATCAAATAAGAAAAAGAACATATAAAAAAGGTAAGTAAATGTCACAGTAAGTAATTTTTTTAGTTGTAATAACAGTAAATGTGAGCTCTTGCATAAAAACAAACAGACTGGCACAAATGCATCTTTGGAAGGAAAATTCACAAATGTGATGTCTATGCATGTCTTACTTTATGTTCAAAGAAACAGAGATTGAAACTAAAATAATACAGGTTCTTAGGAAAGCATGACAACTTATTTTCAAACTTAGAAAAAAATTCTGGGCCAGGTTCAGTGGCTCTCAGGAAAAAAAAAATTCTGGAGATGAAAATAAAACAACTGACATAAAAATTCACAGCTGGGCGTGGTGGCTCACACCTGTAATCCCAGCACATTGGGAGACAGAGTTGGGTGAATCAAGAGGTCAGGAGATTGAAACCATCCGGACTAACATGGTGAAACTCCATCTCTACTAAAACCACAAAAAAAAAAAAAAAATTACTAGAGGCATGCAATCCCAGCATTTCAGGAGGCCTAGGTGGCAGATCATAAGGTCAAGAAGTCATGACTATTCTGGGAAACATGATGAAACTCCATCTGTACTAAAAATACACAAATTAGCTGAGTGTGGTGACAAATACCTGTAGTCCCAGCTACTCAAGAGGCTGAGGCAGGAGAATCATTTGAACCCAGTATGCAGAGGTTGGAGTGAGCCAAGATTTTGCCACTGCACTCCAGCCCAGTGACAGAGAAAGACTCCATCTCAAATAAATAAATAAATAAATAATTACTACAGACATTTAAAAGGAGAATTGAGCCTATAGAACAAAATGTTAGCAAATTGAATAAAAGAGGCAAATGAAATTATTAAGTCAAGAAGAGAAAAAAAATAAGAAAATGTGAAAACAGTCTAGAAACCATTGTGACACCATCAAGCAGATCTACTTATGCATTTTGGAAATTCAAGAAGAGACCAACAAATAGGGAGACTAAAAAAGTAGTCAAACATGTCACAAATTTAAGGTAATAAATAACTAAGAAACTCAACAAACTCCAAGTAAAATAAACTCAAAGAAACACATTCAAACATACATGATAGTTAAACTGTCTAAAACAAAGACAAAGAGAATCTTGAAAGCAGAAAGAGAAATCTTGACTAGTAATGTACAAAAAACCCTCACAAATAATAGGGGAATCTCTTATCTGAAAATTCAGAGAAGACTCATATATTCCAAGTGCAGTAAGAAAAAGTTTGAAAGAGAAAAGTAATGTTTAAACAAAGTGTCCATCAAAAGTGAGGGTGAAGTTATGAAATTCCCAAATAAAAGTCACATTCTTTTGCCAGTAGACAACCATTTAAGAAATGCCTTATGGATTATTCCAGGATAAAATGAAAGGACACTGAACAGCACTATTAACAAACAAAGAATAAAGTAAAGATAAATATAAGAACAATTATAAGATAAAAAGATTAACAATATGCAGCTTCACAATATGTTCTCCGCATAATTTAACACACTATTATATCAAAAAAACTCACTAGCTTCTGTTTTTGAGATAGAATGCATATTGTTATAATTTTGAGAACTCAATAACTGAAATAAAGTAGGGCATGCTATAAAGGATTAAGGGTTTTCTATGTTAAGTGAGAATAAACTAATGTGATTTTAGAAGTGTTTTACTTTTAGAATGTTTAATATAATCACTGGAGCAACTACAAAGCAGGAAGAAAGATCTCTGCACCATACCAGAAAGTAGGAGTACCTGAGGCTACCTAGCCAGACACCTTGGCATGATAAACAGAAGCCTCAGCTGTCACACCATGGAATAAGTTAGGAGATAGTAAGGTACATAGCATAGCTGCTTCTTCAGACAACTTTTACTACACCAGTGGCCACAAAGTGGAACAGGCTCATCCATACCCAGGGCTGGTGCAGCAACGGAGGCAGAAAGCAGTGACAATATGGAGACTCGACAGAAAGAAAAATGACACAGTAATTGCTCCAATCCTATCTCTTCCTTCATGGCATCCCAGGAGTTTGAGGTTGAAACTGTTGTTGACAAAAGACAAGACAAAAATGGGAAGACAGAGTATTTCTTTCAGTGGAAAGGCTATGACAAACAGAATGACACTTGGGAAGCAGAGCAGCAATTTGTAAACTGTGAAAAATGTATTTATGACTCTAAGAGATGACAAATTAAAAAACAGAAAAAGAAGGACATCATTGGCAAATAAGTAGAACATTTTGAACATTTTCAAGCAAGGCCAGAAAAGGAACTTCCGAATCTACCAACTCCAACTTTTTAAAGAACCTTCCTAAAACGCTAGTGACTTGCAAACACCACACATCTGAAACTGCCAGTTGTTTGCTACCAACCACAATGCTAGGAGAAACACAATTTCACCTCTCTTTGACCCAAGGAATATGGAGCTAGGAAATTAAACTATCAAGACTCTTGCACCTCAGAGCCAATTTAACAGCAAGAACACAGTGGATTTCAATAACTCGGGAAACTGGATCCTATTTTGCTGGATCAGCAGGACACCACGGTGCTCAAGTTGGCAGCTGAGAAGCCCTTCAGAGCTGTATTATATCCTGATGCAGAAAAGACTGGAGGAGAGAACAGGTGCAAGATATACCCACTTATGTCTCAGGGGTCTGGCTCAGTTACTGCTTCCATGGTTACAGGCCTAGCTAGCAAGGATAGTACATTGGTATAAGCAATTCCAGGAACAGCCAACAGAACAAAAAGCTTGCATATATTTGTTCCAGGTGTGAGAGGGGGTCAAAGAAAGATTATTGATGATGAAAAAGACCAGCCTTTTATCAAAAGCATGTATTTTACCATAAGGCTAACAGAAAATGCCAGTAGACTTGGAGACATTTCAATGAGGAAAAATGACGGCTTTACCCAGAAAGTGCTATCAATAGGATTGACTGAGGATAACTCACTAAATATAGAAGTAATGAAAAAAAAAAAGAGAATGTTCTGCATAGGACTGCTGCAGATGACAGGAAGCTTATGCTGCCCAGTGCAGCTGGCTGTGTCCTTTTCTGAGATCTTGATTTTGTGTGCATTTAAGAAATGACAGAAACATTTAAGAAATCTTTCAAGTATTGAAAGATTGGATACCATAAAGAACATTGTGAATAGTTTCATTCAGTTTAAGAAGCCCATTGTATCAGCCAATAGCCCAGCCATTTGACTAGCTGCATCCATACTGCCTCTTTGTGATTTGGTTAAAATGCTTGGTTTTAAACCCCTTATATGACTTTTGGACAGAGCCCAGGTAGCTTGTTTGCCATTAAATTTCACAAGATGATGGGTGAAGCATCGGCCAAGATAATGTTAATTGGTGGGAGAAAGCTTAAAACATGGGAGGCATGTGCAAAGAACTGGTCTCTAAGGTGTCTTGAACTGCAACTTTTTCTCCAAGTGGTTATGATTCAAATTAAGGGATTTGCTTCATATAATTCAGTTGTGCTACAGAAAAGTAACACCCTTATTTATTATAACATTAAGATGGAGTTGAAACAGGCCAATGAGAGAGTGTGATGTGTCAAAAGAATCTGAATCTCAGCACAAGGAATAGAATCTATGTTCAAGGATATGCAAAGGAAAATTGGTAAGTTTTAATAGTCAGTCTGTCTGCTCAGGACACAAAAACTGTGCTGAGCAAAATAAATCATTAGCTGCAAGATGAACTAATTTGTTTTAATAGCCCTAAACAGTATCACCCATTACTGCTATGGGTGAGCCAGGCACAGAGTAGAGAGAGATGCCTGAGTGAGCAACTGTTGAGTCCAGCCACTTCCCACCTCTAGGCATGTCAGCAATGATAAGATGAGAAGTTCCAGGTGCCAGCTCAGGAGCCAGGTCCCTACATATATTTGGCTGAATCAGGCATAACACAAGCTGTTTCCTCCAGAGGGACTGAGGAATGCAGTGGCATCCAGAAGCTTAGAAATTCCAGAAACTGCAAATCTCCAAAGATAGAGTTACAGCCCTGGCTTGGAAAAGGTTTCAGCCTGGGTTCTTTAAGGGCTGAACCTCTTCTATCTTTTTTTTTCCTGTAACCAACAATTTTGTAAGTGTGGGTTTCTGGGTTTCTGTGTTTCAGTCTTGTGCACCATTAAGTGGGTCCTGAGTTCTTGCTGCATATCCAGAGAGAATGAGGTATTTGGACAACAGCAGAATACTCAAGATCCTTTATTGAGTGAAGGTACAGCTCTCAGGAGAGAGAAAGTGGGTAACTCCATTTCAAAAACAGGACATAACTGCATCTGTGCAACACTCAGTGAAGACTGGACCAAGAGTGAACAGTTTCAGTGGAAAAGCACGTTGTTAAAACATCTCTGAAGGCCTCAGTGGAGAGAAGTTTCAGAGAGGGTAGCTTCTATCTGCAGGAAGTTTGTTGAGATGTATCTGCAGCTTTAAGTTTGGAGGAGACTTATCTATTTGCAGCCGTGCAATCCCAAGAATGGTACAACCCACAAAGGAGAGGTAGCATATAATTGGTAGATCCATTTTAAGTCAGGTTATTTCACAATCTGATGCTGGGCATGGTGACTCATGTGTGTAATCCCAGCACTTCGGGAGGCCAAGGCAGGTGGATCACTTGAGATTGAGGTTCAAGTCCAGCCTGACAAACATGGAGAAACCCCATCTTTAATAAAAATACAAAATTAGTTAAGTGTGATAGTAGATGCCTTTAACCTCAGCTACTCAGGAGCTGAGGCAAGACAATCACTTGAAACTGGGAGGTAGAGGTTGCAGTAAGCCCAGTTCACATCATAGTACTCCAGTCGTGGCAACAAGAGTGAAATGCCATCTCCAAAAATAAATAAATAAATAAATACATACATACATAAAATGAATAAACAAATAAATAAATAATCAAAATAAGTGTGGAGTACATATGAGCTTCACAAGGCAGAAAGAGTGTGCTGATTGTGCCATGGGTTGAGATGGGTGAAAAAGACGTCTAACCCAAAAATATACCACAATACTAATGCTGAAACACTAACAATAAACCTGAAACCCTAACCCTAATCCTCACATAAACTCAACACAAACCATTAACAAAACATATGCCTAAACATAAATGTAACCCTACCTGAAACCATAACACTATACATACCCCTACACCTACACCAACCCTAAACCTACCCCTGACCCTAAATCTACCCTAAACCATAACACTCACCAAAACCCTAACCTAAATACTAAACCAATCCCTAACTCTAACACTAACTTTAAACAATGAACTCTAACCCCTAACTCTAACCCCTAAAGCTAACTTCATACCTCATCCTAAATACAACCTTAACTCTAACCATAATACTAAAACTCAAACCTTAAAAATGTAACCTAACACCTAACCAATATCCCTAATCAAATCTACTTCTAACTCTAATTCTAACCATACATTGAACATACCCCAACCTTAAAACCCTGACACTAACACTACTCCTAACTCTAACCCACAGCTCAAATGCAACTGCAATGATAGCTCTTAACACTAAAACCTAAACTCTAACTATGATCCTATACAATAAACTCTATCCCAAATTTAACCCTAAACCTAACCCCACCATAACACTAAACCTAAACCCTGACATTAGACCAAACCCTAACCCCTTCTCCTAACCCTAAACTGACTCTAATCCTAAACCTAATTGCTAAACAATAACTCTAAAAATAAAACTGAACCTTAAAACACTAACCATAAAGCTAAACTGAAACCCTAACCAGGACATGAAACCTAAACCCTAAACCCTAAACCAAATCTTTATTCCTCTCGTAACACTAACCCTAAACCCAAACCCTAACACTAATGCACTAACCCTCTTACCTTAACACTCACTGTTACCTCATCTTTCACCTTTGGTACTAACCCTAATCCTCACTATGATGTTAACCCAGAGCCTAACCCTACACTAACCCCAACCTCTAACTGTAAGCCTATTTCTTACCCTAAACCTAAACATAACCTGACCTTAAAACTAACATCTAATCCTTATTCTAACTCTAGTCTTAAACATAACACTAACTTTTACCCTGTCTTTAATCCTAATCCTAACCATAACCCTACTCCCACCACAACACTAACCTCTAATCCAATGCCAGAACTAACCCTCAATCTAAACTTATTTCTGCAATTGTAAACCCCTATCCCTAATCCCAAACTTTTATCCCATTCTTAATATTATCCTATAACCCTTCAAAAGAATTTTAAATATATCATCTGTGACTCTAATCTCTAACCCCTAATTCCCATAAGAGTACACTAAACCTTACCTATTATTAACTCCAATTGAAAATTGAATTAAACAGATGATATAACTGGGACAAAACTCTAAATGTTAATAAATATGATAATTAGAGACATGTTTAACCAAATAATAGTACATGAAATTTGCTACATGGGGAAGACATTATGCACCTCAATAATTACATTCATTTTTTAGAAAATTTAAGGTTTGTTTGTTTTTAACATTCTGAAGCCAACCCTTTTCAATATACCATGTAAACTAAATGATGGGAAAACAGTACATGTTTATCTCAACTGTTACAGAAAATACTTAAAGTTAGTTAACATATTAATGGTAAAACATCCAATAAACCGTGCTTCAAATTTCTTTCACATGATGAAATGTCTTTATGCAATACCCATAACAATCAGCGTCTGAATTTTTGGGAACAAAAGCTTTAAGACAAGGAGCACAGCACTGATGCTCACTTTCATCATTGTATTTGATACAGTACTAGATGTTCCATCCAAAATAATTGGAAAAGAAAAATATATATGAAGCTATTCATATGTGGAAAAATAAAAGTAAAACTATCTACTCATGGATCTCATGGCCTCATGTACAGAAAATCTTAAGAAAACAACAAGAAATAATAAAATCTAGTAAACAAATTAAACAAAATACAGTATAAAATACAATACACTAAAATCTATTTCTATACACTAGCAATAAACCATATGAAAATGAAATTAACACAATAATTTTATTTGTAAAAGCAACAAGCTGTGTGTCATCCAACTTCCTTGGAACGTACAGGATCATGCACCTAGGGGTGAAGGGTGGCCTTGGAGTGGAGTCTGTACTGCTATATTGGGACCCATGCTGCACTGTCCGTGGGGCCAAGAAGAAACCACTCAAACTCCGAAGGAGTCAAAGTAGCATCACTTAAGTACATAATGCATGAAGAGTAGAACATCTACAGTGGTTTTGAAAGCCCTAAAGCCACAATGTCAAATGGATATTTTCAGAGTCATAAATTTGTGGTAAAAGAGAACATGCGTGAACATCAGCAAAAATGAAAGTCATGTTGAGTGGCCCAGGTCATTTTTCTGAGAAGAAAAGCATTGAGGTTAATTTGGAGGAACCCCTTCACAAGTGCTGCCAAATCATGGACATATTTTACCTAAATATTTCACTACACCTACAGCTCCACAGAAATTTCTAAATTCCATTTCACCTGAAACTGTAGTAGAACTGTTGATGGCAGTAAACTTTCAAGATTGTACATAAATACAATTGATTGATAGGATAAAATAAATTATAATAAACTGTTAATTTTTTTCAGTGTTTAAGATCTGTAGTTCAGTTAGTATTTTTTATAGATAGCACAAGGTGTGTATACAAGGTAACTGTAAAATTAAATGCAAGGTATGTATGCAAGATAACTATAAAATTAATTGAAAAGAAGATTCTCTTGTGTTTTTTGCATAACACAATTGAATTTTTTTGCATTGTGAAAAAACTAATGACATTTTCACAGAGAAATAAACAAATATGCCAATTCATAGGTGATTTTGCCTTATCCTTAGAATGTGACTTTAAAATGACTAATGTTGACACATAAAATGATGAAAATTAGGTATAAATAAAAAATTACATTAATTACATGTTCATAGCTTATCCTAAAGATTGATTTTTGTTATTATTATTATTATTATACTTTAAGTTTTAGGGCACATGTGCACAATGTGCAGATTAGTTACATATGTATACATTTGCCATGCTGGTGTGCTGCACCCATTACCTCACCATATAGCCTTAGGAATATCTCCTAATGCTATCCCTCCCTCCTCTCCCCACCCACAACAGTCCCCAGAGTGTAATGTTCCCCTTCCTGTGTCCATGTGTTCTCATTGTTCAATTCCCATCTATGAGTGAGAACATGCGATGTTTGGTTTTTTATCCTTGCAATACTTTACTGAGAACGATGATTTCCAATTCCACCAATGTCCCTACAAAGGACATGAACTCATCATTTTTTGTGGCTGCATAGTATTCCGTGGCGTATATGTGTCACATTTTCTTAATCCAGTCTATCATTGTTGGCCATTTGGGTTGGTTCCAAGTCTTCGCTATTATAAGTAGTGCCGCAATAAACATACATGTGTATGTGTGTTTATAGCAGCAGGATTTATAGTCCTTTGGGTATATACCCAGTAATGGGATGGCTGGGTCAAATGATATTTCTAGTTCTAGATCCCTGAGGAATCATCACGCTGACTTCCACAATGGTTGAACTAGTTTACAGCCCCACCAACAGTGTAAAAATGTTCCTATTTCTCCACATCTTCTCCAGGATCTGTTGCTTCCTGACTTTCTTTTTTTTTCCCAACACACAGAAATGACACTTGTTTTTTTATTTTTTTCTTTCATTTTTCTTTTTTTTTTTTTTACTATTATTATACTTTAAGTTTTAGGGTACATGTGCACAATGTACAGGTTACTTACATATGTATATATGTGCCATGCTGGTGTGCTGCACCCGTTAACTCGTCATTTAGCATTAGGTATATCTCCTAATGCTATCCCTCCCCCTTCCCCCCACCCAACAACAGTCCTGAGAGTGTGATGTTCCCCTTCCTGTGTCCATTTGTTCACATTGTTCAATTCCCACAATTGAGTGAAAACATACGGTGTTTGGTTTTTTGTCCTTGAGATAGTTTGCTGTGAATGATGGTTTCCAGTTACATCCATGTCCCTACAAAGAATATCAACTCATCATTTTTTATGGCTGCATAGTATTCCATGGTGAATATGTGCCACATTTTCTTAATCCAGTCTATCTTTGTTGGACATTTAGATTGGTTCCAAGTCTTTGCTATTGTGAATAGTGTCACTATAAACATACGTGTGCATGTGTCTTTATACCAGCATGATTTATAGTCCTTTGGGTATATACCCAGTAATGGGATGGCTGGGTCAAAGGGTATTTCTAGTTTTAGATCCCTGAGGGATTGCCACACTGACTTCCACAATGGTTGAACTGGTTTACGGTCCTACCAACAGTGTAAAAGTTTTCCTATTTCTCCACATCCTCTCCAGCACCTGTTGTTTCCCGACTTTTTAATGATTGCCATTCTAACTGGTGTGAGATGGTATCTCATTGTGGTTTTGATTTGCATTTCTATGATGGCCAGTGATGATGAGCATTTTTTCATCTGTGTTTTGGCTGCATAAATGTCTTCTTTTGAGAAGTGTCTGTTCATATCCTCCACTCACTTTTTGATGGGGTTTGTTTGTTTTTTTCTTGTACATTTATTGGAGTTCATTGTAGATTCTTGATATTAGCCCTTTGTCAGATGAGCAGGTTGCAAAAATTTTCTCCCAGTCTGTGGGTTGCCTGCTCAATCTGATGGTAGTTTCTTTTGCTGTGCAGAAGCTCTTTAGTTCAATTAGATCCCATTTTGTAATTTTGGCTTTTACTGCCATTGCTTTTGGTGTTTTAGACATGAAGTCCTTGGCCATGGCTATGTCCTGAATGGTAATACCTAGGTTTTCTTCTTGGGTTTTTATGGTTCTAGGTCTAACATTTAAGTCTTTAATCCATCTTGAATTAATTTTTGTATAAGGTGTAAGGAAGGCATCCAGTTTCAACTTTCTACATATGGCTAGCCAGTTTTCAAGACTAATTTTTATCTAACCCTAACATAAACATTTTATTAATGCCTATAATCTCAGCACTTTTTGAGGCCAAGGCAGGCAGATCACCTGAGTACAGGCATTTGAGACATGTCCAGGCAACATGGCAAAGCTTTGTCTCTACCAAAAAATACAAAAAGATAGGCAGAGTTGATAGCTGAGTCTAAGGTGAAGGATCAGTTGATCTTCACAGCTAGAGGCTGCAGTGAGCCATGATGGAAATTCTGCACTCCAGGCTGGGAAAAAGAATGAGATCCTGTCTCAAAAAAAAAAAAAAAAAAAAAAAGAAGAATAGGAATAATTGCGGAAAATTTTATGTCCTGTGATAAACTTCAGTATTTTTTAATATTGTCTTCATTTTGTTTACTACTACAATTTAAGAAATTTACTTAGAAACAATTTTGGAAAGTTACTAGGTACAATATTTGAAGAAGCAACAGAACTATACACAGATGGTCAACAAGTCAGCTATATGACTTACAAGCAAATCATCTCTAAGAACTTTAAAAACAGAAAGAATAAAAAATCTGGCAAGGTGTGGTGGCTTAGATTTTTTAGTGTTTTTTTTTTTTTAATTTAAGAAATCCCTTTTTCTCTTAGACTAATTATAATGTATAACAATTTATTGGTTATAATTTTGTAAATAGAAGTGAGACATTGTAAAAAAAAATTAACTCTCCAGTCCCCCCACCCACCACAGTCATCTGAATGGACCCCACCTTTTGACCAAGGGCATTCCAAAAGTGGTCCAGTTCCCGACAGGAAAGAGGGACACACATGATTCATTACATGCTCCTCCCTTTTGAACTTTAGAAAAAGTTGATCATCATTAACAGCAACACATACCTTAAGTCTGATAAGCAATATTTACCTTCTATTCTCTCAAGCCTGCTACATGGAGTATTCATCATCATGATAAAACTTTGGTCTCTACAGCCCTTACTATTTATTGTAACCCAGTCATTCCTATCTTCTGATTTTAGGTTTTTAGGTAATAACTTAACTCTTTCAGACAACTGCCAATGAAAACATATTAAAATCTACCCGTAACTTGAAAGTCCATCCCCGCACCATCGCTGTTTCCAAGTTGTCCATCCTTTCTCCACCAAACTAATGTACATCTTACATATGTTTGATTGATGTCTCCTGTCTCCCTAAAATGCATAAATATAGGCTGTTTACACACCACCTGTGGCACATGTTCTCAGGATCTCCTGAGTAGGGCTGTGTCATGGACAATTTGTCAATCATATTTGGCTCAGAATTCTTCAATTAATTTTATGGTATAATATTAAAATTTGATACTGTTAGTACATCTCACCTAATGTGGGATGTCAATCTTCATAAAATGGACATTTTCATCGCCATTAGAAATCCACTCTCAATTAAACTGTGACTGTCTCAGGAAAAGAAAATTGTTGCTAACCAGTCATATATCATATATTTAAACTTAAATAATAATTCAAGTTCTCATATACCTACTTAAAAATTTTTCTATATTGTTTGAACTACTTTAGTTCTCTAAGAAAAATGAGTCATTAAAGCAAGAAAAAAAGTGTTGTTGGAGGTTGTGATTTCTCCCCTGGCCTCAGCCAGTCATGGTGGTTCCACTCAGCGCCTCTCCTTTCTCTGTACCAGAATCTCCCACAGAAACAAGTTCAGATCATCTGCAAACCATACATTGGTAGCTGTGACAATGCGTGGTCACTGACTCACTCAAGGGACACTTTCGTATAGTCAGAATTGTAGGCTAAGGCTGGGAATTAAGGCTCAGGGCAGTGCCCCTCCTCAGTTCTGGGTGCGGCAGACACGGTGTCTTTTCCTCTCCTGGCCACTAGATGTCTGAATGCCATGTCCTCTCCTGGAGGGTGCCGAGGAGACGTTTTTATTCTCACCTGGTCATAGCACCAGATCTCTTGTAGCAACGGCCACTCCTGGACATGTACGGAAGAGAAAGAGGCTTCATCTTCATGGTGGACGCGACCCCAGGTGTGCCAAAGCCGCGACCACACTTGGGCGGGTCCTGAGATGAAGGAGGCTTAGTCTTCACCATGAACGTGCCACAGGTATCCCCAGGTACCCTGAAACAACGGCCTTTCTCCGGTGTGTCCTGAGGAGAAGGAAGCACTGTTGGAGGCACTGTGAAGACAGAGAGTTGGTTTGCGGGCTCTGCGGGCTCAGTGCCTAGGCTCCGTGCGCCCTCTGGTGGTACCCCGGGAAAATCTCTGAAATTCGGGGTGGGTTCATACAGGAGGTAATCTCAGGAAGTGGAAGTGAAATAGAGCCAACATTCCTATACCTGAATGGAGATAAAAAGAAGCAAAGAAGACGGGCAATAGATAAAACTCAATTGAGTTTTTGTATATCAGTAATAATGAATAGAAATCATTGGAATTTGAATATTAAAACATCACTTACAATACTACCCACAAAATTGAATCCATTAAGTATAAATGTAACAAAATATGCAAGATTCATTCAGTAAACAACAAGTCACCTTTGAGAGAAATCAAAAGAAATGTTAGTAAATGCAGAGAGGCCTGGCATGTTGGCAGATGCCTGTAATCCCAGCACTTTGGGAGGCTGCCACAGGCAGATCACTTGAGCCTAAGAGTTGGAGACCAGCCTGGGGAACAGGGTGAAATCCATCTCTACCAAAAATACAACGCCTGTAGTCCCAGCTACTTGAGTCATTGAAGTGGGAGAATCTCAGTGAGTTGAGATAGCAGCACTGCACTCCAACATGGGTGACACAACTCTTTTTCAATCAATCAATCAATAAACAGATGTTTCTCGTTCTGGAGAAGTACATTTATGATTATGGCAGCCTTATCCCAATCAAATTCCAGGTAAATATATCAACAAACTCTTCCTAAACCTAGAATAGATGAAATAAGACTGAAGAAGAACAAAGCTAAGGGACTTGCACATCTGGATATGAATACTTACACTAAAGCTAACGTAATAAAGAAGAGTGTGGCATTCATAATTTAATAGACAAGCAGATAAGTGGAAGAGAATAGATAGCCCCAAAACCGTCCCAAGTCAACTGATTTTGTCAAAAATGCAAAGCATATTCTTTGGAAGAGGCAAAGCTATTTCACAAGTGTCAAGAAAACTGCTGGAAACTAAATGGAAACCAATGAATATAGACAAAAATTTTACAGTTAAAAAATTAGTCAAAAATACCCATACATTAACTTTATTCAATGCAAAGTTGTAATTAGAAAATATCTTCATGGGTCTGGGTTTGGTAATGAGTTATTAGCAAGTCCATGAAAGAAAAAGAATGGATAATATGAACTTTATTGGAAGCTGAATTGTCTACTCTGTAAAACACCCTGTTGCCATTGGACATGGCAGTTCAAGCCCGTAATCTTAGCACTTTCGAAAGTCAAAGTGGACAGATCACCTGAGGACAGGAGGTCCAGATCAGCATCGTATACATGGTGAAATCACGTCTGTACTAAAAATACAAAAATTTAACTGGGATTTCTGGTGTGCGCCGGTAATCCTAGCTGCTCAGGAGTCTGAGCAAGGAGAATCCTTTGAACTTGGGATGTGGGGATTGCAGTGAGGCTAGATCTGGTCATTGAACTCCAGCCTTGGTGACAAAATGAGACTCCACGTCAAAAAAAATAAAAATCCGATAAAGGGAAACAAAAAGCCAGCCACAGGTAGAAAAATTTAGCAAACTCATCTGAAAAGTGACTTGTATGGACAATATACGAGGAAACTCTCAAACTCAAAAAGATAAGCAACCCAATTCCAAGGTAAAAACCTGAGTAGATACATCACTAAGGAAGATATAGAGATGGAAATCAGGCAGGCACGCCAAACACTGCTTGCTGAAAGCCTGCTGTTTCTGCTGAGGGCTGAGACTCCTAGCTATTCATGGGGAACAGCAGTGGCTGCCAGAGCGGCAGTGACTCCAAAGGCCGCCCCCACCTACCCCACTTCCATCCTTCCTCCAGGGTCCAAGAATCCTCAAGGCACTGGGCATCCTTTCCCAGAAAGAGCCTGAAGTTGGATATTTTGTTTCTCTGCTTTCCTTAAAGTTCTGGAGGCTGCCAAGTATCATTAGGTTGGAAGTTTTATTTTTATCATAAGAACCTTGCAGCACTGACAAGCATTAGGAGAGTTGGTTTTTAATCCACACTTGTCTTCATAAAGAGATAAAAGAATTGGCTCCAACTGCTTTTTAGTAAATTCTTTTAAAATGTTCGGTACAATATATTTTTATTTTGTTTCCCTGGAGACACAAAGCACAGACAAATTATAAAGTAAAAACCAAATAGGGAGTAATCATGAATTCATGGATACTATTTAGTCTGTCATTTAACCTGACTTTTTAAAATTATAATTTAACTTCTAGGATACATGTGCAGAACAGGCAGATTTGTTACATTGGTGTACATGTGACACAGTGGTTTGCTGCACCCATCAACCCCTCATCTAAGTTTTAAGTCCTGCATGCATTAGGTATTTGTCCTAATGATCTCCTTCCACTTACCCCCTACTCCCTGACAGGCTCCATTGTGTCTTCATTGTTCCATTCCCACTTATGAGTTAGAACAGGTAGTGTTTGCTTTTCTGTTCCTATGTTAGCTTGCTGAGAATGATTGCTTCCAGCTTCATTCATGTCCCTGAAAAGGACATGAACTTATTCTTTTTCATGGCTGCATAGTATCCCATGGTATATATGTTCCATATTTTCTTTATCCAGTCCATAATTGATGGGCATTTGGGTTTGTTCCATGTCTTTTTTGCGTCTGAATCGTGCTGCAATAAACATATGTGTGCATGTTTCCTTATGTAGAATGATTTATAATCCTCTTATGGTATACAACATAATGGGATTGCTGGGTCAAATGGTATTTCTGGTTATAGATCATTGAAGAATCACCACACTGTCTTCCCGAATGATTGAACTAATTTACACTCCCACCAGCAGTATAGAGCATTCCTTTTTCTCCACATCTTCACCAGCATCTGTTGTTTCCTGACTTTTTAATGGTCACCATTCTGACCGGTGTGAGATGGTATCTCATTGTCCTTTTGATGTGCATTTCTCTAATGACCAGTGATGCAGAGCTTTTTTTATACACGTTTGTTGGCTGATTAAATGTCTTCTTTTGAGAATTGTCTGTTCATCTCCTTTGCCCACTTTTTGATGGGTTTTTTTATATTGTTGTATATTTTTAAAAAATTCTTGTGGCTTTTGAATTGTAGACCTTTTTCAGATAGATAGGTTGAAAAAATGTTCTCACATTTTGTATGTCACCTGTTCACTCTGATGATATTTTCTTTTGCTGTGGAGAAGCTCTTTAGATTAGTTAGGTCCTATTTGTCAATTTTGCATTGTGTTGCAATTGTTTTTTGGTTTTTTTGTCATGAAGGCTTTGCCCATGCCTATATCCTGAATGGTAATTTCTTGATTTTCTTCTAGGGCATTTAGGGTTTTAGGTTTTATGTTTAAGTCTGTTAATTCATCTTGAGTTAATTATGTGGTGTGAGAAAGGGATCTAGTTTCAGGTTTGTGTGTATGGTGAGCCAGTTTTCCCATATCAGGGAATTCTTCCCCAGTTGCTTGTTTTTGTCAGGCTTGTCAAAGATCAGATCACTGTAGATGTGTGAATTACTTTAAGCAGTATGGTCATTTTCATGATATTTATTCTTCTTACCCGTGAACACGATTTTTTTTTTTTTTTTTTTTTTTTTTTTTTTTTTGGTGTCCTCTCATTTCTTTGAATGGTGGTTTGTAGTTCTCCATAAAGGAGTCCTTCGTGTTCCTTGTAATTTTTACTCTTAGTTATTTTATTTTCTTTGGAGCAATTGTGAATTTGAGTTCATTCATGATTTGACTCTCTGTTTGTCTATTATTGGTGTATAGAAATTCTTGTGATTTTTGCACATTGATTTGGTAGTCTGAGATTGCTGGAGTTGCTTATAAGCTTAAGCAAACTCATACAAAAGACAAGTTTCTTGTCTATTGTTGAGGAGTTTTAGAGGTGAGATAATGGGGTATTCTAAATATACGACTATGTCCTCTAAAAACAGGGAAAACTTGATTTCCTTTATTTTTATCTGAATATCCTTTATTTGTTTCTCTTGCCCGATTGCCCTGGGCAGAACTTTCAATTCAGTGTTGAATAGGAGTGGTGAGAGAAGCCATCCTTGTCTTGTGCCTTGTGTTTTGTGTTTTCAAAGGAAATGTTTCCAGCTGTTGCCCATGCAGTATAATATTGCCTATGTGTTTCTCACAAACAGTTCTCTTTAGTTTTTGATACATTCCATCAATACCTGGTAAATTGAGTGTTTTCAGTAGGAAGGGATATTGAATTTTATCTAAGGCCTTTTCTGCATCGATAGAGAAAATTATGTGGTTTTTGTCATTGGTTCTCTTCACGTGATGAATTACGTTTGTTGATTTGTGTATGTTGAAACCAGCCTTGCTGGTTGGAGCTGATCTGATCATGATGGATAAGCTTTTTGATGTGTTGCTGGATTCAGTTTGTGAGTATTTTATTGTGAATATTCACGTTGATGTTCATTGGGGATATTGGCCTTTTTTTTTTTATGTCTCTGACAGGTTTTGGTATTAAGATGATGCTGGCCTCTTAAAATAATTTCAGGGGGAGTCCCTCTTTTTCTATTGTTGGAATAGTTTCAGAAGGAAATAGCACCAGCTTTTCTTTGTACGTCTGCTAGAAGTCAGCTGTGAATCTGTCTGGTCTGGGCATTTTATGGTTGGTAGGCTATTAATTACTGCCTCAACTTTAGAATCTGTTGGTCTCTTCAGGGATTCTAATTTTTCCTGGTTTAGTCTTTTAGAAGTGTGTTTGTCAAGGAGTTTATTTATTTCTTCTAGATTTTTTGCTTTATTTACATAGAGGGGTTTAGAGTATTCTCTGATGGTAGTTTATATTTATGTGGGATCAGTGGTTACATCCCCATTATCTTTTTTTACTATGTCTAATTGATTCTTCTCTTTTTTTCTTTATTAGTCTGGCTAGCAGTGTATCTATTTTGTTAATTTTTACAAAAAAAAAAAAAAAAACACTCCTGGAGTCATGAATTTTTTGAAGGGTTTTCCTGTCTCTATCACCTTCAGTTATGTTCTGAACTCAGTTATTTCTTTTTTTGTCTCAGCTTTTGGATTTGTTTGTCCTTGCTTCTCCAGATCTTTTTCTTTCTTTCTTCTTCATTTTTTTTTTCTTTTTGAGAAGCTGTCTTGCTCTGCCATGCACACTGGAGTGGAGTGGTGCTACCTCAGCTCACTGTGGCTTTTATCTTTTGGGTTCAAGAGATTATCTCAACTCAGCTTCCCAAGTATCCTGTATTACAGCTGTGTGCCCCCATGCCAGGCTCCTTTTCTTTTCTTTTTATTTTCTGCGGAGATGGAGTTTCACCATGTTGGTTGGCTAAGCTGGTCTTGAACACTTGAACTCAGGTGACCTGCCTGGCACAACATCCCAATGTGCTGAAATATCAGGCATGAGCCACTATGTCTGTCCCTCTAGTTTTTTTCATTGTGATTTTATGGTGTTGATTTTAGATCTTTCCCACTTTTGATGTGGGCATTTAGTGCTATAAATTTCTCTCTTAAAACTGTTTTAGCTGTGTTCTAGAGATTGTGGTAGGTTGTGTCTTTGTTCTTATTGATTTCAAACAACTTTTTTCTTTCTTTCTTAATTTTGTTATTTACCCAGTGGTCAAACAGAAGCAGGTTTTACAGTTCCCATGCAATTGTGCTGTTTTGAGTAACTTTCTTAATCTGAGTTCTAATTTTATTCCACTCCGGTGTGAGACACTGTTTGTTTGCATATCCGTTCTTTTGCATTTGCTGAGGAGTGTTTTACCTCCAATTATGTGGTCAATTTTACAATAAGTGCTACGTGGTGATGAGAAGAATGTATATTCTGTTGATTTGGCATGGAGACATCTACAGATGTCTATTAGCTCTACTTGGTCAAGGCTGAATTCCCTTCCTGAGTATTCTTGTTAAAATTCTGTCTCATTTATCTGTGTAATATTGATAGTGGGGTGTTAAAGTCTCCTGTTACAATTGTGTGTGAGTCTAAGTCTCTGTAAGTCTCCAAGAACTTGCTTTTTAATCTGAGTGCTCCTGTATTAGGTTCATAGATATTTAGGATTGTTAGCTCTGCTTGTTGAATTGATTCCTTTACCATTATGCAATTCTGTTCTTTGTCTTTTATGATCTGTGTTGGCTTAAATTTTGTCTTAGGATAGACTACAACTTCAACCCCTGCATTTTTTTTTTTAACTTTCCATTTGCTTGGTAAATATTCCTCCATCCCTTTATTTTGAGCCAATGTGTGTCTTCACCCATGAGATGGGTCTCCTGAATATAGCACACTGAAGAGTCTTGACTCTTTATACAATTTGCCTGTCTCTGTACTTTAATTGGCAAATTTATTTCATTTACATTTAAGGTTAATATTCTTAAGTGTCAATTTGATCCTGGCATGGCAATGCTAGCTGGTTGTTTTGCATATTAGTTGATCCGCTTTCTTCATAGTGTTGTTGTTCTTTATAATTTGCTATTTTTTTCAATGGTGAGTACCGGTTTTCTTTTGTTTTGTTTTTTGAGACAGACTCTCACTCTGTCATCCAGGCTGGAGTGCAGTGGTGTGAACTCGGCTCACTGAAAAGTCCCGCCATTCTGACTCAGCCCCCTGAGTCTGAGTAGCTGGGACTATCGGCACCCACAAACACAGCCGGCTGATTTTTTTGTATTTTTAGTAGTGACGTGGTTTCGCTGTGTTAGCCAGGATGGTCTCCAGCTCCTGACCTCATGATCCTCCTGGCTATGCCTCCCAAAGTGCTGGGATTACAGGTCTGAGCTTCTGCACCAGGTGAGTACTGGTATTTTATTTCCATATTTAGTGCTTTCTTCAGGAACTCTTCTAAGGCAGGCATGGTGGTGACAAAACCATCTACATTTTGTTGTCTGTAATAATTTTATTTTTCTTTTGCTTATAAAGCTTTCTTGGGCTCAATATAAAATTCTAGGTTGAAATGGTTTTTCTTTAGGATTGTTTTATATTGGACTCCACTCTGTTTTGGCTTGCAGAGTTTCTGCAGAGAGATCCTCTGTTAGTCTGATGGGTTTCCCTGTGTAGGTAACCTGACCTGTCTCTCTGGCTGTCCTTAAGATTTTTTCTTTTTGTTCAACCTTGGAGAATCTGACAGTTATATGTCTGTTACTCCTCTCAAGGAGTATATTAGGGTGTTATCTGTATTTCCTGAAATTGAATGTTGGCCTGTCTTGTTCCATTTGTGAAGTTCTCCTGGGTAATGACTTGAAGTGTGTTTTCAAACTTGGTTCCATTTTTCCCCATCACTTTCAGGTACACCAATCAATTATAGATTTGGTCTTTTGACATGGTCTCACATCACTTGAAGGCTTTGTTTTTTGCTTTTCTTTCATTTTTCTCTAATCTTGTCTTCATGCTTTATTTCATTAAGTTGATCTTGAATCTCTGATACTCTTTTTTCCTCTTCATTGATTCAGCTATTAATACTTGTTTTTGCTTCACAATGTTTCTTGCACTGTGTTTTTTAGCTCTATGAGTTAACATATGTTCTTCTCTAAACTGGTTATTTTACTTAGCAGCTTATGTAACATTTTATCAAGGTTCTTACCTTCCTTGCATTGATTTAGAACATACTCCTTTAGCTCAGAGAATTTTGTTATTACTGACCTTCTGAAGCCTACTTCTGCCAACTCATCTTCCTCATTCTGCATTCACATTTGTGCCCTTGCTGGAGAGGAGTTGCAATGATTTGGAGGAGAAGAGGCATTCTAGTTTTTTCAATTTTCAGCTCTTTTGGCTGGCTATTCCTTATTTTTCGTGGATTTATCTACCTGTGATTTTTGATCCTGAATGTCTTTGGATTGGGATTTTGTGTGAGTGTCTTTTTGTTGATGTTGATGTTACTGTTTCCTGTTTGTTAGTTTTTCTTCTAACAGTCAGGTCTCTCTTCTACAGATCTGCTACAGTTTGCTTCTCTACCTCAGATGCTGTTTGCCTGGGTATCACCATATGAAGTTGCACAACAGCAATGATTGGAATATTTCTCCCAGTGCGATACCTGGCTGATGCCAGCCACAGCTCTTCTGTACGAAGTGTCTTTTGACCCCTGCTGGAAGGGGTCTTCTAGTCAGGAAGCACATTCATCAGGTGCACACTTGAAAAGCCAGTCTGTCCCTGTGCAGAGATTGAGCACTGTCCTGGGAGATACACTGCTCCCTTCAGAGCAAGCAGGCAGGAATGTTTAAGTCTGCTGAAGTTGCACTTACAGCCATCCCTTTTTCCAGGTGTTCTGTCCCAGGGAGATGGGAGTTTTACATATAAGCCCCTGACTCAGGCTGCTGCCTTTCTTTCAGAGATGCCCTACCCAGTGAGGAGGAATCTAGAAAGCCAATGTGGCCACAGCTGCTTTGCATGCTTCTGTGAGTTCCATGCAGTCCAAAGTTCCTGGCAGTTTTCTTAACACTCTGAGGGGAAATCCTTATGCTCAAGTCTCAGTAATGGTGGTCAACCCTCTCCCAACCAACCATGATCAGTCTAGGTTGACTTCAGGCTTCTTTGTGGGTAGTGAGAACTTGAAGACATTGGATATCAGCTGGCTGTTGTCCATGGGATTGGGGCCTGCTCAGTGAGACCACTTAGCTCCCTGGCTTCAGCCCCTTTCCAGAGGGGTTAGTGGTTCTGTGTCACTGGTGTTCCACATGCCACTGGGGTACAAAAATTATTTTGCAGCTAGCTCAGTATCTGTGAAAGCAGTCACCCAGTTTTGTGCTTGAAACCCAGGTCTGTGGTTATGAAAGCGCACTAGGGAATCTCCTGGTCTTTGCATTGTAAAAACCATGGAAAACTGCAGGTTATGGGCTTGATAGCACAGCCCCCAATTGCTTTCCTTGGTTAAGGGAGGAAGTTTTCAGCTCCTTGCACTTCCTGAGTAAAGCAACACTCACCCTACTTCTGCTTGCCTTTTGTGGGCTGCATTCAATGTCTAACCACTTCCAGTGACCTGATCTGGGTAACTCAGGTGGAAATGCAGAAATCACCTGTCATTTGTCTTCATCTTGCTGGGAGCTGTAGACCAGAGTTGTTACTTTTCAACCATATTGCCAGATGCTCATCACCTTTTCTTCTTATTTAAAGTGTGCACTGCTGAAATTATGAGAAATTTCACTTGTAATGTCTCAAAGCCAAAGGGAAAAGAACAGTGAGAAATGTTTTAATATATTAATCTCTGTCTTCAAATGTCAATGGAAAGCAGTGCCACGTTGCGAAAGGTGAAGAAAAATGAATAGACCAAAAACATGTGATTTCACATTTTCATTTACTTTTGAAAAAGCAGATTTAAGAAGGTAAACCTCAAGATTTCTAATCTCTATCAAGTATTAAGCATTGTGAAGTATGCACTAAAATTGAAATCAATGATTTCTTCAATTTTCACAGAAACGAATTTGTACTCTAGAAATTCCTGTTGTTGCTTTGATATCTGTGGGGTTTCAGTCAAGATGGTGGGCAAAATTAGCAGATGCAAGCCTTCTTGCAAGGCCTAGCGGGTTGGCACAAGCCCCAGTAATAAACTTGCCTGAAAATGGCCTTTTCCCTTTAGTTAAGTAAGTTAGAATAGAAACAAATGAATATGGGGTGTTTATCTAACTAGCTTGCTTACTCATGTGGTCCTAAGTTTAATCTTTGACTTAGTACAGTGCTAGATTGCTTTCTAATTGGGAAGTCCAAACTGTCAATTACCCTTTAGTGGTGTTGACTTCAGCCTTGGTCAATTAATCTTTACTAAATTAATGCGAGTCTCACTAGCTGGTTGGGGCCATAGTCAAAGCTCTGCAGTGAGCAGAGGCCACACCACTGCACTCCAGCCTGGGCCACAGAGCAAGACTCCGTTTGAAAAAAATAAAAGGTTCCTACTCACTCTAGGAAAGAAGAGTCTTGTTTTGTTCCACATGGAACTATTTCAGGACCAGTTCTCAGGAAGCCTTTATTGTATGTGTTAAAAGAAACATAACATAAATTTTACTAATCTAACATTTTTACATGTATAGGTAAGTGGCATTAAGTATGTTTATGTTATTTTGCAACCATCAGCATCATTTCACATTCTCACCAGCAACACACAAGGGTTCTGTTTTCTCCACAAACACTCCAACTCTCCCTTTTACCAAAAAAAAAAAAAAAAAGGACATTCTAGTGGGTATAAAATAATCCCTCTCCTGCCCCACTGATGCCTGTTTAAATATCTATAACACACCGACTGGCCATTTCAAGCTACAGGTCACTTTTTCTATTCTGCCTATCCAGACACCCAGTGATCAGTGATGTCTACTCAGGGTTTACAAGGTCTTCTGCATCTTGCTCTTTTGTAATCCAGACCTCACATATAATATCCATGCATTGTTCCACTTAAATAAAGGGAAATTAACATTTTCTGAGCACCACTATGTGCAGATGACTTGCTCAGGTGAACTCACAGTAACTCTGCCAGGTATGGGTAGTCCAACATGTAGAGAAAAAGGCCAGGATAGGGTGATTGAGTGACTCACTTTCAATCACACAGCTTCCAAGTAACTTCAGGTTCCAACCCCTTGCCAGGTCTCCAGTTGTCATTTAGAAAAAGTTGGTGAGTCACTTCAACACATGTCCAGGCCACACCCAGTCTTCTTTCTATCAATGAAGATGAGCTCCAGGGACAAGGGGTGACAAGACACACCCAGTCATCTTTCTTCCATTCAGAGCTATTGTGGGTATTTGATACTCATCAGGAACACTCTCTTATCCCAAAACCCTCTCATACATAGGATGTTTCAAGGGCAATGTGTTACACATGGGTCACAGAAGGCAACTTTAGTGAGGGAATCAAAGCCATGACATGGAGAAGGAGCTGGTGATTCCAAGTGTAAAGGAAGGGTGGTATGCTAAGAAGTTATTGCCCTTGAGGGTGAAGGAGACAAGATGTTAGTATGACTAAATCAGATGGAGCAAGACAGAAATCAGGGAATGGACCAAACACTTAGCACAAGGGTCAGTGGTTCCTTAGCAAGGTCGAAGCAGACCTACCATGACATGATGTGGCCACTGCACTCCTAGGAATGAACGATGAGAAATGAAGGCAAATTTACAGGCTACATACATAAATACATTTTCAAGACATCCTTATACACAATGTTCCCAAACCAGGAGCTCCCAAATGCCCATACACAGAAGAAGGGTGAACAAGCTGTGGCACATCCACACCATGGCATGTGGTTCAGCATGAAAAGGAATGGACTGTTTATGCACTCAGAACAGAGTGACTCTGAAAGTGGTTCTGCTAAGTAAAAGAAGCCAGATCAGAATGATGCACATAGACCCAAGTACATACTCTATTTACATGTAATTCTATAAAATACCTGCTAAATTTTAGTCAAAGAAGCAAATCTGTGATCTGAGATTGGCCAGAGAGAGATTGTTATTGCGGGGAGGAAGGTATGTTTTCATGACCTTCATTGCACTTCTGGTCTTTCGGTGAATGAAATACTCACATGGAGAAAACCACCAGTTCTTCTATCTGCACATGTGCAGTTTACCGTATGCCAATCACACTTCAACGAAGCTGTTTTTAAATAAGGAATCACCGTCTGAAGCTTAGAATATGGATGAGCAGGAGGTCTGAGAAGGCAGATTTTTTTCTTTTCCTAATTTATGAGGCTGTACAATGAGAATTAAGTTGGCACTGAGCTCATAAACAGAACAGGCATGAGAGGAAGGCTCACACAGTCCTTCCTTCTGCACAGAAGAGTGACCATCTAACATAGTACCCGGCTACCCCTGAGGACCTTTATAGGTCAAAGTGACTTTCCTGTCCTTGTGTCTATTTTCTGATATTTCCTCTTACATGCAGAATCTTACGTGCCCTCTGATGTAGAGGAAATGATGTTCAAGTTCTAATATGAACATTCTGGTTCCATCACAGTAGAGAAATGGGTTGCATTGTCTCTCTTTAAGACAAAGAGAAGGGAAAAGCCATGAGCACAATGTCCATGGTTGTGCAAGTCAGATTGCAAGTGGAGGAAGAGCATCGCCATGCCAAGGCAGCAGCAGGACAACTGAAGGTGAAGGTTACTGCAGAGGAAACAAGGAAGCTTAGGGATTCCCAGAGGAAATCATCCTTCCCATGTGTAGACCCCTGGATTGATGGCCAGCTCCTCTTGTCCCAATGTGAAATGAGCTTGTAAACATCCCTATTTCAGCCTAAGTACTAATTGCACAGGCAAACATGAGTGTTCAACAGTTTTTAAAACTGCAAAAAATAAAAGACATATATGATCAAACACACAACTCACCTCCAGAGAAACGAGTCTTTAAGTTCCTTTTTCCTTCTGACCCCATGCCCTCCGTTCAAGGAAATTTCAGAATGCATGCTCCCTGTAGTCTCAAAGAAGTATAAAATATTGCATCCATAGAAAGTAACAAAATTTAGGAAGATAATAAGAAAATTCTGAGATTAGGAAAGACAGCTTGAAATTCTCTTAAAATGTGTAACTATCAAAAAATGGAAGACAGAATCTACAAAATATTTCAAAAGCACATACAACTAAAAAAATGAACCATAAGAAAAGTGGTTAGCTCTCTGGGAGATGAGTCACCGAGTTGCAGTAGTGAAAGAGCATTTGACATGTAAAAACCCAGGGAGGCAGTTATGAAAGCCCTTGAAATGACAGCTCCATCCCAGGCCTAGAGAGATGTTGGTTAGGTGGGAACAGGAAAAAGGAAGGCATCCAGCAGTGACTTTTCAGATGGGAGGTTAGAAATGAGGGAAGATGTTAAGGATGTGATAAAAGGAGACAATTTAATTTTAAATAGAAAGAGAGAAGAAAAGGAATAGAAACTTCAAGAAAATAGAGAGCTAAAGAACAAATGTGTATATACCCATAGAACAACAAAATGTGTGTGTGAATTCACAGTGATAATATACTTCCTACAAGAGGAAAGTCACAAGATTCTATTGTATTGGATCAACAAAATATATATATATATATATAAATATTTATATTCTATAGTTACTTACAATTTCAATGATAACTAAGAAAGAAACTAAAATCATGGCATTCCTATAATTGGCTGAGGGTGGAGGAAAGGTGGGAATGTAAGAAACTCGGTTGTCCTCTGTGGTACCTGGTTGTTAACAGGTAGTTCAGGTGACTAGAGTGAGGTGTACATGGTGGCAGCTCCTTCTATGTTACTCTTGGCTCACGTCTGTATTTTTCAGTCATGTGTATATATTTTTATTTTCAAAATAAAATATATGAGAAATAATATATGGTATCAGAGACTCAAGGAACAGTCTCTGTTCCAGGTGTACTTGTTCCAAGTCTAATTAAATGTCACAGATTCCAGCAGAAAATCCTGGCTCTACCCACACTTCCACTCCCTCAAACAAGACCCAAATAATCACCAGATCCAACTCAAAAACTCAAGATCTTTCCAAAGCAGATCCACATGTAGGCATCACCAATGGTATCAATAGACACAACCACAGAGGTGTCTGCAGTGTGCATCATGAAGTCCAGCCCCTAACTGTAGACCAACTTCCCAGTCTGGAAGGAAATTTCCTTAGAGGATGCCAGTTCTAGTGCCATCAACCACGACTCAGGTGCAGCCATAGAGTGGTCCAGAATGTTACTGTAAGCAGCCAGAAGGCAGATGAAAGGAGCAAGAAAGATGAGAGGAAGGGCGGTGACAACATGGTTGGGCCCCTACTGGTACATCTCATTACCCTGCAGTGGCCTGGGGGACACAAAGCACACCTTATTTTGGTGGGCAGAGGCTCTCTCGGGTCAGAGTAGTACGACTTGGAAAGAAACTGAAGACAAGCTGAGGAATGTGGTTTCCTGTTTCAATTTGGCCACTCGTGGCTGTGAGTCCCAGGATATCACAAATTGCAATGCCTTTCCCATTTTCTCTGTGGCTGCAAACACTTGGCTCAGGCTCTGATTGACCTGGCACCCTTGAGGCACTTAATAATGCCTATTACTTGAAATTGATAATATGTTAGCACTTTATTTACAATGACTTTCAATGAAGTATTGTTCTCCAGTATTGAAAATAGGAAAACGATTAACAAGAGCTTGATAGTTATTTGAATAAATGATGATTGATCCTAAAGAACAATTAGGCAGCACTTGATAATAAAGAATTTGTATTTCATGAATGCACACTGTACCTCAATGGTACTCTTAGGCTTTTGATAACCACTGCCACTTAACTTTGCAACAATCCCCATGGCAGGTCCTGGCACCATCCCCATTTTAGAGATGAGAAGTCACATTAACCTGCCTAGGGTCACACATCTGGGCAGTGCGGGATCTAAATATAAGCTGGCAAAAGAGGTGCCAGGAAACATGATAATATCCTTATGGTATGTGGAAAGGGGGAGAAAAAGTGCACATGATGTGAAGGCCAGACAAGATGTAGGCCAGCCCGAAATGTAGACCAGATCCACAGCTGTCCAGCCGGTACTTTTCTTATCTTAAAGGATCCTCCTCATCAAAGGAAGATCACGGAGTGCAGGTAGTTTGCTCAAAAAAGCACTGACATGTAGCAGAAACATGAGAAAAGAGAAACAGACAAAATACTAACAATAAACACTCCAGAATTACAACTGGGTTTGTCTTTAGATGACAGGACTGCAAGTGTCTTTTTCTAAGTCTGTTTTCTCCATTCTCCAAAATAGACATAAATTCAGGTGATGAGTCAGGCTGCAGGAGTAAGCGTGAGGTCAGAGGAAACTGCTGCCCACACCTGGCCCCCGACCTGGACTCCTGGCTGGAGGCTTCCCCTTCCCTGGGGTCTGTCCTTATCCCACAGACAGGGCCCTGTCATCTGTCATCCCTACACCCATTCCATGCCTTAGTCCCCAATAAAATGTAGAGAGGAACTGAACAGGTGAAATGGTCTTGTGGCCCATGGGACGACTGTACCTGGTAGTCAGTGGCATTCAAATTGTCTTGTCTCCAGGAAAGTCCAAGCCCAAGTCCTTGAGTGCTTTCTTGGGACTGTGGAGGCCCATTTTATTCATGTCCCTCTAGAAGGGATCAGATGGAAGAAGAAGTTTGTGGGACTCTGAGGCCCAGCCTTCTTCCCAGAAGGTAAAGAAGGCCTGCTGGCTGGAAAATGCTGTCACCACAGGGCCACCCCAATATTTTTGTTTATCTCTTGTCCTCTCTTTGGTCCAAACGAAAAACCCATAATTACTAACTGTGGAAAAGCGTGTTTCTGGGGTGCCAGTTGTGTTGGTCTCCCCTGTGTGAGAAATTCATGGGGAGCAATGGGGAGCCTCTGAGGAGAAAAGTCTCCTTATTGCCTTCCCTTATTTATGCACCAAGTGCATAACTGCTCAGCAGCACTCCACAGGTTGTTCAGGTAGATAACACTCCCTTGAAGCAGTGGAGTATAATCAAACATTTTTGCTCCTCCTGAAACCAACTCCCACCTGTTTCAGGCCCAATAAGTTACAGAACTTAAGTAGGTTAGACACACACCTTTGCTCAAGGAAATTCATGGAAACTGCCAGTGCCAAACATCTTATTGAATGACTCACGAGTTCTCCTTCGCTGATTAATCATTTTCCTCATCCCTTACTCCCCCTCCCAGATGCCCTGAGAACAAAGAGCTTGTAAACCAATAAATAGGGTGAAGCCCAAGAGCAATGGGCCATGAGCAAGCCTTCAATGCTCTGGTCCCCTGGACCTACTTTTTAAATGTTTATTCTATCTCTTTCTAATTCCTTTGTCTTCTCCAGAGTCAGGGTACCAACTGAATGTTGTGGGGTTGGTTTCCCCAACACTAAGCTGGTACATTCCAAATCTTGTTGATTGTATTGTCTCTCAAATCAACTCAAAAAGCCCTCCTCTGGTGACACGATAGCCTTTTCTGTAGCCAAAGAACTGACCCTATCATACAGTGACCTTGAAATGCAGGCAGGCAGCCACAACACTGCCTGGGCCTGTCCTGAGCCTCAGATCACTGGTTTCAATGATCTCACAGCCAGCTGATTGACAGGGACAGGGAATGTGTGGAGGAAGCACTCTCCACACCACTGAACTCCAGCCTGGGTGACAGAATGAGATTCCATCTTAAAAAAAAATTACCTTTAAAAATGCATCCTATTTTTTCCTGGGGGTTTTCCGAGATCACCAAATAGGAACAGCTCCCATCTGCAGCTCCCAGAATGATCAATGCAGATCAGTGATTTCGGCATTTCCCACAGAGGTACTTGGTTCATCTCACTGGGAATGGTTGGACAGTGGTGCAGCCCATGGAGGTGGGTGCAGCCCACAGAGAGTGAGCTGAAGTAAGGCGGGGTGACACCTCTACTGGGAAGTGCAAGGGGTTGGGTGATTTCCCTTTCCTAGCCAAGGGAAGACATGACAGACTACCTGGAAAAAAAAGGGTACTCCTGTGCAAATACTGCACATTTCCAAGGTCACCACATCTGGAAGAACAAGTGATTCTCTCGATGCCTGGCTTGGTGGGTCCCATGCCCACAGAGCCTTGCTCACTGCTAATGCAGCAGTTTGAGATCAACCCCGAAGGTGGCAGCCTGACTGGTAGATGGGCATCCACCATTGCTAAGGCTTGAGTAGGTAAACAAAGCATGCAGAAAACTTGAACTGGGCAGAGCCCACCACAGCTCAACAAGGCCTATTGCCTCTAGACTTTGCAACTGTGGGCCAGGCATAGCTAAAAAAAGGCAGCAGACAACTTTGGGAGACTGAAACATCCCTGTCTGACAGCTCTGAAGAGAGCAGTGGTTATACTAGAATGCCATTTGAGCTCTGAGAATAGACAGACTGCCTCCTCACATGGGTCCCTGACCCTTCTGTAGCCTATCTGGGAGGAACCTTCCAGTAGGAGCTGACCTCATATAGGCAGTTGACCCTCTGGGACAAAGCTTCCAGAGGGAGAATGAGACAGCAATATTTGCCATTCTGTAATATTTGCTCTTCTGCATCCTCTGCTCATGAAAACCAGGCAGACAGAATCTGGAGTGGAACTTCTCCAAATTACAAAAGACCTGCAGCTGAGGGACCTTGTAGTTGGAAGGAAAACTGACAAATGGAAAGAAATAGCTTCAACATCAAAAAAAAAAAGTTCATTTACAACAAAACCCTACATATAGGTCAAGAAGCTCAAAGACCCAAGGTTGATAAATGCACAAAGGTGGGGAGAAACCTGAGTAGAAAAGATGAAAATTCTAAAAATTAGAGCACATCTTCTCCTTCAAAGGAGCAGAGCTCCTCACAAGCAGTGGAACAAAACTGGATGGAGAATGACTTTGATGAGTTTCCAGAGGTAGGCTTCAGAAGGTTGGTGATAACAAATCTCCTTGACCTAAAGTTACATGTTTGAACCCATCACATGGAAGCTAAAAACCTCAAAAAGTGATTAAATGAATGGCTAACTAGAAGAAACAGTGTAGAGAAGACCTTAAATGACCTGATGGATCTGAAAACCATGGCACGAGAACTTCGTGACACATGCACAAGCTTCAATAGCCAGTATGATCAAGTGGAACAAAGGGTGTCTGTGACTGAAGATCATATCAATAAAATAAAATGAGAAGACAGGGTTAGAAAAAAAAAAAGAGTAAAAAGATACAATCAAATCTTCTAAGAAATATGGGACTAAGTGAAAAGACCAAATCTTCATTTGACTAGTGTACCTGAAAGTGAGGGAAAGAATGGAACTAAGTTGGAAAATATTCTTCAATATAATAACCAGGATAACTTCCCCAACTTAGCAAGGCAGGCCAACATTCAAATTCAGGAAATATTGATAACATCGCAAAGATACTCCTTGAGAGGTACAACCCAAAGACACATAGCTGTCAGGTTCACCAAGGTTGAAATGCAGAAAAAGTGTTAAGGGCAGCCAGTGAAAAAGGTTGAATTACTCACAAAGGGAAGCCTGACAGACCAACAGTGGATCTCTTAACAGAAACCATACAAGCCAGAAGAGAGTGAGGCCAATATTCAAGATTCTTAAAGAATTTCAATGCAGAATTTCATATCTTGCCAAACAAAGCTTTGTAAGTGAAGGAGAAGTAAAATCCTTTACAGCCAAGCAAATGCTGAGAGATTTTGTCACCACCAGGCCTGCCTTAAAAGGGCTCCGGAAGGAAGCACTATACATGGAAAGAAACAACCAGTACCAACCACTGCAAAAACATGACAAATTGTAAAGACCTTCAATGCTATGAAGAGACTGTATCAATTAACGGGCAAACTATCCAGCAAACATCATAATGACAGGATCACATTCACACATAACAATATTAACCTTAAATGTAAATGGGCTAAATGCCCCAATTAAAGGACACAGACTGGCAAATTTGATAAAGAGTTGAGACCTATCAGTGTTTTGTATTCAGGAGACCCATGTCTCATTCAAAGACTCACATAGGCTCAAAATAAAGGGATAGAAGAAGACTTACCATGCAAATGGAAAGAAAAAAAAAAAAAAGCAGGGTTTGCAATCCTAGTCTCTGATAAAACAGATTTTAAACTAACAAAGATCAAAGGAGACAAAGAAGGCCATTACATATGGTAAAGGGATCAATTCATGAAGAAGAGCTAGGCATCCTAAATATATATGCACCCAATACAGGAGCACCCAGATTCATAAAGCAAGTCCTTATAGACCTACAAAGGGACTTACACTACCACAGAATAATAGTGGGAGACTTTAACACCACACTGTCAATATTAGACAGATCAACGAAGCAGAAAGTTAACAAGGATATCCAGGACCTGAACTCAGCTCTGCAACAAACAGGCCTAATAGACATCTATGGAACTCTCCACCCGAAATCATATGCATTCTTCTCAGCACCACATCACACTTATTCTAAAATTGACCACATAATAGGAAATAAAGCACTACTAAGCAAATGTAAAACAATAGAAATCACAACAAACTGTCTGCCAGACCACACTGCAATCAAATTACAACCCAGCATTAAGAAATTCACTCAAAACTACAGAACTACATGTAAACTGAACAACTTGTTCCCGAATGACTGCTGGGTAAATAACGAAATGAAGGCAGAAAAACAGATGTTCTTTGAAGCCAACGCGAACAAAGACACAACGTACCATAATCTCTGGACACATTTAAAACAGTGTGTAGAGAGAAATTTATGGCACTAAAAGCCCACAAGAGAAAGCAGAAAAGATCTAAAATTGACACTCTAACATCACAATCAAAAGAAATAGAGAAGCAAGAGTAAACAAATTCAAAAGCTAGCAGAAGGCAAAAGATAAGGAAGATCAGAGCAGAATTGAGAGAGATAGAAATACAAAAAACCTTTCAAAAAATCAATGAATCTAGGAACTGCTTTTTTTAAAGATAAACAAAATTGATAGATCCCTAGCAAGACTAATAAGGAAGAAAAGATAGAAGAATCAAACAGAAGCAATAAAAATGATAAAGGGGATATCACAAACAGTCCCTCAGACACACAAACTACTATCAGAGAAAACCATAAACACCTCTATGCAAATAAATTAGCAAATCTAGACTAAATGGATAAATTCCTGGACACATACACCCTACAAAAACTAAACCAGGAAGGAGTTGAATCTCTGAATAGACCAAAAACAGACTCTGAAATTGAGGCAATAATTAATAGCCTTTCAAACAAAAAAAGTCCAGGACCAGATGGATTCACAGCTGAATTCTACTGGAGGTACAAAGAGGAGCTGGTAGCATTCCTTCTGAAAATATTCCAATCAATAAAAAAAGAAGTAATCCTCCCTAACTCATTTTATAAGGTCACCGTCATCCTGATACTAAGGCCCGGCAGAGACACAACAATAAAAGTTAATTTTAGACCAATAGCCATGATGAGCATTGATGTGAAAATCCTGAGTGCAATACCAGTAAACTGAATCCAGCAGCACATCAAAAAGCTTATCCACAACTATCATGTCATCTTCATCCCTGAAATGTAAATATGGTTGAACTTATGCAATTCAATAAATGTAATCTATCACATAAACAGAACCAACGACAAAAGCCACATGATTATCTCAACAGATACAAAAAAGGCCTCTGACAAAATTCAGTAGTCCTTCATGCTAGAAAACTCTCAATAAACTAGGTATTCATGGAACGTATCTCAAAATAATGAAAGCTACTTATCAAAAACCCACAGCCAATATCATACTGAGTGGGCAAATACTGGAAGAATTCCCTTTGAAAACCAGCACAAAACAAAGATGTCCTCTCTCACCACTCCTATTCAACATAGTGTTGGAAGTTCTGCTCAGGGCAATCAGGTAAAAGAAAGAAATAAAGAGTATTCAATTAGGAAATGAGGAAATCAAATTGTCCCTGTTTTCTGATGACATGATTGTATATTGAGAAAACTCCATTGTCTCAGCCCAAAATCTACTTAAGCTGATAAGCAACTTCAGCAAAGTCTCAGGATATGAAATCAGTGTGCAAAAATCACAAGCATTCCTATACACCAATAACACAGAGCCAAATCATGAGTGAATTCCCATTCGAAATTGCTTCAAAGAGAGTAATATACCTAGGAATCCAACTGACAAGGGATGTGAGGGACGTCTTCAGGGAGAACTACAAAACACTGCTTAACAAAATAAAAAAGGGCACAAACAAATGGGAGAATATTCTATGATCATAGATAGGAAGAATCAATAGCTTGAAAATGGCTGTAGTGCCCAAAGTAATTTATACATGCAAAGCCATTCTGATCAAGCTACCGAAGACTTTCTTCAGAGAACTGGAAAAAAAAACTACTTTAAAGTTTATATGGAACCGAAAAAGAAGCCACATTGCCAACACAATCCTAAGCAAAAACAACAAAGCTGGAGGCATCATGCTACCTGACTGGAAACTATACTACAAGCCTATGATACTGGTACCATACAGCATGGTACTGGTACCAAAACAGATATATTGACCAATGGAACAGAAGACAGGCCTCAGAAATAACACCACACATCTGCAATGATCTCATTTTTGACACATCTGACAAAAAGAAGAAATGGGGAAAGGATTCCTTATTTAGCAAATGGTGCTGGGAAAAGTGGCTAGCCATTTTTAGAAAGCTGAAACTGGATCCCTTCCTTACACCTTACATAAAAATTAATTCAAAATGGATTAAATACTTAAATGTTAAACCTAAAACCATACAAACCCTAGAAGAAAACTTAGGCAATACCATTCAGAACATAGGCATGGGCAAGCACTTCATGACTGAAACACCAAAAGCAATGGCAATAAAAGTGAAAATAGACAAATAGGATCTAATGAAACTAGAGAGCTTCTGCACAGTGAAAGAAACTACCATCAGAGTAAACAGGAAACCTACAGAATGAGAGAAAATTTGGCAATCTACCCATCCAACAAAGAACTAATATCCAGAATCAACAAAGAACACAAACAAATTTATATGAAAAAAAGTCATCAAAAGGTGGGCAAAGGATAAGAACTGACACTTCTCAAAAGAGGACATCTATGCAGCCAACACGTGCAGGGAAAAATGCTCATCGTCATTGGTCATCAGGGAAATGCAAATGAAAACCAAAATGAGATACCATCTCATGCCTCTTAGAATGGCGATCATTAAAAAGTCAGATGCTGGAGTAGATGTGGAGAAATTGGAATACTTTTACACTGTTGCTGGGAGTAAATTAGTTCAACCACTGTGGAAGACAGTGTGGTGATTCCTCAAGGATCTAAAACTAGAATTACCATTTGACCCCACAATCCTATTACTGGATATACAACCAAAGGATTATAAATCATGCTGCTATAAAGAAACATGCATACATTTGTTTATTGTGGCACTATTTACAATAGCAAAGGCTTGGAAACAACACAAATGTCCATCAATGATAGACTGGATTAAGAAAATGTGGCACATATACACCACTGAATACTAAGCAGCCATTAAAAAAGATGAGTTTTTGTCCTTTGCAGGGACATGGATAAGCTAGAAACCATCATTCTCAGTAAACTTTCACAAGGACATAAAACCAAACACCACATGTTCTCACTCATAGGTGGGAATGGAATAATGAGATCAGCTGGACACAGGGCAAGGAAAATCACACACCAGGGCCTGTCAAGAAATGGGGGGGGTAGCGATTTGGGGGAGGGATAGCATTAGGAGAAATACCTAATGTAAATGATGTGTTGATGGTTGCAGCAAACCAACATGGCACACGAATACCTATGTATCAAACCTTCACACTGTAGACATGTACCCTAGAAATTAAAGTATAATAAAAATTTAAAAATAAATAAATAAATAAAAATGCATCCTATTATGTTCATTTCATGTGTACGACATATACTATGGGATACATATTGCTATTTCAAAGGCTACCATACTAGAGCAAATTAACATATTTCTAATCTCACATAGTTACTCCTATAGTTTGGATATTTGCTTTTACAAACTTTATGCTGAAATTTGATCCCCAGTGTTGGAGGAAAGGTTGAGTGGGAGATGCTCAGGTCTTGGGGGTGGATACTTTTTGAAGAGTTTAGTGTCATTCTTGTGATAAGGAGCGAGATCTTTTTTTATTAGCCTTTGAGAACTCATTAAGAAAAAAAAGCCTGGCACCGCCCTCCCTTCTGTTGCATATATGTGACTATAAATATTTCTCTTTCTGTGTCTGGTTTATTTCACTTAGCATAGTTACCCCCAAGCTCCTCCATGGTGGGGCAAATGGCAAGATCTCATTCTTGCTTAGGGCTAAATAATATTTCTTTGTACTGGACAATAAGGTTGTTTCCATATTTAGCTATTGTTAATAATGCTGCAATGAACATGAGAGTGCAAATATCTCTATGAGGTAGGGATTTCCTTTGGTTATATGTCTAAAGGAAGAGTTGTTGAGGCATAAGTAGCTTTATTTTTAATTTTCTGGAAACCTCCATACCGATTTTTATAATTGCTACACATTACCAACAACACTGTACATGAGTTTCATTTTCAATACATCCTAGCCAATCTTTGTGATCTTTTGAGTTTTTAATAATAGCTATCCTGATGTGAGTTATGTAACGTCTCAAAGTATCTTTGATTTAATTTTTTTCTGATGATTAATGATGTTGAAAAGTTTTTAAATACCTGTTGCCCATTTTTACATGTTCCTTGGAGAAATGTCAATTCTGAGCTTTTGCTCAGCTTTTAATATATTTATTTGTTTTGCTACTGTTGAGTTGTACAATGTCAGGGAAAACAGTCTCACAACACCCCACAGGTACCTTGAGTCTGGGGGAGACAAAGGAGATAGAAAGAGAGAGAATAAGCATTTAAAATGCTGGTCCAGGGGGCCTGAGCATTGGAGGCTTGCTCACGGCCCAAAGTTGTCAGGCTCCACCTAATTTAGTGGTTTACAAGTTCTTTGTTCTTAGGGTAGATGGGAGGGGGAGGAAGGAATGAGGAAAATGATTAATCAGTGAAGGAGAACTCCTCAGTCATTGAGTAAGATGTATAGCACTGGTGATTTCTGTGAATTCCCTTGAGCAAAGGCGGGTGGCTAAACTACTTAAGATCTTTAACTTATCAGAACTGAAATGGGTGGGAACAGGTTTCAGGAAGAGCCAAGACGTTTGATTATACTCCACTGCTTCAAGGGAGTGTTATCTCCCTGAGCAACCAGTGGAATGTGCTGTGCGGTTGTGCTCTCAGGGAAAAAGACATGAAGGCAGTAAGGAGATTTTTCTCCTCAGAAGCCACCCATGGCTCCCCATGGGTGTCTCACATAGGGGAGATCAAATCAACTGGCACCCCAGAAACTTTCTTTCCCACATACAATTTTTTCATAAACTTTAGATCTTAACCCATCATCAGATATATAGCTTGAAAATATTTTCCCCAATATTTAGGCTATTGTATTTGGTCGATTGATTCCTTTTTCATTTGATGTAGTCTTGCTTATTTGTTTTTGTTTATGTGGACTGAGTTTTTAATATGGTATTCAAAATAATTATTATCAAGGCCATCATTCATGAGCTTTTTTCTGTGTTCTCTTCTAGGTGTTTTAGAGGTTGCAGTCTTACATTTAGGATTTTTCAACTCATCTTCATTTGATTTTTGTGTATGATGTAAAATGTGGATCCAATTTTTTTCTTTTGCATGTGGAAATCTAGTTTTCCCAGCACTACTCATAGAAAACATGATCCCTCTTCTCATTTTATGATTTTGCTGTAGATTTCAAAAACTAATTGACTAAATATGCTTGGATGTTCTGTTCTGTTCCTTTGGTCATGATTCTGTGTTCATGCCAATTTCAAATAAGTTCATGTGATTCTTCCTACTTCTTTTTTGTTTCTCAAGAATTGTTTTCACAATTTATGGCTCTCTATATAGCTATACAAGTTTTATATTTTGTTTTCTATTTCTGTGAAGAATGCCATTGAAATTTTGTTGGATCGCATTGAATCTGTATATTGCTTTTGATGCTATAAATATTTTAACAATATTAACTCTCCCAATCCATAAGCATAGACAATCTTTCCATTTATTTTTGTCTTCTTAAATTGCTTTTAACAATGTCTCATAGTTTTCAATGGAGAGATCTTTTACTTTCTGGTTACCTTTTTTTAAGTATTTAATTTCTTTGATATGCTTATAAGTCAGATGAGTGTCTTGAATTCTTTTTCAGTTAGGTAATTATTTATACAATGATGTTACCAAATTCGTTCATTGGTTCTAACAGATTCTTAAATAGAATATTTGAACCGTCTTTACATATAGGAGCTTGTCATCTGCAAAGAGAGACAACTTTACTTATTTCTTTATAATTTGGCTGCCTTTATTTTTTTCTCATCAGATGTTTATGTTCCCTATTTGATTTGTTTCTGTTTTAATTATTATTTTATTAATTGTGCTAATTTTGAATTTAGATGTTTTTCCTTCTAGTTTCTTAGATACAATGAGATGTTGCTTATTTGGTATGTTTTTTTTTTAATGTATGCATTTATTGTTGTAATTTTCCATCATAATTCTGCTTCACTGCACACCATAGGTATAGGTATGTTGAGTTTCCACTATTATTTGCCTCAAGATATTTATGAATTTTTCTTTTCATTTTTCATTTCATCAATTCATTATTCAGGACAATGTTTTAAAAATGCCATGTAGGCTGGGGGGTGGTGGGTCATGCCTGTAATCTCAGCACTTTGGGAGGCCGAGTTGGGCAGATCATGAGGTCAGGAGATCGAGACCACCCTGACTAACATGGTGAAATTCAATCTCTACTAAAAATATGAAAAATTAGCTGGGTGTGGTGGCAGGTGCCTTTTGTGCTAGCTACTTGGGAGACTGGAGAAGGACTATGGCGTGAACCTGGGAGGCAGAGCTTGCGATGAGCCTAGATTGTGCCACTGCACTGCATCCTGGGCAACAAAGCGAGACTCTGTCTCAAAAAAAAAAAAATGTTCATTATTTGAGACTTTTTTTTTTAAGATTTCTCTTCTTACTGATTTTTGGTTTGCTACCATGACGGTCTGAAAAAATACTCACTATATTTTTAGCCATCTTACTTTGTTAAGACTTGTTTTATGGCCTTGCATATGGTCTATCTTACAGAATCCTCCAGGCGTGTTACAGCAAAATATATATTCGGCTTCTACACGATGAAAAGTTCTGTATATGTCTGTGGGTTCATTTAGCTAAAACTACAATTCAAGTCTGGCATTTTCTTATTAATTTTCTGCCGAGTTTGTCTGTTCCTTGTTTTAATTGAGGTACTGAAATTTCCTACAACTATTTTATTGCCATTTTTCTCTTCATTTCTATTTCTATTTGCTTTAAATATTTAGGTGCTCCAATGTTGAGTGCAGATTTATATATATAACTGTTATAACCTTTTGATGAATTGGTTGCTTTATTATTAAATGATGACCTTCTTGGTCTTATGACAGGTTTTGAATTGAAATCTCTTTTATAGATAGGAGTATAGCCACTCCAAATTTTTTATTACCATTTGCATAGCAGTATCTTCTTCAATTCCTTCACTTTCAGCCCATGTTTGTCCTTAAAGATTAAGTGGGTCTCATAGGTAACATGTTGTTGAATTCCATTTTTAAAATCCATTTGGTCACTCCACAACTTTTAATTGCATAATTTAATTCATTTGCATTCAAGATAATTATTGATAAGTAAGTTCTTACTACTGTTATCTTGTTAGTTGTTTCTGATTGAGTCATACATCATTTTTTCCTTTCTTCCTCCCATGTCTGCTTTTAAATGTTTAGCATTTAAATAATTTCAGTAGTGATAAGCTTTGATTGCTTTGTTTTTATCATTAGTGTTGCTGCTGTAGTTTTTGATGGTCTTCAAAGGCTCAGAGAAAACATCTTATACTTAATTATCAACTAGCTTAAGCTGACAACTTTTGTCATATAAAAACTGTAGACATTTACCCTCTGTTCCAATTATGTTTTTGATGTCACAATTTATGTCTTTTAATACAGTGTCTTCCTTAAAATCCTATTGGTGACAAGTCTTTTGCTGAATGATTTCAAGCTCCTCCTTTTTTTGTTTATTTTCCCTTAGTGCTTTTAGAATTTTCTTTATTTCTCAACCTTTGAGAGTTTGATTCTTTTTTTGGCAGCACTTTTATTTTTTCTTACACAGTGATGTGTTGCTGAGTCCTAACGTTCTCATATAACAGTAGAAACAAAAATTTGTTATCATGTCTTTAAAGAATCTAGAATATCATACAAAAAAACTTACATAAATTAAAAGGATGAATACATTTACAGGTGTAAATGCAAACTGCTTTCAACTCAAGGCAAGTGACAGCCCATGGTGTTCTGGCAAAAAAACATCAGCTAAGAAAGGAAACTGGGTCCTATGGCTTGGACTTTTCAACCGTGACAGAGAGGCAGGACAGAAGCAACTAAGTCAGGAGTCCTTGCCAGCCTCTAGAGAAATCCCAGAACACTCAGCCCTGATACATTAATACCCTGCACAGATCAGAGATTGCTGGCCATGCAGACTCACCAAGCCACAGGCTTGTCTTCCACAAGCACGTTCTTACCTCAGTCATGAAGTGACCAAGCCACATGCACTAAAGTTTGAGCTCAAAGATATGTACACAGTATTAAACAAATACCAAGGGGAACAACTAACTTGAATACAAGGTCAAAATCAGCAACAAGTTCTATGATCCAGTGCTGATGATATCAGATACAAGCTTCAAAGACAATTTCTTCTCAAAGGCTTATTCCAGTTTCATGAGGCTAGCATGAGGTGTATGCATTTGCCAAGGGCAAATTTATACTTCTTCTGTATTAACCTATGCAGCAAATGCTACACATCTGCTCAGTCCATTTAGAAGCATTTTTGGTGGACGATGGAGGGTCCCAACTCATCATACTCCTGCTTGCTAATCCACATCTGCTGGAAGGTGTACAGTGAGGCCAGGATGGAGCCACCAATCCAAACTGAGTACTTGTGCTCTGGTGGTGCAATGATCTTAATCCTCATATTGCTGGACACCAGGGCAGTGATCTCCTTCTGCATTCTGTCAGCAATGCCTGGGTACACGGTGGTGCTGCCAGATAGTACCATGTTGGCATACAGGTCTTTGCAGAGGTCCACGTCACACTTCATGATGGAGTTGAAGGTGGTCTCGCAGATGTTGCAAGATTCCATGCCCAGAAAGGAAGGCTGGAACGGCACCTCTGGACACTGGAAACACTCGTTGTCAATGGTGATGAACTGACCATTGAGCAGTTCATAGCTTTTCTCCAGAGAAGAGGAGAATGTGGCAGTGGCCATCTCCTGCTTGAAGTTCAGGGAGATCTAGCATAGCTTCTCCTTGATGTCGTGCATGATTTCCCATTTGGGTGTGGTGGTGAAGCTGTAGCCTAGCTTGTTGAGGATCTTCATGAAGTTCTCAGTCAAGTCCCAGCCAACTAGATCCAGATGCAGGATGGCATGGGGAAGGGATTAGATCTCCCAGAAGGGCACTGTGTTGGTGACCCTGTGTCCAGAGTCCATGAAAATGCCAGTGATACATCCAAAGTCATAGAGGGACAGCACATCTCGGATGGCCGCATACATGGCTGGGGTGTTGAAGGCCTGAAACATAATCTGAGTCATCTTCTCTCTGTTCGCCTTGGGATTCAGGGGTTCCTTGGTTAGCAGCATTGGCTGCTCCTCTGGGGCCCCATGCAGCTCATTGTAGAAGTGGTGCCAGATCTTCTCCATGTTGTCCCAGTTGGTGAGGATGTCATGCTTGATGGAGCACTTCAGGGTCAGGATGCTGCGCTTGCTCTGGGCTTCGTTGCCCACTTAGGACTCCTTCTGGCCCATGTCCACCATCACGCTCTGGTGTCAGGGGCAACCCACAATGGAGCGAAACATGGCTCGGGGAATGCTGTCCCTAGCAAAGCCAGTTTTGCACATGCCAGAGCCATTGTCAATGACCAGCATGGCGATCACTTCTTCTATTGCAATGGGCGGAGGAGTGGGATAGTGGAGCCGCAGAAGAACAAGGTGAGCGAGCTGGCAGTGGTGACTGGGAGTGAGAGTTTGATTCTTGTTTGTTGTGGGATAGTTTTATGCAGTGTTAATCTTTTTTGTAGTTTCCGATCTTTCTGAACCTATATATTTATATTTCTCTCAAATTTTTGAAAGTTGTTACTATTCATTTGAATATGCTGTATATAACTTCCTTTTGCTGAACTCTTTCATGAATATTGCTAAATCTTAGATTTTCTTATTTAAGGTAATTCTGTATATCTGGTAAATGTTCTTCATTCTTTTTGATTGTTTTTCTGTTTTGTTCTTTGTGAATTTCTTAATAACCTCTGTTAATTTACTTTTCTTTTCTTTTTTCTTTTGCTTTTTTTTCTTTTTTTTTTTTTTAGACAAAGCCTCTCTGTGTTGCCCAGGCTGGAGTTCAATGACACCACATTGACTCCCTGAAAAATCAGGGTTTCACCATGATGTCCACACTGGTCTTGAACTGCTAACCTCAAGTGATCAACCCATTTCAGCCTCCCAAAGTGCTGTGATTACAGGCCTGAGCCGGCACACCTGGCCCTAATAACTCATTTTACAGCTCACTGTTTCTTTATTCTGTTTGATCTATTCTGCTGTTGAAAGCTTTCTGAATTTTAAACTTCAACCCGTATATTTCTCAGTTCTGGGACTCTTTTTATTTTTAAATAATTTCAGTCCATTTCTAAAAATTTCTTTCAGAAGTGTATCAGTTCCTTTTCTGTGTTGTTTTAGATATCTGAGTTTCCTGAAAACTGATATCTTGAATTCTTGATCCAATAAACACTGATAGCCATCTCATTAATTAGCATTGGTCAATGGTTTATGTTTTGTCCATTTAGGGAGGTTACAATTTCCTGTTTGGTATTATTTCTTGTAGTTGTACATCTATATCTCTTTATTGAAGGAGTAGTTATTTACTTTATTGTTTTCTCTGTCTTATTTTGCATTTTGAGTTTTCTTTAAGACATAAGTATTGTGGGGTATTGTTTGCTTGATTTTGGCTAGGTCAGTGCCTCTGTTTTGGCAGTAGATGGTGCCTTAAGCCCAGGTTTATCATGGCTCTAACAAACTTTGAAACACTGCCAGTCTCCTATCTGAGAGATTTTGAAAGGGATATCCTAAGAGTGTGGGAAGGCTCTCTATAGGTTTGTCATCAAGGAAATTATGCACTATACCTCCTACCTTATGGTAATGCTGTACAGGCACTCAGGGTTGACATCTCCTGTGACTGAGATATCCAGGCTGGAGATGGTAGTCTTGCCTTTCTACTTCATGCCTGGTTGTCCTCAGGTTTTTTTTTTTTTTTTTTTTTTCTCTTTTCAGCACTCACAGGGCTTCCTTGGGTGAAGACAAGAATAAGTCTCCTGCCAGGGAATCCACAGTGATGGGGAATCTGTCCATCCATTTCAACTTTATTTTATTCTGTGTAGTAACTAAGAGTCGGAGGAGTTTTTTTTTTTTCTTTTTTCTTTTTTTAATGTGAATACAGATGAGTATTTTATTTTATTTTATTTTATTTTTTTATTTTATTTTATTATACTTTAAGTTTTAGGGTACATGTGCACAATATGCAGGTTAGTTACGTATGTATACATGTGCCATGCTGGTGTGCTGCACACATTAACTCGTCATTTAGCAATAGGTATATCTCCTAATGCTATCCCTCCCCACTCCCTCCACCCCACAACTGTCCCCAGAGTGTGATGTTCCCCTTCCTGTGTCCATGTGTTCTCATTGTTCAATTCCCACCTATGAGTGAGAACATGTGGTGTTTGGTTTTTTGTCCTTGCTATAGTTTGCTGAGAATAATGATTTCCAATTTCATCCATGTCCCTACAAAGGACATGAACTCATCATTTTTTATGGCTGCATAGTATTCCATGGCGTATATGTGCCACATTTTCTTAATCGAGTCTATCATTGTTGGACATTTGGGTTGGTTCCAATTATTTGCTATTGTGAAAAGTGCTGCAATAAACATTCATGTGTGCATGTGTCTTTATAGCTGCCCACCGACAGTGTAAAAGTGTTCCTATTTCTCCACATCCTCTCCAGCACCTGTTGTTTCCTGACATTTTAATGATCACCATTCTAACTGGTGTGAGATGGTATCTCATTGTAGTTTTGATTTGCATTTCTTTGATGGCCAGTGGTGATGAGCATTTTTTCATGTGTTTTTTGGCTGCATAAATGTCTTCTTTTGAGAAGTGTCTGTTCATGTCCTTCACCCACTTTTTGATGGGGTTGTTTGTTTTTTTCTTGTAAATTTGTCCGAGTTCTTCGTAGATTCTGGATATTAGCCCTTTGTCAGATGAGTAGGTTGCAAAAACTTTCTCCCATTTTGTAGGTTGCCTGTTCACTCTGATGGTAGTCTCTTTTGCTGTGCAGAAGCTCTTTAGTTTAATTAGATCCCATTTGTCAATTTTGGCTTTTGTTGCCATTGCTTTTGGTGTTTTAGATATGAAGTCCTTATCCATGCCTATGTCCTGAATGGTAATGCCTGGGTTTTTCTCTAGAGATTTTATGATTTTAGGTCTAACTTTTAAGTCTTTAGTCCATCTTGAATTAATTTTTGTGTAAGGTGTAAGGAACGGATCCAGTTTCAGCTTTCTACATATGGCTAGCCAGTTTTCCCAGCACCATTTATTAAATAGGGAATCCTTTCCCCATTGCTTGTTTTTCTCAGGTTTGTCAAAAATCAGATAGTTGTAGATATGTGGCATTATTTCTGAGGGCTCTGTTTTGTTCCATTGATGTATATCTCTGTTTTGGTACCAGTACCATGCTGTTTTGGTTACTGTAGCCTTGTAGTATAGTTTGAAGTCAGGTAGCATGATGCCTCCAGCTTTGTTCTTTTGGCTTAGGATTGACTTGGTGATTCGGGCTCTTTTTTGATTCCACATGAACCTTAAAGTAGATTTTTCCAATTCTGTGAAGAAAGTCATTGGTAGTTTGATGGAGATGGCATCAAATCAATAAATTATCTTGGGCAGTGTGGCCATTTTCATGATATTGACTCTTCCTACCCATGAGTATGGGATATTCTTCCATTTGTTTGTATCCTCTTTTATTTTATTGAGCAGTGGTTTGTAGTTCTCCTTGAAGAGGTCCTTCACGTCCCCTGTAAGTTGGATTCCTAGGTATTTTATTCTCTTTGAAGTAATTGTGAAAGGGAGTTCACTGATGATTTGGCTCTCTGTTTGTTATTGGTGTATGAAAATGCTTGTGATTTTTATACATTGATTTTGTATCCTGAGACTTTGCTGAAATTGCTTATCAGCTTGAGGAGATTTTGGGCTGAGACAATGGGGTTTTATAGATATACAATCATGTCATCTGCAAAAAGGGACAATTCGACTTCCTTTTTTTCCTAATTGAATACTCTTTATTTCCGTCTCCTGCCTAATTGCCCTGACCAGAACTTCCAACACTGTGTTGAATAGGAGTGGTGAGATTGGGCTTCCCTGTCTTGTGCCAGTTTTCAAAAGGAATGCTTTCCATGTTTGCCCATTCAGTATGATATTGGCTGTGGGTTTGTCATAGATGGCTCTTATTATTTTCAGATACGTCCCGTCAATACCTAATTTACTGAGAGTTTTCAGCATGAAGTGTTGTTGAATTTTGTCAAAGGCCTTTTCTGCATCTATTTAGATAATCATGTGGTTTTTGCCTTTTATTCTGTTTATATGCTTGATTACATTTATTGATTTGCATATACTGAACAAGCCTTGCATCCCAGAGATGAAGCCCACTTGATCATGGTGGATAAGCTTTTTGATGTGCTGCTGGATTTGGTTTGCCAGTATTTTATTGAGGATTTTTGTATCAATATTCATCAAGGTTATTGGTCTAAAATTCTCTTTTTTGGTTGTGTCTCTGCTCAGCTTTAGTATCAGGATGATAACAGCAGATATTGGTGAACTGCAAATGCTGCTGTCTGATTGTTCCTCTAGAAGTTTTGTCTCAGAGGAGTACTTGGCCATGTGAGGTGTCAGTCTGCCCCTACTGGGGGGTGCCTCCCTGTTAGACTGCTTGGGGTTAGAGGTCAGGGACTCACTTGAGGAGACAGTCTGCCCATTCTCAGATCTCCAGCTGCGTGCAGGGAGAACGACTGCTCTCTTCAAAGCTGTCAGACAGGGACATTTAAGTCTGCAGAGGTTACTGCTGTATTTTTGTTTGTCTGTGCCATGCCCCCAGAGGTGGAGCCTAGAGAGGCAGGCAGGTCTCCTTGAGCTGTGTTGAACTCCACCCTGTTCGAGCTTCCTGACTGCTTTCTTTACCTTAGCCAGCCTGGGCAATGGCGTGCGACCCTTCCCTAGCTTCGCTGCCACCTTGCAGTTTGATCTCAGACTGCTGTGCTAGCAATCAGGGAGACTCCATGGGCATAGGACCCTCTGAGCAAGGTGTGGGATATAATCTCCAGGTGCACTGTTTTTTAAGCCCATCAGAAAAGCGCAATATTAGGGTGGGAGTGAACCGATTTTCCAGGTGCCAGCTGTCACCCCTTTCCTTGACAAGGAAAGGGAACTCCCTGACCCCTTGCACTTCCTGAGTAAGGCAATGCCTTGCCTTGCCTTGGCTCGTGCACAGTGGGCTGCACCCACTGTCTTGCACTCACTGTCTGGCACTCCGTAGTGAGATGAACCCGGTAACTCATATCGAAATGCAGAAATCACCCTTCTTCTGTGTCACTCATGCTGGGAGATGTAGAGCGGAATCTTTCCTTATTCGGCCATCTTGGCTACCAAACTTTTTTCTTTTTTTTCACACTTGGTTGTCAGCAGAATAGGGGACAAGTGTCATGAATATAAAAGGTCAATTTTTTTACACTTTGCCTGGTTTCTTCACTTCTCTGTCACCCTAGGAGCAGCCTCATTCTCAGTTTTGATCTCTGCTTTATTGATGGTGATAATCTCAACACTGTATACTCAGTTTTTCTGTGGGTGTTCTTTGGGGGTTAGGCTTGGGGGCAATTGATGGCAGCTTCCTTTACTATGCCATATTTTTTATAAAAGTACTCTACTCTAGTTTAAACTTTTTCTGCTTCTTTTTGTATACATTTATGTTATAAATTTTACATTTCTTCTTTTTTATCTATATGTTTACACATATATATTTCTCAAAATTGATTTAGTGCATTTCAAAAGCTTTAGTATGTTTTAATTTTCCTTTTATTTGTGAAAATTATTTAATTCCTTGCAGATTCTTCAGTTAACCATAGGTTGTTGAAGAGTGTGTTTATTAGTTTCCAAACAATATGTATTTTTTCAGTTTTTAGAAAATGAGACTCAGTCAGGCGTGGTGGTCATGCTTATAATCCCAGCACTTTGACAGGCTGAAGTGGGTTTATCACCTGAGGTCAGGAGTTTGAGACTAGCCTCCTCAATACAGTGAAACTCCCTCTCCACTAAAACTACAAAATTAGCCTAGCATGGTGGTGTGTGTGCCTGTAGTCCCAGCTACTCAGGAGTATGAGGCAGGAGAATTGCTTGAACATGAAAGGTTTTGGTGAGTCGAGATCACACCACTGAATTCCAGCCTGGGTGACAGAGTGAAACTCCAACTTATTTATTTATTTTGTAAAGAAAGAAAGAAAGAAAGAAAAAAAAAAAAAGAAAATGGGTCTCTAGTTTTATTCCATTGTGGTTGGAGAAAGCATTATATGTGATTTCAATAATATTAGATATAATTACACTTGCTTTGTGGACTACCATAAAGTCTATTCTGAAGATAGCTCAGAGAATAACACATAAGCAGTTTAGAAGAATGTGTAGTCAGCTTGTGGACTGTTTTGTATATGTCTGAGATACTTATTTAGTTTATACTGCTTTTCAAGACCTTTTTTTTCTTATTGAACTTGGATGTGGTCACTTCACTCATTATTGAAAGTGGGCTGTTGAAATCTCCAACTATTATTATTATTGCAGAACTGTCTAGCTCCACAAATCTATTTGTTTTTGTTTCACATATTCTGAGGATCTGTTATTAGGTATATATGTAAGTGATATATCTTCTTGATTAGTTAAACAATTTTGATATTTATCTAGTAATTCCACCTCTATTTTGGTTACAGTTTGTGTTATTTTTTCCCTCACTTTTAAAACATTTAAAAAGTTATTCTGCCAGTCTTTGACATTTAACTGGAGTTTATTTGGACTGAAATTAATTGCTGACAAGAATTTAATTTCCTATTTTTGTCCTTTTTTTCTACAAGTTTTGTTGTTGTTATATTTCATTCCTCCAAAACTGCTCATATTTACATTTGTTTTTCTGGGGTACAATTCTGAATCCTTCATTTCTCTTCAGTATATTGAACAGTTATTTTCCTATTGGCCATTAATGGCACTATAATTAATATCTGAAATTTATAATAATACAGTGTGAATTACAATAACTGAGTATTGACATACACAAATCGTTTTCCTATAATGCTCTCCCTACCTTTCTACTTTTTTTGTCAAAAATTGTTTGTCATACAATATGTAGTAACAACACAGATATGTAATTATTGTTTTATTCTTTGTCATTTCTTCATTTTATTATTGAATTTTATTTTACTTCATTGAGACAGGGTTTCAGTCACATAGGCTAAACATGGTTCACTACAGCCTTGAGCTCCTGGGCTCAAGGGATCCTTCCACCTCAGCCCCTCATGTACCTGTGACAGAAGTGTATGCCACCACAGCTGGCTAATATTGTTGATTTTCTGTAGAGACAGGGTCACGTTTTTTTGCCTTGACTGGTCTCAAACTCCTGGGCTCAAGGAAATCCTCATCTTTGGTTGGGATTACAGTTGTGAGATACTGTGCCTTTCCTCTTGTCATTTAAATCCAGTAGAAAAATACAGTTACAGAAACCCCATATACAATAATATTGGCTTTTCTATTTCCTGGTGTAATTACTTTATTGATATTCTTTATTTCATTTCTTGATTTGCACATGAGGTACGGGTTTACTTTCACTCCTTATATGTTTTTATCATGTTTGGTAAGGCTGATCTAGTAGTAATGTACTCTCTTTAATTCTGTTTGCTTGGCAATGCCTTACTTGCTCATAAATTTAAATTTTGGTTTGGACAGATATTGAGTTTATGATTGACTTAATTTTGTTTATTTCAGCAGTTTGAAGATCTCATCACAGTGACATTTCCTTAAAGTTCTCTATTTATTTGTCTTCTGTCAATTTCAGTGCATGTGTTTCAGTGTGGATGTCCTTGAGTTTATTCTTCCTGGAGAATTTTTTTTTTTCTTCGGAGATACTTGGATGAGTAGATTTCCATCTATCAACACATTTGTGAAGTTTCAGCCACTGTTTATTCAAATATTCTTTTCCTTCACCTCATATTTCTCTTTTATCAGTGGAACTCCCACTATGAATATGTTGATATTCTTGATGGAATCCCATGGCAACCTTAGTTTTGTTCATTATTCTTGCTTCTCTTTTTGTTTCATACACTGAATAATATCAAACAATCTATCTTCAAGTTGCCTCATTATGCTTTTTGCATGCTCACACAAGCAATTCAATCTTTCTAGTTACAGATTATTGATTTCATTTTTCAAATAATGTATGTGTATTTATTGGTATTTTCAATTTTGAATCACTGTTCTACTGGGTTCCCTTAGGTCTTTGAGAACATTAAAATGAAGAGAATTGAAAGATTTCCCTAGTTAGTACCATGCCTGGGCTTTCTGAAATAGTTTCTTTTAATCATGTTTTCTTTGAATGTGCTTTTTTGTGTTTATCTTTGAATGACTTTTATTTTATTGTTGAACTTTGAACACTTTGGATATTATTCAGCATATTTAGATAAAAAATTCTTGACCTCCACAATTGCTTAGTTTGTGGGTTGTGTACTTGTTTAAAACTCTTTAAAGCTAGTTTTGTAGTCTGTGTTCTTTGTCATGTATGGCCACTTAACCTGTTTTCTCTCATATTTTTGTTCATATCCTTTCCTTGACACATTAAAAAAAAAAAATCCAAGGAAGGAAAAGAAAAAGAGGAAAAGAAAGAGAAGAAAAACTGTCCAGAATTTGCATATGGACTCTTTCAGGAACTCTAGTGTTTAGTCCAAAGTCAGGAAAAAGTTAAAAGTTTTGGGGTCTTCTCCATGCATGCATCCAAAAATGGGCATACTTCTATCCTTCTAAATATACCAGTAGGAGTCTGGGTGCGGTGGTTCATATCTGTAATCCCACCAATTTAGAAGGCTTAGGAGAACAAATCACTTGAGCCCAGAATTATGAGACCAGCCTTGACATCATGACAAGATCTCTTCTGTATAAAAGAATACAAAAATAAGCTAGTTTTGGAGGCCCATGCCTGTACTGTGAAATGCTGAGGGGGAAGGATTGGTGGAGTCCAGAGAGGTGAGATGCTCAGGAGGCTAAGTTGGCAAGATCATTTGAACCCAAGGAGGTTGCCACTGCAGAAGGCCATGATCATGCCACAGGATTCCAATGTGGGCCACAGGGCAAGTTATGTGACTATTTAAAACCAAATCCAATATAAACAGCAATAAACTGTGAGAATTTTTCAAAGGTGATTTTCCTCATCAATTTTCTTTACCAGCCTCTTATTTCTAGGCGTTTTGTTTGTGTACTGCTTGACCTGACTCTTATTCCTTGCTACTAGTGGCGCCGACTAGTATATTTCCTTTCCACAAATGTCTCCTGGGAGTCAACTTATGCCCCCAAGAAAGCTCTGAGGTGGGCTAAAGAAAAGCCTCTGAGCTAATATTCTCCAAGGGATCCTCAGACATTTTAAATCACACAACCACAATTATTTGAGATAAGCTCCGTATTTCCACATGTGCATCAAAATCTGCATCTAGAATCTAATCTTCCTCACAGTTGCCATGAAGCCAAGGTGTTGGTGATGATGGTCAGTTAAAATGCCACATATTGTCTTGCCCAAACTTAGAGGTCAGGTCTTTCTTCATTAAACACACCCCTGAGTTATGTTATGAGATTCCAGAGCTCCAAAAATCAAGTCTGATATTGTTTTCTCTTCCTTATAGCTCTTCACTTTTAACTCAACTAACTTTAATGACAGCTTAAAATAGAAACTTGGTTAAATCTACCTTGCTTTTTAATGTTCAGAGAGGTTTTTCTCGAGATGTAGTCTCACTTTCTCACCCAGGCCAGAGGGAAGTGGTGCAATCTTGGATCCCTGCAGCCTCTTCCAGGTTCAAGGGATTCTCTTGTCTCAGCTTCCTGAGTAACTGGGGTTACAGGCATGCACCCTCATGCCTAAATATTGTTCTTATTTTTAGTAGAGTAGGGGTTTCACCATGTTGGCCAGGCTCATCTCAAACTCTTGCAATGAAGTCATCTACCTCCCTCAGCCTCCCAAAGAGCTGGGACTACAGTCATGGAGCCATCCTGTCCAGACAGTTTTGTAAGATTTTATTTGACACTGCTTCCATCATTATCATGAAAGCCATTCTGTCTTTCATGCCATAAGAAATGTTTAAGAATAGATGTTTCTGTTAGCAACTTTTAAATGATATGATTTTACTGTTTTCCAAATTATTAAGAGTTCAGTTACTTCATTTCACAACAGTATGGTACTTGTTATAAATAATTAAGTTCCATCTTGGGCCAGTTTAATCTCACAGTCCCTAACTAAAGTATTTGAGTGTAAAAATTAACTCTCTAAATAGACTATATAATGTGCAGCTCATATATTATTATTACATTAGTGTTGTTTTATATAATTAAATGTAAGGGTGATATTTTAGGACACTATCCTATTCATCTTGTAGAGTCATACCCTCCTAAGAAGGCAGAATTACACTTGGTAGATGTAGGCATACCAATATAGATTTCAAAAGACACTCTTCAGATTTCACTGGGAAATGAAAACTGAAATGTTTCAACTGTTCTGGAAATATGACCCTAACCAGTAAGGAGAAGGCTTGTGACCTCTATGATAAAAGGAATGATAAATAATGAATAACTTGAGATATTTCCACATTTGTTTCCCGTATTGTGTTTTGAATAATAAAAAATGTAAATGACAACTCTAATAATATATTTAAGTAATAAAAACATTTAAATACATTTTAAATTTTAAACATTTATATTTATTTATATGAATTAAATAGTGAGCATACATTTCTTTATTCATATAACAGGCTCTCAAGTATAGAGAAGAATATGTCAAGTTCACACCTCTAAGGGTCTTATAGCTAGGTTAGATAGAAATGGAAGGAGTGAGTGAGAAGATAGCATAAGCTTATCTGCAAGTCAACTAAAATATTGTTTCATAAATATTATATAGACTTAGTATTCAAAAATGTAATACTGAAATTACAAAGTTGTATTATTTACTATAATATTAAACACTTAGAGAGACATTATTATATCTCAGAATTCTAGCTTAAAATGGTGGATATAATAGTAAATAACACTGAAATGGCCCCTCACTTCATAAAGTAACAGTTAATAGTAAAGCAGAAAGGAACAAGAACAGAAAAGAAAAGAGATGTGTTTCATTCGTTGAAAAGTAGAATAATTCTAGACCCTCAATGAAAAATAAATTGATCAGGGTAACACAGAAGAAGGAAGTAAATTAAGATGTTAATACTATCATTTGGGGAACAATAAATGATGACCTCACCTTTAATGCATAAACAGCAACAAGAAAAAAAATTGTAGGCAGTAGATAATAGATAAAATATTGTTATAGATAAAATATGAAAGAGATGAGGGAAAATAAGTGTATTTGGAATATCCCCAGTTTTTATGTTATATAGGTGATGTACTTTTGGAAAAAAAAAACCAGAAGAGAGAGGCATATAGAAAGTGTAAAGAAGTTCAGGGGAAGTTTTAAATTTGGCTGTCTTAGTCTTGGGGCACTCGTAAGAAAAAAAAAAAACAATGTATAGAAATTCAGAGATCATAACACTGGTTGAATTCCTTAGAACCACAGATTTAAAACTGAAGAGGCTTTTTTCTCAAAACAACCTCAATAAAAAGCCAGGTGTGATGGTGTGCATCTGTAGTCTCAGCTACTGAGGAGACCAATGCAGGAAAATTGCTTGAGCCCAGCAATTTGAGGCTGTAGTGAGTCAAGGTCTCATTACTGCACTCCAGACTAGGTAACAGGACACTTTCTTAAAAAAGAAAAGGAAATAAAAAGCGAAGGGAAAAGGGAAAGGAGAAAGGGAAGTAGAAAGAGGTATTCTGTGTAGTTACATTAGTGGTCTAACGAACAGACATCTATGAGATAAAATGAAACAAAACACACTGACAACTAAATAGAGAAATCAGATGAAAGTTGAGTCATGTAATCCAAAGCAAAATAGTATTTCAAGAATGATGGTGTGACTCAGTTTTACAAATACACATGACTGAGTAATATGCAAAAGACAAGTGATACATGGGATTTAGTGACAAGTAGAAGATATGATTCTAAAAACAGGGTAAATGCCTTAAGAAAGGAGAGTTAAGAAAAATAAAATTAAACCTTGTCAGGGCCAACTCTTTCCATGAGTCTTCCTATCACAGGATCTAAATAAATGAGTTGACAGTGGCATATCTAGGACTAAGACAAGCAGGATGTAGATCTAGTAAAGAAAATGATCAAGCCTGGTTTGGTGGCTCACACCTGTAATTGCAGCACTTTGGGAGGCTGAGGGGGTGGATCATTTGAGGTCAGTTTGAGACCAGCCTTGGCAACACAGTGAAACACCATCACAATTAAAAATTCTAAAACTAGCCAAGCGTGGTAGTGCATGCCTGTAATATCAGATACTCAGGAGGCTGAGGCAGGAGAATCACCTGAATCCAAGAGGCCAAGGTAGCATTGAACCAAGGTTGTGCCAGAGACCTTCTCTCAAAAAAATTAAACTAAAATAAAATAAAAAGAAATGATCCTGCAGGTAGAATGAAGAAGTAATGGTACAAGGAGACAACAAATAATAAGCAAATCAGTGTTTTAAGAAGCTGGGAAATTCAAAGCAAAGGCAAAGAGGGTCATAACAAGGAGCAGTAAAAAGTACACACAAATCTATACAAGTTTTTTTTTGGTGGTGATTTCTTAGGAGAAAGAAACACAAAAGAAAGTGTGAAAAAGAAAATGTGAAAAAGAAAGTTGCCACCATTGCTTTGGTAGAAAGGAAAAAAGGAGAAACACCAACCACAACAAAATAATGTAAATTATACAATGTTAAGCTTTAGTGTTCTTCATCCCTTCCCATGGTTATTGTTTCCTCAAGAAATAACAGAAGCCAAATATTCAAAATAGAAGAAAACTTTAGCATATATTACTATCTATATATATTAAGCCAAGTTTATTTTAACTGTCATTCTTTTAAAATTTGTATTTTAGATGAAGAAATATAAATATTTATGGGACACAAAGTGATTTTATAATGCATGTATATATTGCAAAATAATTATATTGGGTTATTTACCATATCCATTACCTCACTTACATACCATTTCTTTCTTTGTGGTAAGAATATGTAAATTCTAATTTTTAAACAATCTGTATTTTTGAGATAGAGTTTTGCTCCTGTTGCCCAGACTTGAGTGCACTGGTGCAAACTCAGTTCATTTCAACTGCCACCTCCCGAGTTCAAGTTATTGTCTTGCCTCAGCCATTTGAGTAGCTGGGGTGAGAAGTGCATGCAACCAAACCTGGCTAATTCTTATATTTTCAGTAGAGACAGTGTTTCATCGTGTTGGCCAGGCTGGTCTTGAACTCCTGACCTCTAATGATCCTCCCTCTATGGCCACTCAAAGTGCTGGGATTTCAGACATGAGCCACCATGCCTGACCTTCTTTTATTAAACAATTTTGAAGTTGACATTTATTAACTGTGATCACCATTCGGTGCAAAGGATCACCAGAACTTCTTCCTGTCTCACTGAAATTTGTTATCATTTGATGAACACCTCCCCTTTCTCTATCCACTCCCATCACCACCACACACTCCAATCTCTGACTACTTTTTGTGTGTTTGTAGAAAGAGTCAGGGCCTTGCTGCATTGCCCAGGCTGAAGTACAGTGACACAACTATGGCTCACTGTGGCCTCAAACTTCTGACCTCAAGTTATCCAATCACCTCATCCTCCCATAGTGCTGGAGTGACAGGCATGAGCCACCACATCTGTCATATTCACAGTTTGAATGAGTTCAACTTTTTTAGATTTTACATATAATTGTGATCATTGTATACTTGTCTTTCTATGCCTCTCTTATTACACTGAGCAAAATATCTTCCAATTCCATTCATTTGGTCACAAATAAATAAAATATCTTTCTCCTTTTTTTAAGGCTGTATAGTATATCTCCTTCTGTATATGTGCCACACTTTATCTGTTGCTGCATTGATGAGCACTTGGGTTGTTACCGTATCTTGGCTGTTATGAATAACGCTGAGATGAATACAGAAGTGCAGATATCTCATTGACATGCTAATTTTATATCCTTTGAGTACATATTTGGAAGTAGAGTAACTGGATTATGTGGTAATTCTTATTTTTAATTTAATTGTATTTTTGAAAACTCAATTCTATGACCCCAAAAGCACAGACTACAAAAGCACAACAAAAAACAATTGGATCACATTACATCAAACTGAAGTGTTTCTGCACCACAGAGGGAAAAGGGTGAAAAGAAAATGTTCACTGATAATGTATATGCTATATTACAAACACTTATGAAATTAAAGGTATAAGTTCCAAAAATGTACTAGGTGAAAAATGTATTATGGTTATTTTTTCTGCTTAGTTTTTGGAGCCAGATGGAGTTTGGATTTTGTTTTGTTTAATAAGTTGTACAATTATATTTAAGAAAACAAAAATTATTAATGCATAGTCACATTAGAAAAGACAATTTTATTTGAAACTACTTCTAAGATTTTTTTGTTTATAATTTTTTATGAGTATCTTTATAAAGTCACACTCACCCTCTTTTCTCTTTCTTCTGTGAAAGTATATATGGATATTGCATACTCATTTATTGAAAATATCTAACCCTTCTCCATGAGTGATAGTAATTCCTCAGCTGCTTACATTTATTATTTTAATGAAATTTTCTCCAGATGCTTACACTATATCACAGTGCTTCTGGATGATTTTCAGTATCTCCTGGCAATACTTTGACTGACCACATTGGTTGCAAATACTGACAGAAGAGGAGCATAAAGCCAATGGCTACTATGTAGGTTATGAGGAGCTACACAGCAGTTATTTAGTCGCAAGACTTCAGTAAAATGTTCCCTCCAGAGTATCTAAATATCACTATTATTATCACATTTTCTAAAAACTGAAAACTATAGTGTAGGATTGTATGGCCCACGTTGGCCTCTTATCAATTCCTGATTTGACAGCTGCAGTTTCACTGCTGACCAGCAGGAGAATTGATGGCAGCATATACTAGCATGATTAAGATAAGCATCCATAGTTACCCACCAAGCTGGAATTATTTTCTGTGTTGCTAGGAAGATGAGCTCCACTTTTCCAAAACTCCAGCCATGGTGTCAACAATAACACAAAATATGTGATTAATAGAAAATGTAATCTCCCCTGTTTCAGAGATGCAGGGAAAAATGACAGTCTCTACATGTGAGATAATCACCAAGGAATGCCATATCAAGATATAGATGAATTTTATCACCTGTAGCTTAATGGCAGCAAAGTCGTTGACAGTGTGGATGGCCCGTATATTGCAGTGAATGGCACTTACACAACTGAGAAGAGGGAATATGCATCAGCAATGCAATTAAAGATAAACATGTAAATGTTAGAGAATAATTTTCATTAGTAATGGCCACTTTCTCTTTTAAACTTTCCATGTTAAGATATATTTCTCCCAACCCACCTCCTTCAGAAAATAATTTACTTACAAAAAGGAAAAAAAAAAACTGTTATCTTTCCATTATCAGGGATTTAGTAAATATCTGCATGCAAAACATATATTACACCTGGGAAAAACAAATAATAAGTGAATACACACATACCCAAATTTATAAATGTATATACACATTCCCTCAAAATAAAATAATTGGAACACAGGAAATTGGATAGAGACATTCATATCTGATGCTATAAGGTGTGACAGCACCTAGAAAGAAGTCTCAATTAAGAACAAATAAAATTACCTGAACTAGATATTGAAAAGGTAGTTTCTTTTTTATGGAAAGTTAGAGTGTAAAGTAGGAAATTACAGTGTAATGGTGATAACAGGAAATCAGAAATAATCTGTGGAGTCCAAGTAAATTCTGGAAGTGGTGCTGCCAGATTTTGCTGAGTGATGGAATACAAGGTGCTAGAGAAGCAGAAAAATTAAAAGTTTTAGAAATTAAGTGATATGCGTGGGCATGTTTTTGTTTGTGTGTATTTAGGTAATTTTATCAGAAACTTTTTAAGATGAAAATTAATTTAATTTTGACATTGTTATCCCAATAACTAGACTAATATGCACAAGGAAGAAAACCAAAATTATGTAGTAGCTGAATAATCAGTTTAAACAATCTTCTACTACATTCAGTTGAAAAAGTAGAAATTCGTTTCATGTATACAGGAGGGTTAAAATAACACAGTCTTCATACACAATGAAATGAAGTCAGAAAACAAAAAGAGGCCAAATAGTCTTTACTCATCTAAAGTAATTGTTCATTTTCTAACACTATTTAGAAAATGAATATCAAGAGTCCATTTATTCCTTCAGGAATACCCAAAGAGAAACTCTAAAGCAATAACATTCTTAACTGCATTTATGAGAAATAAGACTGAAAAAAAGAAATGACCTAAAAGTTAAATTTTAGAAAGTAAATTTTAGCTGGGTGTGGTGACTCATACCTGTAACCCTAGCACTTTATCATGCTGAGGTGAGTAGATCACTTGAGCCCAAGAAAAACAACAACAAAACACCAAAAATGTCAGCCAGCCATGGTGGCACTTTCCTGTAGTCTCAACTATTCAGGAGGTGGAGGTGGGAGGCTTGCCTGGGCAAAGGAAGTAGGCATAGTACATTTTGCCTTGGGACTTTTATTTGCCTGTCCCTTTACCCCAGCACTTTATGAGGTTGATACCCAGGGGTAATCATGTAGACCAACGCTGGCAACAGATAAGAAACTATGACCTCAGCAGAATGGAGCTGAGTTCCAGTCAATATTCCTGCTGATTGACTACAGTAACCTCAGGCACCAAATAAAGGTCAGAGGGGAGACCATGGAAGCTACAGGCCTTGAGTGCACCCAGTGCTCAACTGTGTGATGCAGGTGCAACCTTGCACTGAGTCAACATTGTCAGTCAAATTACTCCAGCCATGAAAGTCTGCTCATTAATGTTTCCCTTCATGCTACCAGGGCTGAAGTTATCATAGACTTAAAGACCTTAATTTCCTTCTTCTCCTTGCCCTGAATCTCTGGACAGCCTTACTGTGGAAGAAAGCCTCCAAACAAAGACAAACTACAAACACTGAATTAGGCACCTACATCACTGCATAGACATTGATGCATAGTCACAAGCATTAGGATCAATGAGAGAAATATGATGTCATCAAGTGGTCAAAATAAAGGGCTGTTGGTGACTGACCCAAAAGAAATGGGCATGGACACATGGCCTGAAAAGAAATTCAAAATGCTTGTTTTAAGACAATGCAGTGAACTTCAGCAAAACACAGAGAACTCTGAATTTTATCATAGAAACTTACAGGTGAGATTAAAATATGGGAGGAAAAAACAAACAGAAATCTTGAAGAATAAAACACAACAAAATAAAAAATGCAATTGACAGCAGTGACTATAGAAGTGGTCAAGCATCAAAACTCAAAGACAGGTCAATTCAAAATGTACAGTCAGAGGAGAAAACATAAATAAGATTCATAAGATTAATGGGATAACCTCCAAAGAGCAAATATATCAGACAGTGGCATTGAAGAGTGTGGTAGAGCTGGGTGTGATGGCTCATGCCCATATCCTCAGCACATTGGGGTCCAAGGTGGGTGGATCATATGTTATCAGGAGCTTGAGAGTAGCCTGGACAATATGGTGAAACCATTTATCTATCATTAAACAAAAATTAGCCGGGTGTATTGTTGGACATCTGTAATCCCAGCTACTCAGAAAGCTGAGTCAGGAGAATCACTGGAACCCAGGAGAATCACTGGAACCCAGGAAGCCGATGTTGCAGTGAGCCACAATCCCACCACTGCACTCCAACCTGAGAGACAAGAGCAAACCTGCATCCCAGAAAAAAAGTATAAAAAAAGAGTACAAAGCTTATTTGAAGAAATAATAACAGAAGCCTTTCAAACTTAAATAAAATATAAATATTCTGCTATAGGAATATCGAAGGCTTAAAATTGCATTCAATTGCTATAAAAAGATCCCCATGATTTAATATTATCAAGCCACTAAACATCAAAGACAAAGAGACGATACAGAATTAAGCAGCAGAAAAAAATAACATACTATAACAGGAATTCATCTATATGAGTAATATATGCATATACATAATACAAATGTTAATAGATCCACAGGAAGAAAAAAATGCAAGATAATACTAGAAAACCTCAGCACCTTACTTTCAGCAATGAATAGATAATGCAGACATAATTTAATAAGTAAACATTGGATGAAAATGCGATGTAGAGAAAATGCTAAAAACAGTTATTGAACTATCCATCCAAGAGCTATAGAATAAACATTTTTCTCCACAGCATACATGAGACATCTTCCAGCATATGTCACACATTAGGTAAAAAATCACATCTTAATGAATTTGGAAAGATCAAAGTCATATCAAGTATCTCTTCTGAAATCATAATTCATAAGTATATTAAAATTAAACATGCTCCTGAATAACCAATAAGTCAGTGAAGACATTAAAGAGAAAACACCATATTTCTTGAGACAAAAATAGAAACACAGCACACCAAAACCTATGAGATTCAACCAAAGCAGTTTTAAGAGGGAAGTTATGACAATAAATGCCTTCAACTACAAGAAGATATCAAATACACAACTTGATGTTTCAATGAAGGAATTAGAAAATAAAAATCTAAACTCAAAAATAAAAAAAAAAAAAGAAAACAAAGTCCCTAATAAAGGAAATCAGAGCCATAAAAGAGATACCATCACTGATATCCAGAAACAAATTAATAGTAAGAAATCAAATCAGCAATAAAAGGTCACCTATGAAAAAGAAGCCCAGGACCTGATGTATTCACTGCTGCATTCTACCTACCACAAAAAGAAACTACTGCCACTTTTTTTTTTAACCTAGTCAAAATATAAAACAAAAAGGAAGATATGGGAACTGTTCCAACTCATTTCATCGGGATGGCATTATGCTGATTACAAAACCAGACAAGGATACAAGAAAAAGGAGAAAACTATAGGCCATTATATCTGATAAACATAATGTAAAAATCCTCAATAAAATACTGGGAAAATTACTTATAATGACCATTTAGAAAATCATTCACTGTGATCAAGTGAGATTACAGGGATGCAGGAATGGTTTAATACACTAGAATCATTAAATGTCATACATTATATCAACAAAATAAAGAACAAAATCCATGCAGTCATTTCAATAAGTGAAAAAAAAATTTGACAAAATTCAATATTTTCTCAATAAAATCTCTTAACAAATTATGCGTGGAGCAACTGTAACTCAACACAACAAAAGTCATAGACCCAAATAACCAGATAATGCCATATATACAAACCCTTAGCTAATATCACACTCAAAGGGAATTAAAAGGTGAAAGCTTTTCTGTGAAGATCTGAAGGAAGACCAGGATGTTCATTTTCACTACTTCTATTAATGTAACAATAAGAGTCCTTAGCCAGAACAATTAGACAAAAGAAAGTAAGAAAACCTACCCAAATTAGACAGGAATAAGTAAAGTTGTCCATATATGCTAATGACATACTATGGAAATCCTTAAACACACAACTAAAAAGTAGTTAGAACTAATACAGAAGGTCAGTAAAGTCTCAGCTTACAAAATCAACATATAAAGTTGCATAGCATTTCCATACACTAACAGCAAAATATCAAAAAACAAACAATTAAGAACACAATCTCATTCACAATAAGTATGGGGGATAAAATGGAGTAAATTTAACCAAGGAGATAAAAAAAATCTGCATTCTGAAATCTATGAAACACTAACAAAATGTTAAAATGACATAAATAAGTGGAAATATATTTATGTTCATTGACTGGATAAAGCAATATGGTTAAAATGTTTATATGATCCAAAGAAGTGCACAAGTTGAGTGCAGTCTCTATCAAAACACCAATGACATTTTTCACAGAAATTGAAAAAAATCCTAAATAAATATGAAACCACAAAAATAAAACCATGAATAGCCAAAGCTATCCCGAAGATGTCAATGGGGTTGGGGATTGAATCCACGGAACTGGGATGTCACAATGCTATAAACCAATACAATAGATAACACTGAGCAAAAATAAATCTGCACCTGTATAGCCAATTGATATTCTGCAGAGGTGCCAAGAAAACAAAATGAGGAAATGTCAGTCTGTTCAATTAGTGGTGCTGGGAAAATTAGACAACTATATGCAGAAGAACATAATTAGAACTCTGTCTCTCATCGAATACAAAAATTAACTCAAATGGATTAAAAAGCCTAGTGCTGTGGTGTGCCTCTATAATTTAAGCTACTCAAGGGTCCCAGCAGGGAGGATCACCTGAGCCTAACTGTTCAAACTATAGAATGAAACACTTATGCCATTGCAGTCTACACCAGGTAATATAGTGAGACCTGACCTATAAGAATATATATTTAAAAACATTTAAAATTAAAGATGTAATGACAACACCAATCTGTGAAACAAGTAGAATAAATCACAAGACGCATTTAATGAACTTGGTCTTGGCAAGAATATTTTTTGGATAAGACTTCAACAACACAAGCAAAAAAAAAATGCACAAACAGAAAAATGAGGTTATATGATACTACAAAAATTCCTTACAGAAAAAAATAAAAATAAAATAAAATAAATCACCAGACTAATATAATGAGAGCAAATATTTGCAAACTGTCCATCAGACAAGGGGTTAATCAAAATGTACAAGGAAAGAAAAACAGATTCAAAAGAACAAGAAAATAATAACCCAATTAAAAATAAGTATCTTCTGTTTACCAAAGAATACATATACACAGCTAACAGGTATAGTGTGTGTGTGTGTGTGTCTGTAGCTGTGTGTGCACACACACTATATATAAATATCTCAACATTTCTCATCATCACTGAATTGCAACCTCTACCTTCCAGGTTCGAGTGATTGTACTGCCTCAATCTCCTAAGTAGCTGGGATTACAGGGGCATACCACCATTCCCAGCTACTTTTGTATTTGTAGTAGGGGTGGTTTCACCATGTCATCTAAGCTGGCCTTGAACTGCCACCCTCAGATGATCTGCATGACTTGGCCTTTAAAAGTGCTGGGATTAGAGGTGTGAGCCACCATGCTCAGCCTATTGCAACAAATTTAAGAAATGTATAAAATTTCTTAAATTAACCTTGTAACAAAGAAGAAATTTGCCAGGCACGATGGCACATGCCTGTAATCCCAACACTGGGAGGCCCATGTGGGTGGATCACGAGGTCAGGAGCTTGAGACCATCCCGGCCAATATAGTGAAATGCCATCTCTACTAAAAACACAAAAATGAGCTGGGCTTGTTGGTGTGTGCCTGTGGCCCCAGCTATTTGGGAGGCTCAGGTAAGAGAACATCTTGAACTTGGGAGTTGAAGGTTGCTGGGAAGTGAGATCATACCACTGCACTCCAGCTTGGGTGACAGACACTGTCTCCAAACAACAACAACTACAGCAACACAACTAGGTGTGTTTTTACTACATTGGGATTTATTGGTTCTAATATTTTCAGGTGTTTTATTTATCTGTTGAGTTTTCTGGCTAATGTATTGTTCATTTTTTTGTCCCTTCTGCCTAAATCCTTTTATTTCAGGAGATTCAGTCAATTAAACTTAAATTATCTCCAGAGTATGGCCCAAAATCACTTCATCCATTATCACTGGTATTAAATCTTTGGCTTTGCAGGAGTGTTTATTGCCCTGCTAGTGTCACCAATTGCCTTAGCAATTACGAATTTTTATTTGCATAGAAGATTAAATCGTGAGATTGCACACTTTTGCAAGTGTTTATAAACTTCTGCACTTACCTTTCAAAGAAAAGTAACACTTACCCCCAGTGACTCCTTATTCTATAAAACGTACATATTTTTTATACATTCTAGTGTCTTGGAAGTCTAAATGCAGATCTGAATGAAATTAGTTCTTAGAAAATTTATAGTACTCATGAAAATCAGTATAGTAGCAGACAGAAATCATATGGAAATGAATTGTTTAGCTAATTTTGATATTCCAAGTCACAGCTCCAAATTTAGGATGACTAGAAAATCTACCACTAACATGTTAAATCACATGAGTTGGCAAATAAAACTTGTGAGATTATTTTTGAGCCATACTCTCTTCTCTCTCACTCTACCCTCATTCCTTAATTTAAGGTTATATTCGTATCCCTCATTACTATTTAGAATGCCCATTAGGCTAAATGAGAATAATATTAAAGGGAGCAGAAAAAACCACTAACTAAATCCCATTTTCATTTTTTAAAAACTATTATCTTATGACTGATAAAAATTGAATAGGAAAATTTTCAAAATTGTGAAAGCTAAATAAAACTGAACAGGGATGCATTTCACTTAGAGGAATGATGATTACCCCATCCTTAATCTTGTTAGTGAACTATATGTATTCTATTCACTTGCTGGAAACAGAATGGGAGATATTTGTGTCACTTACCTCACTGTAGGTCCTAAAGGAAGAACGTGCCAAAAAAAGTAATGCAGCTTTATTTCTTCTAAAGTCTTTGCTGGAAAACATTAGGAAGCAAAGCTCATATGGGGTCTGTGCCCAGGGACCAATTTTTCTTCTAAAGATAAAACTCCTCCTGTAATTTGTTTATCAGTCTCTTCAAACATGGTGTCCATTCTCAGCATGCTGCTAATTCAAACACTTCTTGTTAGTGAATCCAGTATATTTCCATATCAAATCCAAAGAGAAGAAAACAAGATTCTGTATAATTCACTATACATGGAAAATGTAAAAAGGTAAATATGGATCCCTAATCACAATACAAATACATATATCTGGTTTAGGAAATAGTGAACCATGACTTGACATAATGCAGTCAATTTAAGCATTTGACATAATTTAGTCAATATGTCAAATAACTTGACATATTATTTCTTCAGCAAACATTGTTTCAAGGAAATAGACAATAAACCTTCTATGAGGTCTAAACTACCTCTTAACACCAAGATGATACTCCTGTATTCAAGTAGTAAGAAGAAAGGGATATATTTCTCATAAGTTTTCTTTTTGTGCTCTGCAGCCAATGTCTGCCGCCGACATTGGCTAAAAAAAAAACGGCACAAGTTCTAAGCCAAATCCAACCATGACACTAAGAAAACTATCTAGCAGATATTTCTTATTTGGAAAGGAATACAAAACAGTGAGTCCTTTAAGTTCCACTTGTTAGATGTTAGTCATTTTGCATTTAAAATACTGTTTCTTGGCTTGATGCGCTGCAGTTATTAATCAAGTAAAGTTTCAATTTAAATAGAATGGAAATCTAGACTTTGCATGGTTATAGAACATGTAAATTCTATTTTGTTGGGGGGTCGTATGAAGCAGGTCATAATAGGTTCTTTCTAGACAAACTATCAGAGAAATTTTGTGAAGGTCAATTAGTCATTATGGGTGGGAAGCAATATTCAACAAAAATGAATAGGAAGGAAGACAAAAGGCAACAGTACTTTTAAATCAAGTAAATATTGGAATGGAATTTAGACAGAAAACTTTTCTGACTAAAAATTCTGTTAATATAATAAAAAGACATGAAATGTGTAAGAATACAATGCAAATTACCAGAGAGACAACATAATATTTCCCCAGAAGATGGTGGTCATTTGTTAAAATATCAATGGGAAAAATAGACGTAGTAGTTTAAAAAAGAGGGAGGGAAGAATCAAGAAGTTATCTATTTTATTTTTATTTTATAAGATCTTCATTTCCTGAACTTTCTTTGCATTGCTTTTATTCTCATAACTTACCATAAACATCCTTTCCTCCAATTTGTTAAGTTTTAAAGTAGAGTGTTAAATTCCTCAACTTCTGTTGTTTGTTATTCTGATCTAAATCACACCTTTAACTATATGCATGTATTTATTCAAAGACAAAAGCTTTATCATATTTTAAAATACATCCTCCTGGACCCAATCCATCAATGTGATTGATTTTTTCCTCTTTCATATAATTTCTTTTATTCTCTTCTTCACTGCCCTGATTTCTTTATCTCACATATATAAAAACTCCATATTTTACGATCCACAGCAGAGACTGTCTCTTTTGGTACTGACATTTTTCTCTGCTTTTAATTTCAACAGAGAATTTCTATTAGCTATTTTATTTCCATCAGTTCATATTCTGTCTCAGGTTTTATCCCACAACAATGAAGTCACAGTCCTTTCTCAAAGGCCATGAGTGACACCCTAACTGCTAAATTTAAAAGGTTACATTGAATTTCAGGTGAATATTTTTTCCATTGATAATATGCTCTCACTTGAAAATTCCACTTACCTTACCATCCCCAACAGTCTACCAAATATACTATACTTAAAATAATCACATTTTTTGCCGAATATTATATATATATTATATATATTTTTTTAATTTCTTGTCTTTGTTGTTTGTTTGTTTACTGAGACAGGGTCTTCCTCTGTTGTCCAAGCTGGAGTGCAGTGGTGTGATCAAGAACTCACTGCAGCTTCAAACTCCCATGCTCAGGTGATATTTCCACATCAGCCTCCTGGGTGACTGTGAATACAGGCACACAGACTAGCTAATTTTGTTAGAAATGGGGTCTCTCCCATGTATACCAGCCTTGACTTGAGATTCTAGGATCAAGTCATCTGCCTGCCTCAAGCTCACAAAATGCTGGCATTGGAGGGGCTAGCCACCAGGCCTGGCCAAATATAAGTTACTTCTTATTCACCCTCTTCCTTGAACTATTTCTGATAAATTTGCTCTCAATCTCCCAGTTATCTCTTCCTGTACGATGGATTTCTGAATGGTACTATGAGTCCCAAATGGTAATCTCCTGCCACTCTCTTACCAAAGACCAAATCATATATGGCTCTATTACACATACTCATGTTGAACAGGCAATTTGATCTCAAGGCTATACACTGAATTCTGGTGCTTCTTGCAAACATCTTCCCCCAAGTGTATCCCATTTAACCTGATAGTAATTACATCCTGTTGCAAAGGCCTAAAACTGTAAGGTCATCCTTGATGCTTTTCTTTTCATCTCCTCATTTCTATTGATCCTCAAATTCTGCATGTTTTCCTTTTAAAACAGGTCCAGAATCTAACCACTTTTCCCTATTTTTCCTGCTATCACCCAGATACAGGTTATCCACATTTCTCATCTGATTAACTCAGCCTCTTTACTGATCTCCTACCTTACACTATTACAAGTATTACACTATCACTACTATTACAACTAGATGAATTATATCTCAGATACTATAAAATTAACCATTTTAAAGTACACATTCAGTGATTTGCAGGATATTCCCAATGTTATGAAACCATCACTATTATTTAAATATAGAATGTTGCCCTTACCTTAAAAAGTAACTCTACCTATGAACATTCAATATCAGCTTCCCTTTTTCCTAAGCTAAAAGCATGGTCTTTATAATGTCACAAAAAACCATATATTATTTTCTTCTTATTCTCTTTTCATATCTTCTTCTACCATCCTCTTTCTTGTTCAGAGCCTCAGTATACACTGTGACTTCAGCGGTTTTCCGCTCCTTTTTGTTTCAAGAAGTTTGCTCAAATCTCCTTTGAGCTTATGCTATTCACCTGCTTATAAATGAACCCAAAATCCTTATCCTTCTTACATAAAAATAAAATCACTAGATATTGTCACTACTTTCCACTAAAGCAAAAATGTAAGTTCCATCAGTACATGGATTTTGTCTTTGCTCAGGTGAACTGGCATAAACAATACCAAATGTATTCACAGTTAATTTGATCTTTTCTCATTTATTTATTTTTTATTTTTGGCACATGAGTGGGGTGTGATTAAATCTTTCTCTGTTGCTCAACCTGGAGTGGCAGGATCTCAGTTCACTGCAACTTCCGCCTCTCAGGTTCAAGCAATTCTCCTGAGTCAGTCTCCTGAGTAGCTGGTAGCTCAGGCACCTGCCAGCTTAACTGGCGGTTTTTTTGGGTTTTTTTTTTGACATTTTTAGTACAGACTGAGTTTTGCCATGTTGGCTAGGCTGGTCTCAAACTCCTGAATTTGAATGCAATATATTATATAGACAAAGGAATACCTAGGGAGTTTTTAAATTATAAAGCTGTTTTTGTTCATTAATAAGAGTTTACTTTGAAAGTGTATTTTCCTTTAGAAAAAAATTAGCTTTTTTTAGTTTGTTTTTGATCAACTAGTTTACCATTTTATTAGCTATCAGGTATATATTTAAAATAATTTATGTCAGACAATATTAAATTAAAAATATATGTATTTCTTAAGTGTTCCCCTATACTTGGTGTTGGTAACTAAACTGAGTCTTATTGAATCATATGTTAAAAAACACTGAAACCTTAGTGTAAAAAGTAGCCAAATTTAATGGTACAAAATGTTTGTATTTAAAATGTGTTCAGGAGAAATATTTTAATAGGCCAAGCCTTGAAGTTGCTTAATGTTATTTTATTTAAATTCTAAGAGAGGTATGGCTTTAAAAATCATAATGTGAGAAGAGAAACTTTGAGTGCATTGTATTACTTCTAAATATCCACCTCTGTCCAACAAAGTAAGTAGTAATGTTCAAATCTTACACAGAATTGAAACTCAGGGTGGGAAGTCATATAAGTAAATTAACAAATGATAACAAAATTTAGTTCATTTCAAGAGAAAACTGAGGTTTAAGAATACAATTCACAACACATTCTGTACAGATCTTTAATTGGAAAATGTGAAGTTATATTTGTTTATGTTTTTATCTATGTGAGTGTATTTTCTAGCACATTGCAGAATTTTCTAGCTAAACTCACTGCTTAAAAGGTCAGATCTTTATTTGTCTTGTGGGATCTATGTAGAAAGAAGAGTTTCCTCTGTAAAAACACTTTTGTTTTTGTTAATTTATTTACAGTTGCATTGACATAGTAAATGTATATAATCAAAAGATTTTTTTTAAACAAACAAATTTTTTTAAAAAACAAACAGATAATGTCATTAAAATATGAACCTAAGGGATCTGTAGTTAAAAATCTGTATAGTTACTGGATTTGTTGTTAATATCAAAATTTAAAATACTCCTTCAAAGATGGCTGTATTGATAAATGAGTTGTTGTTGATATTAATTTGTCACTTGATGAAAAGACAAGTGGATAGAATTATTTGCATACTACAAGCATTATTTTTTCTTCTTATCTCAGGTTGTGAGCAGTTTTTGAGTGGGAATATCTGCTCTCTGTTAGATCTCACCCACCAGAAAAACTTATGGGACTCAAAAATACTGGTGCTAATTTTCACATGAATTCTGTGATCCAACAGCCACATATAATATATTATATATACACTATATATATTTTATAATATATAATTATATAATATATTATTATGTAAATCCATATATTATATATAAATCTATATATAGTATTATATAATTATATATTATATATAGTTTTTATATAGTATAAACTATATATAATATATATAATTTATGTGTGTGTATGTGTGTATATATAATATATATAGATATATATAATATATATAATATATATATAGATATATATATTATATATATATATACATATATAGTTTCCACCAGAAACAGTATTCTTGCAATTGAATGCATAGGTGAAAATATAGACAATGAGTTTTCAAAGATGAGAAGCAGAACAGTTAGGTAAACTCTAATTATTAATTATTATTACTTCGAAGATTCTGATAGCAGCTACTATTTTTCTCTCAGAAATTACTGTACTTTAAAAGAATTATGTGGGAAGATCTTCTTCATAATATGGCTAAAATCTCTGAGATACTATGACTGATATATTTATGTTATCTGTTTCATAAGCTGTGCTTTTTCTAAAATTCTGTCTATATTTTTCTCAAATGAGAGCTTTTTCTGCTGAAGAAACAAATTTCTTCTTAAAATTATGTTATGTGAACTTGTAAAAAATATTAGTTAAGAATTATCATGAAACTGCCTATGAAAGGTATTCATTTGAATATAAAGCGGTAAAAAAGTTAGATCATAGTGGTAGGTCACCTATTTAGGATACATCTCCAAATAAGAGAATATGGGATACCTAAATTTTGGTAATGTTTATACTCAAGATCTTTATTACTGTTATTTTTTTTTTTTACCTTTCTGTACAGATATTGATAGAAACTAAATTTAAAAATTAGAATATTTTAACTGTAGTAAATGGTTCTACAATTTCTTCTTTTTTTCCTTTAAGTGGGCAGAAATAGTTTGTCTTTTAGCTACTAGCTTCTCAGCACTTATCATATATAGGATTACAAAACACACACTTTCTTTCTCTTTGCTAGATCCAGTAAATTATATCATCCAAACATCGCAGTCGTGGTAGCTTTACTTTTAGTAGAGTCTTCATATGGGATGTTCACCAATACTTCCTTAACAGCCACTATTGGAAGAAAAATTGTAATGTAAGTTCCGGTACTATAGCCTGTGTGCCCCCTAGGGTGTTGAATTTAACACATATAGTGATGGTTAATCATACCAGCAAGAAGCAAATGAAACAGACAGAATATAAAATTGCAAATTAGATATCTCACCTTTGTACTTGGTTGCTTTTGCTTTATGTTGTCTCGGCGACATACTGTGGCACATATGTCTGCCTTGTTTCTTTTTCTATGCAATCAGCTTCTCCAGGGCAGGACGTGGGTATTGTTTCTTTCTTTGTCACAAATCTAAGACAAAATTAAAAGCATACAGAAATTTCTCAGATACTTGTAAACAGATAATATTTTGCTATATGGCTACAGACATGTTTTGAATTTTGGAGCTTCTGTCTATGCTCCCCTTCCTTCCACAACTATGGTTAATAGGCATATTTATTGAGTGTTAATAATTCTGATTTAATCATGTAAATAATCTTATGTAATTTGGAAAATGCATTATTCTCAAAAGAAGATTCTGAATCCTAGAAAGACTAATTAACTTACTCCCCAAACTGTACTTATTCCCCCAAAGTTACTCATGGCAGAGGACTCACTTGTCTTTACTCCTGCCTGCTTGACCAAACTTTACTGTATTACATCCAGTGTATATTATTATTTTATTACTCTTTTATAATAACTTCTCTGTGAACTCAGTTATAATAGTCCATGTTTGAAATAAGCAATAATCATAAAAATTAAAAAATAAATTAAGTGCTTTGAAAATTAGGAGCATAAACAATATATCACCTTATTCAGTAACTTTTGGTATTTCTTGTAACCTCTTTCCTTGTATTTATAAAGTTAAATTAGTGCATTACTGATTTCTTTTGATCTTTAATGTTGGTACCCAAGATAATTTACTAGAATTGTTTTATTTATTTGAAGACAAACCAAAGTTAAGTAAGACAAGAGATAGAAAAGAGTACAATATTAGTGTCCTAAGACAGCTTCAAGACATCTTTGTTCATTTAGCTGTTTCCAAACTACAGTCCTATGTACCCAAGGAATTTTGGTCACAGTTAAGGTAAATTTCATGTAAGTGATTATTTCAGTTTCATAAAAACCTCAATACATTGACTAAACATTACTCAGAAAAAGGCTTTATACAAAGGACATTATGTCAAGTGAAATTAGCCAGGAAATATAAAAGACAAAGATTGCATCTTTTTATTTATATGTGAGAAATAACAAAGTTGATCTCATGGAGGTAGAAAATAGAATGACAGATTATTATAGGCTGTGAAAGATATTGAGCAAACAAATAAGTGAGTTAGTTGATGGGTAAAAAATACAGTTAGAAGGAATAGTTTCTAAAGTTTGATTGTATAGGAGGGAGAATATAGGTATGAATAATTTGTTATAGATTTCAAAATAAATAGAAGTTTAGATGTGGAAAGCTGTTTACACAAATATGTCAGTAATAATTTAAGGGGTGCATTAAAGAAGGACATGTTGATTTCCATTTGAAGAATCCTCTCCAGGATGATTGGGAGGTGATTAGAACCAGGACAACATGATGCATTCACTTGAGGTAGCAAACTTATAGAGATGCAGCAGTAATACAGAGATAAGATTAATCTACACATATTTCTCTTACACTCTCTAAGGAACAGAAATTCCAAAATCTAAGTCTAGGCCAGAAGAGAAACATAGACGGCAAATAACAATAGGCCAACTAGGAAGGGCCATAACATAGTTGGATTACAATGTACAAATATCAGTAGCCCTGATGATGTATTTATAAGTCTCGACTAAGGTAGACTGCATGTTGCATTCATACTGGTTGATGCTACTGCTTATGTACTATAAAAGATAAAAACATAGTATATTCTAACCAATTTGAACAAACAAATTGCTGTTCCTCAAGCTACGCAACACACTTCATATCCTATTTTTTCCAACAATGGGTGTTGAGATATTACGTCAAATAAAAAATTACATGAATTATTTAAAATCAGAAGGCGCTTATATCCTCAGTAAACCCTACATCTAACAACAAAAGCTTTACAATAATATAGAAATAAACTAGGAGACTTACTGCTCTCAAGGAAAATTGTGACTGGCTAGCAAAGCAGTCAGAAATCTTGGCACAATGGTGATTCAAGGTACTGTGGATTCTGATAATATGCACTTCACTGGGATTAGATGAAACCAAATTTTAGAAGCATCACTTAATAAATTCTACCACAAAAGTGCCCCAAGCACAAAAATATAATCTACTATGCTTCACACATTGTGACATATGAAAATTGTGCATATTGCTTTTAATATTTTAGAATTTCTATTAAAATATATCCATATTCTTTATCTCAACAAGAAATTAAACTATCAAACATTAAATGTGAAGAACGTGTATAATTAAAATCTTCTTGTTTTTTACATTTTTCCCCATTTTATATTTTTTCTGGTGATAAAAAATAAGGTTTCTGAGCAATACAGCTGTTATTCTAGGCAACTGTTGTAATTCAGGTAATTCCATCCCTTGGCTACATGAACTTGATGAGAAGTCATGCTGAATGTTACTTTAAATGATTAACCTGGCCGGGTGCAATGACTCACCACTTGTAATCCCAGGAGTTTGAGAGACCGAGGCGGAGGTGGGTGGATTGTGAACTCAGGAGATCCAGACCACCCTAACTAACACAGTGAAACACTGTGTCTACCAAAAATACAAAATTAGCCAGATGCATGCCTGTAATCCCAGCTACTTCGGAGGATGAAGCAGGAGAATCGCTTGAACTCGGGAGGTTGAAGTTGTAGTGAGCCAAGATCACAACCATTGCACTTCAGCCTAGGCAACAAGAGTGAAACTATCAAAAGAACAAATAAAACAAAAGAAGAAAGGGAGAAGGAAAGGAAAGAAATAAAGGAAGGAAGGTAGCAAGGAAAAGAAATGGAAAGGGAAGGAAGGGAAGAAAAGAGAAAAGAGGGAAGAAAAGAGAAAAGAGAAAAGAAATCTGCATTACTCACATTGTGGCTGATCTTCCCAGAATATTTTAACACAAATATTTGTTTTAACTTAGAAGTGCTCATAAATGGATTTTATTTATATTTTTGGTCAGTATTTGTTCTTTATGGTAAATTTCGTATTAAAGCTGGCAAAATTGTTAAGTTTTACTGCCACTGGATTTTAAGAAAGACTAAATAAATTACTTTATACTCTTATTGAAATATCACACATTTTTATGAACTAGGACAAGGTAGCACCTAATTACAAAGAAAATATAACAAGGGTAAAATAAAACATGATCCCACTTAAACTATTCTTCCTCCGATCATCTTGCCAAAGCTGTCCTAGAAATTTTTTTTTAATTTGCAGTCACAGCTGATAAGTTACAAAATATGTTATAAAATAATAATTGAAGACCATATAAGTAAATCATCAAAATGAGTTTTGAAAAAGAAAATTATTATTATTATTATTATTTAACCTGCTGATACATAGAGCCTATTGAATGAGGATATAATGGAACATCTTCTGTTGGAGAGGTCTTATGCCCATCCAAAGCATCATGGTCAACTGGCTCCAAATTCTAAATATGTAAATATCAACAATTTGATTATAAAAGTAACTTTATACCTTATATTTTATTTTCTTCGTTAGAATAAACTTTTAAAAAATGCAAGAAAGCTGACAGCTATAACATCTTTACAATTCCTGCAAATGATTTATAATTTAGGGAAAAATTCTGAATTATTTTAGCTACATAATTTTTAGGCCATTTCACACAAGTTGCTTCCAAAAGGAAACTGCTTTTCAAGAACAAACAAACCAATGCTAATAATTTCACAAAATAAATATTTTTAAGGGCAATATTAATACATACACATTGGCTTATGCATTTAAAAATTACTTCTCTTTTTCCCAGATATATCTGCTGCCCTTTGGGGGCTTCCCTCAGCCACCTCATCTAGACAAAGTTCTCAAGCATTTGCAAGTGTCATCCTAGCACTATTTGATTTTTCTAATAAATAACAATTTGATGTTTTATTGTTTTGTACTGGCGGACAACAATTTTTGTAGGCATATTTAATTCTTTCCAGTTTATGGTTTTCTTTCAATTTTCTATATACACGAACTGACTCAATTTTCTTTCTTTTTTTCCCACGTGAAAGCACAAACACAGTCCTTCACTTCCACAAATTATGCAGTTGAGTTTCCCACATTTGGGGAAATCTCATGGGTCAACACATCTAGAGTGCAATAGATCTGCCTTTCCTTGGGAAAGCCACCTTCGTGATCATGGTGTCTCCCCTGGCAGGGAAATATCCATTTTCTTTTTAAGACTTCCATTAGCCTTTGAAAGAAAATACAAATATAAATGTAATAGAATTCAGAATAATTTTCAGTATCAGCTTAAAATGTTAATTTCAATCATCCATGATTATTCTTTTCTAAAAGAGTTCTTAATTCTGACACAGGCTTCTACAAAATTGTAAGAAAAAACAGTATGATAAACAACGAAATGACTGCTAAATAAAACTACCATACATTTTATGCACTGATATACTCATTTTTGATAGTGACTCTTAGAGTGTTCTATTGTATCTAACAGCCATTCTCGGTCTTCTGGAATTTTATCACGTGCACTATGAGCTTTAAAAATAATCAGATGAAAATAATTTACAATATGTAGTAGCTAATATTTTACTGCCTAATGTGTGTCATTCAGAACAAGTTTTTGAGGTAATCTAATTAATATCAGTTAGTTTCCTAAGCAGGTAGCATTAGTAAATCCATTTAACAAATAAAAAATCAATTACAGTTAGAACAAATACTTCACAAATTATTACAGATTTAGCCAGTTGAGGAGCTAGTTAGCAATCTGACCCAATCATCTGACCTTTTGGTGTATTATCAATTTAAAATATTATGGTTAAGTATACTATCCATGCATTACTACAAGTGAATTAAAAACTGTAATGCTATAATACTTTTCATAGTTCTATTTTTTATTCTATACTTAGGATTATGCTCCCTGGCCCAGGCTGGACTACAGGGACAAGATGATAGCTGATAGCTCAATGAGGCCTCATGCCCCAGGGTTCAAGGAACACTCCTGCCTCAGCCTTCCAGCTACTTGGGATTAGACAAATGCACCACCATGTCCCACTCACCTCATCATTTTTACTAAATATGAGTAGCATTTTATGACTACCTTTTTAAAGAAAAAACAAAACTTACTTGGTTTTTACTCATTTTTCAGAGACAACATTTTAGAATGTAAAGCAAGAATCTCATGATAATAAAACAGTGATATTACTTGGCAGTACAAAATTGATTTCAATTCTGACAGTAAAAGAACACACACGATGAGTAAAACAATTTTCAACGACAAAAATAAAAATTGCCTGATTTACTAATGATCAGTCATTTTCTTTCACAGCTGGCTAAATTGCAATATATTTACACTGCCAACTGTTTTATGTTCTTAGGAATCAATATTAAAAATCACAAAAAGAAGACCTCTGTTATTTATCTATAACAGATAAATAAAATAGTTTTTTTCTCTCTACCATGTATCTTACTTAATAAAATGATATTATATTCCAAGTCAGAGGCCAGGTTTTTTTTCTTTTTGCCATAGGAACATTTATAATATATATTTCTTTTGAAAAAGGTAATTTTTATAATCTAATTTCAGGTAAAGAATAACATGGATAGGCTTCTTCTAACACTTAAACAATACATATTTCATTATCTTATTCTCTTAAAAATTATAATAAAGTGAAAATCATGTCATTTGCCACATTATTAATAGTATCAAAAGTTTTCATGTGAAATTTCGATTAATATTATCTTTGCCTATATTGTTATCTGCTGCCTTGAACAGTGTTGGTACTCAGCAGATGCTGATATATATCTGTTGAATACTGCCTATTGAATAGACTAAATGTTCATTAGAAAAAATATTTCAAGCTTATCTTAATAAAGAGAATAATAAATTTATACATGAAACCCACATTAATCCACATCAACTATTTTCCACATTATGTCAACATGTATACCTTTAATGTAAACACCTCCTTGGATGAGATGAGGCTAAGATGTGATCTAGCCTTACTTTAGAGCAAATACAAGAAGTTACATAATAAACAATATATGAATACAAACAATTTTTAAAATGATATAAATTAAATTCTATTGATAGGGAACTCAGTGTCATTCGTACAACATTAATTATCTCCTTGAAATCTATGATGGTGGACCAAAGAACAATTAGAAAATTTTAATTGCTAAAATCTAATATTTCTGTTGTTTAAAATTTAAAATTATCTTTTGCCTTTAATTATTGTGTTCTACAGCTTTATAATTATTTTATTATCAGGTTTTCAGTGTGCTTATTATAATGTTTATTGAGTGAAAATTGTGTGTTTGTGTGTGGGCATGTGTGTATAGAGTTTCCAGATATATAGTCTGATTGTTTCTAGAAACCTATAACAATAAAACTTTGAATCTCCTGGCAGAGTTGGGCAACTAATTCTGGTGCAAATCTTTGGCTTATTTTATTGCAGATGACACAACTAAGAATTCTAGAAGAATGCTAAAGATTTGTGTTGAGCATTAACATAGTTCTTTAAAATTATAATTTTTCTTGAAACCAGTCTGGCCACGATTGTGAAACCCCATCTCTTCTAAAAACACAAAAATTAGCCAGGCATGGTGGCAAGCACTTGTAATCCCAGCTACTCAGGAGGCTGATGAAGAGAATTGCTTGAGCCCAGGAGGCAGAGGTTTCAGTGAGCTGAGATTCCACTCCTGCACTCCTGCCTGGGTGAGACAGCGAGAATTCCTCTTACACATACATGCACACACACACACACACACACACAAATAATAGTAATAAAAAATAAAAAAGAAAAAAAGCTCTTTTTCTTACATCCTGATAGTCTAACTACTTAGAGGCTACAGATTGCTTTTGGATAACTTAATGTTGTCTGCCATGATAACATTAACTTTTCCAAAAATGTTTCCATTCTAGGACATTACTTTCTATGACTGTTTTTCATTGTTACTTCTGTAGTAACATATGTATGCTTTTAGATGATTCCAAATTCTGGACATATGTATCCAACTCCCCATTACAATTTTTTATTTGGTGCCCCATATGTTTCTAAAATGCAATCCGCTCAAAGAGGTTCACTTTTTCTATCAGTAAATTGCATTACTATTCTCTCAGCTTATCAAATCACACCTAGGACATAGGTGTTAACATCTCTTTCCTACCCCACTTTCTCAAATATCCAATTGCTAACAACTGCCTATTCTAACTCATTAAGAGCTCATAAATCTGTCCACATGTATGTTCTACATTGCCAGCTTTTCTAATATAGAGCACCCACAATTTTTTTCTACAGATTATTTTGAATACATCCTTACTGTGGTCTATTGTGAAATTTTCTACGCTATAGCCAGTGAGATGTTACTAATATATGCCCTTTGTTGTCCTCTGATGGTTTATCAAGTCACACTGATTATCTCACATGATTGCTAAAAAGCCAAGTTATGTCAATAATAAGTCTGTACCCACTGTATACTTAAAAAAATCAACTTAACAAAGCAAGCTTTTTCAACTGCAAGATGCTTTTTACTCTCCAAATCTAAGTCACATACACCCTATAATAGGCAGATCTCTTTGTATTGTATTTTTTTGTTATGATGCTTTGTATCCCACCTGAGCTCTTTATTCAGTACTGTATTTTCAATATCATAATTAAGACAGATTCAAAATACTTTATCTGAAATTGAAAAAGCTCAATTAAGCAAGACTTTTTAAAATAAGATTGGTATGTAACTCAATTTCTGATGCAATAAAGACTTAATTGAGGGAAGCTATTTCAGTCTGCATTCATGTATCCTTCACCCTTAAAGAGAATATCCATTTCTCTTCCTAGAGACATTAGCATGTTTGATTCTTGAGTACTTTCGGGAACCTTACACGTAATGGTACACAAAGTGATGCAAATGTGTTGACTCAGTTTCCTCAAATGCAAGAATTCCTAAAACCTAAAACATACTACCTAAATGCCTCAAGATGTATAAATGTATACTGAACCTTAGCAATTAAAATTAAACTTAGGTTATATCATAAACCGAACATGTGTTTTGTATGAGCAACTAAAATCTGAAGTTAAATTGTGCAAAACAAAGTTTTTGTGAGTTCTTAAGTTAGATACTTTTACATTTAAAATAAATATATATTTTTTTTCTCTGATGTCTTTATGAAATCTGAAACCAAACACATGGATCCATTTTCCTTTGCCACTCTTCAGCTAGATAACTTCTCTTCATTAGGGTGTCAGCATAAACCTCACCTTTTCTTTTTTTTTTATTTTTTATTTTTAATTTTGTTTCTTTTATTATTATTATTATTATTATACTTTAGGTAAAAAATAAATAAATAAATAAATAAATATTGTGTTTATGTTTGTATAATATATGCTCCTACTCTACTAAAATTATCCCAGCATCTTAGATATTGTCAGGCTAGGCTGAGAAAAAGAAAGTACAGAGGTGGTCAGAGAAGGAAGAGTAAATGGTAAAATTTATTTTCTCCTGAAGGTATATATTAATAATACAAAAAACACTTTCATTACAGAAATGTGTGACCATAGAACTTAATTTTAGGTAGTAAAATATTTGTGATTTTAACAAGTTACTTAAAATGATCTGCTAATTGTCTGAGTCAATCATTCATATAAATGTGACCTCTAGCTCATCTTTCTGTTGAATGTGAGAGATAAGGCAGACACATTCTAACCAACTCACATGTATACACAAAATCAACATGGACATGGAGAAGAGAATTAGTGTTTGTAAGAGTGTATTACTTACTAATAAAATTCAACAAGTGTATATATCTGCATCATTAGTTGATGGGAGATGGGACAAATCCACTCATAGAGGAATATATTTGCTCAATAATGGCACCTTACATTTATAAACTGTAATGGTTTTCTGAAATTGTTTCTTTGATTTTCATATGTAAATTAGAGAGCTAATAAATGAGATGACCAAGACTTTAATTACAATTAAAATAAGAAACTTGACTACTATAGAATTCACACTTGGATTTTTTTCCTGGAAAAACCAGATACTACTATTTATATGTACATGATTTTTATGCAATTAGTATTGTATTCTTGGTGAAAGAAAATGATTTCCTAAAACAATAATGTTAGATATGAAAGATTAGAATCTACTGCATTTGCAATGCATTCTTATTTAATTTACTTCTTTATTCTTTTCAAAATGACTTAACCTTTTTTATTTTCATTCTACATAGCATTAGAATTATTCTCACTAGCAATTACTCCATCATTTGTATGCCATTAATGAACTTCTTCCAACATATATCATGTTTCACTGCCCCAGCAGGAGGAAGGGCCAACAGTGGCACAAGGGTTGCTTCATACAGTCTGTAACACATCCTGCTAAATTCAAGTTCTCCATGGATAAAAAGCCTTTCCATAGCCAGCGTTCAGCTTTAAGAAAAAGGCTAACTACTGAACTTGGAGAAAAGACAAATCTGCCTTTGATAGCTGATTTAAGAAATATAATGTGTGTGTAGAGGATACAAAATTACAATTCCACTAATGGGATAGTTAATATTTGTGTTACTTTCTTCACCCTTGTGGAAAGTCTACTAGTTGAAGTTAAACCATTTCTTTTTCACAAAAGACAGAAGGCAACCTTATCACTCTCAGAGGAAATACTAAGAAGGATTGTACTTTGTCAGAGGGTAAATCAAGACATCTTTATTAGGCCACCTATTTACTTAGTGTCTCCTCTATTACTGAACATTATTTAGTGATTTGCTTTCAAGGATTTTTGTGTTTGTTTAAAAAAAAAATCCTTGCCGCAATGATGAGACTTGACAAAACAAATTGTGGCCTCTTGTGGATGTTCACATTCTGTGCAGTCGGTAACTGTCTGATTCTGTGGAAGCTAATCAAAGCTTGGACTGAATGTGGATGAGACCCGCCACTGGGGAGTGATGGACGTATCAAAGGACATGATGGGTGAGGGGAGGTGGCTGTCACATAGGGAATAGAGTTTTGAAAACTTACATCGAGACATTTCTCTTACTGGCCCCACCCAATATTGCCATCTGGAAACATTTGATAAAAAATACAATAGGAAATGTTGGCAGAACAAAGCAGGCAGTGAGTGTGGCAGCAGGAGCAGTCAGAAGCAGCTGCAGAGCCACCCTGGGCAGAAGAACCATAGATGATGCTCCACAGTTTGAACAAAGTGTGGTTCCCAGTGGTACAGATGTTGGTCCATACAGTCTGTCATATATCCAGCTAGATGCAAGCTAAGAATGGAAAGATTTTCCATAGAGAGAGTTCAGTTTATTGAAAAAGGCTAACTACAGAAATTGAAGAAGAGACAAATGTGCATTTAATAACATAAGTAATAATTACAGTGTTCTGAGTAGAGGATAAAAAATAACAATTGCATTCCAATTAAATAAATATTTTTGTTAACTTTCATCTTTGGGGAAAGTTTCCTAGTTGAAGACAAAACATTCCCACTGTTTCTTATCTTAGAAGAAAACTACTTAGGTTTCTGTATAAACCTAAGTTTTCACTTTTATATGAAGCACCACCATGTAACTTTTATTACAATAAACGTGTCATACCGAGTAGTAAATTGATAAGTAGAGAAATGCCCCAGTGTGTTACCCAGTGAAAGGTGGTGTCTGGACAGTCAGTGATTTCTAGAACCCTGGACCAACAACCAGGAAGTGTTGAAGTGACTGAAAAGTTAAAAATCACAAGTACAGCATGAGGAAAACAGAGATCAACAGTATCTATGTCCATGCCAAAGGAAGTATCCTAGGAAATTTTGGCTATGACAAGAGAATGAAACTCCATATGCACATTTCTTCTGGATCACTTTTGGAGCACTGAAGCAGAAAACAAACTTAGTGCTAATGTACATGTGCTAAGGGGAGGCTGATTTTAAGACTGACTTCATTCTTTCCACATGTTAAAGAGACTTCACGGGACATTGCTTTCTAGATCCAAGCTTTGCCAGCTTATTTTTCCTCATGATCAGCTCCTATCTATCAGTTGATATTTCTACCCATGTGCACCAGTGCTCTTCTTCACAGCTTCACACCTGTAATACTGTTCTCTGCAGCCAACATACGAGGTCCCAATTAATGCTCCACTTTCCTTCCAGCTCCTTCAAAGAATTGGCCACACATGAAATTTGGCACTTAACTTTACTAATTTACACTCAGGATGTGGATTACTAGTTCCTACCTCACGTTCATTAGCCAGGAGGAAAGGTTATTTTCAGAGTGCCACTGTCATGCAGCTTGGCCATGTCTTCCTGCTGTCACTCACCCTGCTGCTCTTGGTTGGATTTCATCATAATCCTCAGGATTGTAAGCTCATTGAGGGCAGGAACAACCATATTAAAAAATATGTGCTTGCAGAAATTACTCCCAGAATTCTAGATGAATTTTACCTTTTTCTGCACCCATAGCTCTGGGATTTAGTTTGTTTTAATATGAGTGCTACCTAACAGGTTAAGACATCATATTAGTTTGGACACTACCGATAGGGGAAATAGAACAAAAAACAGCTGTGGTTGGCAGCACTTTAAAAATGAATATTAAACTACCACAATCTTGAACAAATATCTTTAGTGTAAATATCAAATAAGTGGGGTAAAAATGATGGTAGCTATTTCACACAAGGACACAAGACAAAAGCTTAGAATTACTTGCTTAAAGTTAATTCAGAATGGAACAAAATTGTTCAAGTGCTTAGCATTAGAACAGGTTGTATAACCTGGTTTTCAATGGACATTACCTATTTTACAGTAAGATCTTGTTATAGCAACAAAGAGATGATTCCCAGCCTCCTGTGGTGTATCATCTCTGCCTCCCAAAATACTGAGATTAGAGGCATGAGCCACCATGCCCAGGGCAATTCCAAACTTTTTATAAAAGTTCTGTGACTTCCTCCACCTTGCCTTCACCCACAAAACAAGCACTACTAAGAATTCCAATATATAATACAAATAAAGCACTGCCATGACCAAAGTACTACATTGATATGAGTGTGTATCCATGCTCTGTTCAATTTTTTTTATTGCTTTAACAGAGACCTTTGATGCATCTAAAAGGATGAGTACAAATGTTAATGTAATCCTGGATTTTCTCTGACAACTCTCCTAAAAACTGACTTACAACTTTTTCCAAGTATAAGTATCAACGGTTTACTCTCTGAGGGAAAAGAAATAATCAGCAGGACCACTATTCCTAGCCACCGGCAGAAGCATATATGCAACACTTAGCACCACACATGTGTTTCCTTGGCTTCTTGAGTACTCCTGTGTACACTGCCTATACATTTTTATAATATCTCTAAATGTATAAAAGAATTAATGTGAATGTATGTGCTAACACATATCATTTCCAACTGCAGAATATGTTAGTTTTATATCTATCTACCGTATCTTGACTCTGACATTTATTTTTGGATTGTTACATTAAAATCAAGTACCTGGGACAGTCGCTGTGGCTCATGCCTGTAATCTGAGGGCTTTGGAAAGCAGAGGCAGGTAAATCACCTAAGGTCAGGAGTTTGAGACCAGCCTGGCTAACATGAAAACAGTGAAACCCCATCTCTACTAAAAATACAAAAACACATCACACATGGTGTTTGGGCCTGTAGTCCCAGGAACTCCAGGGACTGAGGCAGGAGAGTCACTTGATCCCTGGAGGAAAATGTTGCAGTGAGCCAGGATCATGCCACTGAACTCCAGTCTTTACAACAGAGTGAGACTTTATAACAACAACAATAAAATCACACAGAAAAAACCAAACCAAATAAACAACTGGCAACATTCTTCTTGAATGACTATTTGATCACAGAAAATTCAATTCCTGACAGGTCATGATCTCTAGTAGTAACACAGCAACTTATTTGAAAGTAGATGGAAAGTAGATGGAAACATTTCAGATGACATTTTTATTTACTTTTCTATTATATAGGCTGCTTCCTTGCATGATGAGAAAAGGCGGTCTGAAAGGTAAGCTGTGCAGCCTAAGGGAGTTACTTCAAAAGGCCAGTTTCCTGACAAAGATCAAATATTTTTTCTATCATCAGATTTTTAAAATTATAGAACATGCCTTACTTTCACATGTAAATCATAAAGATCAGCAAAGAAGTGATTTATTCCATCTTCTTGCCTTATGCCATGAAGAATAATAATTCTCATATGTGACATATTTAAGGCAATGCTTTTCTTAGAAATAATAATTAAAAAAAGCAACCAGTTCATTGAGACAATATTCCTCAAATTAGTCAAAGGCCATGTATTTGTGATGGAAGATTTGAATACATTAACTGGGTTTAAAATTAGCTTACTTTTACCAGAAAGAGAACATAAGCATTGTAAGTGAGAAAATAACTACAAAATAAAGTAGCATCACCCTTGATATTATTCAGATAAACTTTTTGGTCGATGTGAGACTTAGTTTTAAAATTAGCTGTTCATCAAAATATTTTCTCCCTTAACAAAACAAAAGTAGTCCCATTAATGGAAACTTTTAAATTCATACAAATTGTGAAGTGTACAATCTCAGAGCCTGGCATCTGTCTTCCATCATGTTCTAGTTTGTGAACCCAAACATTAGTTAATGAACTTTACTAAAATGGTAAAATTGTGTCCTGAAGCAACGAATGCTGACACAAACTACTTGCTGGAGTTGCCCCTACTTTTCAAGAACATGTTGATCAAAAGCCACATGTTCTCATCTATGCGGTGAAGAGCAACATGAGCTATGAACTGGTGCAGATGATGATACTCATAAATGACTGTCTGAGCAACAACAGATTAACTTACCCACATAGAATAAAGAAAGTAAACAATAAGTTCTGTAAATTCTATGGATGGTTTTCTTGTGCAGAAAAAGGAAAGTTTGACTTTGCTTTTTTTATTATTTTCAAGAGACACACAAGAGGTCTGTTTTCTCATTATATCTAATTCTTTCTTTCAATATATCATTTTAAAATGACACCTCAGTTATGGGTTGAAGTGTATGCTCTCCAAAATTCCTTTGTTGACTTCCCACGTGAACAGTACCACAGAATGTGTCTTCATTTGGAAGGAGAGGTTACATGTAGACATGGTTATTTCAAATAATCTCATTTTACAGTAGGGTGGGCCCCTAACAAAACCATACATGTATTTAGAAAAAAGGATCATTTGCAGATACACACAGGGAGAAAAATGGCACAGGAAGACTGGAGTTACACTGCTGCAAGCCAGGGAACTTCCAGCAGCTGGGAGATTAACAAAAAGGTTCTTACCTTAACACCTGCATAGGAAGCATGGCACCACTGACACCTTGATTGTAGACAGTGACTCTCAGAAATGAGTCAATACATTTCTGCTGTCCAAAGCCACTAAATTTTTGGTACTTTGTTAGAACAGCCACAGGAAACAGAGACAGCCTCTTTGTTGAAGAAGCTGTTCTCGATACTGGGCTGGAGGAGGGTGGCCCATTGTCCCAAAATGTCTCTGACATCTAAAGCATTCTTTACTTCACTCATGTTGTCATGAGAAACCTAAGTGAATCTTTAGATAAATGGATGTTTTTGTGTCTAGTCAAGCAGTAGTTTCTTTTACAATGATGATCAATCCTGAAAGCTTAGGAACAAATTGTGAAAGTGCCTTAACAAGGTGAATGGTAGCAGGAGAAAGAATTAAAATCAATGTATGCAACAAATTATTTTTATGTGTGCTCCTTTGTCCACCACAGGACCAGTGGAGTGCACAGAAACTATATACAAGTAGCTGCATCCCAGGAAGCAATACTGCTACAAGTACTCAAACCAAGTTTTATGAGTATTGTTCTCATAATATGAGAAAATAATGTCACAACAACACCTGTCACATAATCCTGTCTATCATATTTTGGTGACAAGTCCTGAATAGTTGAAAAGTATCACACAATTAAACATTATGCATTACAAGCAACTTGCAAAATGAATTCCTCAAAAGTCATTAAAGCTGACTTGGATGCTTGAGGAAAACAGTGCAAATGTTCCAGAAATGTATTAGAAACATAAATTGGAAAGGACTGGGCTCTTCTCATGACAAAAATCTATGGGCCTGTTTACTCTGAATGACAACATGTTCTCGAGCCAAGCCTGGTTTCTGGAAACATTCTTGACAAGAAAGTCAGGTGGCATCATCTCTGGTGTTGCTTTTGAGCTTCCTGTGCATGGCCAAGGTGGTCACTGGGGAGAAAAGCATGCATGTATGACCCAGCCAGGAAGTGCCACTAGGGGACACTGAGGGTCTTTTTCAACCCTGTAGGTCCTCATCAAAAACATTATTCATGGAAACTGTCTGAATTTTAATGGATGAACCCCAGTAGGTCCTGATGAAAAATGTGATTCATGAAAACTGCCTGAACACTCATGGATGACATTTCAAGGCCCCAACTTGCTACAGGTGAACTAGGCTTTTAAGTGCTCAAGCGGCAACAATTCAGGGTGGATGACATAGTGAACTGAATATCATAGGAAAGTCAGAGGTCATGCTAGTCTGTGCTGAATTAAAGCATAAATAAAAAACTCCCAGGATATTCACTGGCTGGCTTTTATCAGTCTCTGAAACTCCAGAGGAAACCTCATTTAATTGTGTTGGATTTCATTTACCTCCTCTGTTCTAATCTTCCAGTTCTAAAATCACATTACACTATATTGTTACAATATAATAAAAATTCTTATTAAATGTAAGCTTCCACATACACTTTGGATTCTGCTTTCCCAGCTGGCAAAAACTCCATTTCAAAAACTGGATTATCATGGTGGCCAACAATTACAAAGTAGAAGCTCATAGACATGGTCTTAAATGTGTGCCTACTGATGAAGTAAAAAATAGTGCATATTTTTAGCAGCCAATATTGAAATTCAAAGATGACTAATGAGAGGTGTATAATTCTTCTTTTGTTTTGTTTTCTAACTTAAACTTGGAAGATGCCAGTAAGCTTGTCACCATTTCCCGCATACTTGTGAAGATGAATGATTTCTGGAATAAACAAATGATATAACTGTGATATTTCTTGTAGAATCCTATGTATTTCTGTAAGAAAACTAGAAGACCTCTAACATAAAATCCCAGACAACATTCTCATGATCTACAAGTATGGCACATTCAGCCCACAGGACCCTGAATGTCTGGTGGAGTAAGCTAGGCTTCACTTGGACTGGAGCAGTTAGCGCCAGCACTGACACTTAGAAAATTTAACAGAGGTAGACAGTAAGGTAAGGACCATAGACAGTGTTGAGAAGACCAGGGAATTAATTAGCTTGCCTTAGAAATGTCCATTAGGTATCCATTGGGGGAAGCTAAAACCAAGTCTCCCTCATGTCACTTAGAAAAGAGAAGCAACGTAGCACTTTGTGCTCTATTTTTCTTCTTTCTACCTGAGTTATGTGTGCTATAATATATGCCGTTGCCAATAAAAGAGACTATGATATGCCTTTAGACACACCAATTTATAAGAAAGGAAGTTTTGCATGCTATAAGAGATGGAAGAAATATTCCATAAAGGAAGACATTTTGAGGTACTGAGAGACCTTACAATGAAGTTTCACAGATTGGGGCAAGTGTAATGGCTCAGGCCTGTAATGCCAGCACTTTGGAAGGCTGAGGCAGGCAGCCTGCTTCAGCCTGGGAGTTTGAGACCAGCCAAGGCAACAGCATGGAAAAAGAAATACTTCTCTACAAAAAATACATCTCTACAGAAATACTAAACCTTTCTGAACATGTTGGTGTGTGCCTGGAGTCCCAGCTACATTGGAGGCTGACAGGAGAGAATTACCTGACATGTCAGTAAGCTGAAATATTCTGACTCAAAAGCAAAACAAAACAAAAAAACCAAAAAACTTCAACAGATTCACAAAAGAAATGAACATATGAGAAACTGGGGAAAAAACATAAGCTATTCCATGGCTTCTAGCACAGATAATTAATATAGATGAATGACTGATGAGTGGGAACATGGATGGATATATGCAATGGTAACCCCACTGTGTGTATTCTTAACACAAGGGATTTGAAATCAAAGGAAGTTGGGTTCTGTCTACCTCTGCTACTTACCTGCAATGTGAACAGAGGAAGTCTTTAATCTACTGTTGGTCTTTTCCTTTATGAAGTAATTTTGTATCATTTCATGGTAAAGTACCCAGCACAATGTCTGACTCACAGGATATGCTCAATTAATATTATCTAGAATAACATGGAAAGGCCAAATGCACACTGAGATGTGGGGGACTATAGCCTTGTCCACTTTCTCACTACCATCTAAGCTGCTTTCACCCTTCAATGGCACAGTTAAGTATCTGCAATCAGGGTTACCCACAGAGCCAACAATATTCACTATCTGGTCTTCCAAAGAAAACCTCAGGTCCTGCTTTAGAAAAGAGATGAAAAACAGATGAGATAGAAAAACTGGGTAAGAAAGGAATGATACAAAAGCCATGAAAAACTACAGGAACTGGCAATAATTCTTCAGAGAATGTAATGGGAGAAAAGATGGGCAGTAGAAAACTGAATAAAGTAAACAATGATATCTTGAATTATTGCTGGGCTAAATTTTAGAGCCAAAAGAAGTGGTTGCTACTTCCTTCAGTACAAACATTGAAGCAGCAACAGCACCAAAAAAGGGTGGGCAAATGTGTGTGTGATTGGGTATGTGTGGTTTAGTGTGGGTGTGTCAGTGTGCGTGTAAGGGAGATAACAAGCATCCCCACACTAATCCCTATATGAAAAGCCACAAATGTGTGAGCAGCATGGTGCTAATTCAGCAGGAGGACAGACAGAAGGGAACTCAAAGAAAAATTGCATGAGGTTGCTGTTACCAACTACACAGAAAGGCAGAAGATAAGACAGAGCTTACTTTATATACATTCCATATGTATTGTGAGTTGCTAATTTTGTTTTCCTTTTGTAAACAGCTGAAGAAGCAAGAAGGCTGTAATTTTTCATTCAATTTTGACAAAGGAAAACTGACAGGTGAAGTGGAAGAATTGGAAACCCTGGGAGAAAATGGCCCCGTTGCCACAGGAAGGGAAGGCAATAGCTGCAATCACTTAGCAAACACTTGAGGGTATTGGGTAAAGGTGAGACACACATTACTATCCTGCACTTTGCAATCTGTGGAACTTTCTCCAAGGATGCAAATGTTGTACCTCTGTGCTGTCCAATATGAAAGCCAGTGAGTATTAGAGATGTGGCTACTGTAATTATAGAACTGATTTTTAATTAAACAAAAATAGGCTCATGTGGATGCTGGCTATGTAATAGACAGCACAGGTCTAGATCAAATATTCCCAGCCAGTGGCATGATCTTGGCTTACTGCAAACTCCACCTCCCAGGTTCAGGAGATTCTCCTGCCTCAGCCTCCTGAGTAGCTGGGATTAAGGGCATGCACCATTATGCCATGGTAAATTTTGTAATTTTAGTAGAGACAGGGTTTTGCTGTATTGCCCAAGCTGGTCTGGAAATCCTGGCCTCAAGTGATCAGCAGACCCCAGCAGTGCTGAGATCAGAGTCATGAGATTGTAAAGTGCTGAGTTTAGAGTCCCAAAAGTGCTGAGATTAGAGTCATGAGCCACCATGCCCAACCAAATTTCAATTTTTTATATAATATTTCTGTGACATCCTCCAACTTCCCTTCACCAACAAAACACGTATTACTTAGTATTCCAATATATAATGCAAATAAAGCAACTGCCATGACTGACTTACCTGCATTGGCATGAATGTGTAATCATGGTCTGCTTGATTTTTCCATTGCTTTAAATAGGGGCTTTTGAAGAATCTCCAAGGAACACTTGTGCCAGATGCCCTGATGAGGTAGCTACACAGAGTTAGATAACAGATAAAATTGGGAAAATGAGGACAAGAGGAGAATCTGGGATAGTTTCCAAATGTCCAGCTGAGGGGACAAAACAGAATATGACCTCTTCTAAGATGCCCTCATCCAAATCTCTAAAACTTGTGAGCATGTGAGGGCTCATGGCAAAGAGAAATTAAGGTTGTGCAGCAGCTGACCTTAAGATAGGAAGATTGCCCAGGATGATACAGCTTGATCAATGCCGTTACAATGGCCTTAAATGTAGAAGATGGAAGCAAAAGAGAAAAGTCAGGGGGAAATGACAGAAGAATGGTAAAAGCAATGTGATGTTCATGGCTTAGAAAATGGAGGAAGGGTTCTAGCTAAGGAATGCAGGAGGCCCCTAGAAGCTAGAAAGTACAAGGAAACAAATTATGCTCCAGAGCCTCCAAGAGGAGCACAGTTCGGTGCACACATCAATCTTAGCCAAACAAGACCTGAATTGGACTCCTATACTACAGAATTGTAAGATGATACACTTGTCTTGTATTAAGCCACTAAATTTGTAATAATTTGTTACAGTGCCTATTGTTCCACCTCTGTTAGTTTTTTTTATATTATTATTATACCTTAAGATTTAGGGTACATATGCACAATGTTCACGTTTGTTACGTATGTATACGTGAGCCATGTTGGTGTGCTGCACCCATTAACTCGTCATTTATCATTAGGTATATCTCCTAATTCTTTCCCTCCCTCCTCCACCCACTCCACAACTGTCCCCAGAGTGTGATGCTTCCCTTACTGTGTCCATGTGTTCTCATTGTTCAATTCCCACCTATGAGTGAAACATGCGGCGTTTGGTTTTTTGTCCTTGAGATAGCTGGCTGAGAATGATGGTTTCCAGTTACATCCATGTTACTACAAAAATATCAACTCATCATTTTTTATGGCTGCATAGTATTCCATGGTGTATATGTGCCACATTTTCTTAATCCAGTCTATCATTTTTGGACATTTAGATTGGTTCCAAGTCTTTGCTATTGTGAATAGTGACACTATAAAAAACACGTGTGCATGTGTCTTTATAGCAGCATGATTTATAATCCTTTGGGTATATACACAGTAATGGGATGGCTGGGTCAAACGGTATTTCTAGTTCTAGATCCCTGAGGGATCACCATACTGACTTCCACAATGGTTGAACTACTTTACAGTCCCACCAACAGTGTAAAATGTTTCCTATTTCTCCACATCCTATCCAGCACCTGCTGTTTCCTGACTTTTCAATGATTGCCATTCTAACTGTTGTGAGATGGTATCTCATTGTGGTTTTGATTTGCATTTCTCTGATGGCCAGTGAGGATGAGCCTTTTTTCATGTGTGTTTTGCCTGCATAAATGTCTTCTTTTGAGAAGTGTCTGTTCATATCCTCCACCCACTTTTTGATTTGGTTTGTTTGTTTTTTTCTTGTAAATTTGTCTGAGTTCATTGTAGATTCTGGATATTAGCCTTTTGTCAGATGAGTAGGTTGCAAAAATTGTTTCCCAGTCTGCAGGTTGTCTGCTCACTCTGATGGTAGTTTCTTTTGCTGTGCAGAAGGTTATAGTTTAATTAGATCTCATTTGTCAATTTTGGCTTTTACTGCCATTGCTTTTGGTGTTTTAGACATGAAGTTCTTACTCATGGCTATGTCCTGAATGGTATTGCCTAGGTTTTCTTCTAGGGATTTTATGGTTTTCATTCTAAGAATTAAGTCTTTAATCCATCTTGAATTAATTTTTGTATAAGGTTTAAGGAAGGGATAAAGTTTCAGCTTTCTCCATATTGCTAGCCAGTTTTCCCAGCACCATGTATTAAATAGGGAATACTTTCCCCATTGTTTGTTTTTGTCTGGTTTGTCAATGGTCAGATAGTTTTAGATACGCAGCATTTTTTCTGAGGGCTCTGTTCTGTTCCATTGGTCTATATCTCTGTTTTGGTACCAGTACCATGCTGTTTTGGTTCCTGTAGCTTTGTAGTATAGTTTGAAGTCAGGTAGCATGATGCCTCCAGCTTTGTTCTTTTGGCTTAGGATTGACTTGGCATTGTGGGTTCTTTTTTGGTTCCATATGAACTTTAAAGTAGTTTTTCCAAATTCTGTGAAGAAAGTTCATTGGTAGCTTCATCAGGATGGCATTGAATCTGTAAATTACCTTGGGCAGTATTGCCATGTTCATGATATTGATTCTTCCTACCCATGAGCATGGAATGTTCTTCCATTTTTTTGTACCCTCTTTCATTTCATTAAGCATTGGTTTGTTGTTCTCCTTGAAGAGGCCCTTCATGTCCCTTGTAATTTGGATTCCTAGGTATTTTATTCTCTTTGAAGCAATTATGAATGGGAGTTCACTCATGATTTGGCTGTCTGTCTGTTATTGTGTATAAGAATGCTTGTGATTTTTGTACATTGATGTTGTATCCTGAGACTTTGCTGAAGTTGCTTATCAGCTTGAGGAGATTTTGGACTGAGACAATGGGGTTTTCTAGATAAACCATCATGCCATCTGCAAACAGGGACAATTTGACTTCCTCTTTTCCTAATTGAATACCCTTGATTTCCTTCTCCTGCCTAATTGCCCTGACCAGAACTTCCAACACTATGTTGAATAGGAGTGGCGAGAGAGGGCATCCCTGTCTTATGCCAGTTTTCAAAGGGAATGCTTCCAGTTTTTGCCCATTCAGTATGATATTGGCTGTGGATTTTTCATAGATAGCTCTTAATATTTTGAGATACGTCCCATCTATACCTAATTTATTGAGAGTTTTTAGCATGAAGCATTGTTGAATTTTATCAAAGGCCTTTCCTGCATCTATTGAGATAATCATGTGGTTTTTTGTTTGGTTCTGTTTATATTCTGGATTTCATTTATTGATTTGTGTATGTTGAACCAGCCTTGCATCCCAGGGATGAAGGTCACTTGATCATGGTGGATAAGTTTTTTGATGTGCTGCTGGATTCAGTTTGCCAGTATTTTATTGAGGATTTTTGCATCAATGTTCATCAAGCATATTGGCCTAAATTTCTGTTTTTTGGTTGCGTCTCTGTGCCAGGCTTTGGATCAGGATGATGCTGCCCTCATAAAATGTGTTAGGGAGAATTCTCTCTTTTTCTATTGATTAGAATAGTTCAGAAGGAATGGTACCAGCTCCGCTTTGTACCTCTGGTAGAACTTGGCTGTGAATCCATCTGTTCCTTTACATTTTTTGGTTGGTAAGCTATTGATTATTACCGCAATTTCAGAGCCTGTTATTGGTCTATTCAGAGATTCAACTTTCTCCTGGTTAGTGTTGGGAGGACATATGTGTCGAGGAATTTATCCATTTCTTCTAGATTTTCAAGTTTATTTGCGTGGAGCTGTTTATTGTGTTCTCTGATGATAGTTTGTATTTCTGTGAGATCGATGGTGATATCTCCTTTATCATTGTTTATTTTATCTATTTCATTCTTCTCTCTTTTTTTCTTTAATAGTCTTGCCAGCAGTCTATGAATTTCATTGATCTTTTTGAAAAACAAGCTGCTGGATTTATTAATTTTTTGAAGGGATTTTGTATCTCTATGTCCTTCACTTCTGCTCTGGTCCCAGTTATTTCTTGTTTTCTGCTAGCTTTTGAATGTGTTTACTCCTGGTTTTCTAGTTTTTATAATTGTGATGTTAGGGTGTCAATTTTGATCTTTCCTCCTTTCTCTTGTGGGCATTTAGTGCTATAATTTTCCCTCTACACTCTGCTTTGAATATGTGCCAGAGATTCTGGTGTGTTGTGGTTTTGTTCTCTTTGGCTTCAAAGGACATCTTTATTTCTGCCTTCATTTCATTATTTACCCAGTGCTCATTCAGGAGCACGTTGTTCGGTTTCCATGCCGTTGAGTGGTTTTGAGTAAGTTTCCTAATCCTGAGTTTTAGTTTGATTGCACTGTGGTCTGTGAGAGTTTGTTATAATTTCTGTTCTTTTACATTTGTTGAGGAGTGCTTTATTTCCAAATATGTGGTCAATTTTGCAGTAGATGTGGTGTGTTACTGAAAAGAATGTATTTTCTGTCAATTTGGGGTGGAGAGTTTTGTAGCTGTCTATTAGGTCAGCTTGGTGCATAGCTGAGTTCAATTCCTGGGTATCCTTGTTAACTTTCTGTCTCATTCATCTGTCTAATGTTGACAGTGGGGTGTTAAAGTCTCCCATTATTATTGTGTGGGAGTCTAAGTGTCTTTGTAGGTCACTAAGGACTCACTTTATGAATATGGGTGTTCCTGTATTGGGTTCATATATATCTAGGAGAGTTAGCTCTTCTTTTTGAATTGATCCCTTTACCATTATGTAATGGTCTTCCCTGTCTCTTTTGATCTTTGTTATTTTAAAGTCTGTTTTATCAGAGACTAGGATTGCAACTCCTGCCTTTTTTGTTTTCCATTTGCTTGGTAGATCTTCCTCCATCCCTTTATTTTGAGCCTATATGTGTCTCTGCACATGAAATGGGTTTCCTGAATACAGCACACTGATGTGTCTTGACTCTTTATCCATTTTGCCAGTCTGCTTCTTTTAATTGGAGCATTTAGCCCATTTATATTTAAAGCTAATATTGTTACGTGTGAATTTGATCCTGTCATTATGATGTTAGCTGGTTATTTTGCTCGTTAGTTGATGCAGTTTCTTCCTGGCCTTGATGGTCTTTACAATTTGGCATGTTTTTGCAGTGGCTGGTACTGGTTGCTCCTTTCCATGTTTACTGCTTCCTTCAGGAGCTCTTTTAGGGCAGGCCTGATGGTGACAAAATCTCTGAGAATTTGCTTGTCTGTAAAGTATTTTATTTCTCCTTCACTTATGAAGCTTAGTTTGACTGGATATGAAATTCTGGGTTGAAAATTCTTGTCTTTAAGAATGTTGAATATTGGTCCCCACTCTCTTCTGGCTTGTAGAATTTCTGCCGAGAGATCTGCTGTTAGTCTGATGGGCTTTCTTTTGTGGGTTACCCGACTTTTCTCTCTGGCTGCCCTTAACGTTTTTTCCCCATTTCAACATTGGCGAATCTGACAATTATATTTCTGGGAGTTCCTCTTCTCAAGGAGTATCTTTGTGGCATTCTGCATATTTCCTGTATCTGAATGTGGGCCTCCCTTGCTAGATTGGGGAAGTTCTCCTGAGAAATATCCTGCAGAGTGTTTCCAACTTGGTTCCATTCTCCCCATCACTTTCAGGTACACCAGTCAGATGTAGATTTGGTCTTTTCACATAGTCCCACATTTCTTGGAGGCTTTGTTCTTTGGAGGCTAATTCTTTTTTCTCTAAACTTCTCTTCTCACTTCATTTCATCTTCCATCACTGATACCCTTTCTTCCAGTTGATCGCATCGGCTACTGAGCCTTCTGTATTCATCACTTAGCTCTTGTACCTTGGTTTTCAGCTCAATCATCTCCTTTAAGCACTTATCTGCATTGGTTATTCTAGTTAGCCATTCATCTAATTTTTTTTTCAAAGCCTTTGACTTCTTGCTATTGGTTCAACTTTCCTCGTGTAGCTCAGATTAGTTTGATAGTCTGAAGCCTTCTTCTCTCAACTCATCAAAGCCATTCTCCAACCAGCTTTGTTCCCTTCATGGTGACGAGCTGCATTCCTTTGGAGGAGGAGCGGTGCTCTAATTTTTAGAGTTTCCAGTTTTTCTGCTGTGTTTTCTTCCCATCTTTGGGGTTTTATCTACCTATGGTCCTTGATGATGGCGACAAACAGATGGGCTTTTGGTGTGGATGTCCTTTCTGTTTGTTAGTTTTCCTTCTAACAGACAGGACCCTCAGCTGCAGATCTGTTGGAGTTTGCTAGAGGTCCACTCCAGACTCTTTTTGCCTGGGTTTCATCAGTGGTGGCTGCAGAAGAGTGGATATTGGTGAACCACAAATGCTGCTGCCTGATCATTCCTCTGGAAGTTTTGTCTCAGAGGAGGACTCGGCTGCATGAGGTGTCTGTCCGCCCCTACTGGGGGGTGCCTCCCAGTTAGGCTACTCAGGGATCAGGGTCCCATTTGAGGAGGCAGTCTGCCCGTTCTCAGATCTCAAGCTGCGTGCTGGGAGAACCACAGCTCTCTTCAAAGCTGTCAGACAGGGACATTTAAGTCTGCAGAAGTTACCGCTGTCTTTTTGTTTGTCTGTGCCCTGTCCCCAGAAGTGGAGCCTACAGAGGCAGGCAGGCCTCCTTGAGCTGTGGTGGGCCCCACCCTGTTCGATCTTCCTGGCCACTTTGTTTACCTAATCAAACAACTAACTCGTCAATGGCGGGCCCCTCTCCCAGTCTTGCTGCCGCCTTGCAGTTTGATCTCAGACTACTGTGCTGGCAATGAGTGAGACTCCATGTGCATAGCCCCCTCCTAGCCAACTGAGGGATATAATCTCCTGGTGCACCATTTTTTAAGCCCATTGGAAAAGTGCAGTATTATGGTGGGAGTGACCCGATTTTCCAGGAGCTGTCTGTCACCCCTTTCTTTGACTAGGAAAGGGAATTCCCTGACCCCTTGTGCTTCCCGGGTGAGGGGATGTCTCACCCTGCTTCAGCTCGCACACGGTGTGCTGCACCCACTGTCCTAAACTTACTGTCTGGCACTCCCCAGTGAGATGAACTTGGTACGTCATTTGGAAATGTAGAAATCTCCCGTGTTCTGTGTCGCTCATGCTGGGAGCTGTAGACTGGAGCTGTTCCTATTCGGCCATCTACCACCTCTGGTAGAGTTTTGTCATTCACTTTTTTTCCCCCAAATCCACGTTGACTCTATCGACTTCAGAACTACTCTTATTTCTCTTCTCATGCCTAGAATCTTCTCCCTTATTCTGCCTGCAACCCCTACCTATTTTTAAAAATCCAACTAAATCTCTCACCCTCCTCGATTATTTCCCAGAAAAACCTACACATTCTTCACATCCTAAGAAGTCCTCTCCCTCATATTGCCTCTTCAAGTCTTTTTTTTCACAGCCAATGATGAAAACTCATTGTACACTTCTTCAATGTTGTGTACAAAGCTGAATCTGATCAAATTTTGTCCTCATAGGACACAGATACTTTATCAGGCTTATTTTCCCAACGCACAACTCTGGACTCAGGTTAGATTCCTCACTGCCCCCAAGAAGGTCCTGGATTTTTGTTTGTTTTTTTGTTTTTGTTCCTTTGCTCAATTTTCCCCTCCCTACAGTGCTCTTCTTTTACACCCCATGTAAATCCTATGCATCAAGGCCCTGATGACTTTTTCTGAGAGATGATCTGGATCACTTCCATCTTCTCCCAACTCTCCTTTAAACTCTTTACTCAGTTTATAATATTTTCTTAGCTCTTGTTCAATGCTCTGGCCATAAAATTTTCATTATTGCTTCTGAGAGTTTTGGCTCCTTTTCTTTTTAATTACATATAAGCATCATGAGGTCAGTCTCACCTTTCCTCACAACACACAATGGTGGCTATTAAAAAATATTTCATTCTGTGGATATCAACCCAGAGCCGTCTTGCTTCCAAAAGGACATCTGGCAACGTCTGGAGATGTTTTTGGTTGTCTCACTTGGAAGAGAAGGTGCTGTTGACAACATAGAGACCGAGGATACAGCTAAATCTACAACGCATGGGACAGCCTCCCAAAACAAAGAATCAGCCGGCTCCGAAAGGCAATAGTGGCTCCCTTAAGAAACCCTGGGTCAGCTGAATGACCCTGTTAACTGTGAAAGCAAAGCCCCCAAGAGAGCAGACACTTGCAGGTGGAAGTGTGCACAGTGCATGGATGAACCTGTTGGGGCGTGGGCAGATCTGATCTGGCTACCCCAGGTAGGAGTGGAGGTACAGCACCAGCCTGCACTGTCATGTAGGGCCAGTAAAGTCCCACAGGGTCTCAAAATGCCTGTTTCGACTCACTCCATCCCCCTATCTGCAGCCAGAGGTCAAGGAGGGAAAGGAATTCTCAGTCCCGCTGTGGAGACCTGCTCTGCTGCTGCTTCGGTCTAGTATGCTGGGGGCAGTTCTTTGGATACCTTGGATGTGCTCTGGCGAGATGTGGGCGGAGCGTCTGTCGGGTGTTAGTCAACCAAGTGCATGCGCCATGTATCTTCAGAACAGGAAGACTGCACTTTGTAGGTCTCCAGGAAGCGCAGCATGGGATGTGAGGGCTGTATTCTGGCTGTCCTGCCTCACTACTTTCCATCCCTAGTCTTTGGATCTCAGCCCTCAAGCCTCCTTTGAGCTGTGCCTAGGTCTCGGTCCTTGGCCATGCCTCAGAACCGCCAAGAGAGGAGGCTCGCATGTTTGATAGAAAACCTGCTTGGCAGTGTGATAGTGTTCAGCACCTTTGTTCCTTACCTGGGACGCAGGCAGGGCTTTGAGGGCGGAGATTCCCCGTCATCTTGGACCGGCATCCTGTCCTGCACACTCAACTCCGGCCATGGCGGGGCGAGGGAGTAGGCCTGGGAGGAAGCTGATGATGGGAGGAAGCTGGCGCCTAATGACTCAGGAATACACAACTGCCCCTCGTCAGCGACAGGTGAAAATGAAGTCTTGTTGATGTTCCTTAATACCTCCTTCCCTGCTAGGCCACTCAGGGTGTCCCCAGAGACCAGTGATCTTTTTTCCTTCGTTCACCTTTCCTCTATCCCCCAGATAACCTGTAATCATTTTGTCTTCTAGTTCAACTTGCTCCCCATGTCTGACGTGTTGAGTCAAGATGAGCTGCGAGGAAAGCTACAACAAATGTTGAAGGATCGGGGAATACAGGGCACACTCAAGTATCGGATTGAGGTTTATCTGTTACATAACTTTTAAAAGTGTAAGCTGTAACAAGTAGGTCACATTTAAATTCATCCAAAGTTTGGGTTTTAAAACTATCCTGAAATATTACAGTCTCTTTGAATCCATTGAGAAAATTGTTGCGTTTGAATCGACTTTCAGGAGAATGTTCAAATACTTAATTGAACCCACAGTAAGATAGGAGAAGAAAGCATTTATATAATGAACACATTTTAGTAAGATGAGGCCTGTTTTATAAATCTGGCTTACTGGTTGCTAAACTAACAAGTGGGTGTGTAATACATTTGGACGAGGAATATTGACACCCTATAGAAAACACTAGTGTGCTGTTTTAATAGTTTGGGAATGAACACTTTCATCTTTAAACTATATTGATCTGCCTGCCTATTTAACTTGTGCAGGAAGTATCGTAGGTATGCTTTACATTTGGATTAACAGCTAGGAATAGCATTAGCTCAGTGTGTTTTCATTGCAATATGTATTTCAAAAGCATATTTTACATTTAAAATATGTAGATATATCCTGTGTATATATCCTTTTTAAATTTAAGTTATATGGTGTGAGCATTTCTCTATTTCCTTAAAAGTTTCTTGAAATCCTCATTTTTAGGGGTAACAGATTTATCTTTGGATATTTTTGTGACACAGGAGCAGTCCCTTGTTGAATATTTTGGCTATATTTTACAACAGTCCATAGAGGTGCGAGGAAATGGCAGAATTTTTTCTTATACTTCATATCTCAAGCATAAGCTACTGAAATGGGCTTCTAGGAAGTGAAGTGAAGAGTCTGCAAGTGGGTCTGGCTAATCACCAGGTTCACTTGGAAGCTGAGGAAACAGACATTTTTCTAGAGCACACTGGCCTTCTTGTTTCATGTGGTAAGACTTTTGCAAGGGAAAGTTTCTAACTTCTGGCCATAGATCTAGAAACATTACGGAAATAAAAGGAAGTTTTCTAATGAATATAACACATCTCTGTATACCTCTACTGAGAAAATCCTACTGAAGTTTTTTTAACTTTTCTTACTTCCCTCCCTCCTTCCTTCTTCCCTTCCTTTCTTCCTCCCATCCTTCTTTTCTTGCTTCCTTCCTTTCTCTTTTCCTCCCTCCCTTTCTCCCTCCCTCCCTTTATTTCTTCCTTCATTCTGCTCCTTCTTATTTTTTTTCCTTTCTTTTTTCCTTCCTCCGTTGCAAGACACAAATTCAAAACCAGCTAATTTGTGAGTAGGTGCACCCTGAATTGAACGAAGAATTGCAACCTCAGTCCACTTCAGTGCAAGGGAACTCCCTCTTACTTGTAGCCTCTAACTCTTCAGTCGCCGATCGCTAACAAAGATGTGACTGTGAGTCTTCACTTTCTGTTTTCTTTCCAGAAATTGGTTTAGAAAAGGAAAATGTAATGAATTTCCTTTTCTGTTTTGAACTTTTTATTAACAGTTTTTTCTCAGCAGACTGTAACATGCTGCATTATAGCTAATTGCTTTTAAACTAGTTCTGTTTCTCATTCCTCTTTGAAGTTACATCATACCTGCACATAATACATTTGTTATGTAACAAGTGGGTACTAAATTTGAAATTAATGTCTTGGTATCCCATTTAGTATTTTGTAAAATTGTGATCTACAATCTCTAAAGCTTTAAGAGCTAAAACTGGTTTATCTATTTTCCATGTTGTTTAATAAGACTTTCCCAATCTGCTGAATGTTTGCTCTGAGTTTGGCACTGTGATAAACACATGACAGATGTTTTGCATGTTACAGATGAGGAACCAGACTGCGGAGAGTTGAATCAAGTAACTTAAGTGATGTAATTCTGAAAAGTCTGTAAAGTTTCCAAATAACAAAGATACTTTCATTTTATTTTTTAGTACGTTTATAATTATTTTAACTATATTTCTCCACCATTATTTTTGAACATTCATCCCAGTTTAATATTTTAAAGCTAGATGCAGCAAAGTTTCCCTGTGAATATGCGTGTATGTTGTGGGGAGGAGGGGTGGTGTTTGTTGGCTTTGTTTTTTAGAGCAGTTTTTAGTTCACAGCCAGGTAGATGGAGAAGTACAAAGAGTTAGTATACACCCACTGTGCCTACACGTGCACAGTGTCTCCCACTTTCAACATCTTGTATCAAGTTGGTACATTTTCTACAATTGATAAACCTATCTTGACATGTCATTATTCCCAAAGTCTATCGTTTGCATTAAATTTCACTCTTGGTGGTGTGTATATGTCTTTATTTTCTTTATGTTGTCCATAGTTATCTAAACATTTCATATTCCAAATTTTTAAGGACACAAGAAGCTTGGTATTGTAATTATTTTCTTTGAGATGGACTATCACTCTGTTGCTCAGGCTGGAGTGCAGTGGCATGATCTCAGGCTGTAAAATTTGCCTCCTGGGTTGAAGAAATTCTCCCACCTCAGCTGCTCAAGTGGCTGTGATTACAGGTTTTCACCCAGGCATCTGGCTAATTTTTGTATTTCTAGTAGAGGTGGGCTTTCACCATGTTGGCCAGGTTTGTCTCAAATTCCTGATCTCAAGTGATCCCTTTGCCTCAGAATCCAAAAGTGCAGGGATTACAAATGTGAGCCACAATGCCTGGCCTTAGTAGAGGATTTGAATGAAAATTTTAAATATGTTGAGTTTCTTTATAAGCAACCAAATTTTACTTATCGGCTTTATAAATGTATTTACTTACATACTTATTTTTTAATAATAATGTCTCGCTTTTACTAAAGTCAGAAGGGCAGTGCCATAATCTCAGCTTACTGCAATAACTGCCTCCTGGTTTCAAGCAATTATACTACTGCAGCCTTTGAAGCAGCTGGGATTACAGGCACACACCACCCCATTCTGCTATTTTTTTTTTTAGTAGATCCTGGATTTCTTATGGTGGGCAGTGTTGTTTTGAATCCTGAGCTCATGTCATCTGCCCGCTTAGCCTGCCCAAGTGCTGTAATTACAACTGTGAGACATTGTACCTTGTCTGGAATTCATTTTTTATATATCTTTGTCTAATTTCCTAATCACTCTATATTCTACTTATTTTGTAATTACCAGTTGTATAATTCTTATGACAGGAATTCATCCCACTCAAACAACTTAATGGTTTCTCCTAATGGAAAATGCCAATGCTAAATGTTTTCTTTAAAGGAAATCCAGTTGAAAACATGTCAGTGTTCTCAGAGTAGACATAATTGATACATAGTGTAGTAGAAACAGATATAAATAGCTGCCCAAAATGTCTGTTTGAGGGTATTTTAAGTGCATTTTAATCATGATTGTAAAGACAGTGAAAATTTAGTTTATTTACATTTTTAAGCACTACTTTCAAAAAAATGTAATTGAATGACATTTGATGTAAAATACTTAGAGGTTAATTACCTGATCAAGAAAGATATTTTATTATTTTGACCTCAAAATGATTTTGTAATTTATCTAACAGTGTAAGAAAGAGCTTCAATTTTGCTTTGTAATCTTATTTTTTGAAGGATGTTTCTTAATCTCATATGCATAAGTATATTATAATATGTCATTTAAACACTGCTATAAACGTGTCTAATTAGGAACTTCTTATTTTGTTAACGTATTTATTATGCAGGATTGATTGCACTCAAAAGAATTCATCATACTTCCAGTTTCTAGAAATCACTGGTAAGATTAGTTTCTATAATCTACTTTGGTTTGTTAATTATAACTGAATAGCGTTATAAAGGGCAAAAAAATTTTTTAACAGGTCTCAGGATTTGATAAAGAAAACCAAAAATGTAGGAGCCTATGTATTTGTAAACTATAGCAAGGTTTTTCTATGTAATTTTCCTTATAAAAGAATGAAGCTAATTTTGAGTGAGAAGATTAAGACATTTAATTTCATTTCAATTACATGTTCTTCCTTGCTCACCACATCTTAGTTTGTAAACAATAGTTCACCTGTTCTGCAGGTCATTATTCCCATATTTTCATTTTTGTAATAAATTTATTTAGTCAAATATTAAAACTTCAGATGGCATCAAGGGTCGTGCAGACACACGAAAGGATAATGTTTGTAAACATATCCGCTGTTGGCAAAATTTTTTAGAAAAACAAAAACATTCAAAGAACTGCCTTTTAGCCCAGGTGTCTTTGTATACTAGGTATGCCTCTCAAATACAATTGATAGAGTATTAAATGCATTAATATGTCATTAATGAATAGAATATGTGTTTGGTAAAGTGTAATATAACTTTTGGTCTTAAATGTTTATGCAGACCTGATTAATTGCCTTAATTTTGGCCTTCATACAAAACTTTTATAAAATTTGTAAGTGCTGTGGGTTTCACACCATTGGTTAGACTTGATAACGGGCTTTGTAGCATGAACATAAGCTGGAAACTTGCCTTTTTATTCTTAGTTATCCCTTAGGTCTTTTAAAATAATCTGTGAGTGAGTAATGGTCTTTTTGTGTTGCTACCACCTTGGGATTTTTTCTGTTACATGCATTTCTATAATCCCCACAGACATTTATTCATTCATCCATTCATTCAGAACTTAATCATTTGAGTACATACTTTGTGCCACCCATTGTGTGTGTATATTAATTGCCAAGCTTCATTTTAATAATGTTAAGGAAGGAAGGAAAGAAGGAAAGAAGGAAGAAAGAAATAAAATAAAATAAACTGTGGTAGCAGTTCTCACATTTCTCACACTGTGACACCATCTTTTAATTTTTATGTAGTGAGATTGATAAATATTTCTCCTTATTGCTTCCAGGTTTTGTATCATGCTTGGGAAGGACTTTTTCCAGATTTACTCTTAAAAGTTATAACCAGAAAAAGAGGCTCATTCCTGGGATTCCAGCAACTTAGGAGGCCCAGGCAGGAGGATCACCTGAGGCCATGCGTTTGAGATCAGCTTGGGCAGGCAGCATAGGAAGAACCTGTCTATACAAATAATAATAATAATAATAATAAATAAATTAGCTCGGCGTGATGGATGGTGGTAAATTCCTGAGCGTTTTCAACATATAGAAAAGTTGAAACAATTGTAGTCAACACATACCTACAACCTAGATTTCACTATTACATTTGTATTATATATACTTCATCATTTTTAATCTGTCCATCTATTCATCTATCATACTTTTTTTTTTTAATTTCAAAGTACATTGCAGACACCTGTGCTTTCCCCTAAGAATGCTCTACTTTTGAACCAGAAGTCTGGCCTCTTACACACCTGACCATGCTTCTGTGTCCCAATTTCACCTGTTACTTTTTAATAGCTGAAAACCTTCAGGTTATTGATGGTCAATTGGCAGATGCTTTTCCTCAGCATATAAAGTTTGAGTTTTTAGAAATAAAACTAAATGAAGATAAGAGAGAAATAGAAAGGCTACTTCTGGCAGAAATGTGTCAGAAGGTAATCTTTATCTTGTTACAGTTAAGAAGTCATGTTTTTGATTGTCATCTAAAGATTTAAGCTTAGATATACTAAAAAATACCTGGAATTTTTAATACAAAATAGGGTACTTCACTGTTTTGCAAATCAATTTATTTCTGATGAGATTTGTTTATTCTTTTTGATTCGGTCCTACAAATACAGCAAATGGTATAAAATGATAGATTAAATAAATATAACATATTTGGACAGAACATTAATGTATAGCCTACCTGTGGAGAGAGAATCTGTTACTGCACTTATAAGATAATGACTGGAACTTTTACATTTGTAATCAATTTGCAATTGAAATTTTTTATGAAAGTTGTAAGAGAGTAGGAGAAGGAATTAGCTATGTTCTGAAATGATTTTGAGAAAGCTTGTCAAGCAGAATCTGGAAACTTTAGTCTTTGGAAGTAGAGTATCCTTGAGAGACATCAAAAGCACCAAAAGGTGGTATTTACAAATATTTTACTGGGTGGCTATTTCCTACAGCTATTTCTAGATTGATTCAAGGAATGAGATGTTACAAATGTTGGAACAGGTTTCCAGAAGAGCAGTAGTGACTGTGGCCAAGATTGCAAATTAAAGAAGGATGGGCCTTGAAAAGGATACAGATTTGCGTTATTTGAGACTTCTGGAAATGCAAGACCTGCAGAGGTGACCAGTCAAGTTGGAATGATGAGAAACACACCCTAAAAAATTTCATCTTGTCTGGCAAATTAAGGAGATAGATGAAAGGTTTCAGGAGCAGCTTTGAGGTGCAGAGTAGCTCATGTGGGTAATGGACGAACAACTCTTTAAAGCAGAGCAGACTGATTACCTGTACTGAAGGCACAGCTGTGGTTGGGGTAACCCTGGAAGTGAGAGAGACAAAACCACATGTTTGTAGGTGAGTTTTCTGTTCTACCTCAGGGGAGGAATTTTAAGGGTCTCTCTCTGCTGCCCCTTTCAGTGAGGGTATAAAGATGGAGATGCTTGGGAAGTGGAGATTTGCAGAACATAACTCAATATCCTTGAGAAAGGCAGACTATTTCGTGATGATTCCCTGGATCACCTGTGTAGTGATGGTAAGCAGAGGAGAGGGCAGATGGCTGGTAACCTCGGGGGAAAGGGAGTGTTGAGTGGTAGTCTCAGTGATCAAGAACTAGATCTGGAGAGACTGGCAGGTGGAAGAATAAAGATGGTCCAGGAGTGCAGAATCACAGAATGAGGTTTCAGGTAGAGAGTGGAAATCAAAGTCACCGTGCTGCCATTGGATGGAGCCATGGAAATAAGCAAGAGTAAAGATCCTTGGAGTGAAGGAGTCATCAGGACCCCAAGGGTCATCCATGTGGCCATTTGTTTTACTTTATTTTATTTTATTATTACTAGACTTTAAGTTTTAGGGTACATGTGCACAATGTGCAGGTTAGTTACGTATGTATACATGTGCCATGCTGAGTGCTGCACCCATTAACTCACCATTTAGCATTAGGTATATCTTCTAATGCTAGCCCTCCCCCATCCTCCCACCCCACAACAGTCCCCAGAGTGTGACGTTCCCCTTCCTGTGTCCATGTGTTCTCATTGTTCTATTCCCATCTATGGGTAAGAACGTGCGGTGTTTGGTTTTTTGTCTTTGCGATAGTTTACTGAGAATCATGATTTCCAATTTCATCCATGTCCCTACAAAGGACATGAACTCATCACTTTTTATAGCTGCATAGTATTCCATGGTGTATATGTGCCACATTTTCTTAATCCAGTCTATCATTGTTGGACATTTGCGTTGGTTCCAAGTCTTTGCTATTATGAATAATGCCACAATAAACATACGTGTGCATGTGTCTTTATAGCAGCATGATTTATAAATCCAGCTGGTGAGGAGTTGCGTTTCTTTGGAGGAGGAGAGGCACTTGGCTTTTTAGAGTTTCCAGTTTTTCTGCTCTCTTTTTTCCCCATGTTTGTGGTTTTATCTACTTTTGGTCTTTGATGATAGTGATGTACAGATGGGTTTTTGGTGTGGATGTCCTTTATGTTTGTTAGTTTTCCTTCTACCAGACAGGACCCTCAGCTGCAGTTCTATTGGAGTTTGCTAGAGGTCCACTCCAGACCCTTTTTGCCTGGGTTTCAGCAGTGGTGGCTGCAGAAGAGCGGATATTGGTGAACCACAAATGCTGCTGCCTGATCATTCCTCTGGTTGTTTTGTCTCAGAGGAGAACCTGGTTGTGTGAGGTGTCTGTCCGCCCCTACTGGGGGGTGCCTCCCAGCTAGGCTTTTCGGGGGTCAGGGTCCCACTTGAGGAGGCAGTCTGCCCATTCTCAGTTCTCAAGCTGGGTGCTGAGAGAACCACTGCTCTCTTCAAAGCTGTCAGAGATGGACATTTTAGTCTGCAGAGCTTACTGCTGTCTTTTTATTTGTCTGTGCCCTGTCCCCAGAGGTGGAGCCTACAGAGGCAGGCAGGCCTTCTTGAGCTGTGGTGGGCTCCTCAAATTTGGGGCTTCCCAGCTGCTTTGTTTACCTAAGCAAGCCTGGGCAATGGCAGGCCCCCCTCCCCCAGCCTCCCTGCCACCTTCCAGTTTGATCTCAGACTGCTGTGCTAGCAATCAGCAAGGCTCCGTGGGCATAGGACCCTCTGAGCCAGGTGCGGGATAGAATCCCCTGGTGAGCTGTTTTTAAGCCTGTCAGAAAAGTGCGGTATTAGGTTGGGAGTGACCCAATTTTCCAGGTGCCATCTGTCACCCCTTTGTTTGACTAGGAAAGGGAACTCCCTGACCCCTTGGGCTTCCTGAGTGAGGCAGTGCCTCGCCCTGCTTTGGCTCATGCATGGTGCGCTGCGCCAATTGTCCTGCACCCACTCTCTGGCACTCCCTAGTGAGATGAGCCCGGTACCTCAGATGGAAATGCAGAATTCACAGGTCTTCTGCGTAGCTCACGCTGGGAGCTGTAGACTGGAGCTCTTCCTATTTGGCCATCTTGGCTCCCTCCACCAACTTTTTTTCCCATGTGGCCATTTGATCTCATCACCAGGAAAGTAACTTGAAGGAGATGAAGGGGATGAGGAGTGACAGGGAGTTTGTGTTGGCAAGTTGGATTGGATCTACTCCTTTAAGAAATTTTATTCCTTTTCCATGTGTGTGTCTTAGACCACGCAGTATTTACAGCAGTATTTCAAACATACATCTAAAACTGCTGCTGCCAGATGTTAAAAGTATGAAGTCTTCCCCCTAGTGCCCACTCTTGCTTGGATCTTCTCAATGAGACATAGTTGTTTAATGCTAAGGGCACTCACTCTAAAATTTTCCATAGCATTTCTGGAAATTCAGCTTACTTCAGTTATAAAACTGGACATTGGACACACAGATCTTACAGATGATTAGATTGTGTTTAGACTAATAACTTCATCTTCAAGATAGGTGACTGACTAAATTTCTGTTTATTCAACTGCAAATATCTGAAGCCTTTGAGGAAGATTGTCATTCTCATAAAAACCACCATGCCTGTATTTCCCAACCTGGAATATCAAACCCCTTCTTTCCCTGATAAAACCATAGGGTCATTCGAGTCCCAGCTTTGATGTCACCCCTGAGATGCCTTCCCTGACTCCCACTGAGCAACTCATTTAGGCCTTATTCCTGCCTGCAGTCTTTATTTACCTCAGTTATAAAATTATCCTATCTCAGTGTGATTGTTTCTCCCTGACTATACTGTGAGGTCTTCAGAGATGAGGACTACATCTGTCTACATTTTTATATCCAGTTCCTAGTATGCTGCTTGATATATGATAGATAGTAAGTTCTTGCTCTGTGAAGACAAAAGTGGAATGTTGGCTCATTCATTTACAAGTTCATATGAGCTTACTAACTCTGAATCACAATGACTCATGAACATTTTGATGACTCAGAAACATTTAGGCAACACCACCACTAAAATCCATGAGGATTTTATTTCTTTGGAGTTTTATTGCTGAAAGTACATTTTGTTTATTTTCCTGAAGAACTTCCCAAATTTTAGTTAAGGGGGCTAGGTCTGGTGGCTCATGCTTGTAGTTTTAGGACTTTGAGAGGCTAGATGGGGATCTCATTTGAGCTCAGAGGTTCAACACCAGTCTGGTCAGCATGGCACCACCCCATCTCTACAAAAAAATAGGGGAACTTGGTGGTTTGTGTTTGTAGTCTAACTCAGCTACTCAAAAGGCTGAGGTAGGATGATGCCTTGAGTCTGGGAGGCAGGGGTTGCAATTTTCCAAAATCATAACACTGCACTCAAGCCTGAACAACAGAGCAGAACCGAGTCTCAAAACAAAAATTACCTAAAATTACCTAAGGGACTGAGATATGTTAATTAAGTAGCATAAATTGAATGGGGATGTTAGAAATATATGAAAATTTACTGTAACAGAAGTTGGGAGAGTAAATACTTGTGCAGCTGGAATAGCTAGTTGAGTTATACATTGAATTGGATTTTTTCTTGTGTTTTGAGATATAGTTTTAATCTTTTTCCCAGGCTGGAGTGCAATGGCACTACTTCGACTCACTGAAATCTCTGCCTCCCAGGTTCAAGTGATGCTTCTGCCTCAGCCTCCCAGTTAGCTGGGATTAAAAGTGCTGACCACCTTACCCAGTTAATTTTTGTAATTTTTATACAGATGTGGTTTCACCATATTGGGAAAGGCGGTTCTCAAGTTTTGACCTTGGGTGATCAGCCTGTTTTGGCCTCACAAAGGACTAGGATTACAGCAGTGAATCACCATTCGCAGCTGAGTAGGAATCACTTGAAGGTGAAATTGTATTTTTTTTTTATCATGATTAAGGGTACATGTGCACAATGTGCAGGTTAGTTACATATGTATACATGTGCCATGCTGGTGTGCTGCACCCATTATCTCGCTATTTAGCATTAGGTATATCACCTAATGCTATCCCTCCCCCCTCCCCCCACCCCACAACAGCCCCCAGAGTGTGATGTTCCCCTTCCTGTGTCCATGAGTTCTCATTGTCCGTTTCCCATCTATGAGTGAGAACATGTGGTGTTTGTTTTTTTGTCCTTGGCATAGTTTACTGAGAATGATGATTTCCAATTTCATCCATGTCCCTACAAAGAACATGAACTCATCATTTTTTATGGCTGCATAGTATTCCATGGTGTATATGTGCCATATTTTCTTAATCCAGTCTATCATTGTTGGACATTTGGGTTTGTTCCAAGTCTTTGCTATGGTGAATACTGCCACAATAAACATACGTGTGCATGTGTCTTTATAGCAGCATGATTTATAGTTTTTTGGGTATATACCTAGTAATGGGAAGGCTGGGTCAAATGGTATTTCTAGTTCTCCATCCCTGAGGAATCGCCACACTGACTTCCACAATGGCTGAACTAGTTTACAGTCCCCCCAACAGTGTGAAAGTGTTCCTATTTCTCCAAATCCTCTCCGGCACCTGTTGTTTCCTGACTTTTTAATGATTGCCATTCTAACTGGTGTGAGATGGCATCTAACTGTGGTTTTGATTTGCGTTTCTCTGATGACCAGTGATGATGAGCATTTCTTCATGTGTTTTTTGGCTGCATAAATGTCTCCTTTTGAGAAGTGTCTGTTCATGTCCTTCGCCCACTTTTTGATGGGGTGGTTTGTTTCTTCTTGTAAATTTGTTGGATTTCATTGTAGATTCTGGATATTAGCCCTCTGTCAGATGAGTAGGTTTTGAAAATTTTCTCCCAGGTTACCTGTTCACTCTAATGGTAGTTTCTTTTGCTGTGCAATAGCTCTTTAGTTTAATTAGACCCCATTTGTCAATTTTGGCTTTTGTTGCCATTGCTTTTGGTGTTTTAGACATGAAGTCCTTGTCCATGCCTATGTCCTGAATGGTAATGCCTAGGTTTTCTTCTAGGATTTTTATGGTTTTAGGTCTAACATTTAAGTCTTTAATCCATCTCGAATTAATTTTTGTATAAGGTGTAAGGAAGGGATCCAGTTTCAGCTTTCTACATATGGCTAGCCAGTTTTCCCAGCACCATTTATTAAATAAGGAATCATTTCCCCATTGCTTGTTTTTCTCAGGTTTGTCAAAGATCAGATAGTTGTAGATATGTGGCATTATTTCTGAGGGCTCTGTTCTGTTCCGTTGATCTATATCTCTGTTTTGGTACCAGTACCATGCTCTTTTCGTTACTGTAGCCTTGTAGTACAGTTTGAAGTCAGATCGCGTGATGGCTCCAACTTTGTTCTTTTGGGTTCGGAATCACTTGCCGTTGTGGGCTCTTTTTTGGTTCCATATGAACTTTAAAGTAGTTTTTTCCAATTCTGTGAAGAAAGTCATTGGTAGCTTGATGGGGATGGCATTGAATCTATAAATTACCTTGGGCAGTATGGCCATGTTCACAATATTGACTCTTCCTACCCATGAGCATGGAATGTTCTCCAATTTTATTGTATCCTCTTTTATTTCATTGAGCAGTGGTTTATAGTTCTCCTTGAAGAGGTCCTTCATGTCCCTTGCAAGTTGGATTCCTAAGTATTTTATTCTAATTGAAGCAATTGTGAATGGGAGTTCACTCATGATTTGGCTCTCTGTTGGTCTATTATTGGTGTATAAGAATGCTTGTGATTTTTGTACATTGATTTTGCATTCTCAGACTTTGCTGAAGTTGCTTATCAGTTTAAGGAGAATTTGGGCTGAGACAATGGGGTTTTCTAGATATACAATCATGTTGTCTGCAAACAGGGAGAATTTGACTTCCTCTTTTCCTAATTGAATAGCCTTTATTTCCTTCTCCTGCCTAATTGCCCTGACCAGAACTTCCAACACTATGCTGAATAGGAGTGGTGAGAGAGGGCATCCCCGTCTTGTGCCAGTTTTCGAAGGGAATGCTTCCAGCTTTTGCCCATTCAGTATTATATTGGCTGTCAATTTGTTATAGATAGCTCTTATTATTTTGAGATAGTTCCCATCTATACCTAATTTATTGAGAGTTTTTAGCATGAAAGGTTGTTGAATTTTGTCAAAGACCTTTTCTGCATCTATTGAGATAATCATGTGGTTTTTGTCTTTGGTTCTTTTTATATGCTGGATTACATTTATTGATTTGCATATGTTGAACAAGTGTTGCATCCCATGGATGAAGCCCACTTCATCATGGTGGATAAGCTTTTTGATGTGCTGCTGGATTCGGTTTGCCGGTGTTTTATTGAAGATTTTTGCATCAATGCTCATCGAGGATATTGGTCTAAAATTCTCTTTTTTTGTTGTGTCTCTGCCCGGCTTTGGTATCGGGATGATGCTGGCCTCATAAATTGAGTTAGGGGTGATTTCCTCTTTTTCTATTGATTGGAATAGGTTCAGAAGGAATGGTACCAGTTCCTCCTTATACCTCTGGTAGAATTTGGCTGTGAATCCATCTGGTCCTGGACTCTTTTTGGTTGGTAAGCTATTGATTATTGCCACAATTTCAGAGCCTGTTATTGGTCTATTCAGAGATTCAACTTCTTCCTGGTTTAGTCTTGGGACGGTGTATGTGTCAAGGAATCTCTCCATTTCTTCTACATTTTCTAGTTTATTTGTGTAGAGGTGTTTGTAGTATTCCTGATGGTAGTTTTTATTTCTGTGGGATTGGTGGTGATAACCCCTTTATTATTTTTTATTGCATGTATTTGATACTTCTCTCTTTTCATCTTTATTTTTCTTGCTAGCGGTCTATCAATTTTTTTGATCCTTTAAAAAAAAACAGCTCCTGGATTCATTAATATTTAGATTTTTTTTTCTATTTCCTTCAGTTCTGCTCTGATTTTAGTTATTTCTTTCGTTTTCCTGTTTTTTGAATGTGTTTGCTCTTTCTATTCTAGTTCTTTTAATTGTGATGTTATGGTGTCAATTGTGGATCTTTCCTGTGTTCTCTTGTGGGCATTTAGTGTTATAAATTTCCCTCTACACACTGCTTTGAATGTGTCCCAGAGATTCTAGTACATTGTGTCTTTGCTCTTATTAGTTTCAAAGAACATCTTTATTTCTGCCTTCATTTCTTTATGTACCCAGCAGTCATTCAGGAGCAGGTTGTTCAGTTTCCATGTAGTTGAGCAGTTTTGAGTGAGTTTCTTAATCCTGAGTTCTAGTTTGATTGCACTCTGGTCTGAGAGACTGTTTGTTATAATTTCTGTTCTTTTACATTTGCTGAGGTGAGCTTAACTTCCAACTATGTGGTCAATTTTGGAATAGATGTGATGTGGTGCTGAATAAAATGTATATTCTGATGATTTGAGATGGAGAGTTCTGTAGACGTCTATTAGGTCAGCTTGGTGCAGAGCTGAGTTCAATTCCTGGGTATGCTTTTTAAATTTCTGTCTCCTTGATCTGTCTAATGTTGACAGTGGGGTGTTAAAGTCTCCCATTATTATTGTGTGGGAGTCTAATTCTCTCTGTAGGTCACTCAGGACTTGCTTTATGAATCTGGGTGTTCCTGTATTGGGTGCATATGTGTTTAGAATAGTTAGCTCTTCTTGTTGAATTGATCCCTTTATCACTATGTAATGACCTACTTTGTCTTTTTTGATCTTTGTTGGTTGAAAGTCTGTTTTATCAGAGACTAGGATAGTAACCCCTGCCTTTTTTGTTTTCCATTTTCTTGGTAGATCTTCCTCCATCCTTTTATTTTTAGCCTATGTGTGTCTCTGCGCATGAGATGGGTTTCCTGAATACAGCACACTGATATGTCTTGATTCTTTATCCAATTTGCCAGTCTGTGTCTTTTAATTGGAGCATTTAGTCCATTTACATAGAAGGTTAATATTGTTATGTGTGAATTTGATCCTGTCATTATGATGTTAGCTGGTTATTTTGCTCATTAGTTAATGCAGTTTCTGCCTAGCCTTGATGGTCTTTACAATTTGGCATGTTTTTGCAGTGGCTGGTACTGGTTGTTCCTTTCCGCGTTTAGTGCTTCCTTCAGGAGCTCTTTTAGGTCAGTCCTGATGGTGACAAAATCTCTGAGCATTTGCTTGTTTGTAAAGTATTTTATTTCTCCTTCACTTCTGAAGCTTAGTTTGGCTGAATATGAAATTCTGGGTTGAAAATTCTTTTGTTTAAGAATGTTGAATGTGACCCTCCCTCTCCACTGGCTTGTAGAGTTTCTGCTGAGAGATCTGCTGTTAGTCTGATGGGCTTCCCTTTGTGGGTAACCCGACCTTTGTCTCTTGCTGCCCTTAAAATTTTTTCCTTCATTTCAACTTTGGTGAATCTGACAATTATGTATCTTGTACTTGCTCTTCTCCAGGAATATCTCTGTGGTGTTCTCTGTATTTCCTGAATCTGAATTTTGGCCTGCCTTGCCAGATTGGGGAAGTTCTCCTAGATAATATCCTGCAGCGTGTTTTCCAACTTGGTTCCGTTCTCTCCGTCACTTTCAGGTACACCAATCAGATGCAGATTTAGTCTTTTCATATAGTCCCACATTTCTTGGTGGTTTTGTTCCTTTCTTTTCATTCTTTTTTCTCTAAACTTCCCGTCTTGCTTCATTTCATTCATTTCATCTTCCATCACTGATACCCTTTCTTCCAGTTGATCGCATCGTCTCCTGAGTCTTCTGCATTCTTCACGTATTTTTCAAGCCTTGGCTTTCAGCTCCATCGGCTCGTTTAAGCAATTGTTTGTATTCATTTTTCTAGTTATACATTCGTCTATAGTTTTTTCAAGGTTTTCAACTTCTTTGCCTTTGGTTTGAATTTCCTCCGGTAGCTCGGAGTAGTTTGATTGTCTGAAACCTTCTTCTTTCCACTCATCAAATTCATTCTCTGTCCAGCTTTTTTTCATTGCTGGTGAAGAACTGCATTCCTTTGGAGGAGGAGAGGTGCTCTGTTTTTTAGAGTTTCAAGATTTTCTGCTCTCATTTTTCCGCATCTTTGTGGTTTTATATACTTTTGGTCTTTGATGATGGTGATGTACAGATGGGTTTTTGGTGTGGATGTCCTTTCTGTTTCTTAGTTTTCCTTCTAACAGACAGTACCCTCAGCTGCAGGTCTGTCGGAGTTTGCTAGAGTTCCACTCCAGACCCTGTTTGCCTGAGTATCAGCAGTGGTGTCTGCAGAACAGCGGATTTTCGTGATCTGCGAATGCTACTGTCTGATCGTTCCTCTGCAAGTTTTGTCTCAGAGGAGTACCCGGCCGTGTCAGGTGTCAGTCTGCCTCTACTGCGGAGTGCCTCTCAGTTAGGTGCCCGGGGGTCAGGGGTCAGGGACCCACTTGAGGAGGCAATCTGCCTATTCTAATAACTCCAGCTTCGTGCTGGGAGACCCACTTCTCTCCTCAAAGCAGTCAGACCATGACATTTAAGTCTGCAGATGTTACTGCTGTCTTTTTTTTTGTCTGTACCCTGCCCCCAGATTTGGAGCCTACAGAGGCAGGCAGGCCTCCTTGAGCTGGGGTGGACTCCACCCAGTTCGAGCTTCTGGACTGTTTTGTTTACCTAAGCAAGCTTGGGCAATGGCGGGCACCCCTTCCCCAGCCTCGCTGCTGCCTTGCCGTTTAATCTCAGACTGCTGTGTGAGCAATCAGCGAGACTCTGTGGGCATAGGACCCTCCAAGCTAGGTGCGGGATATAATCTCTTGGTACACCATTTCCTAAACCAGGAAGAAAAGCGCAGTATTCATGTGGGTGTGGCCTGATTTTCCAGGTGCCCTCTGCCACCCATTTCCTTTACCAGGAAAGGGAACTCCCTGACCCTTTCCACTTCCCGATTGAGGCAATGTCTTACCCTACTTCAGCTGGTGCATGATGCACTGCACCCACTGTCCTGCACCCACTGTCTGGCACTCCCTAGTGAGATGAACTTGGTACCTCAGATGGAAATACAGAAATCACTCGTCTTCTGTGTCACTTATGCTGGGAGCTGTAGACTGGAGCTGTTCCTATTCCGCCATCTTGGCTCTGAAATTGGATTCTTAATTTCTGTAGTAAGCAGTATATTTATTTCAAGTTGTTCGACTTTCGTTAACTTTCTTGCTAAAACATAATACCTTTTTTTTTTTTTTGAGAAACAGTCTTTCTCTGTCACTCAGGCTGGAGAGCAGTGCTGTGATCTTGGCTTACTGCAAATTTCACCTTTCAAGTTCAAGCAATTTCCTGCCTCAACCCCCTGAGTAGCTGGAATTACAGGTGTCTGCCACCACGCCCAGGTAACTTTTGTATTTTCAGTAGAGATGGGGTTTTACCGCCTTGGCCTGTGTGATCTTCAACTCCTGACCTCGTGATCTGTCTGCCTCAGCCTCCCAAAATGTGGGGTTACAAGCATGAGCCACCATAACCGGCCAAAATTAATGCTTTTTTACAGATTGAAACAAGAAAGTTTATGTTCAAAGGCTTCTTTTGCCAAAAGATATAGATTTGTTAAGAGGAAAAAAAAGCAAAGCTGAAGCAGAGAGTTGAAGCTTTTGAATTATATGTATTCAAGTTTATTTTGAATATTCAGAATGATGAGATTAAAAAGAATTTCTAAATATATGTCTAAATGTTGTAGTGTTTATTGATGAGTAGAATTCTTTCTTATAAGGGTGGTATCACCCGGCAATAGAAGTTACACATTAGCAGAAACAAACATCAGGGCTGTGTTTTTGAAATATTAAACTTTAACTTGAAATGCTATCACTAGGCTACAGTAACACCAAATAGAAAATTTGGAGATGCTGTTAATACTTGAACAGATCATACGTTTTAAAGTTAACTTCAGACCTTCATGTCTGATATTTTTGTATGTTTATGTATTGTAACTGAATTCCAAATATCCAGGCCTGTGGCTTTTACCTGCTCTGTGCTCAAAAAAAGGAAATATTGTGGTTTGACTTGTACTGGATGAAACTATTTCTCAATGCTATTCACTTTTTCTGTGTGCTCACAAATGTTTCATCCTTCATATATTACCTGGGATTGACAGCAAGCTCACCTGTCTATAGTTTGCCCAAGAAACCTTCTTTTCCATTGGGAATATTCTGTGAATTGACACCCATAGATATTTTAGGGCTTTCAGCTCATTAAAGAATTTGTCCCTATTGTATTTAATGTTGTTTTCTCACTTCTGTAGGTTTGATTTTTTATTTCAGCCCGCTGTGTACCTTACTCTCTTTTTGGCAGTAACGAGAAGGTAAATTAAACAAGAGAGAGAGAGAAAAAAAAGAGAAACATTAGGGCAGGGAGTGTGTGTCACTTTTTTTACCTCCGTTTTCTCTACTCCTTTTCCCTTCTCTCAGCATATATACACAATCAATGTAGTTTACCTCTCCATGCCATTCCAGATTACCAGAAGAGGGAGCTAATGCCTGGAGCTTTTAACTGTTCCTAGACTAGCTAATGTTTTGCAGTACTCAGGATGGCTGGATCTCATCTCCTGTGAATCCACCTCCCTGGCTGGGGAGTTGGTGTAACGTGTGATTTCAAGTCTCCCTATGAAGAGCATTCTATTCTTAAATATTTGGAAGCCCTGAATGACCCATCTATCTGTTGCCCTCTCTTTTGGTACTTGATCAATATTCAATCAATAGTTTTTTTGTTGTTGTTTTGTAGGGATATTTTGTTGGTGTTGTTTCAGTTTTAAGAGACAGGGTCTTGCTATGTTGTCCAGGCTGGTCACATAGCAGTTTTAGTCTGTTGAACTAAAAACGTGTCATTTGATGTTTTCCCTAAATTTGTTAACTCTGCTGTTATAGTTGATTTACTTTATGTTTTTTGCTAATTTCAGGACCCAAAAACTCCAGGAAGAAAAATAAAAGCATGACTGAGGACTTAGGAGATGGGAGCAGAATACAAAGTGTCTTGAGGAAAACTGTGACTGAAACATAAAAAACGAACTTCTAAAGTAATTGGCACATTTGAAGGAGTAATATGTTTAAATTACATTGGCAGATATATAACAAAAGCCGAGGAAGTAGTCTATGATCAATCTTTTATGCAAACTTTAGTGTTTAAAAAATACTTATGTTCATCAATAACCAATATATTCCTGCATTTGAGTTAGGGTAGCTATTAAAAGATAAGGTGGAGAAAAGCACACCCTCTGTTCTTCATATTCATGGCTTCTCAAATATTTATCAAGGGCTGTGATTTGCTTTAACTTTCAGGGCATATTGTGACTTGCTCAGGTTGCATAGATAATAAGCTGCAAAGTTTGAATTATAATAACTTTTAGTTTCTTTTTCTCTACCACACTCATACTGCCACAAAGATGGGGATATCTAGCAACGCATAAATTATAAAATTAAAAAAAAGGTTTAAGACCATATTAAAAAAATGAAATAAAGTAAAATAAAATCAAAATTGAAATTAAACAAAATCAACTTAAAAAAAGCTTATCATGCTGTAAAAAAAATTACACTTAGTAGTCAGATTTTTTGTCAGTGAACGTGTGTCTTGTATTCTTTCATGATTCTGGAAAGACATAATCACAAAAAAGAGCTAAAATTAACTATGTGGGGCAAATATTGATAAAGGAAAGCAAAATATGGACAACTGTGATTACTTTGGCTTTGCTTTACTCTCACCTTGTGTATTAGTGAGTAATACCTGTGTTCTAAGACCCTATGCCCATGTTGTAAGTTTTCAGTGTGTTCGAAAGCATCTGACACATAAAAAATGCTCAGTTAATATTTGCTGTTAATGTGTCCAGAGGAAATGACTCAACTTAGGTGCTCTGGGTATTTATTTCACCTGTTTTTAATTGCCTCCCTCATAATTTATCATCAATATTCCATTACACAGAACTTGCAAAGGTTTCTTGAGGTTATTCTATAAACACATTCTATTTGTAAAAAATAGACCAGTTCTTTATAGATTCTGAATTCCCAATATATTCTCAATATATTTTCATAAATCTGTAGTTGTCAAGAAGTTGGCAGCAGCTTATTGCCTCTGGTACATATTACTTCTAACCATGAGAGACTTTATTTTTCCATTGAAAATGAAGTATTTTATGGAATTTTTGTCAGTTTCTATATTAAAATAGCTGACATGAAGTTTCTGTAATTTTTTAGTAATACATTTATTAGTATTTTTTACTAATTTTTAGTTTCACATTTAGTAATTTTTAGATTAAAGTATGTTAATTTTATATAGTTATGGAGCTAGTGAACTATTTGGTACTATTGTGACAGCTTGCATGGCCTGCATGGTGTCTTTCTGGCTTTGGGAATTCTCGTTTGACTTTGGCAAGTCTTGGAGTTTGGGGACTGTTCACAACAGGAGTGTTTCTTGATCGTTTTGGAATCAAAATCAACTTGTAAAAGCTGAGAAAGAAAAGTAAAAATGTGAAAGTGTGCCTTTGGATATTGCTAATTCAGATATAATGCTTTCAGCACCTGGTTCCCTGGACTGGGCTTGGTCCCTGGGCCCAAAGTCCTTACGTTTGTTTGGGCTGGGCAGATAGTACAGGTGGGTTGAAAGTGACTGTCTAATTATCATTTGGGATTGAGCCTGTTGTGTGCTGTGTAAATTTAACTACCTTCCCTGTTGTTTGGGCCAGTTGAGACCAACTGGAAAGTAATGCTTTCAGTAACCTTAGGAAAACAAAACCCTGCTTTTTGTATGATTGTGCTTTATAACATCAAGGCAGTGTTTTGTTGGACATTTTATGTTTGAAAGTCATATCCCTGGCTTTAGTACTGAGGGAATTTGAAGTCCTGCAATGTCATATTCAGTGTCCCCAGGTGTATCTGTACCATAGCTAAGGTCCTGCATTGGTAAGCATCTTTCTGGAAAGGCAACTGTGAGACTTGTATTTACTCGTTCTGATTCTCAGATATCAACTTGAACTAACGGATGACTGCATCATTAGAACTAATTGAGTGATTGAAGAGGAAAGGAAGAATAAAGGTGATGTTTGGGTGGAGCCAGAAGCCATAGTTTTCAGGTTTGATACAAGATATTAGCTTCCCTAGTTGAGTCTGTTTTATATTAAAAAAAAGCTTACACTGTTTTTCTTTTCTATAGTACACTTTTTTGTGTAATATTAATTATGTAAAATTTTTTTAAAAAAACATTGTGTTCCTGCCTTTTGAGAAACCATTACTTTTAATATTTTATATAAACAGAAAGGCCAGTGATTTTTTCTGGATATTTTATTAAACTTTGTTTCAATAAATTTTGATAAATCTGCAATTATCAAGAAGTTGGCAGCAACTTATTGCCTCTGGTACCTATTATTTTTAACCATGAGATACATTCTTTTTCACTTATGGAAAAATTTTAACTTCTCTGTTTCCTGTGACATAGCTTCTTATTTTGTTGCCTTCTAATATATATTTTTATTTATAATATTTTTACTTTACATATAACCTCCTGAATTCTTGTGTATATTGCCCTTGAGACTGGAAGATGAGTAATGTCTCAATCCTTAGATATTTTATATTTCAATATATTTTTAGGAAATTGCCTGTAATGAGAAGTGAAGTTTTCGTGGAATTTTCAAATAGATTCTTGAAAGTATACCAAGGGTAGTTATCTGATGTTTTCCAGACACCCAGTGTGTGGCTTCCCCTTTAACTACTATTTTGTGCAGACTAACAATTCTTTTATAAATTAGTACCATCATCTATGTAACAAATTATGCTTTGATAGTACATCTACATAGACTCAAGTTAAATAAAATGAAAATGAAATGGTAATACCTGCAATACAATGACAATATTTTCTTTTACAATATAGTAACAGGCAGATCTGCTTCAAGGAAACTAAAACATCTCTGGTTAGCGTGTGTAGATGGTGGAATTTCACCACATGCATGAGAGTTATGGCTTCACATCACCTGTTAGGTAACAGGGCTAATTTCTTACTTGCCTGTGAAAGTTTTGTCCCCTACACAGGCTATTTCATATTATAAAATAATGGTCATTAGGTCTGTCTGACATACTGACCATAAATATTAAATAGCTTTTGTATTCACAATGAAAACATTATGTTGTTTAAAGGGCTCTTTCTTTCAGGAAAAAGTTTATTTGCAAAAGGAGCTCACAGTTATTAATGCAAAAAAGAAGGAACTCAATCAATCTGTATATTTCATGTAAGAACTTGAGGAATTGTTTGACATATTTTTTTGAAACCGATTTTAATGAATATATAAAATTTTGGTCATATATAATTTATTCAAAATCTTTCTCTCGAGATGTTTAAACTGCCATTTCTATGGCAAAGGGGGGTTGACTAAAGTTAATTCAATAGTTCTTAATTTCAATCAACATCATATATGAAAGTGTAGACAGTGTTTTGAGTCTTAGGGTCCTCCTTGAATCCTATCTGTGGCCTAATTGCTTGTGTGCCTTTGGGCAGGTCCTTTGATTGCAGATTCCTCAGCTGTGAACTCTATGATGTTTTCCACATTATAGGGTTGTTGAGGGAATTCAGTGAGTTAACTTATGTGCCTAGTTCATAGCAGGTGGCCAATGTTATTATTGTTCTGTTTCTACATTAACTTGTTCTTTCCATCAGCAGCAGGTAAACATTTCTGACATTATAGTGTTATCTCACATATTAAAACAAAATGCAATGCATTTATCACATGCCATTGCTTCCTTACTTTTCTCTTTATTTTTGTGCTTGCTGTCTGAAGATGAAGCTGGAACTTTAGGCACTTGAAACATTTTAAGTATAAAGTTTATTTTTGCTAGTTGAACTTATGTAAAAACTTTCTATGATTTCTTATTCAAATATGAGATTTAGAATACTAGGAAAGAAAACCTCTAAACAAAATGTTACCTTTTTTTTTTTTTTGAGACTGAGTCTCATTCTGTCATTAACCATGGAGTGTGCTAGTGTGATATCAGCTCACTACAATCATCACCTCCCAGGTTAAAGCAATTCTTGTGTCTCCATCTCCTCAGAAGCTCAGATTATATCCATGCCCCACCACAGCAAGCAAATTATGTTTTTTTTTTTTTTTACTTTTTTTCTTTTTTCTTTTTCAAGATGGAGTCTATTCTGCTGCCCAGGCTTGAGTGTAATGATGCAAACTGGGCTCACTGCAACCAATGCCTTTGTTTTCAAGTGATTTTTTCTGCTTCAGCCTCCTTGGTAGCTGGGATTACAGACACCTGCTACCATGCCTGGCTAATATTTATAGTTTTAGCAGAGACAGGGTTTCACCATGTTGGCTAGGGTGTTTTCACATTTTTTACCTCAAGTGATCTGCCCACGATAGTCTCCCAGTGTGCGGGGATTACAGGCCTGAGCCATAGTGACCTGCTGTACTTTTAGTAGAGACCAGGTTTTTCCTTGTTGCCCAAAGTAGTCTGGAAATTCTGAGCTCAAGCTATCCTCTCATGTTGGCCTCCAAAAGTGCTGGAATTACAGGTGGGAGCCACCATGCTTGGCCATTTTTACCTTACATTTTCATATTTAAAACAAATCTATATTGCTATGATGAGTGATTATTGTTAGGTTCTTCATTGCCTACACAAAATGGGGTGATGATCTTACTTAGAAGGACTTGCTTCATGGGAGGTGGTCCATAAAACTTCCTCTGCCCCAACTGTAGGGCAGAAGACAATTTTTATTACTGTAGTTTGGGTGTTATTGCAGAGATTCAGACATCTGTTCTGTGACCTTAGTTAAATTGTGATGCTATGCTAAAAGGAGCCTTCCAGCTTTTACTTTTGCAGCACTATAAAGTCATCATTCAAATGTAAATTTTCCTTTTTAAATTTCAATTGAGTTAGTGTCTGTCAAAGCACAGCCTTTGGCAATACCAAAACAAATCTATGCTGAATGAAAATGTTCAAGAGATAAGTGATTATTTACTATTAAAGAAGAAACACTGGGAGAGAATAAAAAAAAAAATGCACCTCCTAAACCATATGTCCACCTCCTACATTCAAGCAATTCTCCTGCCTCTTCCTCTCAAGTAGGTAAGACTACAGGAATTTACCCCACCACACAGTTAATTTTTGTATGCTTAATACGGACGGGGTTTCACCATGTTGGCCAGGCTGGTCTCAATCTTTTGACCAAAATGTTCCACTAGCCTTGGCCTCATAAATAGCTGAGATTACAGACATAAGACACTGTGCATGGCTTGCATGTATTAGTGATTCATGCTAAGTCAGTATCATAAAACTATGGTTTGTACTTGTAAAGGAGGCTTAAATTGGAAAGATTTATAAAATTATGCTTTCTGGATTAAACTCTGCTAACCTGCCTCTAGGTGGTAACAAGTCATGTTTTTGCCCTCTGCCTGCTGATTGGGTTTGGCCAGTGGGAACACCAGCCTCCACATAGAGTGGCCCTACACTGGCTGCCTCATCTCAAGGCCCAGTGAAGTCATAGTGCCTGTGATGACATCTTCCAAGTGCTCTGAACCATCTACCTCTCTCCAGTGCTGAGAATTTATCTCTCCCCTAATTCTCCATACACAAGGAGTACTAAGAGTATGGTCCTGTTACTATCCCAGGGAACTCCACCATCTTTTGTGGGTACCCTGAATAAGTCACTCTTTATTCAAAAGTTCTTAGATGACTTTGACTGTGGGGACCATCTGCCTTCTGCCTGGATCCCAACTGCTGCTTACAGATGCACAGATTGTATTGGATCTCGAGACTGTAATCAAAAGGTAGACCACATAGCACCTCTGTGTGTGGTAGAGGAGAGAAACAGACTTTTAGGTTAATATGGGAGATTGAAAGAGTTCATTTTTTTTTTTTTTCCTGTACCATCATGCATTCAACACGCAATGAATGAATTGCTGTTTTTCCTCCAGCAAATCACTTGTCATGTTTTAAAAGTGGTTTAGCAGTTCCAACAAATATAGATGGGCCATGCTAACTCATTGTTTTAATTTTCAGTCGCTAAAGATATATGAGTTTCAGCATCTTCTTGTTTGCTTGCCATCTTTGTATTTTCATGGGTGAGCTCAGCTTTCTATACATTATTAATCGGATAGTCTGTTTTATTGTTGAGTTTCAAGATTTGTGTATATTCAGTGCAAGTTTTTGCTCAGATCTGTATTTTGCAGATGCTTACTTTCAGTCTGTTGCTTATCTTTCTATTTCCTGAACAAAATTTGACTCAGAGTATAAGCTTTTAATATGAGAAGGCTTTAGTTATTATTAATATTATTATTTTTTTTTTACCGTTACTGATCGGCTTTGTTGTCATTTGTTAAAACGTATGACCAAATACAAGATCACATAAATTTCTTTCTTACTTTCTTCTAGAATTTGCATGGTTTTTCATTTCCAGTTAATGGCTCCTTCCCCATTAAAAAAAAAAATATATGAAGAAGAATTGCTGGGAAGATTGCTCAATAAAAACAGCTCCACACTGCAGCTCCAGATAGATTGATGCAGAAGGTGAGTGATTCCTGCATTTCCACCTGAGGCACACTGTTCATCTCATTGGGAATGGTTAGACAGTGGATGCAGAACATGGAGTGTGAGATGAAGCAGGGTGGGGCATCACCTCACCTGGAAAGCCTGAGAAACCAAGGGCCATGTTCCAGATACGTGCTTCTCCCATGGTCTTCACAACCTACAGACCAGGATATTCCCTTTGGTGCCTACATCGTGAAGGCCATGGGTTTCAAGTACAAAAATGGGCAGCTGTTAGAGCAAACACTAAACTAGGTGGAGATTTTGTTTGTTTGTTTGTTTTCATACCCTAGTGGTGCCTGGAATGTTAAGGAGACAGAACCGTTTGCTCTCCTGAAGAGAGGTGATGAGGCCAAGGAGCTAAGTGGTCAGGCTTGGGGAGTGATACTCCCCACAGAGGCAAGGAATCGAAGGTTCAATGGCTTGAAATTCTCTCTGCCAGCACAGCAGCAGTCTGAGATTGACCTAAAATACTCAAGCTTGTGTCGGGGGAGGGTCGTCCGCCATTGCTGAGTCTTGAGTAGACCATTTTAACTTTGTAGTGTAAATAAAGCCACAGGGAAATTTGAATTGGTTGGAGCCAACTGCAGCTCAGCAAGGTTGATGTGGCTAGGCTGCCAGATTTCTCCTCTCTGTGCAAGACGTTTCTGAAAAAATGACAGAATCCCCAGTCAGGGGCTTATAAATAAAACCCCCATCAACCTGGGGCAGAGCACCTGGGGGAAGGGGCAGCCACGGATGCAGTTTCAGCAGACATCAACATAAGTGCATGATGGCTCTGAAGAGATCAGCAGATCTCCCATCCATAGCATTTGAGCTCTGCTAATGTTCAGACTGCCTTCTCGAGTGGATCCCTGGTGTCTGTGTATCCTGATGGGAGACATCTCATACAGGAGAGCACTGGCTGGAATATGAAGTTGCCCCTTGGGGGTGAAGCTTCCAAAGAAAAGAACAGGCAGCAATCGATGAGACAGAAAATTCACAAGGATTTGCAGGACTTGAAATCAGCTGTGGACATCTACAGAACTAATTAACATCTACAGAACTATCCACCCCCAATCAACAGACTATACATTCCTCTTGGTGTCACATAACATGTATTGAAAAATTGACCACATAATTGGAAGTAAAACACTCCTCATCAAAAGCCAGAGAATGCAAATTGTAACAAAGAGCCTCCCAGACCACAGTGCAATCAAATTAGAACCCAGATTAAGAAACTCACTCAAAACCAAACAACTACATAGAAACTGAACAGCCTGTTCCTAAATCACTGATGAGTAAATAATGAAATAAGGCAGAAATAAAGATGTTCTTTCATACCAATGATAATGAAGACAGAATGTATCACCATCTCTGGGACACATTTAAAGCAGTGTGTAGAGAAAAATTGATAGCACTAAATGTCCACAAGAGAAAGCAGGAAAGATCTAAAATAGGCACACTAACATCAAAATGAAAAGAACTGGGGAAGCAACAGCAAACCAATTCAAAAGCTAGCAGAAGACAAGAAATAACTAACATCAGAGTAGAACTAAAAGAGATAGAGACACCAATGAAACTTTCAAAAATCAATAAATCCATGAGCTGGTTTTTTGATAATATCAAGAATATAGATAGACCACTAGCCAAAATAATAAGAAAAGAGAAAAATAAAATAGATGCAATAAAAAGTGATAAAGGTAATATCACCACTGATCCCACAGAAATACAAACTACCATCAGCTAATACTATAAACAGCTCTACGCAAATAAATGAGAAAATCTAAAAGAAATGGATAAATTCTTTGACATATACATCCTCCCAAGTCTACACCAGGAAAACATTAAATTCATGAATAGACCATTAACAAGTTCTGAAATTGAGGCAGGAACTGATAGCCTACCAACCAAGAGAAACCAGGACCAGACAGATTCATAGCCGAATTCTACCAGAGATCCAAAGATTAACTGGTACCATTCCTCCTGATATTATTACAAACAATAAAAAAAGAAATCGCCCTTAAATAATTTTAGGAGATCAGCATCACTCTGATGTTAAACCTGGCAGAGACACACCAAAAAAGAAAATTTCAGGCCAATATCCCTCATGAACATAGCTGTGAAAATCCTCAATAAAATACTGGCAGACTGAATCCAGCAGCACATCGTAAAGCTTATCCACCACGATTATGTCAGCTTTATCCCTGGGATACAAGGCTAGTTGAACATACGCATATCAATAAACGTAACAGATCACATAAACAGAACAAATGACAAAAACCACATAATTATCTTCATAGATGCTGAAAGGGTTTTCATCAAAACTCAACACCCATTTATGTAAAATCTCTCAATAAACTAGGTAAGGGTGGAACGTATCTCAAGATAATAAGATCTACTTATGGCAAACCCACCGCCAATATCACACTGAATGGGCAAAAATTGGAAGCATTCCCTTTGAAAACCTGTACAACACAAAGATACACTCTCTCTTCACTCTTATTCAAAATTGTATTGAAACTTCTGGCCAGGGCAATCAGGCAAGAAGAAGAAATAAAGGGTAGTCAAATCAGAAGAGAGGAAGTCAAATTGTCTCTCTTTGCAGAGGTCATTATTGTATACTTAGAAAACTCACCATCTCAGCACAAAATCACCTTAAGCTGGCAAGCAACTTCAGATAAGCCTCAAGATTCAAAATCAGTGTGCAAAAATCACAAGAATTCCTACACATAATAACAGAGAAACAGAAAGCGAAATTATGGGAAAACTCCCATTCACAGTTGCTACTAAGTGAATAAAATACCTAGGAATAAAACTTACAGGGGGTGTGAAGAAACTATTCAAAGAGAACTTCCAACCAATGCTCAACGAATTAATAGAGGACATAAAGAAACGAAAAATCCTTCCATGCTCTTGGATTGGAAGAATCAATATTGTAAAAATGTCTTTGCTGCCAAGAGTAATTTATAGATTCAATGCTATCTCCATCAAGCTACCAATCCCTTTCTTCACAGAATTGGAAAAAAAACCTTAAAGTTCATATAGAACCAAAAAAGAGCTTGCATAGGCAAGACGATCATAAGCAAAAAGAACAAAGCTGGAGGCATCACACTACCTGACTTCAAACTACATTACAAGACTGTAGTCACCAAAAAAGCATGGTACTTGTACCAAAACGGATATATAGACCAGTGGAACAGCACACTGGTCTCAGCAATAATACCACACATCTACTACCATCTGATCTTTGACAAACCTGAAACAAGCAAGCAATGGGGAAAATGTTTTCTCTATAATGAATGGTGTTGACAAAACTGGCTAGCTATATTCAGAAAACTGAAATTGGACCACTTCCTTACAGCATACGCAAAAATCAACTCAAGATGGAATAAAGCCTTAAACGTAAGAATTAAAACCCTAAATTACCTAGAAGAAAACCTAGGCAATACCATTCAGGACATAGGCATGTGCAAAGTCTTCATGTTTAAACACCAAGAGCAACGGCATTAAAACCAAAATTGACAAATGGGATCTAATTAAACTAAAGAGCTTCTGCACAGCAAAATAAACTCTCATCAGTGTGAACAGACAACCTATGGAATGGGTGAAAATCTTACAATCTCTCTATCTGAGACAAGGCTAATATCAGGAATCTATAGGGAACTTAAACAAGTTTACAAGAAGTAAACAAACAACCTCATCAAAGAGTGGGCAAAGGATATGAACAGATGCTCCTCAAAAGAAGACTTTGATGCAGGCAACAAACATATGAAAAAATGCTCATTAAGTCATCACTCGTTATTAGAGAAATACAAATCCAAACCACAGTGAGATACCCTCTCAAACCGGTTAGAATGGTGATCATTAAAATATCAGAAAACTGCAGATTCTGGAGAGGATATGGAGAAATAGGAATGCTTTTACAGTGTTGGTGGCATTGTTAATAATTTAACTCTTGTGGAAGACAAGGATCTAGAGTGAGAAATATCATTTGACCCAGCAATCCTCTTATTGCACATATAACCAAAGGACTATAAATCATTCTACTATAAAGATACGTGCACACGTATATTTATTGCAGCACTATTCACAGTAGCAAACACTTGGAACCAACCCAAATGTGCATCAATAATAGACTGGATAGAGAAAAGGTGGCACATATACACCATGGGATAGTAGGCAGAGATAAAAGTGAATGAGTTCATGTCTTTTGCAGGGACATGAAAGAAGCTGGAAAACATCATTCTCAGCAGACTCTCAGAAAAATAGAAAACCAAACACCACATGTTCTCATTTTTAAGTGGGAGTTGAACAATGAGAACACATGGACACAGGGAGAAAAATATCACGTGCTGGTGGATGGTGGGCTAGTGTAGAGAAAACATTAGGAGAAATACCTAATGTAGGTGATGGGTTGATGGGTTCAGCAAACCACCATGGCACGGTAGTCTGCACTTCTCTAATGACCAGTGATGGTGAGCATTTTTCATATGTTGGCTGCACAAATGTCTTCTCTAGAGAAGTGTCAACAGACATTTTACAAAGGACATACAGGCGGCCAATAAACTTATTTTAAAAAGCTCACTATTATTGATTATTAAAGAAATGTAACATGTAAAAATGAGTCTGCCTTTTCTGACCCTGGGAGTGCAGGTGTTTTCAGCACATGCCGCTTGAGGGGGAGAGCTGTGTTCTTCTCAGGGCTTCTTGTGGAAAATTAAACATAAAAATATCCCATGTCTTTAGCACACCCCAACGTTCTTCCCCACACAAAACGTGTGGTGGCCACAGTGCCAGGTCCTCACCGTGGTCTTGTGCCACAAATGTGTCATTCATCATATAACATCTGTAATAGAAATATAACATCAGTAAACAAATATATCAACCATAATACAGGTGTGTCATTCGTAATACTAATGTAACACCTGAAATACTGATTGAACACCCATATTACCACTGTACACTCGTAACAGCAATAAAACACTCATAATACCAGTATACCATCTGAAACACAAATACAACAACCATAATACTGATCTAAGACCCATAATACAAGTGTCACCCTCATAATGCCACTATACAATCCACAATACAAATGAAACATCCATAACACCTATGTAACATGTCTAATGCTGTCCTGACACCTGTAATACAACTGTAACACTCATAATACCAATATACCACTCATAATACCAATATATCATCCTGCAATACAAATATAGCAACTGTAATACTGATGTAACAACTGTAATACTGATGTAACACCGGTAATACTAACACTCATAATACTAACAGAACATTTGTAATACAAATGAAACAACCATAACACTGATGTAACACCCATAATTACTGATGTAACACCCATCATAAAGATGTAACACCTGCAATACTGACATAACATTCCTACTCTTACTGGGGCACTTCATTTCAGAGCTTCCACTGAGCTGGATTTGGGGGGGGATTGGCCTCTATAATGATGTTTGATGTTGTTGTCTCTGCTTTAGTGACAAGGTATTGACATGGTTGTTTTTATTAAAAAGTAGTTTATTTCTCAATAATTTCATACTTCTAGGACACCTCCAATAGCTATTAGTATAGATTAATTCTCTCTCCCAGAATCTCCAGTGGTTTCTGCTGTGCCAGATTTGAAGCTTTATGCAAAATATCCCAGTGGGTTTTACTAAAAGTGGAGCCATTCTCCAAGGGTACTACCACATAACTACCACATCAGGAAATACAGGGTTGGTACTGGTAATGGTAATGGCAAAATATTCACTAATAAACACAAATTTCATCTTGTCACTCTCTTGATTTAATTTTGTCAATGGTATCCCACTGACCTTAGAACAAGAACCATAGAACCCACCATGGCTGCAGACTCCAAGTTCTCCTACCTGTTTCCCATGCCCACTCAGTCCGCTGAACTGCCTGCAGTATCATCTAATTTTAATTGTGGGAACACAGTCTCTTGGGTGTCTCAGGAATTTTATGTTCAATCTCCCAATCTATTCACCCAGTGCCCACAATTATCTAACTTTCCAAGGCTTTGTCCAGTTAATAAAGTCAGAGCTTGTGCTATTTAACTGTAGAAGAGCTAATAATGTGCTGTTTCTAAAGATAAAAAGAAATTCATTCTTTGTTAGAAAATTGAGATCACCCTCAGTTTATAAATCAAGGTAATAATAGTTAATGCAATGAAAGTTCATGTTTGAGATAATTAGTAAAGAAAAAAATATCAGTGCTGAAGACTAATGACACTATTAATTACTGAAATCACATAAGAATTTATTGGACAGACTATTACTTTGCTATCTCCCCTAACTGTGTGTTATTAATTCCAAATTATGTTAGGTTTAAATACTTACATGTAATGTACTCTATCAATATATTTAAGTGACAAAAAAGTCCTAGAACACGACAAGACAATTCATATAAATATTTGTAAACCTCCTTAACTGTACAGTGTAAATTAGATAAAGTAAGCTTAGATATTTAAGCAGATGAATTACTAATATTTGAATATTGAAATGCTGTGAGAGTATGTAATTATGTCACAGCTTTGATATGGGACTTGGGACATTTGTGTATCCATGTACCTCATTAACTTAATGACTTCCCTTATTACTTCCTGCTGGATGATAAATTTTGGGCCCATGGATGGTGAGGGACAAACTATCAGCTCTATTGGAAACTCTAGTACAGCAAGAAAGTTTTCGTTTCAGAATATTATTTCCTGCCAGATATTTATTTTCTCAACCAAGCAAACTTGCTCCCGAGAAGTGTTTTTACCTTAGCTGCTCCTCAGGTCGAGCTGGAAATCAAGTGGCTACGAGAAAAGCTCATTTATGAAAGACCTGAGGGAGTAAAACTTATATACTTTACTGGCCATGTTTTTATGTGCTTGTATTCCATATGCATGTCTTTCTGGTGAAGTGTGTATTCAACTACTTCTCCATTATGCAACTGGATGGTTTGTCTTTTTTTTGTTACTGAGGTATGCAAATTCTTCATACATTGTCGATAACAGACTGTTGTTACATACATAACATGCAAACCTTCCTTTCTGCGCCATGTCTTTTCACTTTCTTGACAGTGACTTTTGATGCACAAAAATGTTTAATTTTGAGAAAATTCTTTCTTAAGATGCCTGTGCTTTTAGTATCAGATCTAAGAAACCACGGCTAAATCCAACATCATGAAGATTTATCCCTATATTTTCTTTTAAAGTTTATGTTTTTACCTCTAATATGTAGGCTTTGAAACATTTTGACTTAGTTTTATTTTCTGCTGTGAGGAAAGAGTACAATTTCTTTGTCTGAATGTGGTATTCAGTTGTATAACAGCATTTGTTGAATTTACTGATCTTGGCTACATGTCAGGAATCAATTGACTATAGAGGTATGGTTGGTTCTAACATTCAGTTCAATTGACAGAGTCTGTGTGTGTCCTTATGCCAGTATTACGCCGTTTTGTTTACTGCTCCTTAGCAGTAATATTTGAAATTGAGAAATATGAGCCTCCAAATTGGTTTTTGTTTTCAAGAATATTTTGGCTATTCAGGATCCCCCGAAATGTGTATGAATGTTAGAATTGGCTTGCCCATTTCTACCAAAAAGACTTTGGTATTTTCATAGAAATCACAATGAATTTGTAGATTGCTTTGTACAGTATTGTCACATAAAAAATCATCTTCTAATCCAAAAACATTGAGTGTCTTTACATTTATGTAGGGTTTCTGGAATTTATTTCAGCAGTATTTTGTCATTTTTCATGTCTAATTCTTGCACCTTGATAAAATTTAGTCTTGAAAACATTATGATCGTTGGCTTTTTGTCGGTACTCTTTGAGACAGGGCCTTATTCTTTGGCCCCGGGGGGAATGTGCATGTGCAATCATAGCTCACTGCAGCTCCAAACACTTGGGCTTGAGCAATCCTCCCACCTTGGCCTCCCAAAGTACTGGAATTACAGGTGTAAGCCACAACATTCAGTCTGTTTCTTTTTTTTTCTTAATTTCTGTTTTGGAAGTTGAAAAGGATAATTTGCTTTATAATCAATGAAAATATAGTACTTTGAATTGGCCAGAAGACATAATGCACAAGAACTCTATGCTGTATAGTTGACTCATCGACCATCTGGGTAAACTGCAATTACTTCTTAAAAATTTGTAGCTGTTAACCTTCCAAAATTGTCCTTCAATAAACTCCTTGAATTGTAGGAATAAAGAAATGAGAAGACAAGACACATTTCAACAATACTGAAGTTTATCAAAGGACTTAAGAAATTTCAACTCATACCTCTCTCTCTCTCTTTCTGTCTTCTCTTCCTTTCTTTCTTTCTCAGTCTTTCAGACAGTGTCTCACTTTTTGTCTAGGGTGGACTGCAATGGTGCCATCATGGCTCATTGCAGCCTGCAGCCTCTCACTCCTGGGCTCCTTTGAATCCGTCTGCCTTAGCTTCAGCTGCAATACCTGGCTAATTCTTTTTCTTTTCCTTTCTTTCTTTTTTTTTTTTTTTTTTTTTTTTGGAGACAATGGTTTGCCACATTGCCTGGGCTCTTCTGAAACCTCTGGGTGCAAGTGATGTGCCTGTTTTGACTTCTCAAAGTGCTGAGATTACAGGAATCAATAAAACATTCTTTGTGTTAGGGTCAGTAAAAATAAATCAATGTTTTGGCTGAGTTATGAACATACCTGTAATGCAATTATTTGAATAACTCCAACAGAGCAATGGGCATCTACAAAATCAAGAATTTTATTAACAAACAACTAAATACATAAAAACACTAAGTCCAATTGTTTAATTGAGGAACATGTTTATTATTTCTAGTTTCCAGCATTTTCTAGATCATCATTGTTCATTTTAAAAGTTATATCCATAGTATAAAAAAAAAACCTATGCATTGCCATATTTGTTTATTTCTCAGTTGTGAAAATGTCCTTAATTTGTTGACATTGCAAACAAATTTCAACTCTGTTATGAAAAAACTGAAGACAACCTTCTTAACAATTAACTTCTTAGTTACATTGGATACAGGGAATGTGCTGTCTGTGAAAACATACAAACTCAACTACAGGTCTTAAACACTGAAAAGAGTTACCAGGTGATTATAATTTATTTTATTATATCAATATATTGTATTTTTATATATTCAATTACATTTACATACAATCTAGAAAGTTTACAGCCATCAGAAGTTCTAGTACAGTTTTATGTGAAATCAGAATTTAAAAATCCCTGTGGAGCTGTAGGTGTAGTAAAATGTGTAGGTAAAATATGTGCATGCTCTTGACAGTACTTATGAAGGGATGTCTCTCCAATTGACCTCAATGGTTTTCTTCTTGGCAAAATGGCCTGGGCCACTCAACCACTGTTTCATTATTGCTGATGTTTGCGCATGATCATTTATGCAAAATTTATGACTCTAAAGACATTTATTTGACATCATGGCATTAGGGTTTTCAAAACCACTAGAGGTTTTCTGTTCTTCATCCATTATGTTTTAAAGTAATTTGACTTTGATTTCTCACGAACTTGAACAGTTTCTTGTTAGCCCCACAGTGATTCCAGCCAGGTCCTGATATAGTAGCACAGCCTCAACTCCAAGGCTCTCCCAGACCCCAGCTGCCTGCTATCCATGTCTTTTAAGTCAGTGGGAAATATTCCAGCTTCTTGTTTTTTTGATAAATAAAGCTATCATCTTAATTTTACTTTATAGGGTTTATTTCTAGTGAATAGAAATAGATTTTGTGGCCAGGTGCAGTGGCTCATGCTTGTAATCTCAGCAATTTAGGAAGCCAAAGTGGGCACATCATCTGAGGTCAGGAGTTCAAGACTGGCCTGACTAACATGGAGAAATCCAGTCTCCACTAGAAATACAAAATTAGCCAGGCATGGTGGGACATGTCTGAATCCCAGCTACTCAGGAGGCTGAGGCAGGAGAATCACTCAAACCCAGGAGGCTGAGGCAGGAGAATCACTCAAACCCAGGAGATGGAGGTTGCAGTGACCCGAGTTCTTGCCATTGCATTCCAGCCTGGGCAACAAGAGGAAAACGCTATCAAAAAGAAAAGAAAACAGTTTTTTTGTGTGTTGATATTTTGTTCTGTTATTTTTCTTAATGTGTTTACTAGATTTCATAATTTCTAGATGGTTCCCTATGGATTTCTGTGTATGAGATTTGTCAGTAGTTTTTCTTTTCTCTGCCACATATGAATGGCTTTGTGTGTGTGTGTATGTATGTATACATATATATATTTGTAATTGTTCTTCTGGAACTTCTAGTACAGGGTTTAATACAGTTGAGCATCAATGCTGTGTTCCTCATCTTAAAGCTTTGGTTCTCAACAATTTAGATGATGATTATTATGGGTTTTGCATAAAGATGTTTTATCATGGGAAAAAAATTGAAATTCAGTTTATTGGATTTTTAATTGTTAAATGTGTTGACTGTCCTTAAGTACATTCTATAAAAGTTGAGACAAACATGGTGTATTTCAACATTTGATTTACATAATATATTGAAAAGGGATAGCATTAGAATGGTAAAAAAAGAAAAAAACCTTGATTTTCTGAGAAAAGATCTTAAACATTGTGGTTTATAATGTCTTCACTTATTTGATTAAAGATTATAATGTCTATAATTAGCAGATTCAGTAACATTTAGTTTTTTGTCCGAATGATATCATATGTTTAATTCAATACTCTTTCGGGCTTAGAGAGAGATATGATTTCTTGTACTCATGGATATAGGCTGCTAGAGGTTAGAGTCATACAGGATGCATTTAAAGTTTTTTAAGCATAGAATAGAAATAGAGGATTAGGATATGGCTTACAATTGCAGAACAGGTTCAGGATTAGATTGAGGGTTAGGGCTGGACTTGAGATAAGATTTAGTGTTGTGGTAGGATTAGGGTTTGAGTTAGAGTTAAGATTAGGTTTATGGGTTAGGGTTGAGTTTAGGGCTAGGGGTCAGAATCAGGGTTAGAGTTTAGGTTTGTGGTTGGGTTATGCTTCGGTTTAGGGTAAAGAGTTAGGCTTACAGTTAGAGGTTAGGAATTAGGGTCATGGCCGGGGTTAGGGTTAGTGTTAAGGGTTAGCTTGAGGGTAAGGGTTAGAGCATTTCGGTTTTTGGGTTGGCATTTAGCATTAAGACAGGGCTTAGGGTTACATGTAGGGTTAGAGTTCAGGGTTCTGGGTTAGGGTTTAGGATTATTGTAAAGGATAGTGTTGAACATTTATGGTTAGATGTTAGTGATAGTGCTGGGCATATAGTTAGGGCTTTGGATTTAAGTTAAGCATGACTGTTAAGGCTGAGTTTGTGTTGAGGTTGAGGTTAGTGGTCACGATTAGGGTAACACTTAGGGTTCAGTTTAGAGTTTAGGATTAGGGTTAGGGTTTAGTGTTAGGGTTCTGTTTAGTGTTAAGGTTAGGGGTTAGCATTTATGGTTAGTGTTAGTATTAAGGTTTTTCTAGAGTTAGGGGCTAAGATTAGGTTTACATTTAGGGTTTAGGTTTAATTAGGGTTACAGATTTTGCTTTAGGGCTAGGGTTAGTGTTAAGGGTTAGGGTTTCTAATTTAGGGTTAAGGTTATGATTAGGTTCAGTGTTTAGGATAAGAGTTATTTTTAGGTTTAGTGCTAAGGCTAAGATTATGTTAGAATTATATTACTTTTACTGTTAGGATAAGGGTATTAGGGTTAGTGTTATTGTAAGTTTTAGAGTTATGGGATGCAGTTAAACTACCTTCAGTGTTTTGGGATTTCAGGATTTATAGTTAGAATTAGGGTTAGGTTTAGTTGGTAATATAAGGGTTCAGATTAGGGTTTGGGTTAGGTTTAGGGTTGGGATTCAGGATGAGGGTTAAAAGTAGGGTAAGTGTTATGTTTAGTGTTCGGGTAATGATTAAAATGTTTGGTTTAGTGTTACAATTTAGGATTAGGGTTTATTGTTAGTTTATGGTTTAAGATTGGGTGCCTGGTTGTGGCTGAGTTAGGGTTAGGATGATGGTGAAAGTGTTTGGATAAGACTAGGCTTAGGGTTAGTGTTAGGGTTAGAATAGGACTTGGGATTAGGTGTTAGTGTTAGAGTTAGCGTTTAGGGTTTGGCTAAAGTTTAGGGCATTGTTTATGGTTAGTGTTATAATCAATGTTAGGATTTGGGCTTAGGATTCCCTGTTTATTGTAAGGTAAGGTTTATGTTTATGTTTGGGCTTGGTGTTCATGTAGGGGTAGGGTTAAGTTAAGTTTACAAGGGTCAGGTACTGTGGTAAGGGTTAGGCTTAGTGTTAGGCTTACTGTTAGGGCATACATTTGGGGTTGGTGTTAGTGTCGAAATTTGGGTTATGATTTTGGGTAGGGATTAGGAATTGAGTTTTCAGTTAGTGTTAGGGTTTAGGACTAGTGTTGGGGATTAGCGTTTGTGTTAGTGTTACAGTTAGGGACTAAGGTTTAGTTTAACATTGAGGGTTAGGGTTTTGGTTTACAGATAGGGTTACAGGTTATAGTTAAAGTTTATGGTTAAGGATTAAGACTATAGCTATGTTTTTAGGCTTTAGGTTTAGAGTTATGGTTTAGGCTTGTTTTTGCTGATGGGTTTAGAGTTAGGTTGGTTTTGATGTTAAAGTTCAGGTTTCATGCTTTTACAGTTAGGATTAGTGTTATTGTTAGGGTTATGCATTGAGTTTATGGTTAGGTGTAGTTTTTCCCTCTTTTATTGTTAGCATTAGGATTACATTTAAAAATAAGGGATTGGCTTTGGGTTAGGTTTTCAAGGTTAGATTTAGGGTTAAGTGTTAGGGTTAGTATTTAGGGTAAGGATTAAATTAAGTTATCAGAGAGAGTAAGTTTTAGGTTTAGAGTCACAGCGTATGGGTTAAAATTCAGGGTTAGAGTTAGCTTTAAGATATAGAATTAGTGTTAGGGGTTAGCATTAGGCTGGAGTTTAGTGGTTTTGAGTCAGTTAGTTGGTGTTATAGATAGGGCAGAGTGTTAGAGTTAGGATTAAGATTGGAATTATTGTTTAATATTATTTTTAGGGTTGGGGTGAGAGTAGATTAAGCTTTAGGCTTATAGTTATGGTTAGTATTTAAATTTAGATTAAGGGGTTAAAGTTATGTTTATTATTATGATTACAGTTGAGATTAGAATTATTGGTTATAATTAGTGTTAGGGTGAGCATTAGGATACAGATTGCAGTAACACATTAGGGTAAGAGTTAATGTTAGTAGTCAGGCTGAGGGTCAGGGGTTAGGATTAGGCATACGGTTAGGGTTGACCTAAAGATTAATGTTAGGATTAGGATTTGGGTTTTATGTAACAGCTAGGTTTAGGTGTGGTGTAGGTGTAGTGTTAGGGTTGTAATAAGAGTTTTAGCGTTCAGGTTAGGGGTTAGTATTGGACTTAATGTGAATGTTATGTTCATGTTCAAAAAGCAGATTTAGGAGCTCAAATTTTGGGTTAGATTTAGGGGTTGTGGTTAGTGTTAGGGTTAACATTAGCTTTTGAGGGTCAGAGATAGGGTTTCTTGTTTAGGGTTAGTGTTTTTGTCTTAGGGTTTTAGGGTTAAGATTTTAGGCTTAGAGCTTAAGTTCAGGTTTCTGTAATGTTTGCTTTACCTTTGGGTTAGGGTTATTTTCAGGGTCAGGGTCAAATTCAGGTTTAGCTATTAGATTTAGGATTTAGAATTGGGATTTGTTTTGGGGTTTAAGTTTTGGTGAGTGGCTAGGCATAGGGTTGATGTTGGGGTCAAGTTTGTGGCTTAGAGTTGCTGTTAGTGTTAGGGATTCTAGGTTAGGATTGGGGTAGAAGTTGGGTTAAGGTTAAAGTTATGATTAATTTTAGGGTTACAGAAGGCACTGGGCAGCTGGCTGGTGTATTATGTCATCACTCCTTTTTGCAGAAGGGAGGACTGAGCCTTGCACCCAGAACTTTTCTGGGCCTAAGCTCAGGGCCGTCTTAATGCTCATTGTACAGCCTGATAGATTTGGAGCCAAAGGAAGTTGCCTTCTGAGGCCGAAGTTTTTCAAAATGTCAACCCAGAGCTAACCAAATCCACATTAGCTTGTGTTTGAGAGTGGCAGGTGTTTGAGGTAGTCTGTGGAAGGCCCAAAGGAAGGGAAGTTGGTGACAGCTTACACCACAGACAGATATTGGCAAACCTTAGAGGTAAAGGTAGAAATAATTAAATGCTGGTGGTGAAGCACTCTGTGTACCAGCCAGAAGTGGAGACTGAGTTGACACATTCTCCCACACCAGCAGTAGATAGCAACTTGCCAACTCTGAATCCAGTCACTGGTGCTAGGGTTGTGTGAGATCTGGAATGACAGCAGCATTTAAAATCAGCAGAATTCCAAGTTGTTTGGCCTATGAAATCCTGAAAAGGCTGTTGAGATTGATGGTTGTGGCAGTTCGTTTCTCACAGAGGGAGGCTGAGGCCCGTGAGTGGTGAGCTTGGTTCATGTGGGCTGGGGTGACTGGGCTAAATGTAGTGTCCACTTCTGGACTTTACAGTCTCTGTTGTAGCACGTATGGGCTGTGCTCCTCCCTCCAGGCCTGTGTCCATTAGTGACCACCAGGATCAGGTTCCCAGGGCATGAGGGTCTCTTTTGTCTTGGAGCTGAGACCAGGTTGGCCCCAGGCAGGTGCCTAGTGAAGACTGAATTATAGGGGACCTATGAGAAGAGGGGGTGCAGTACCCCAAATCACAAACTCTCCTATCTGAAATAGCTAGATTGTGACAAAATCCACACTACAATCATGCGCTCACTTTCCATTCACTGCTGAAACTGAGACCGGGCAGAATTTGCCACAGGCACTGTCTCCCTTGGAGCTTGCCTATCCTCTCCACATGGCTGTCCTCAGCCTTCCTCTTGCTCCTCCAATTCTTATGTCTCCTGCCCATTTTAACCTAGGGGAAATGCAAGTCAAAACTACAGTAAGATACCTCTTCACACCCATTATAATGGCAAAAAAAAAAAAAAAAAAACAAAACAGCTAACAATCGTTGAAGTGGAAGTGGGAAAATATGAAAGAAAATTGCTGCAGCTGCTGTGGAAAGTAATTTGGTGGTTGTGCAAAAGCTAAATATAAAATTACCATAGAAACCACAACATCCACTCCAAGCTGTATACACAAAAAATGTAAAAGAGGTATTCAAACAAAAACATATATACATGTGTTCATAGCAGCATTCCCAATAACTAAAATCTGGAAACACATCAAATAAATGTCCAGCAACAAAAAGTTAGAAGCAAAATGTAGTATGTCCATAGAATGGCTTAATATTCAGCTGTGAAAAGGTTCACAGCTCTAATGCCACAATGTGAAGAAACTTCAAAAGGATTTTGGCTCAAGAAGCTGAACACCAAAGTCACCTAGTGTATGATTTTATTTATATAAATATTTAGATTAAGCAAATCCATAGAGGCAAAATGCAGATTACTGGTTGCTGGTGTCAGAAAGAGTACAGATTTGGTAGGAGCTCCTTAATAAGTGGGGCATTTCCTTTTGGAATGATGAAAATAATTTGGAACTAAGATGTGGTAGTTGCACACAAATATGCATGTACTAAAGATCACTAAGGAATTCATTAGGAAACAATTAATTTCATATTAAGTGAAGGAATTTTACTTCATTAAAAGGACAAAATTTCTTCCTCAGCTTTCTCAGCTTTCTTTCCACAGAGGGTTTATTGCATGGGGTTCTGGTCCCTCCACAGTCCAGAACTGCCTGGGGCTAGGCCAACCACACACTACACACATACTCCTGCCCCCGTGTCCAGCAGCTCCCCGACCTGTTACCAGTAGAGGTTATCTGAGTTACTGGCATCATATCTATCATGGTCTGCAGTAATTTAAATTCTTCCCTCCTCAGATGAAAGAATTTGGCAGAGGGGAATAAAGTAGTAAAGGTGACTGAGAAAAGTTTCACAGCAGATATGGATGTTTATTTAAAAACTTTTAGAATAAGAAAAAATGGAGAGTGCACTTGGAAGAGATCCAAGTGGTTGATTTGAATATATATCATATATATGTCTTGCAAATATTTTGTCCCATGTTGTTGGTTTTCTTTCCCTTATACTGGCAGTGTCCTTTAATATACAAAAGTGCTTAGTTTTGATGAAGTTCAATTGAGCTATATTTTCTTATGTTTTGTGTTCATTCGGTGATAAAGCCATGAAATCATTTACAAATCCACAACCAATAAGTGCATGAAAGGATGTTCAAAATCACTAGCCACTTAATACTTGAATACCTAAACCACAATGAGATTACCACTTTCTCCCCATTGGAATTTTTCATTTTTTTTAAGGAAAAGATTGAGAGTATGTGGATAAATTGGAACCCTTGTACATTGCTGGTGAGATTGTGAAATGGTGGTGATGGTTGCACAATGTGAGCATAGTTAATGCTTCCAAATTATACACTCAAAAATGTTTGAAATGGTACATTTGTTTATGTATGTTTTTCCACTTACAATAAAAGCTTCCTCTGAATCGTCCTAAAATAGTTGCATGTGTGATGAAAGAAGATGCTCCTCCCTATCATGAGTAGAAGTGTATTTATTTATTCACGCCAGTGTACACACTCATGACTCTTCGACACGCCCAGCATGATCTCATCAAGCAGAATGAGTCCCCTCTCATCTGGCCCATTTGCACTTCTTTCCATCATTGCACACTCCTTATCAACTTACTACCTGCCCACTAAAACAACTGTAAAACATTCCACTGCATCAGAATCAAATTTGAAGACTGAGATTCATTTAGTTCACTAACTGTTGTTTCTTTTTGCATTTAAAGATCACAGGTAAAATGTTTGATTACTTCAGCATAACACATTTTAAATGATAAAAGCCAGAAAGTGTGAAAGATGAAATTAATCCCATGAATTTGTAATGACTTGCTATTTGGATTTACTTACTACTGTTACTGAGTTTTCTGTCTTTAGAATACCAAAATAGTAATGCATTGTACAAAGCATTCTAAAATAACTGCCTAAAAGGGTAACTGAATCCTTTTTTTCCCTTTTTTTGGCGGGGGGGAATGGAGTCTTCCTCTGTTCCCATAGCTGGAGTGCAATGATGTGATCTCGGCTCTGGAAACCTCAGCTTTCTGGGTTCATGCAATTCTTCTCTCAGCTTCCTGAGGATCTGGGATTACAGACCCAGCTGCCACTGATGGCTAACATTTGTATTTTTGGTAGAGAGCTTTTTTCACCATGTTGACCAGGATGATCTCAAACACCCGACCTAAGGACATCCACCTGGCTCTACCTCCCAAAGTGCTGGGATTACAGGGTTGAGCCACCATGCCTGGCCATGTCAATTCTTTTATTTCCCTATGGAGACCACTGTAGGTTGAAAACCATCTTTCTTAATACTTGCCAGTGCCTCAAGGTTATTAGGATAAAAATAAAATTTCTAACCAAAGGATGCCTGTTGGCATCCAGAATTTTAATAGAAGTTGAGAAATAAAATATCCAGCTTCTGGCTCTTTCCTGGTGAGCATGAACAATGGCTGAGGAATCTTTGGAACCTAGAGGAAGGGTAGAGCTGGGGTAGGTGGGGATGATCTTTGGAGCCACAGCCACTCTGGCAGCCACTCTTGCTCCTCACAAAATGGCTGGAGCCTCAGTCTTCACAGGAAGTAACAGGGGCTCAGCAAGCAGTATTTTGTGTGCCAGATTTTCCATCTTCATATCTTTTTTGGTGCGGTGTCTACTCAGGTCTCTATCATTAAATTGGTCATCTTATTTCTTTGTACATTTTGCATAAAACTCACTTTTCAGCTGTGTTTCCTAAATTTTTCTCAGCCTGCACCTTGTTTTTTTTTTTTTTGTTCTCTTAACCAGAACATATTTTTTGTTTGTTTTGTCTTGTTTCTTCTTTTTTGTATTTTGCTTTTTTTGAGATGGAGTCGCACCCTGTCACCCAGTCTGGGGTGCAAAGGTGTGATTTCAGCCCACTGCAACCTTTGTCTACTAGGTTGAAGGGATTCTCCTGCCTCAGTTTCCTGAGTAGCTTCGATTACATGTGCCTGCCAACAAGCCCACTTATTTTTTTTTTTTTTTGTATTTTTTATACAGACATTGTGGCAGTCAGTTACTGTGGGATGAAATGAGGGGAATGAATGCAGAAATGAAGACAAAGACAAAAAATATTTGTTTTAAAAGAGGGGTCAGGGTGCTCATTGCTTCTAGTCAGCAAAGTCACTCAGCTTCTACAGGCCTTCATATTTATTAGGCAGAATGAACAGGGAGGAAATGTAACTGTTGGTCAGCTGCTTGATTTATCACAGGCTCACATAACTGCTTTTTTTATACTACAGACTTCAGATGTTCCTATATATAACCACAAGAAATACTGTGCCTTGGGCATGACTGCCCTCAGTACTCCTTCTGGAACCAGACATCGTGTGTCAGGTTATCAACATGCTGCTTTCATGAGAACAGTTTACTCTCTGCTCTTAGACCCTCCAGTCATTACTGAGTTGGTCACAACCCTCATTCTTTTGGCCTCCAACATCTCCATTTTGTTTTTTCAATAATTGAGTAAAGGTGATTGCAGGCTGTGCAGCTCTCAATTGCTGTTTGGTGGTCCAGCTGCTTTTGCAGACAATGAGCATAAAACAGAGACATAATAACATTACCTGATAATCACAAAAAAGACATTGAGGTGAGGTTTGGAGGAGGTCCAAAGATTAAGGCTCTCTAAACCTTGCTGGAATTCTGCCTGAGTTTTCAGGCATGGCCCAAATACTTGATTATGCTTATTCAAGTTAAGAATTTTACTTTGTAAATCATTAATATCAAAAGTAACATTGGATGTGAAAGCCCCCTGTAAATGGGCCTTTACAAGTTTCCATGGATATTTTTTGTTTTATTCCAAATTGGATACACAAATATAAGTATGCTTAAAATGACAATCCAATTGCTTCTGCAACTACAAGTTTGTTCTTGTTTTCCTAGCCACAGAAGTGCGGTCTTTAACATTGCTGCTTCCGTGTATATCTCAGTGTTGTTTATGTTTAAGCATCCATGCCTGTTTAGCTGTACACATCCAATTTTCCACATATTGAGCTGCTTGAATGGGGCTGTGCATTGCTACTAAGGACACCACAACAGAAGTTATTAGCATTCCTAAGGAGATTTTCACAAAAATTTTCATGCCTAAGGCTCTACAAACACAATGAGTAAGCTGAGTAAGAAAAAGTTTTAAAAAATGGAAACCAGAGGTGGCCACACAAGGCTCAGACGGATTTACAAGAATCCATAATCTGGAATTGTGACCTAGAATTACTAGTGTGGATATGTTGTGTGTTTGTGCTGTGCTATGATTAAGGGAATAATACAGTTGACAGGAATCGCAAGTCAATTGTGCATCATTTACCTGGATTTGGTCCTTTTTGCTGCTAGAAAAACATAAGTTTAAAAACACAAATTGTAAATTAAGTGGTAATATTTTCTACAGAGGTAACATTAAAACTGTGTTCAGCACAATTACTATAATTAGATAGTGTTCCAACACAAATGCTGCCATTCATTTAGTGGAGTGCTGCATTCCCTATCGACTCTTGAATTGGACATCTCTTTCCTTGATAATACCATTGAGGCAAAAGTGGGCTAGAGCCTGTTCCATGCTAAGCGAACCTTGTTGCAGATTGGAATTGAATTCGAGTGCAGTGTAGTGAAGAGATGCTGACCAGTGTCAGTGAAGATTATGCCACTAGGTTGGATTCTCCTCTCTCCCATCTAAATGATGACAGGGACCCAGACAATAATGTCTACCAATAGCATGAACTGTTGTCTAGCTAGGGGGGAAAGACACTGGGTCCAAGGAGGGTGGTAAGAATTCTCCAAGAGAGCCCATTCTGTATAATTAATACAATTTGGGGGATGCGGCTGGGAGTGATTAGTAGCTACACCAGTAATGTTAACAGAGCTAAGGCCTAATAGGTACATGATTTTTCCATGGTAACTCAACCATACTTGGAATTAATTTGTAGGCCACTGCAGTTGAGTGATGTACCTGGGTGATGCATAAAGGAAGTCCCTCCAGTGGTGCAGCATAATTGATAATCATTGCTCTGAGGGTCTAATTACTCTTTGTCAGGGGGTGTTAGTGGTCCTGGTTCCCATCCTCCATGATCATGATAGATGTCAGGGGGAATTTCACTCCAAATGACACTCCATAATACTGGGGTATTGGAAACATATGCCCTGTATGTTTTTGTCTCTGCACAAGGAAAACCTACTGCACAGGATGTTACAGGTAACATGGCCATAAACTTGAAGTCAGGGGTGTTTCCCTGACCCTGATGCTCTAGCAGTTTCAAGTGACTCATGGCTTGTAGTGGAGAAGCCAGATTCATAGTTGGGATCCATGGTTCTTTCCAGTCTCCATTGACATGGTCGCAAACACATTGAGGGCACCCACACAGTTTATCCATCTCTTGTGAAAACACAAACATACCCTCATCCCTACATCAGTGAAGTTACTGAGCCTTTTCATCGTTCTTAGGGGGATTTTCATAATATATTTGTGTATACTTTCCTTTTTCCCTATAACATTTACCAGTGTCGTTCTCCTGTAGTCTTACTATCTGTGCCAGGAGTCAAAAAATTTAACTAAATAAGTTAAAAATAAAATTAAAGTAAAAGTAAATGTATTTTGTTTGAGGTGGTAACTGGTCTCCTGTTTCCCCTTTCTGTTTTTTTCAGCACGCATTGTAATGTTCAATTTGTCCATTCTATAATTCCTTGTCCTTGGGCGTTGTAAGGAATTCCTGTTTTATGAATGATTGACCACATCTGTAAAAAATTTTAAAAAACATAAATAACATAAGCGTGTCCATTGTCAGTTTGTAATTCTTTAGGAACTCACTATATGAGCAAATGATGACAGACAATGTCATTGTACATAACAAGCTGTCTGACCTGGTTTGCATGTAGCATGCCGCATATGAGAGTAAGTGTCTATAGTCACATGATCAAAGGAGAGCTTGCCAATGGCAGCTTTGTGAGTAACATCCATCTGGCAGATTTCATTTGAAGCTAAATCTCATAGGTTACAGCCTTCTATGGGTGTGACTCCAGTGACGTGCTGGCAAGTAGGACAGGCTTGTATAGGCTGCAGCCTGGCTGTTAGGCAAATGAAGCATACGAGTCAAGACAGAGTTTTGATGCAGTAATACAGGAGAAGTTTGAGCTTGTTGAAATGCAGAACAAATCAACTTATTGGCTCTATTATTACCTAGAAATAGTGGTGTAGGGAGTTGTGTGAGAGAGCAAATATGAGAAATATAAAAAGCAGCACAAGAGCAAACAGCCTGTTGAAGTCTTAGAAACAAGTTAAACAGCTTCAGTTCTAGGGTGCTTTTAATAGTGGCAGTCCGAATGTGACTGGCTACATTTACAACATAGGCTGAATCACAGAGTATGTTAATAAGAGATAAAGCAGTGAGCTCTAAAACCTGAATAACTGCCATTAGTTCTGAGCATTGAGCTGAAACTCTGGGTTTTTTTATTGTTTGAGTATGCTTATACCATAAGTAGCTTTGCGACCTTTGGAAGAGCCATCAGTAAAATAGGTCTGGCTGTCTGAAATGGGCTTGCGAGGAGTAATCACAGGGAAGATGAAAGGTTGAACTTTTAAAATGGCAAAATTTTGTCTGATGGATAATCCTTATGTATTATTCCTACATAATCTGAAAGAGCAATTTGCCACACAGTCAACATTTCCCATGCTGCAACCTGTTGTTGGGAATCCAATATTTTTCCTCACACTTTTAGACTGGCTCTAAAAGGAGAAAAGTAATTCTGTCTGGATCATATCTCTTAAGTGATTTTGATCTATCCCTACCCCTTGTTATAAATTGAGTAGTTAAAGAAAGATAAACTTGCAGAGATTTTACTCTCTGATTGAATTTCTCATGTTTTTCTATGATCTGGCCTAAAAGTCCTGTTGGAGACTAGGGGCTAGAAGGAATAAAGAGAACCAAAATGTTTCATGGCTGTAGCTGGGAGGCCTGTGTTTGCTGAAGAATCTGCACTACAGGCTGTAACTCAGCTTCTGCCTCCTTAGTAAGTTGCTGGAACAACTGGTTTGTCTCCTAAGCCCATTGCTCCTAATGAAGAATTTCCTTGGAGGGTCTGAGTGTTTGAGTTGATGAGTAACAATACCTAGGGTTGGGCACAGCCAATTTATATCTCCTAATAGTTGTTGGAAATCATGGAAAGCTTGTAATCTGTCCCTACGGAGGATGACTTTCTGAGGTTGAACATTTTTTTCAGTAACAGTAGTGTCTAAGTATTGGTATGAAGTGGTTGTTTCTACCTTTTCTTGAACTGTTTTGAGATTGCCTCCTGTTTTGCTTCTCTCAACATTTGGTGTAATAACTCTTCCATTGGAGCAGCCAAAAGAATTTCATCCATATAATGAATGATGTGGGCCGCAGGAAATATTTTCTGAGGCTCCTTTAAGGACAGTCCTACAAAATGCTGAAATAGCATAGGACTGGTGAGGATGCTTTGGTGCAAAACTTTGCTTATCCTTCCCATGTAAGGGTATAATAAGGAAATAATCTTTAAAATCTAGTACTATGAATGGTGAGTCACTTGGGATGGCTGCGAGGAATGGCAGACCCTGCTCTAATGCACCCATTGATTTAATCTGCACATTAATAGCTCTCAAATCATGTATCAATTTGCTGGCAAAGTGGTCTGTTTTTACATACTAAAATTTTGCTGAAACTTTACACTTGTGTTAACGCTACTTAATCTTTAATATTGTCTGTGTGTATGTACACACACATATATATACACATACACATGTATGATATGTGTATATATACATACATTTATAAACACATACCAGGGTGTACAGGTATACGTACATAAACTCTGGATATTATATATGTGTGTATAAAATAGATATATATACAAAAATTCGTATGTGTGCATATGTGTATATACACACACACATAAGTGTGTGTATGTGTATATATATACACATATACATATATGTTCATATTTATCTACGTGTATATACACATAAGTGTATATACACATGTACACACATGTATATGTGTGTATACATACACATACATGCATATGCAAATGGGTTTATATATGTATATATGTTTGTGTGTGTGTATATATACATATACACTTACAGGCACATATGTATCTGTGCATATATATGTACGTAATACATATATATGTAATACCCAGAGTTTATGTATGTATAACTATACACTCTGGTATATATTTATATAGATTGTATGTCTATATGTATGTATACACATATATATATACACACATATTTCTGTGTATATATATTACACATGTGTATATATACACACATAAACACACATGTATATAAGCGTGTGTGTATTTATAAGTATATGTGTATGCTCTGTATATATATGTGTGTATATATTTTGGAAAGCCTCTCTCTATCTGGGTTATCACAATACTATTCTAGGTCCCAATCTATCGGTTTAAAGTCTTGTAATATAAAGAGAATCAGGAATTTAGAGGCAACCTGTTTTTTGATCATTTTCTTTATGGGTAGCAGTTTAATGGAGGGTTAGTTGGGAGAATTGAAGACACTGAGGATGATAAACTGACTAGAGAAGTCTCCGGATAGGGGACAGAAGAAAAGCGGGAACATCTGGAAGTCTCTTTTGAGGGTTTCCTGGGGGTTTGTTTCTCTGATTGCTGAGAATTGTTCACTATAGACAAGTCTGATGTGCTAAGAAGGCATGATCAACATTACAGGGTTTAGAAATATCTGGGTTTTTTGCAGAACAAAGAAATCTGGCATATATGGTACCACAGACAAATTGCCTTCTCAATTGCAGAAAATGTCTAGATGTTGGATGGTATTGAGAGAGAAAACTTAAGTAGATAGGCTGGATTCTTGCTAAAACTACTTTAAGCAAAGAGACAGACTGAAATATCAGGCTGCATGCAAATTAAAAAAAAAAAAAAAAACCTGCACAAACCTGCAGTCCACTCATATAAAGAACAAAGCTTTATAAATAAACTCTTTTGTATTTTTTTGGCCTAAAATATGCCTACAGATAATCTGATAAAAGAAGAATATTCTGCATAAAAACACTTCTCTTCCAGAAAATAGTCTCTATTTAGTTTACCCAGTGGTCTTCAGTGTGTTCTAATGAACACTTTTGCAGTCACGTGGATGTACCACTATATATATCTGTCTGCTATTTTGAGGTATCATTAGACTTTTTTTTTTCTTCACTGTAGTGAAGTCAGATTGAAAACTTAAGAGGGAAAAAAAATGACTGTTGGCAGCACAGATAGGAGAGAGATGTATTTCTCACTATAAGGCAGGTTCTGCTGATTTTATGAATTAAGAAAAGAGTGTGCTTACTAGTCTTGAAAAAGTACTAGTTGGCTCGAGTCAGAACCTTGACCCAGGACTGAAATTTAGCTGAAGTAAAAATTTATAGTGGCTCAGCTCACAGTGGAAAGCATATCTAGAAAAAAAGAAAAAGAAGAAGAAAAGTGCTCTTTGAAGCACATTGAAGCCCCTTGTGTAAAAGGAATAGAGACTGTTTTCTTGAAGTATGTGCGTTATCTAAGAAGAAAAGTACTTTTATGTAGAACATTCTTCTTTTGTCAGATTATCTGTTGGCATAATTTAGGTAACAAAAAAATGCAAAAATATTTGTTTCTTAGGCTTTGTTCCTTTACATGAGTAGACTGAAGGTTTCTGCAGGTTTTTTAAAAATCTGCCTGCAGACTGGTATTTTAGCCTGTTTCTTTGTTCAAAGTAGTTTTAGGAAGAATCCATCCTATCTTCCTAACTTTTCTCTCTCAATGTTATCCAACATCTAGATATTTTCTGTAAGTGGGAAGGCAAATTGCCTGAGGTACTTTCTTTGTCCTGCAAACAACCTAGATATCTGTAAGCACTGTAATATTGACCATGCCTTCTTAGCATATCAGACATGTCTATAGTGAACAATTCTCAAAAGTCAGAGAAACAAACTCCCAGGAAACCCTCAGAAGAATCTTCCAGATGTTCCAGCTTTTCTTGTGTCCCCTATCCAGAGACTCCTCTAGTCAGTTTATCATCCTTATCTTCTTCAATTCTCCCAAGCAACCCTCCATTAAACCGTTAACCCTAAAGAAAATGCCTAATAAACGTGGTGTATCTAAATTCCTGGTTCTCTTTTTATTATAAGGCTTTAAACAGATAGATTGGGACCTAGAAAAGCATACTGATAACCCAGATGCATACAGACAGGCTTTCCAAAATGTTATTCAAGTGTTTGGTCCTATGTGGCAACATGTTATGTCATTCCTAAGCCAAATCTTAAGTACTGCTGAGCAACAGGAAGCCACACAGGCAACAGAGAGTTTCAGAGACAAATAGCATGTTTAATATAGGCAGGCAAAGAACAAAACCAGTGCAAAAAAAAAAAAAATATGGGAAAGGAGACAGAAGCCCCATTTCCAATAAGAAGGAAGATGGTGCCCATTAAAAACCATAACTAAATACCTACTGATTTTATGGATGAGTGGAAACAAAAAGACTTTCTAATGTGCATGTTGAAAAGCTTCCAAGGACCTGGAATCAAACCTCTTAATTGATCCATACTGGTTATATTGAAATAAAAATCACATATAAATATTTCAAACTTTATGAAAAGGCTGAGAGAGGATTCTGTGGATTTTGTGAAACAATCATCTCTATCTCCTGATTTAAATAAAATATAGGTAATCTTAATAGGCAAGTTTATTACTCAAACGTTAACTCAGAAGATAACTACAAAAGCAGACTATGGTAAAAGATACCACTGTAGAAAAATTGTGGGTGGCATTCTTGGACCTTTAAAGCAGGGCCCACAATGAGGCATGGGAAAGGAGGAAAAAGCAAGAGATAAACAAAGGCATTAGTGATTGAATTACAGGTCCGCAAAATCCAGGACTTTTGAGCTGTACCTTCTAACTGTTGAAAGTTTGGCAAGCCAGGACTCTTCAGGAAGAACTGCAGAGAAAACAAAACGATGCCACTTCAACCCAGTCCAGCCAGTGGTGGTGTCCACTGGAAGGTGGAAGACCTGCAGAGACATAGTTTTTATTCCAGGGCCAGATTTTGGATGACCAGGTAAGACTTATGCATCCCAGGGCTCAATTCAGGCTTTAATTGTGTCTCACCAATGCACCACAAGTAGCAAATTCTCACTGTGTGACATCACAAAGAGTTATTTATCTCGGGTCCAAAAACTTGATGAAGGTGCACATAAAGTGTCGTTAGAACCGAAGTTTAAGAAGGAAATTAAAATAGCTCTCCACAGTGGAAACCCAAATTGTTTGTCCAGTGTGACGCTGGTGTTTGGTGTCCTCATGTACTGGGAAATGGAAGAATGTGATGACTGATCTTGGAAAAAGCCTTATTCAGCTTGGCTTTGGAATTTTGCTTGGGACCAAACAAGTGTTGATGTGAAAGCTTGGCCGACGACCTCTACCCATGACTAATCAGAGGCTGACGTGATTATTTATACTAGTTCAGGTTATATTCCAAAGCGTGTCCAGAAAAGTGCCCACTGAAACTTGTTGTCGCCCACCGTGTACTTTCCTCACCTGAAGAAAAGCCGCTATTTTTGGAAGTCCACTGCTTATACAAAAGATGAGGATGTTTCCTTGTTGTTCTTGTTTTTCAATCCGTATGTTTGTGAGCATATTTTGTGCATAAAGAACAAAGATCTGTCTATGTTGGACTGTGTTTCTTCATGTGAGTGGGCTGAAGGTTTGTGCAAGTTTACTAATACGTGTCTGTAGCCTATTTTTTGGTAAGCTGGATCTTTGTTCCTAGAAGTTATACCAAGGGCCCCCTCAGCTACCTAACTATTCTCTGCTGTTAGCAAGAGTACAACCCTACTACCTAACTAACTTCCGTTAGACAGAATTGATCTTTCTAGCTACTTCCTGCTAGGGACGGGGGGTTGCACAATGAGACATAACAGCTGGAGCTCCACCTGAGGTCAGGATAAGGTTTCACAGAAACATGGTGTTTTCATAAGTGGTTTCATTTGCAGTACCATTTGGAGTTTGGTTTCCTCTATGTGAGAAGAAAAATTTGGGTTATCCAAATATATGTTATAAAATCAGATAAGCTGAGGAAATAAACAGCTTAAAAATTCTGAGGCTGCTGACATGCCCTGTATGACATGCAGCTGTAGTTATGCCAGAGAAGTTGTGGATGCATAGGGCTTGGTTTTGCTTAGCTTTCTTAGTCTTATCCCCACAAAGACAAACACCACTTGAGACTAGAAGATAATGTCCAATGTAAGATTTGAAAGAAATTTTTCTATTTTTTTTGTTCATTTCTGTAGAAATCAAATATAATAGGCCTGAGTTGACAGCAAAATAGTCTAAAATTTAATAGTTAAGATAATTATTGGCATAAACTGTGGGCCAAATTATTGTTCTTAAATCAGCTTTCTACGTTGCCATTGATGAAACTCTTCTTCTTGAGGAACCTCTGATAAGACCTCTTAAAGCCAAGCACAACCATGAGTTTTACTTCCAAATACTCATGTGTTGCAGGAAGTTACAGACCCCAAACAGAAGGACCTGCTGAAGCTGTGGCAGAATAATGTAAATTGTGAAGATTTCATGGACCTTTATTAGTTCCCCAAATTAATAATCTTATAATTTCCTATGCCTGTCCTTATTTAATCTCTTAATCCCTTCATCTTCATAAGCTGAGGACGTATGTCACCTCAGGACACTGTGACGATTGTGTTAACAGCACAAATTGTTTGTAAAGCATGTGTGTTTAACAATATGAAATCTGGGCACCTTCAAAAAGGAACAGGATAACAGTGACGTTCAGGGAACATTGGAGATAACCATTAGGTCTGACTGATTGGGAGCTGGGCAGAATAGACACATATTTCTCTTATTGCCAAAAACAGGTAAGAGAAATATCATTGAGTTATTTCCCTTGTAGGGAATATTAATAATCAACAGCCCTGGGAAAAGAATGCATTCCCAGGAGGAGGCCTATAAAATGACTGCTCTAGGGGTGTCTGCCTTATGCAGTTACAGGTAAGGGATGAAACACACCCTCGCCTCCTGCAGCACCTCCAGGATGGCTTGGATTAGGCCATTCCAGCCTGGTGAATTCCAGTAAGACTGGTTCTCTGCTCTAGAACCCTGTTCAGATGTTTATCAATGACACTGCATGCACAGCAGGACATGGAACTTCATTAGTAATTCTAGGTTCACCCTGACATTGTGATTTCACCCTGACCTTGTGCCTTGTGATCTTTTATTGCCCCGTGGAGCGTGTGACCTCTGTCTCCCATATCCTATGCATACACTCCTTTCCCTTTGAAAATTGCTAATAAGTCTTGCTGGTTTTGAGCCTTAGGGGGCATCACAGAACCTGCTGACATGTGATGTCTCCCCCAGACACACAGCTTTAAAATTTCTCTCTTTTTTTGTAACCTATCCTTTTATTTCTCAGACTGCCTGACACTTAGGGGAAATATAAAAGAACCGAGGTTGAAATATAAGGGGTTGGTTCCCCCAATACCTATGACTTGGTTAAACTTTTTGCTTCTTGAGATCCAAGCAAATGGGATTTCTGGGCATGTTAATAAATGACATTCTTTGATATTTGGGGTTTCATAAAGACTGTTTCAGGGTCTAAAAGGCCTTTGTTTTACAGCTTTTTTATAATGACTTCTAGCCCTTTTCTACCTTCTGGTTTGGGAAATAACGCTTCTGGCCAGAAAAAATAGTGCAATCCTTAAGGTAAATACAGATGCATACAGTGATTGTAGCCCAGCAACATTTCTCTCGACATCCCATGCTTCTTAGTTAATATTAGTTTCCACTTAGTGGAGAAAAAGAGTTTGTCCTGCAGCCATTCATATGGAGGCTTCTATATGGACCACAATATCTCTACCTAGTAATAAAGTGAGATTTTCAGGAATTATTAAATCGGTATGACTAAATAGAAGGTTGTTTCAACTATAACTAAGGGGCTGAGAAAATATTCTATGAAGGTCTTTTGCTGACACATCCATCATTGTCACATCAGGGGAGGAGAGAAAGCCAAGATTGAAAAGCAGAACAAAGACATCCACTCCAATTTCCAGAAGAAAGTCTACTTTCCTCCCTTCGACCTTCAGAGTCACCCAAGGATTTTGAAGAGTTTGGAACTCAAAGAGTATGGCAGCTGTTAGAGCTGGGGAATTGATCTCCAGGAACTATCAGTCTTGCTGGACCATTTGTGAGATTGGTCCTGGACTTAGTGGTGTATGGCTCATTAATCAGCACACCCTTCTGTGGTCACCACCACTGGTTGGAGAGTGTCGAGGTGGCTCTCTATTGTTTTCTGAGCATTTCTTGGGAAAGTGTCCTGTCTTGCCACACTGATAGCAGTTAGCAGGTGCCACTCAGGGACTTAGATTTTTATAAAACTGTATTGTGTTAGCTAGAGTCCCTGTTCTTCTCTTGTCTTTACTCTTCTTCTTTAATGACTCGTCATGTTTCCTATTGTAAAATCTGAAGTGCCCACATTCAGGAAGTTCTTCACAGTGTTATTGAGATGAGAACGCTAGCTTGAGTTAGGGAGGCAGCAAGGAATTGGTCCCTGGAAATCCACCAGTCTGCCGGTTCATTTCTCATTTACACGTAATAGATAAGCAGCCTTAAAAATATCTGTCTGCAGACACCAATAAGATAACTAACACAGAGTGTTGTATCTCGAGGTCCATATTGTCACAGACAGAAGAAGCTTCAGTCCATTCAGATAAAAATCTTGTGCAAAACTCTGGCTCACTGTGAGAAGAGAACCAGCCAATGCACAAAAATACCTTTGTCTTTTGTGTAATCAGTTGGCTCCCAGGAAGTAGTTTATTGTCCATTTTTTGGCATAAACACAGTGAGTGCTGGTGGGTTCTGGTTGGCACATTTGTTTCTTTTGGAACTGTGAGTCCAGCCTTTATAAATTACTGTTTAATTCCTGATTAAGCCTGGGCCAAATTCTTGAGCCAAACTTTTACATCACCTCCTGATAGGTCATGAGATGAGCTGAGCAGCAGATATAAATTATGACTACACCTCCTGATTATTTGTAGGCAAGTTTCTTGGGTTAAGCTTTCTAATTATTCTCAGGCCAAGACCCTGAGCCAAGCTGAATCGCATGATCTTCAAAGCAGTACACTGACTGAAAACATTTCTTTCTCTTGCTAGTTTGTAATAACCCTGAACCCCAACCTCATATTGGGAAACACATTTGAGTCCTTATTTTGTTTGACAGAGAGCTTTCTTCTCATGCTTTTTTTTTTTTTTTTTAATCTCAACTTTGTTTCTCAGCTTCTTACTTTTTTTTTAATTAAGGCAAAGATCTTTGGGTATAATTACAGACAAAGGGATACTATTACAACTTGGTGCATTGTTGAGACTACACATATGTTGCTGCATGGGCTGGGAAGGAAATAATTCATCAGAATGGTAAAACTAGAGTTTAAACTTTCAAATTCATTTAAAAAATATCTTGTTTGTTTTAAGACTTTTTTTTTTCATAAAGAGACTGGCAATGACATGTGATATAGAGGAGATCCTAGGTATGCTAAAAGTTTCAGCTTGAGGCTACATCTCAGTGTTTTCTGATTACCATTAGACTAATTCTGGTCTGTGACAACTCATCAGGCCATTGACACAAGGACTTCCCATTTTTATCTATAGAATTTACAATTTTTCTTTTCACAGCTATAATGTCTTTCATATTTTTTCTATGCAGTGTTGTGGGCAATTTTACAGCCTAGGTATGCAGGTTTCCTTAACACAGTCACTCCTTGTCTTAGTAATTTGTAGTGAAATTTAAAAAGGTTTGTTTTTGGGATTTCTGTGAAACAAAAGGAATTCAAGATTTCACTATAAATTTTTACCTATAAAGGACAATTTTGTCCCTCAATAATAGATAATCATGGCACTGTATGGGAGGGATTTGACTGCAAATAAATACTCTTTCCTTTATTTGGAATTTTTTACAAAAATATTATTTTCTTTCACATAAAAGTTACACCATGAGACAAGTTAATTTTTGACTGTTGGGAGGCATTTAGTGGAGACAACATATCTAACCCAAAATCTCTCTCTCTAACTTTTGAATAAAAAGAATTTTGTGTCAGAATATTCAACCTAGGATTTCTAACCTTACATCACCCACTAGTGAAATGAGATTTCTTTCCTACCTGGAGCCTGGTCAATCCATTGTCCAAAACTTACAGTTTTGAAATTCTTTTCCCATTTACATTCTGCCATCAGTGACTAGCCCCTATGTCCTATCTTTAAACAGGCAGCCTCCACTATTAATTGCTGGTAGAAAAACAGTGTTAAAGAGCAGATTTTAACCTCTTTGCTTTCCCCATCTAATGAAGGGCCATTCAGACATTCAGTTTCTACCGTTTTGAGCCAGCTGTTCTGCATGGCAATAGTTTTGCATTTAAAATGTTTGAAAGTCAATCTTTCTCATTCTCAGCGATTCTGATATTTCACTGGGAACATGGTTAGGAAAGCCAAAGTTAGTATGAAGATGCTTCCTCTATTAAAATGTCTAGCACAAATTTTATTACTACATATCTTTTGCAAGACCTCTGGGGTAACTTTCAAGCCTTTGGGGTTCAGTGGGTCTAGGATAAAAGCAGGGCAGAAAGCTACAGCCTTTCACAGGTGAGTGTAGCTAGTGCTTCTGACTAGCCCCTCCAGATTTATGTGTAAAGGCTATGCTTGCATTTCTAAGCAGCACCTATTACAGTTTTGGGGGCACAGATGAGACAAAGGAAAAAGATGAAAAAGGATACCCTAACACTTTCTATGTATCCTGGGTAACACCAAAAGGAGGAAGTCATCTGAATGATACCTTGTTTAGCATCTGTTTCTAAACAGCAACAAAGCATCTGTAGACTGCACTCCCCTTGAGTGCACTTGGAAGTCCTGGAACACCATTGACCCTGAGTTTCTAAATTTATAAACAATAATAATAATATCCAACAGGCAACAAGGTAGCCATGTGGCCATGTTCCTGATAGGAGGACAGGTCCTCTCAAAGAGGCATAATTTCAATAACATCTAACAACTACGTCTTTTTGCTATTCAAAGAAACCTTTAGATTTTGTAAACATTGTAAAATTACCCCTGCACCTTTGGGAACCATACGAGGTAAGTCTACAGTACACAATTTTCCAAAGTCAAAGAGACAAATCTCTAGAGAACCATCAAATGCAATTTCTGAGTGCCCTATCTGACTCCTTTAACCGGGGCTCAGAATAGTTGTATGAAAACACCTCTTATTGTGCAATCCCAGTAAACCTCCAACTTTACTGCTGCCCCTATAACAAATGCACAATGAATATTGTGCTACTAAGGTTTAAATGTCCTTCTCATGACAGTAAACTTGTACACATAAAGTTGGACTTAAGACAGTTCCCTGATGAACCTGATAGACATACACAGGTTTTCCAACATTTCAACCAACAGTTTCATCTTATGTGCAGAAATGGAGTGCAACTTTTAAGCCACATTTTAACTTCTGCTGAAAAACAGGCAGCACTGCACACAGTGAAGGAATTTGAAGATGAACAACGGACATCCTATAGTCAGTCAAAAAATAAACAGAAGTGAAAGATGAAAAAATGGGTTAAAAAAAGACAGAATTACTATTTCCAACAGAAAGAAAAACAGTGCTGTTTGAAATGAAGCCTTAGTAAACCTACAGGTGAATAGAAAAGGAATCACTTTCTACTGTGCATATTAGCAGGCTTCAAAAGAACCAGAACAAAACTTGTTAATTACTCTGAACTGTCCTTGTTGAAGTCAGAAACTAGAAAAAATCTCACAGGTTATTTGGAAAGGCTGAGAGAAGCTTTAGCAAAACATTCATCTCCATCTCCTAATTCAATCAAGGGATACACAAATTTAAAATACTAGTTTGTTTCTCAGCCATCCTCTAATATCAGAACAAAGCTACAGAAGCAGGCCATGGAATCAGATAGCACTGTGGAAAACTTTCCGGGGTGGCTTTTTTTGATCTTTTAAAACAAGAACTGGAAAGAGGAGACCTAGAAAGTAGAAGGGAGTCACAAGAGAATGAGAAAGGCATTATTGGCCACTTCAGAGGCCTACAAGGTCCAGAATCTCCAAGATGCACCTGCTGATTTCTACTAGTGTGACAAGCTAGGGCACTTTCAAATGAATTGCTCAGACAGAAAAAGAATATATCTCAACTTTGTCCAGCCTATGAGGGAGACCAGTGAAAGTAGGAGTGTTCCCAGAGACTTAGGTCACCTGGTCCAGTGCATATTTCCCAGATTGTTCAGCAGGAATAATGGTTCCCCAGTTCCACCAGCCATTCTGATCTACAGGATTCAAGTAATTCTGGAGGTAAAATGGAAATTAAACAACAACAACAAGAACATTTTTCTAAATTCTAGAGCCTGTTTCTCTCTTCTTCTCTCCAATCCAGGGCTCTCCTCCTCCAGTAGTGAAGAGAGTTAGCTAGCTTGCCTTCTATAGACAGAAAGAGAAGTGTCCCCAGAAACTTCTCGGCCCACTGATCAGTGCCTCATTTCCACATAAGATAAAAAGCAGCCTGTAAAAAAACATTCAAGCAGCAGGCACCAATAAATGAATTAGAACAGAAAGTTGTTTCTGAAGATCTGACTGCAGCTACACAGAGAGAAGAACCTCCAGCTCACTCAGAAACTTGCAGAAACTTCAAGCTTACTCAAATGGGAAAACAAGGCCTGAAATAGAAATGCATTTGTCCATTTTATAATCAGTGGACTTCCAGATATATTTCTTTTCCTTTGGTGAACATAAAGAGAGTGGGAGAGTGGGAGCAAGTGCCTTCCAGGGAACAATTTTCTTTTCTTCCTGGATTGTGAACGCTACCTCTATGAATCGTTAGTTCAGCCTCAGATCAGTTCTGGACAAAATCCTAGGCCACAGGTTCACTTCAGCTTCTGAAAGGTTGTTGGCTAAGCTGAGTAGCCCCTGTGAATATTCACTTTAGCCACTAATAAGAACTGGGCCGAGGTCTCAGGCTAAGCTTTCTGATTGGGCTGGGATCTAAGGCCCCAGGTCGAACGACGTCACACATTTTTAAAGACAGCCCATAGACTAAGTGCATTTCTTACCATTCAAAATACACAAAAACGCTAAATCCAACTTTCATATTGGTTAACCCATTTTGACCACATGATTGCTGGCATCGAGCTTTTTTATTTCACTTCTTAAACTTTCTCTTCAACCTTAGTGCTCTTTAATCTTTGAAAAATATGTCTGGGATCTTTATTTTTCTGAAACATAGAAAATAAACCCCCAGTATTACCTTAGATAAGTAGAGACTGTTATGTGTTTGTGTACTGGTGAGACGACAATAATAGCAAGATTGTGATGGGCTTCCTGGGAACACACTAACACACTGCTAAACTATCTGGCAATAATTCAAAAAAAAAAAAAAACTATTGGGTCTCAAAATCTAAAGCTCAGCTTTCTCAGACTTCGGTACAGTACCTGGGTCTGGTCTTATCAGAAGTTACCAATGTACAGGGTCATGAAACAATTCAGCCCATTTTTCTTAACAGTTAAGAATATTCTTGGGCATTATTTGATTTTTCAGATGGCGGCAGGTACCTTAGTACAGAGAAGTAGCTCATCTTAAATACCACCTCATAGAAGAAACTAAAGCAGATAAAACTCACTGGTTAACTTAAGAACCTAGTACTCAAAAAAATTTAACCAGTTAAACAAATCTTACTTAAGGCAGAAGCCCTCGGTTTTATCATAGTAAAGGCGTTTAATCTCCATATATCAGAAATAGAGAAAACAGACGTTGAAATTATGGATGAGGCTTGAGGTCCAGCTCAACATCCAGTGGTGTACCTAAGAAAGAAACTCAGCTTGGTTTCTAGAAATAAATGGGTAACCCACCTCTGAGCAGCTGCGTCAGTGACATTGTTGGTGCCAGAAACCATCAGGTTAACCATAAAAATAACATATCTGTTTCCACACCACCCAGTATACCAGTACTGTGTTTCCTTAAAAAAGTCTCTTGCGAACTGACAGTCACCTCCTGAAATATCAAGCTTTGCTGCTGAAGGATCTGCAGCCCATTTGAAAGCCTGTACTTGCCTGGACCCAGAAGCATTCTATCAGGGGAAATTTGAGCTGCTGAACGTGACTGCATACATATAGTGGTGTAAACCAGTGAAATAAATAATAAACACTTCTGTTGATATTCTCTGTAAAGTTAAATTAATGAAAACACTCTTAGAAGGCAATCAGCTTAATTAAAAATGGAGATTTATGCAATATGTATATTGAAGACATTCATGTTTGTCTCCTCATAAATCTTGTTTCCTTGAAAAAGTTTTTCTTTCAATCTACTAAATTACCTTTCTCCACTCTATCTGGACACATTTGGTGCATGCATAAAAGGTTCTTGGATAAAAGCTGATGATGAGGGACATCTTGAGGCTAACAGAAAAGGCACCACCCATCATCTTTTATGAGATATCTGCATTTCTTATGTAGCTCTTGGAATTAGAAGTGAATAATACCTCTGAAAATGAAAGCCTGACTCTTCCTTACAGCTCTGAGTTTCTTTGGAGACGTGGTCTCACTCTGTCACCAGGCTGGAGTGCAGTGGTACACCATCAAATCATTGCAACCTCTGCCTCCTAGGTTCAAATGATTCTCCTGCCTCGGCCCCAAATTAGATGAGACTAAAAGTGCCCACCAACATGCCCAGCTAATTTCTGTATTTTTAGTAGAGATGGGTTTTCACCACGTTGGCCATGATCTCTTGACTTCTTGTTCCCCAATCATGGGCCTCCTAAAGTGCTGTGACTACAGGTGTGTGTCACCATGCCCAGCATCAGTGAGGCTTTTTTATTAGGCCCTGGAAACTATTCATATCCCAGTTCTTAAAGGGCCTCAGCAAGAGGTCAATAATCCAATTGCAAATTTGGTAAAATAAAATTTTATAACTTCTGGAACTTCTGTTTTCTGTGTGGTTACATATGTGTTATGTACATATTTTAAAAATCTAATTAATTAACTTAGTGAAGAATAGGTACTTGGACTAAATATTTTGCTTCCAAAGAAATGAAGGCTGTTGCACTTTTCAGTTCATATGACTTTAACTTATGAAAAACAACAACCACCTAAGGCCGGAAGATGTATAAAAATAATCGCTCCTTTAACAATGCTGTAATAAATCATACTTTACCTGCACCCAGACTGTAATTTTATAAACTCACAATGTTTTACATTCCAGTTATTAATTTTATTATTATTATTGTTATACTTTAAGACTTAGGGTACATGTGCACAATGTGCACTTTAGTTACATATGTATACATGCACCATGCTGGAGTGCTGCACCCATTTACTCATCATTTAGCATTAGGTGTATCTCCTAATGCTATCGCACCCCCTCCCCCCACCCCACAATAGTCCCCAGAGTGTGATGTTCCCCTTCCTGTGTCCATGTGTTCTCATTGTTCAATACCCACCTATGAATGAGAATATGTGGTGTTTGGTTTTTTTGTTCTTGCCATAGTTTACTAAGAATGATGATTTCCGATTTCATCCAAGTCCCTACAAAGGACATGAACTCATCCTTTTTTATGGCTGCATAGTATTCCATGGTGTAGATGTGCCACATTTTCTTAATCCAGTCTATCATTGTTGGACATTTGGGTTGGTTCCAAGTCTTTGCTATTGTGAATACTGCCACAATAAATATACGTGTGCATGTGTCTTCATAGCAGCGTGATTTATAGTCCTTTGGGTATATACCCAGTAATGGGATGGCTGGGTCAAATGGTATTTCTAGTTCTACATCCCTGATGAATCACCGCATTGACTTCCACAAGGGTTGAACTAGTTTACAGTCCCACCAACAGTGTAAAAGTGTTCCTATTTCTCCACATCCTCTCCAGCACCTGTTGTTTCCTGACTTTTTCATGATTGCCATTCTAACTGGTGTGAGATGGTATCTCATTGTGGTTTTGATTTGTATTTCTCTGATGGCCAGTGATGATGAGCATTTTTTCATGTGTCTTTTGGCTGCATAAATGTCTTCTTTTGAGAAGTCTCTGTTCATGTCCTTTGCCCACTTTTTGATGGGGTTGTTTGTTTTCTTCTTGTAAATTTGTTTGAGTTCATTGTAGATTCCGGATATTAGCCCTTTGTCAGATGAGTAGGTTGCGAAAATTTACTCCCACTTTGTAGGTTACCTGTTCACTCCGATGGTAGTTTCTTTTGCTGAGCAGAAGTTCTTTAGTTTAATTAGATCCCATTTGTCAATTTTGGCTTTTGTTACCATTGCTTTTGGTGTTTTAGACATGAAGCCCTTGCCCATGCCTGTGTCCTGAATGGTAATGTCTAGGTTCTCTTCTAAGGTTTTTATGGCTTTTGGTCTAACGTTTAAGTCTGTAATCCATCTTGAATTAATTTTTGTATAAGGTGTAAGGAAGGGATCCAGTTTCAGCTTTCTATATATGGCTAGCCAGTTTTCCCAGCACGTTTGATTAAATAGGGAATCGTTTCCGCATTGCTTGTTTTTCTCAGGTTTGTCAAAGATCAGATAATTGTAGATATGCAGCATTATTTCTGAGGGCTCTCTTTTTTTCCTTTGATCTATGTCTCTGTTTTGGTACTAGTACCATGCTGTTTTGGTTACTGTAGCCTTGTAGTATAGTTTGAAATCAAGTAGCGTGGTGCCTCCAGCTTAGTTCTTTTGGCTTAGGATTGACTTGCCAATGTGGGCTCTTTTTTGGTTCCATATGAACTTTAAAGTAGTTTTTTCCAACTCTGTGAAGAAAGTCATTTGAAGCTTGATGGGGATGGCATTGAATCTGTAAAATACCTTGGGCAGTATGGCCATTTTCTTGATATTTACTCTTCCCACCCATGAGCATGGAATGTTCTTCCATTTGTTTGTATCCTCTTTTATTTCATTGAGCGGTGGTTTGTAGTTCTCCTCGAAGAGGTCCTTCATGTCCCTTGTAAGTTGGATTCCTAGGTATTTTATTCTCTTTGAAGCAATTGTGAATGGGAGTTCACTCATCATTTGTCTCTCTGTGTGTCTGTTTTTGGTGTGTAAGAATGCTTGTGATTTTTTTACATTGAGTTTGTATCCTGAGACTTTGCTGAAGTCGCTTATCAGTGTAAGGAGATTTTGGGCTGAGACAATGGGGTTTTCTAGATATACAATCATGTCATCTGCAAACAGGGACAATTTGACTTCTTCTTTTCCTAATCGAATACCCTTTATTTCCTTCTCCTGACTAATTGCCCTGGCCAGAACTTCCAACACTATCTTGAGTAGGAGTGGTGAGAGAGGGCATCCCTCTTTACTTCCAACTACGTGGTCAATTTTGGAATAGGTGTGGTGCAGTGCTGAAAATAACTGACTTTGTGTCAGTTTTCAAAGGGAATGCTTCCAGTTTTTGCCCATTCAGTATGATATTGGCTTTGGGTTTGTCATAGATAGTTCTTATTATTTTGAGATACGTCCTATCAATACCTAATTTATTGAGCGTTTTTAAAATGAAGTGTTGTTGAATTTTGTCAAAGGCCTTTTCTGCATCTGTAGAGATCATCATGTGGTTTTTGTCTTTGGTTCTGTTTATATGCTGGATTACATTTACTGACTTGTGTATATTGAACAAGCCTTGCATCCCAGGGATGAAGCCCACTTGATCATGGTGGATAAGCTTTTTGATGTGCTGCTGGATTCCATTTCCCAGTATTTTATTGAGGATTTTTGCATCAATGTTCATCAAGGATATTGGTCTAAAATTCTCTTTTTTGTTCTGTCTCTGCCAGACTTTGGTATCAGGATGATGCTGGCCTCATAAAATGTGTTAGGGAGAATTCCCTCTTTTCTCTTGATTGGAATAGTTTCAGAAGGAATGGTACCAGTTCTTCATGTACCTGTGGTAGAATTCGGCTATGAATCCATCTGGTCCTGGACTCTTTTTGATTGGGAAACTATTGATAATTGCCACAATTTCAGAGCCTGTTATTGGTGTTTTCAGAGATTCAACTTCTTCCTGTTTTAGTTTTCGGAGGGTGTATGTTTCAAGGAATTTATCTATTTCTTCCAGATTTTCTAGTTTCTTTGCGTAGAGGTGTTTGTAGTATTCTCTGATGGTCATTTGTATTTCTGTGGGATCGGTGGTGATATCCCCTTGATTATTTTTTATTGCGTCTATTTGATTCTTCTCTTTTTTCATCTTTATTAGTCTTGCTAGCGGTCTATCAATTTTGTTGATCCTTTCAAAAAACCAGCTCCTGGATTCATTAGTTTTTTGAAGGATTTTTTGTGTCTCTATTTCCCACAGTTCTGCTCTGATTTTAGTTATTTCTTGCCTTCTGCTAGCTTTTGAATGTGTTTGCTCTTGCTTTTCTAGTTCTTTTAATTGTGATGTTAGGGTGTCAATTTTGGATCTTTCCTGCTTTCTCTTGTGGGCAATTTAGTGCTATAAGTTTCCCTCTGCACACTGCTTTGAATGTGTCCCAGAGATTCTATAATGTTGTGTCTTTGTTCTCATCGGTTTCAAAGAACATCTTTATTTTTGCGTTCATTTTGTTATGTACCAAGTAGTCATTCAGGAGCAGGTTGTTTAGTTTTCATGTAGTTGAGTGGTTTTGAGTGAGTTTCTTAATCCTGAGTTCTAGTTTGATTGCACTGTGGTCTGAGAGACAGTTTGTTATAATTTCTTTTCTTTTACGTTTGCTGAGGAGAGCTTTACTTCCAACTATGTGGTCAATTTTGGAATAGGTGTGGTGCGGTGCTGAAAAAATGTACATTCTGTTGATTTGGTTTGGAGAATTCTGGAGATGTCTATTAGGTCTTCTTGGTGCAGATCTGAGATCAATTCCTGGGTATCATTTTCAACTTTCTGTCTTGTTGATCTGTCTAACGTTGACAGTGGGGTGTTAAAGTCTCGCATTATTATTGTGTGGGAGTCTAAGTCACTTTGTAGGTCACTCAGGAATTGCTTTATGAAACTGGGTGCTCCTGTATTGGGTGCATATATCTTTATGATAGTTAGCTCTTCTTGTTGAATTGATCCCTTTCCATTATTTAATGGCCTTCTTTGTCCCTTTTGATCTTTGTTGGTTTTATTTCTGTTTTATCAGAGACTAGGATTGCCACCCCTGCCTTTTTTTGTTTTCCATTTGCTTGGTAGATCTTCCTCCATCGTTTTATTTTGAGCCTATGTGTTTCCCTGCATATGAGATGGGTTTCCTGAATACAGCACCCTGATGTGTCTTGATTCTTTATCCAATTTGCCAGTCTGTGTCTTTTACTTAGAGCATTTATTCCATTTACGTTGAAGGTTAATATTGTTATGTGTGAATTTGATCCTGTCATTATGATGTTCCCTGGTTATTTTGCTCATTAGTTGATGCAGTTTCTTCTTAGCCTTGATGGTCTTTACAGTTTGGCATAATTTTGTAGTGGCTGGTACCGGTTGTTCCTTTCCTTGTTTAGTGTTTCCTTCAGGAGCTCTTTTAGGTCAGTCCTGGTGGTGACAAAATCTCTCAGCATTTGCTTGTATGTAAAGCATTTTATTTCTCCTTCACCTAGGAAGATTTAGTTTGGCTGGATATGAAATTCTGGGTTGAAAATTCTTTTGTTTAAGAATGTTGAATGTTGGCCCCCACTCTCTTCTGGCTTGTAGAGTTTCTTCCAACAGATCCACTGTTAGTCTGATGGGCTTCCCCTTGTGGGTAACCCGACCTTTCTCTCTGGCTTCCCTCAAGTTATTAATTGTTAAAAGGTATTATTATAATGTGTAATTGAGAATACTGTATATGAATTTAATCTCCAGGTGTGGTAGAAAAGTAAAAGTTGCTTGTAGTGAAAATAAATTCTAGAAAGACATGGAAATGTACATTTTGCCTAGAGGTAAAGGATTTTCTTTAATTAACGAAAATAAAGCTAACTGTTTACTCAAACTGTGAAAATAGCTTTAAAAAAATTAATCTTGCAAAAGAAAACTCTGTGCACCCAGGCACTAGATTGAAAAGGATGTTTTTTTTTTTTTTCTGCCATTAAGCATTGAAGTGAAAACACAAGAAAAATTTCTTGAAACATTAATCTTCTCTTTAGCAAATTTGCAGAAGGTTGTTAAAACGTTGTAATAAGTTTGTGAAAATCTCACCTCTTTGTCAATCTTTCTCAGGTTAAATATAATTTTACATAAGTTTTCATTAAGCTTAGGGTTAATATTGGGAGATAACTACAAGGGGAAAATTTGTCATTCTGAAAGAGATTATTATGTAATGTTGAAGGCTGATAAAAATGTTTCTGCCCTTTCAAACATTTCTACCAACTGTATTTTGGCAAAAACAATGATTTATGGAAATCTGGAATTGGATATCATAACATTAAATGTCTTAATCCTCTAAAATATTTGGCAGGCTTCCCAGAATAAAATTTTAATCTCAATGATGTGTTTTCTGAAACCTGTGTTTTTGATGCCTCATAGAGCCCCTGGGGCATATAAAAAAGTTAAATAGTATTATAAAACATATTTAAACACATGTGATTTTGATGGGAATATTTTATTTTTTCAGAATATATTTTAGTGAGTAATACTAACACAGGTCTCAAAACCACATTGGGTTTTTCATGTTCTTAATATCTGAAAATGTGCTATCAATTTTAATTAAGGTGATTATGTTAAGCTGTTGTAAACCACAGAAGTAACCAAATGTCTTTGCCTATTCTGTTTCTAACCACACTAGACATTTTGTCATTTACAGACATTTAATCTTCATCAAGAATAATGGCTTAAAATTAGCTGTAGAGCTTTATCGGCTGTTGTCAACTGTAGGTTTTTTTATAACAGGAAAATTTACAGAACTTAGGAATAGCTAAAACGCTTATAAGTATCAAGTAGGACAAAAGTTAAAATAGACTAAACTGACAGAAGAATGAAGCAATCTCTTTACCTTTATTTTAGAACATTTCTAGTTCTTGTTTTGTTTTTTGAAGTCAAGTGCACTTTCTTTTAAACTAGTTACAGCTTTTAACACTGTCAATTGGTATACTCCAGTTAAAAAAACATGGAATACACTTTTTTTCTCTATGCCTAGGTCCTCTAAAATTCGGAAAATGTGTGTGATTTTTCTTAACTTACAGCAATATAATTGTTTTAATCAGTGCTACAAAAAATGTATTTTCATTTGCAACATAACCCAATAGAATAAGCTGGTTGATTTTCAAAGGCTTTGACTGGAAGAGCGTGCCTTCCTTAATGAATTACATCTGACTTTTAGAACCAATAAAAGCCCTCTAAGAAACCCAGCCTTATACTTTGTTTACACAGTCCCAATACAGGTCTTCTAGTCTGTGGTAAGAAAAAAAAAAAACCACTTCCTATCAGGCCTAGGAACCACATGCAGTTGGAATCTCAAAAAACAGAGGAGTTCTTCCAAATAATATGTATCTAAGGGTCAAACCTATGGCTGGACTCAGCTTTATAATGTCCTATTTAATATTCCTTGTAGAATAGAGATTCATAAAAGCCCATGAGGAAATCCCATGTAAAGGTATTTCTCACAGCACTGTACAAAAATTGTGTGGCTAAGTGTAAGACATGTCTGTTTTGCCAATGACTAAAGTTTATCATGATTCATTCTTAACAAAAATTAGGACTAGAAAAAAGATATGTGTCTCAAAGCCTGTCACACCCCATCAGCAATTTCTCACTTTATAAGTTGTTTTTAAGATTTTCTTACAATTTTAATTAACCTTTCTTATTTATTTATTTTTTTCTGTCCACCAACTGGTGAGGTCCAGCTACAGTTCTTGGAAAACAGAAAGATATGAGTAATAGAGAAATCTAGAACAATATTCTAATTCTGGGAATGCGTTCCACAAATATTTTCAGATAATAGAAGAAAATATCGTTCCTGTAACAGAATTTTTGCTTTGAAGGATCAAATCAAGAAAGCTAAATAAACCCAAGTCTCATGTAACAAAATCTTAACAGGTATAAATATAGCCACAATTATACGGGCATGTTAGCAGCCTTGAAGTATTTCAGTTGTTCTTACTCTCCTTGTCTCGTTGTGATATGCTTTTTCTAATAATCAAAACTGGTTTTCTTTTTTTGCCTTAAGTCTATCACACCTTAAAATGTAATGCAAATTACACCATGCATTAACATATCTTTCTTCTACAAACGCTTAAACCAACCCTCAGTAGAATCCTACCTACTGTTTTCTACACAACACTCTTCTCCAGCAGAAAGCATCCGGAAAGACCAATACCCAAACTCCTAAGAGAAGTTAGAGTTTTCATTTCTGAGGGAAGACAAAGACAACTTAGCTAGCTTTCCATACAAAAACAGCAAGGCAATGGTTTCTAGAAGACCCCCAATCAACAGCTAAGGGCCTGATTCCAACATAATAATCAGGCCAAAAAAGTGTAGGCACCACTAAGGGATCTAACACAGAAGGTTGTGCCTGATAGTATGGCTGCAGCAACAGAAGTAGCAGAACTTTCAGTCCATTCAGATAAAATCTTGTACAAACCTCTCACTCATTCAGATGAGGGAACCAATGCCTGGCATAGGCATGCTGTTTTCTGTATACTCAGAGGGCTTTCCGAAAACCAAGTTTTTTTTTTTTTTTTTTTTTTTTTTTTTGTGGGCATAAACCCAGTGAGATCTAGTGGGTAATGGCTGAATATTTCTTTTTGTATTTGACTGGTTGCTCAACCTATATGAATCATCATTTCAGTCCCTGATTATTCCTGAGCCAGCATCCCAGGACAAGCTTTTACTTTAGGTCCTGTGCCAAGCTAAGCAGTCTTTGCAAATTACCACTTCAGACTGCTCCCAGGCAAAGTGCCTGGGTTAAGCTGTCTAATAGGTCCTGGGCCTGTGCAAAGCTAAGTCACACATTCTCCAAGACAGCTTGCAAACTAAGTATATATCTTTATTTTTTAGGCCATAAAAACCTTAAATTCCAGTGGACAACTTATTCAAGCTTCTATCTCTGCTGGCAGAGAGCTTCTTTTGCCACTTATTTGAACTTTTGCTCCAAACAGCTTCCTTTGTCTACAATCCTTAATTTTCTTAAATGTAAAAGAAAAGACTCTTAGTGTTATCTGAAATGAAAGAAAGGCTGTTACATCCTGGTGCATTGTTAAAAGAACAATATTATTTGAATCTATGACATATTTTTGCAGCTTTCTTTTGATGTCAGGGTCTGTTTGAGTAATAAACTTTTCTCTTAAGATTAACTTTATCTTAACTCAATAGGGAGGTAGGAACATGTGTTTCACTAAAGCCTCTCTCAGGATTTTTAAAAAGCCTGTATAATTTTTATGTGTTTTTAACCTATTATGAATAGTTTAGAATAATTATGAAGTTTTGTACTGTTCACTAATAAGCCTTCCAGTAGACTCACTAATTTTTTTTCAGTCTGCTATAGGATCAATAAGATTCCAATCGAGTTATCAGCAGTCCATCGTTTCCTATTATGAATAAGAATTCTGTTATCAATTCAACTTTTTTTTCCTTTCCACCCTCCCTTTTTCAATATTTTGTAAAAGACATGTGGTTGATCCATGGATAACTCTGCTCTCTGTAAAGCTGCGTGCTTTATGGCAACAGTTAGGGTTTGGTTTAGGAGTAATGTGTCATCTATTCAGGTACGATTAAGCACTTGAGTTAGATTTTGAAATATCTCTGTATGTCCACTGGGGTCCTCAGGGGCATTTGCTTATGTTTTTCATTTTTTTATCTAAGTCCCTACAATGAGAAGAAAATTTCTACTATACTAGTATCACATCTATGGAGTATTTTCTGCAGGGGCAACAGTGAGGTTGGGTTTTCTTTAGTGGCACCAGAAGACAAGCTGATGAAAAGGCTCTTGGAGGTTCTAAATGAGGGTGGCATGTAGGGCATTTAGAAGATATATTTGAGTGATCCTCAGGGGCTTGTCTCTGACTTAATGAATTATCTCTCTGAAATTTGCCTGTTATGACTGCCAAGAGGGCAGAATCAGTTTTACCATGCTTAGAAAGATCTGGGTTTTGTCCCAAGTCAAAGCAAGGTTGAATAAAAAAAGAAACAATCAAACTCTTTTCTTTGCCGTCTGAAGAAAAGATGTATCTGTTGAATAGTACTAAAATGAACACTTCCCTCAGAAAGCTAGGCATGTCTGTCCTGGAGTTCTTAGGGCTGTCATGCCCTTGAGCAACAAATACATAAATAAGCCACTTTCTTTTTTCAGAGTCTCACAGTCAATGAAATTTCTGTGTTTCAGACAGTAATCTAGAGAAGTGCACACTGCAGATAGTTTGTGAACTTTCTAAAGAAATATAGAAAAAAATCTTCCTATTACCTTTTTCCCCCTTTTGAAATAGCCCTGACTGAATAGAAAGATAGGATATTCCTTGTTTTTGCATTCCTCTTGTCTTTTCTGAGTCTGGTGATGGACATAGTTGTCCCCCATGGATGCAAGCTAAACCTTCACCCACAGTTCCAGAGGAACTAGAGACCAGGACAAGTAACGTTTACCTACACAGGCTTTAGCTCTCCACTGGTGATTCCTGGTTGATTTCTTAAGTCTACTCAACCCAGAAGATAACCAAAGTAACTTGGGAACCTAAAAAAAAGATGGTATAGTCATTGGATTCTAGCAAGACAGTTGTATAGAGTAAGAATTTTAATGCTATTTGTGGCTTGCCTTGCTATGGCTTAGAAAAAAATATTGAAATTGCAGGAAATAAGATCAATTGACTTTGAAACATAAAATTATCTGTTAGTTTAAATGTCAGTGCTGCTGGAGGAAGAAGGTGTGCCTCAAAACAAGTAAAGCTTGTATGGCTGGCTTTCATAAGACCGTACTTAGCTAAAGTGTGTCTCTCAAAGGCACCTTCTTTCTGATTATTGAAAGTGGAAATTTTCTGTTTTCTGATAGGGCACAGAGTCTTATTACTATTAGAGAGATATAGGAGAGAGAGGAGTTAAAAAACCAAGGGTTTTGTGCAAAGTACTGGCAAGGCTTCCCCACAGAGAAAAAGCTCATTTCACTAGGTTGCATTTTAAGATCTAAAATGTTCCATGAAAATGCTGAATCCCGGGTTTATATACTCAAAAGTGAGAAAAAGAAGGTTAACGATCATCACCTGTCCCCACAGTATGTTTCTCTTCAGGAAAAAGATGTGTCTCACAAAGAATCTCTTTAGATATATATGGTTGTGTGCATCTTTTTAAAGAGAAATAACCAGCCAAAAAAAGAGAAATTTTATTTGAATGTATGCCATTCCCTACAGTGACGTGAATATCTATCATTGGCGGACAAAAAGATCCTTATCAAATAAAAATGTTTAGATCACAAATTTGAATTCTTCCTATTTGAAAGAAAAAAATCACAAAATAGCAACTCTTTGAATTATATTTCTAATGACTGACTTTTACCAGTGAGCTTACATCTCCAGATCACAACATTGCATACAAAGATGAAACAGGAGGGATATTAGCAACACAATGCAAAATATAAATAAATAAAATGCCACAGAAGAGCCTGAAATTTTTGGTGGCAATACTCTGACAGACTGTCAGAAACGAGTTAGTTTTGAGGTCTTCACATAACACCGTGATATAGTCTTATCCAGAAATCTTCAATTAACTTAGATATCCTTTCAGTCCTATGTGACAGCTGGATCCTCTGTGAAAGAAAATAGTTGGAACAGAGGAAACATTTTCAACAGTGGAGGGTGAAAGGAGACTGCCAATGTGTCTCCCAACATCCCTTTCTCCTAAGCTTTGTAAGAATGGCAGGCAATCTATCGGATTTTACCTGGCACTTGCCCAGAGCTTTCCTTGCTCTTCAGAAATTAAAAAAAGAAGAAACAAAGAAACAAACACAGAGAACGAGGGGCAGATGTGAATGCAAATAGAAGACAAGCTGCAGATATGAATGTAAGTAGTTTGGAATTGCACTCCTACTCACCTTTTTTATTTACCGGATTCTCACTCTGTCACTTAAGCTGGAGTCCAGTTGCAAGATCTTGGGTAACTGCAAGCTCCGTCTCTGGGATTTATGCCATTCTCTTGCCTTAGCCTACCAAGTAGCTGTCACTACAGGTGCCCACCACCACATGCAGCTAATTTTTTGTATTTTTAATAGACTTCATGGAGCTTCACCATGTTAGCCAGGATCATCTCGATCTCGATCTCCTTGTGATCTGCCTGCATTGGCCACCCACAGTGCTGTGATAACACTCATGAGCCACCATGCCCAGCTACTAGTGACCTTTTTAATTAAAGCCTTTCCCAGTCCATGAACCAAAAACAAACCTTGCTGTGCCCCCGTGAACCAAAATCTATCAGGTGACACACAGATTTTTTTAATCTCAAGAAAATTAAAAATTATGAATGCAAAAGGGGAGATGATAGCAAATGTGTAATATGTTAACTTCTGGTGGAGTAGAGTCAGTCGCCCACTCTGAGAAAGAATCTGATATTTTTATGGACTCAGAAGAAAGAAAATGTACTAACTACTTTTGAAGAAAGTACTACTTATCTTTCCTGGGTCCTTGTGCCTGGAACTATTAATAGCTGATGCAATGACTCAGCTTGGCTCAGGGACTTGGCCCTGAGCCACACAAGAGCTAAAGTGAAAGCATGGCCCAGGACCTTGGCATGAGACCAGAGGCTAAAATAATAATTTACAGAAATTTGGCTCAGAGCCTGAAGCATGTTTGGTAATATAAGGTGCCCTTTGTAACACACTGGAGTCCAATATGTACATGTTCTGAAAAAGAGACTATTTCCTGGAAGCAATCTGGTTACACAAAAGACACAACATTTTAATGCGTGGTCTTGTTTTTTTATCTGAGTAGCTGTGGGCATGTCTTAAGCACACACACAGAAAAGTTGGGCTTTAAAAAAAAAATTATTTGGTTGGGCCATGGGATTGTACAGGATTCTTAAAATTCTCTCTGCAGCCTGATAGTCCAGGCTGTTTCTCTGCCTGTGGAAATTTTCCCAATAATCCACCACAACTATATTGCTTTTCTTTGTCAATATTATTGAAGACCTAGAAAGTTTCTGAGGGTTGAAGGCACATTCTTTGAAGTTTCCTACGTGCAAGGCTTTTTGCCCCGTGAAACAACCAACATCTTTGTAAATATTGTAAAATTGTTCATGCCTTCTTAGCAGTCATATCAGAAAAGCCCACAAGAAACAACTCACAAACATCAGAGAAACATTCTCCCTGGAAACAATCAAAACAAAATTTTCTTACTCCAGGTTTTCTCATCTTCTTGATGTAGAGAATCTTTTAGTCGCATCATCATCAGCTTTTCCAGTTTTTACATCCAACCCTCCATGTTCCTTACTACCCCTATAGGAAATGCTCAATGAATGAGGTGCCAGTAAAGTGCAAGTTTCTTTTTCATTACAGTGCCTTAAATAAATAAAGACTTGGGGAAGTTTTATGATACATCAATACATATATAGAGACTCCCTAATATCTAGCCCTTTTTTGGGGGGTCTTAAATAGGAAGACGTTATGTTATTGCTAAGCCAAAATCTTACTGTTTCTGACAAATAGCCCTACAGTCAACAGAAAGATGCTGGGCCAAAACACATTTCTTCTATAGCATGTCAAAGAGAGAAAAGCAGTCAAAGAGAGAAAGAGTGAAGAAAAGACAAGATCCTAATCTCCAGTAGAAAGAGAGACACAGCCCTTTGAAAAACCTAATTTAAGCCATAGTGATTCCATAGATAAGAAAAAGAAAAAAAGAAAAGTAGAAGAAAAAAGAAAGCAGGACATTTGCCCTTTAGATATCCTAGATCTAAACCTTTCCCAAACCAGGGCTGAGATGACGTCTTTGGGTCTTTGCATTTTCTGGCATTTATTCTTTTTTGGATGACACTGCATTCTTCAGTGCCTGCAGAAGAGAAAGCTTGTGGTATGCCTGATTCACCTAAAGATCTGCAGGGAATTGTCACCTGTACGAGCACCTGACCTGCTTACCTCATCACAGATAACATGCAAAACTGTGTGCAGTGGCTGGACTCAACCAACACTCACTCATGCATCTGCCTCCATTCTGTGCCTGGCACATCCATAGCAAACTGAAACCTAAGCCCATAGTTTGAGTTGAGTGCAGGCTGTAAGATGGGTGTGTAAAATTAGACAAGCAGGCTCAAGGGAAACTTGCACAAAGGTGACATCATCCACAGAGACTGTTGGCTGGTGAAGCGACACCCTAGAGATCTTGTGACAAAGATGACATTCATCACCAGTGGCCGGTGGATTATTCAATTATGCCTATGTAATGGAGCCTCGATAAAAATCAGCAAGACAGTATTCATAGAGCTTTTGGGTAACTGAACACATACAGTGTTCTAGAAATTTGTGTGCTCATAAAAAGAGACACTGATACTTTTAAAGGCCATACAGAGTGTAGGTGTCTTTGTTTTGAAAGAAGTTTCTGCCTTTAATAATGTGTCCAGAATTTTAACTTATTAACAAGAGCACACTCTAAGGTAACCTAAATCTTCACATTACAAACATTAGAACCTGGATATTTCCACAAAAATGATTCCATAATTCACTAATAAGGTGCAACAAGTTTTACTTTAGAGAGATAAAGTTTTCTTTTGTTAACTGGGTAAGAACTAGGCATTTATAAAGGAAAATAAAATCAAGTGTTATCTCACCACAAATTCTAGTCATATGTTCAGTTTAGGAGAATGATCATCAGTGAATTTTGTGCCAGAAATATTTATTCTAAAAGAAAAGTCTTTTAATTTATAATTGTGTGTCTCTGAAGTGCTTGTGCCACTGTAAAGTCAAGGGCACCATCTCATACAGTTCTGTGTCCTTCTGGGAGGGAAGCTAAGGCTGCCTTATAACCCAGTAGAGGTATTGTAGCATACAAAAATAAGAAAAATCAACATTATTACAGGATTCTCTGTCATAAACATCCAATAAAACACAACTCTGGTCTTATATATAGTAGTAGCCATAGATACACATTAGGGCTTCCAAGAAGAATCTAGTACCCAACAGTCTGCTTTTATATTTGAGTTTATGTGAGCATAAAATAACCACATTTGGGCAAACAAGCTGTTTTATTATTTCTTTTAAAACTACAGTGCTTAAAAATGATGTAATAATTTCAATACCTGGCTTGGACATTTCCGGTTTTGTTTCCAAGCCTTAGCTATGGGTGAAACTGTTTTGGGCTGTGAAGATGGATTAGGGCATCTTGCAACTCATGATGCATTTGGTTCAGCTTAGTTCTCGCGTCCTAAGCAGACAGACTGACAATTAAAACTCATCAGTTTTATTTTCAACATACTTTAACATGGATTCTATCCCTTGGGCTGAGCTCCAGATCTTCCTCAGTACCTCACACTCTCTCTCATTGGCCTGTTCCAACTCCAACTTAATATTACAGCGAACAAGGGCCTTAGATTCTTCCAGTACAATTTGATTATATGAGGCAAGCTCCTTAATTTGAATCACAACCTCTTGGGTGAAAGTTCCACTCAAAAATACCTGAGAGACCAGGCCTTTGGCACATGACTCCCGTGCTGTCAGCTTTCGCCCAGCAAATAACATTTCATTGGCAGATGCTTTACCCATCATTTTTTGAAATGTAATAGTTGAACAGCCATCTGGACTCTGTCCAAAGGTCATATAAGGGGTTTGGAACCAAGCCTTTTCATTAGCCCACACGAGATCACAAAGAGGCAGGATGGATGCACCTAGTCCAATGGCAGGGCCATTGACTGATACAACAATAGGCTTTTTAAATTGAATAAAAGTATTCACAAATTACTTGATGGTGTCCACCATTTCAAGGCTTGCTCTGTTTCTGTCATTCCTTAAGTGTGTCACAAAGTACCCAAAATCAAGACTGCAACAAAAGACACTTCCAGCTGTACTGAACAGCACGAGCTTGCTGTCATCCACAGCAGCACTATTCAGAGCTTTAAGCATTTCTTTAATTGCTTCTGTATTCAGTGCATTTTTTTTCTGTCGATCTAGTTGATAGCACTATCTGGGTGAATCCATCCTCTTTCTTCACTACAATGTCTCTGTATGTGCTGGCACTTTCTGTTAACCTTACGGTAAAGTACGTCTTCTTGATAAAAGGCTGGTCTCTGCTGTCATCAGTAATATTTCTTTGCGCACCTTTCACCTTTGAAACTGAGGTATGCACCTCTGTTGTTCCATTGGCTGCTAATGAGTCTATTAATACCACTATACCTTTTTGGATGACTGAAACTGTGGCCATGGAAGCAGTAACTGAGCCAGACATCTGTGACATTGGTGGGTGTATCTGAGTCTTGTTCTCTGTTCCAGTTTGTTCTGCACCAGGACGTGATAAATTGTCCTGGAGGAATTTCCCTTCTGTCACCTTGAAGACCACCGTGTCCTACTGATCTGCTGCAACAGGGTCCAGTTTCCCATGTTTCTGAAAGCCACTCACAGTTTTCTTGTTGTTAAAGGGGCTGTCAGGTGCAAGGATCTTGATAGTTGAATTTATTATCTCCATATTCTGTGTGTTGGAGAGAATTGAAGCTGCCTTCCTCCTAACGATCTTGCTGGCAGCAAATAACTTGCTATTTTTGGATCTGTGGTGTCTATCAGTCACTAGCGTTTTAGGAGAGTTCTTAGAATAGCTCGCTTTTGTAGATCTGGAAGTTCTTCTTCTGGCATTGTTTGAAAAAATTCTACTGGTTCTAGTCCATGTCAGTTTCTTCCGTTTTTCAGTCTGTCGTCTATTAAAATCATGTATACATTTTTCACAGTCCGTGAGGTGCTGCTCTGGTTCCCAAGTGTCATCCTGTTTGTCGTAAGCTTTCCACTGAATCAAACACTCTGTATTCCCATTTTTATCTTGTCTTTTGTCAACAATACTTTCAACCTCAAACTCCTGGGAAGCCATGAGGAAAGAGACAGGATTGGAGCAGTTGCTGTGCCAACATTGTTTCAGTTGTGTCTCTACATAGCCACTCCTTTCTGCCTCCAGTTCTTCACCAGCTTCTGCGTATGGATGAACCTCTTCTATTTCATCACCACTGGTGTATTGAAAATTGTGTGAAATAGCAGCTATGCTATGGTGCATGAGAGCTTGCTCAGTAGCCTCAGGTGAGAGTAGCTAAATCCACAGCCACAACCTTCTGGTGTAGAACAGAAAGCTTTCTTCCTTCCTGTTACTCCTTTGTGTTTGTTTGTTTAATTGTGGTTGCTATGACGATTGTATGGAACATTCTAATGTTCTAACATTTTTAATGTTACACTAGCGTTCCTTCAGTAACATACAAAACCTTTACTCCTGTATAATTTACCTCCACTATTTCACTTACTGAGTCCTCAAAATTATACCTTTATTCATTTTATGTCAAAAACACAAATTAGAAGTGCTTTTTTAAATTAAATATATTTGTGTTTTAAGGTACGTGGAGAACAACTTGTGGAGGTGCATGTTGTTAATTTTTTTTTTTTCTTTTTGATATGGAGTCTCACCCTGTCACCCAGGCTGGAGCTCAGTGGTGCTATCTTGCCTCATTGAAAGCTCCATCTCCCGGATTCATGCCATTCTCCTGTGTCAGCCTCCCAAGTAGCTGAGACTACAGGCGCCTGCCACCTTGCCTGTCGAATTTTTTGTACTTTTAGGAGAGACTGGGTTTCACCGTGTTAGCCAGGATTGTCTCGATCTCCTGACCTCGTGATCCACACACCTCAACCTCCCAAAGTGCTGGGATTACAGGCGTGAGCCACCGTGCCCGGCCAAATGTTGCATCTTATATATTTGTACATATATTTATCTTTACCTTAACCTTTGTTTGTTCATACTGCTTTTGAGTGTCTGTCCATTCTACCCTGAAGTACTCCATGAGACATTTCTTAAAGGGTAGTCTACTTGAAAAGGGTGCCAGCTTTTATGTGGGAATGTCATAATGTGTCCCTCACGTTTGATGGACAATTTGGTGGATCATAAGGTTTAGGTTTGACAGTTTTTTCTGACATCACTTGGAACATATTAGTCTACTGCTTTCTATCGTCTTAGTTTTCAGATAAGTAATCTACTGCTTTTCAGTGGTTGTTAAGATAAGCAATCCACTGTCTATTTTTAGGGTCCCTTTTACATGACTAGCTACTTCCCCTACTTCCTTTGAAAATCCTCAAGATTCTCTTTGTGTTTGTTTTAGACAGTTTAATTATCAGGTAACTTTGCGTTTGTTTCTTTGAGTTTTTGTTACTTGGAGTCTGTTGAGCTTCTTGGGTGCTTACTTATTGTCTTAAATTGTTGCATTCTTTATGACTATTTTGCTAAATAGTCTCCATGATCTTTTGTCTCTTCCTCCGATCTTTCAAAATGCATATGTGTGGCTGCTTGATGGTGTCCCTCAGGTTTCTAGGCTGTATCAATTTACCTTGCCCCTTTTCAGACTCTGTTCATGACCACTATATGGGTGAATGCCCCCAAGGGTATGTATCACAGTGTGGGGACAGTTTGTCAGTTGGTCTCGCAAGGCTGATGCATCCCATAGCTCAATTCCCAGACTTCAATCATTGTGGTCTCATTAGTGCACTACAATCTAGAAATCTCTAAATGTGAGGTATCACACAGAGTTCTTTGTCTCATGGCCAAGAAAATTAAGGAGGGTGGATGCAAAAAGGTTGAATCAAAACTTTTACAAGTGAAAGTAAAAAACTCTTCACAATGGGGGTGGAATGTGAGTGGTTTACCTATTATGAGACTGTGCTTTACAGTTTCTAAAGGCAGAGAAGTAAAGGAATGTGCTTAGTGTTTTTGGAGTAAGCATTATTCGGCTTGGCCCTGAAACTTGGTCTTGGATTCACCTGGAGCTGAAGTGATGATTTGTAGAAGCTACAAGTCTCAGCCTTGGAACTTTGCCCTGGACCAAGAAAGGAGCTGAAGTGACAGCTTGGCCCGAGACCTTGGGCTGGGACCAATCAAAGGATGAAGCAATGTCTCATGGTCACAATAATTAAGGAGGCTGGACGATGCAAAGTTCAAGTAGGAGCTAAAGTAACACAACAGCCATCTGGACTCTGTCCAGATGTCATATAAGGGATTTGAAACCAAGCCTTTTCATTAGCTCAGAAGAAATCACAAAGAGGCAGTGTGGATGCACCTATTCCAAAGGATGGGCTGCTGACTGATATAAAAATAGGCTTTTAAAATTGATTGAAATTATTCACAGTGTTCTTGATGGTGTTCACCACTTCAAGGCTTGTTCTGTTTCTGTCCTTCCTTAAATACTTCAGAAAGTACTCAAAATCGAGACCACAGCAAAGGACACTTCCACCTGCACTGAACAGCACAAGCTTGCTCCCACCCACAGCAGCCCTATTCTGAGCATTAACCATTTCTTTAATTACTTCTATATTCAGTGCATTTTTGTATGTTGATCTAGTTTATAGCAACATCTGGGTGAATCCATCCTCTTTCTTCACTACAATATATCTGTATGTGCTGGCATTTTCTGTTAGCCCTCTGGTGAAGTACATCTTCTTGATAAAAGGCTGGTCTCTGCCATTGTCAGTAACATTTCTTTGTCCACCTTTCACTCTTGCAACTAATATAAGCATGTCTGTTTCTCCATTGGCTGCTAATAGCCCCATTAATAACACTGTAGCTTTTTTGGTAGCTGAGTCTGCAGCCATGGAAGCAGTAACTGAGCCAGACTTCTGAGAAAACAGTGGGTGAATCTGGGTCTTGTTCTCTATTCCACACTGTCCTGCCCTGGGATCTGATAAAGCCCTGATGAGATTCCCTTCCTCCTCCTTGAAGACCACTGTATCCTGCTGATCTGCTGCAATAGGGTCCAGATTCTTGAGTTCCTGAATGCCACTCACTGTGTTCTTTTGTGACTAGGGCTGTGAGGGGCAAGTGTCTTTCTTGATAGTTGAATATAGTAGCTCCATATTCTTTGCGTCAGACAGACGTGACCCTGGATTACTGCTAACATTCTGGCTGGCAGCACATAACTGGCTGCTTTTGAATTTGTGGTGTTGGCCAGACGCTAGAGTTTTAGGAGCATTCTTAGAAAAGTTGGGCTTGGTAGATATAGAAGTTCATCTTCTGGTATTGTTTGAAAAAGTTCTAGTTGTTCTGGTCCATGCCACTTTTTTATTTTTTCTGTTTTTTAGTCTGTCATCTGTTAAAGTCATATATACATTTTTCCCCAGTGCTGCTCTGGTTCCCAAGTGTCATACTGTTTCTTCCTAACCTTTCCAACACCAAATTTTATTTATTTTTCTTTTTTTAGACAAAGTCTTGAGCTATCACTCAGGCAGGGGTACAGTGGCACAGTTGCACAATCTTGGCTCACTGCAACCTCCGCGTCCTGGGTTCATGTGATTCTCCCGCCTCAGCCTCCAGAGTAGATGAGATTACAGGGGCCTGCCACCACACCTGGCTAACTTTATGATTTTTAGTAGGAACAGGTTTTCATTGTATTAGCCAGGATGGTCTCAATCTCCTGAACTCGTGATCTGCCCGCCCCAGCCTTGCAAAGTGCTGGGATTACAGGGTCACACCTGTAATCCACTTCTTTCTGCCTCCAGTTCTTCACCAGGTTCTGCATATGGATGAGCCTATTCTATTTCATCGCCACTGGTGTAGTGAAAATTGTTTGAAATAGCAGCTATACCATGTGCTTTAGGCTCACCACACTTACACCCTGGTGGGACAGCTTGGGCTTTGTCTCATGGTACATGGTAGCTGGCTTGGTAGCCTCAAGTGAGAGTAACTAAATCCACATCTCCTACTTTCTGGTGTGGTACAGAAAGCTTTACACCTGCCTGTTATTCTTTTTCTTTTTTAATTGTCATTGATACTGTGATTACATTGAATACTCTAAAGTTATTCCACTTTTAAGATTATACTAGCTTACTTTCAATAACACACAAATCCCTTAACGCTGTATAGCTTCACCCCCATGATTTTCTTATTGAGTTCTCAAAATCATACCTTTATGCATTGTATGTCAAAAACACAAGTTAGTTATAGTATTTTTATTAAGTATATTTTTGTTTTAAATTACATGGGAAAAAAATTGTGGAGGTGTGCGCTCTTATTTTTTATGTTTTATCATATCTTCTACATTTATCTTTACCGTAATATATATTCATTCATACCGCTCTTTATTGTCTGTTCATTTTACTCTGAAGTATCCTATAAGGCATTTTTTAAAAAGATAGTCTACTGGTGAAATGTCCCAGCTTTTATCTGGAAATGTCATGATTTCTCCCTCACTTATAAGGGACAATGTTTTGAACATCAGATTTCTGTTCAAAAGTTTCTTCTTACATCATTTGGAATATGTTAATCTATTGCTTTCTGTCCGCTGAGTTTTCAGGTAAGATTGCTGATTAATTTTGAGGGTTCTTGGAACGTTACTAGCCACTTCTTTTGTTGCTTCCAAGAGTTTCTCTATCTTTCTTTCAAAGGGTTTAATTATCATATAATTTGAGTTTGTTTCTTGGAGTTTCTCTTACTTGGAGTTTGTTGCGTTTGACATTCTTTACCATTATTGTTTCTAAATAGTCTTCCTGATTCTTTTTGTCACCCTTTGAAATTCCAGTATGCATAATATGGCTGCTTGATAGTGTTCCACAGCATTTTAGGCTTTGTTCTCATTACTTTACTTTTTTTTCTATCATTTCCTAACTTAATAATATTAACACCCTTTCTTTGGTTTGCTGATAGTGTGTTCTTCCCCCAGCTCAAGTCTGCTTTTAAATATCTGTAGTGATTTTTTTTTTTTACTTTTATCTCTAGACTCTTTTAGGTTTTAAAATAATTTTACTTTTTTAATTAAATTTGTTCACAACTTTTTGTGCTTCTTTTGTTTCTTCTATTAGCTGACTCTGAAACTTAATTCTGAATATTATGTTTTAGTAAGACCACCATTTGGGCTGTCTAAAAAAACTTTCAGATCATAATTTCTTTTTAATTGTTAAAATGAGCCATATTTCTCGATTTCACTGTACAGTTTATCTCTAGAATTCTTTAGGTTTTAAAATAATTTTACTCTTTAGATTAATAATTTTTGTTCATAATTGTTTGTGCTTCTTTGTTTATTCTATTAGCTTATTAAGTATCTAAATTTTAAATATTACATTTTGGTAAGGCTGCCATTTGGGCTGTCAAAAAAGCTTATTTTTTCGTAGTTTTTTTTGTAGTTGTTCTTAAAATGAGACATACTTCCCTATTTCACTCTGTAGTTTGTGATTTTGCCGGGGGTGAAAAAGAGCATTGAAATTTTAAAGTGCTGTAACTTTGAAAATAAGATTTTCTACTTCTATGGTTTGGTAGCGTTTTGTTTATTCATTACATAGGCTCTTTCCCTCCTGTAAATCAGCTGTAGTGAGCTTATTCTGGGGTCTTTTTTGAGGCACATTGTTTTGGGGCATGTATCGTTAAAACCACATTTCATTTTATATATATATATATTTGTGTGTGTATATATAATTAATATATATGATTTATATATACTATATCAGATATATTATATATCATATATAGTATATCAGATATAGTATATATAATATATTATATATTACATATGATATGTATATATGATATATAATATACAATATATGATATATATCATATATACTATACATAATACATATATTATATATAGTATATATAATATATGTATTATATATCATATGATATATATGATATATAGTATATATTAATTATATAATATAATATAATTATATATGATATTATATATAATATTATGTTACATAATATATAATACTATATATAAGTCTATATTATATATAATGTATAATTTAATATGTTGTATATTATATATAATATGTAATATATTATATTATATAATATATATTATTTTATATATGATTAATTATATATGATTAATTTTGAAAGTTTTAGTCTACAAATGTCTTCAGAGAAAAAGAAGAACAATCAGGAAAAAAATATTTTTGCTTTTTAAATCTACTGAAAGTTGGTTGCACAGAGGGACAAAGAGCCTGCATAATGTTTAGGGAATAAAACAATGACTATTCACCTCTGTCGGGACCTCCATAAGCAGAAGCAGCAATCGGCAAGTGAGTCCTCCTGAGATTTGGAGGACAGAGTCCCTTCTGTTTACCATGGCTCTTGTAAGCTGCTCCAGAAATATTTGGAAGGCCACATCCCACAGAGGTGGTTAATAAAGAATAAGTAGCTGCTGCTGATCTGGGCTAGAAAATTGATGAAATTTAATTTTTATTTACTTTGCAAATCTTTTTTTGGAAGCTGGAAAACTTCATGTAGACTCGGAATTCTATAGTAATTGCATCATACTAATCCTTCCACTGCACCTATTGTATACTTGAACAGACAGATATACGGTGATCCGTTGTACATTGCATAACTTTCCCAGAATTTACTATCATTTTACTTTGGCCTATTTGTCTTTACACCTAAAGCATGCCTCCCATAGAAGTCACAAATGTGACTCCTTCGTTTAAATGTACACTTGCAACAATGTGTGACTTTTTAAGCAAGAGCTCACATTTACAGTTCTTACAAGTAAAATGTTACATACTCTGACGTTGACTTACATGTTTTTCATACACTCTTTCTTCTGCTTGATCCCGAATTTATTTTTTGCTCGTTTAAAAAATTTGGCTAATATTTTAAAACCTTCTGTTGTATTTTTTATATTACAATTAGGTGTATTTGGGATTTCAATTATTATTGAAATCTTAAAATAGCCTACTATGAACAATACTAACTTGTGCGAATAATTTAGTGTTTAATGTCGACAATGTAAAAATACGCTGCTCTTGTAGTTGTCCATCCTTCTCAATTTATATTATTGTTTGTGATTATATCTGTCCACACAGACTGTTCATTAACAGTTAAGTTTGCCAGGGTTGAAATAGTAATAGCATTTTTCTTGTAGAGAAGCTTTAGTCACAATTTCCTTTAGCTCTTCTTTACCCAGACATGTTTGCTTGAATTTCATTTTACCAGTTATATATATCAGGTTTGATAGCATTTTTCTGTTAAACTTCGATATCCCACCACCTTCTGACTTCATGGTTTCAGCTGAACAATCATTTGTTACTTTAATCAAGACCTTCTTGTACTTAGCAAATTGCTATTCCTTATCTGCTTTTACAATTTTCTTTGTATTGGCTCTTGATTGCCTATAATGTTTTCTGATGTGGCTATCATTGACTATATTGTGGTTAAAGATTTTTGTCCTCTTTCATCTTTAGATTGAGATTTTTAAGTTCAGGAAATGTTCAGCCATTTTTGCCTTACAAATTTTTGGCTTCTGTTATTCTTCATTTATCAGATGTCCATATTGCATGTACCAGTACACCTCATGGTGTTCTATTTACTCTTGATTTTTTTTTTTTTTTACTTTCTTTTTAAATTTTAATCCTCAGACTGTGTTTTCAGTTTTTATTCCTTCAGATTGAACGAATATTTACCTGCTCAAATGTGCTGTTAAACCCCTTTATTATAGACTTTATTTCGGTAGTTATCCCATTTTTTTAAGGGTTCTTTTGTAATTTGTCTCACTGACGCTCTCATGTGATTCTTTGATCATTTGTCTATCATTTCTCTTTAGACCTACTTAAGACTGCTGTTTTTAGTTCTTTGTCTATAAAATTTGGGACACACTTAATTCCTGCATTTAGTTTACATTGTTTATAACTTTCTGTTTGTTTTTGTGTTTCTGCTTTTCAGAAAACTATATTTGAAATGTCATAATGTGCTAACACTGAAAGTTACCTCTGCATTTGAAATGTCATAATGTGCTAACTCTGAATGTTTTTTGTTATTTCTGAAATGCAATGGGTTAGTTATTAAAAGCTTAGCTTGCATTCCATTGGCACTTTGAATAAGAGCAATATGAAAACTATCACTTTTAAATACAGGGTATGTATTAACATTCTCCTTTAACTCTCAGGGGGATTGTTTATCTCTCTCTCCTAACATTCACTTTCTTCTCACTCTGAAGCTACAGAGAAACTTGAGGGTTAAAGTATATTGTTTTACATTTCTTTTAGAATGTTACTGTTGTAAAAATATGCATGATTTTTCTAAGTGCTTCAGTATGTTAAACTGCTTTTGAATACTCAGATTTTTACAAATACTAATCTAACTTTTGTTCCTGTTTATGCTTAACCTAGTGTAAAAAAACCGTATTTTTGTACACAGCAACTTAAATATTTGTGACAAATTCCTGGAATTTCCAATCAGTAGTGACTTCTGAGTTAGGCAAAGGAGAAATAAATGTTTATTTTATCAAATTTTCATATGTCCTCTAGAAAGACTGGGGAAAAAAAATACAATTTAGCACATAAGGGCTTCTTTCCTTTTTCCAGGAGCAGGAATCAAGTCCTCATTTTGACAGTGTGGACTTCAGTTCTGAAGGTTTCATTTGTGCCTAGGAGGTGATATAACAATCCTTAAAGAAAAAAAAATTTACGATTTTATAATTGTCTTTCTGGATTAAATGTTTACTTGGTTGATATAAACTATTGATTTTCAGGGTCCAGAGTGTCTTTGATGGTTTGAAACTTTTTTTTTTTCTTGGAATGTTTTGAAACTGCCATCCCTGCAGTTTTGCTTTTATTTTTGTCTATGAATCACTGAGTGTTTTCTAATTTCAGAGTTTATGGTTATTTATGAGGTTTATGTTTTGTCTCTTGTTTAAAATACTTAAAGTGAATGTTACACTTCTAATTTTGAATCCCAGAGGTTAGGTTTTTGTTTTAGTGGTTATGTTAGAAAGTTTTTTTTTTAAGTCAAATTATCAATTTTGTAGAAAATGTATGAATTAAGATTCTCTGTTATAAAGCACACTTTGATTTTTGTAAAACAAATATACAGTAAGTGGCTTACAAAGTGACTTTCAAATAAATATCTAAAGACAATAATAAGAAAATAATGTAAGCATGCAGCAAGATCAATAAGTACAATGATTCCTGGTGGAAGCTGGTATGAATTGTTTTTAAAAATCCAGCTACCTGTGGCTGCAGCAGACTGTAGAAGGGGAAAAATTATAGAGGATAAGCTCATAGATGTAACAGACAGTCCACGTGATTGTCTGGGGTTTTTATAGGTCTGCAGATTTTACTTTAGATTTCACTCTAACCCTGGTTCATGACTGAAAGTGGTATTGGTAAGGTTCTTACTAGCATCTATTGCTGAGAGGTTAGAAATGCTGCTAAATATACTAAAATCTTGAGTGTCAGACACCTTTGAGAAGTTAACAGTGTTGAAACATCTGTTGATAAAATTATTTTTAGTGGCTCACAATTGTAACTCTTTGATATTATATTTTGAAGATTTCTTAACTCCAACTTTGGCTTCCATAAAGCAGAGGGATTTGAAAAAGTGTATATAATTTCCATTGATTCAACTTAGGGTAAACATTAATAAAGTAAGGTCAGTTCAGTTAATCAATGATTAGAAATTAAACAATATATTTTCTATTTCTCTGTTTTTCCTTCCAATTACTTTTTCAACATTTTTGTAATACATGAATGTCAAAAAATAACACCTTTGTCAGCCTCTGTTTTGGAGGTACCAAGGGAGAAAAGTCAATGAATGGCATTTGGGATAGAGCTGATCCTTAGTACATTTGAAAGGCATCAATAATACATGTGCATACAGGTGCATTGGCACACTATATTATGGATACACATTGTGCTTCAGAAAACACAATGTGTATGCATAATATAGTCATGAATGATCCCAGTCATAATATAGTCAAGAATGATCCTAGGATATTACAATAAGTGAGCCAAATGAAAGCGAATTTTCAAGGATTATAGCTGGGGTTAGAGGATTTTCAATTTCACTAAAGTTAGTTAGTAGAACCAATGCTCAATTATCACCCACATTTAAAAAATAATTTGATAGCAGTTTGCATAGTGGGCATCTTTGATCAGAATTATTTGTTCTCTGCCTCGTTCGAACATAATAAAATAATGCATTCACAAGCAATGCATATTAGACAGTAAGAGAAAACAAAAATCAACAAATGAGGAAACTGATGTAACAGGAAAAATTTCTAAAAATGTTAAGATAGATCCAAAAGGAGGTGAATTTCTACAATGGAAAATCTTTTTCATTTGAATCAAAAATTTGTTTCAGAACGTGAGCAACTAGCAGCAAACTGGTAATTATCCACATTTACACTGCTTCCTTAGTTCCCACTTAGCACCTGAGCTGTAGGCTCTGTTGTTGATGCTAGGGCCTTCTCCACTTGGCAGAACTCCTACCCATATAGGGCTTGCTTTTCCTACAAGATTAATAAAATGTCATTGAATACCTAAAAGGAAAAGGCAAGATTAACTTTTTTTTGCTTAATATACTAAAGGAGAGCTCTGCTGTTAAGACACATTCTTGGAAAAATGCAGAGAGTGTGAAATTGAGGCATTGGAGACAGTAAGTGGTGTACAGAAGCTGGCACTATTTGTAGAAGCAAAGTTCTTCAGGTAAAGCTTGTAGTGAAAGAGAAATATTTATTGAAACCTGTGACTGACCTGATTTTTCAAAGTGCTTGCAGTATTTTATTATTATTACTGTTACTATTACTATTACTACCTGTAACAGTTTTTTCACTGAGGGAGCTAGGCTTTATAGATTACTTAAATTTAAACATGATGTTCATGGGTACATTTTACAATGATTACAGAACCAGTATTTACTAAAAATTTCTGAAAGTTTAAATTGTCATTTTCTAAGAAGACATAATACACATTTGTTTTTAAAGAAATGAAGTGTATTTACTAATTGGTAGCCATTTGTTAAATAATTCCTCTGATATATGTTCTAGAGGCTTGGAATTAAGTAAGTAGAAAAATAAGTACTTTAAAATTTCTTTTTTTTTTTTTTTTTTTTTTTTTACATAGATGTGTATGGACCACTGAAGCACATATACACGTGTATATATGACAGGATTTTTTTGTATGGAATTAGTTTACAATGTCACCATTGAACAAGCTGACTTATTAAAAGAAGCTTTACAGTTTTAGTATTTATTAAAAGAATGCTTTTTGATTGTATCCTAGGGATAGGGATCAGCTCAAGACCTGAAGGAAGAAGATGGGTGACTTCTCGATTTCCAACTGAGGTACCAGGTTCATCTCACTGGGGAGTGTCATCAAGTGGGTGCAGGACAGTGGATGCAGTGTACCGAGTATGACTCAAAGCAAGGTGAGACATCACCTCACCCAGGAAGCAAAAGGGGTCAGGGAATTCCCTTTCCTAGTCGAAGAAAAGTGTGACAGATGGCACCTGAAAGATCAAGTCACTCCCACCCTAACACTGCACTTTTCCAACGGTCTTAGCAAATGGCACACCAGAATATTATAGCCTGTGAATTGGTTGCAGGGTCCTATGCCCACAGAGCCTCACTCATTGCTAGCATGGCAGCCTGAGATCAAACTGCAAGGTGGAAGTGAGGCTGAGGGAGGGGCGCCCACCATTGCTGAGGCTTGAGCAGGTAAAGGAAGGGGCTGGGAAGGTCAAACTGCGTGGAGCCCCCCGCAGCTCAAGGAAGCCTGCCTGCTTCTGTAGATTCCACCTGTGAGGGCAGGGTATAGCCAAACAAAAGGCAGCAGAAACCTCTACAGACTTAAATGTCCCTGTCTGACAGCATGGAGGAGAGTAGTGTTTCTCCCAGCACACAGCTGGATATCTGAGATCGGACAGACAGCCTCCCCAGGTTGGTCCTTGATCCCCAAGTAGCCTAACTGGGAGGCGCCCATCAGTAGGGTCAGAATGACACCTCACATGGCCGGGTAATTCCCTGAGACAAAACTTCCAGAGGAACGATCAGGCAGCAACATTTGCTGTTCACCAATATCTGCTGTTCTGCAGCCTCTGCTGCTGATACCCAGGGAAACAGGGTCTGGAGTGGACCTCCAGCAAACTCCAACAGACCTGCAACTGAGGGTCCTGACTGTTAGAAGGAAAACTAACAAACAGAAAGAATATCCACACCAAAACCCCATCTGTACATCACCATCATCAAAGACCAAAGATAGTTAAAACCACAAAGATGGGGACAAAATAGAGCAGAAAAAATGGAAGCTCTAAAAATCAGAGCACCTCTCCTCCTCCAAAGGAACACAACTCCTCACGAGCAATGGAACAAAGCTGGATGTAGAATGGCTTGGACGAGTTGCAGGAAGAAGGCTTCAGACGATCAAACTACTCTGAGCTAAAGGAGGAAGTTCAAACCCATGACAAAGAAGTTAAAAACCTTGGAAATAATTAGAGGAATGGGTATCCAGAATAACCAACGGAGAGAAGTCCTTAAAGGACGTGATGCAGCTGAAAACCAAAGCACAAGATCTACTTGAGGAAGGCACAAGCCTCAGTAGCTGATTCAATCAACTGGAAGAAAGGGTATTAGTGATGGAAAATCAAACAAATGAAATGAAGTGAGAAGAGAAGTTTAGAGATAAAAGAATAAAAAGAAGTGAACAAAGGCTCCAAGAAATATGAGACGATGTGAAAAGACCAAATCTATGTCTGATTGGTGTACCTGAAAGTCACAGAGAGAATGGAACAAAGATGGAAAACTCTCTGCAGAATATTATCCAGGAGAACTTCCCCAATCTAACAAAGCATTCCAACATTCAAATTCAGGAAACACAGAGAACACCACAAAGATACTCCTCGAGAAGGGCAACTCCAAGACACATAATTTTCAGATTTGCCAAAGTTGAAATGAGGGGAAAACAATGTTAAGGGCAGCCAGAGAGAAAGGTCGGTTTACCCACAAAGGGAAGCCCATCAGGCTAACAGCTGATCTCTCAGCAGAAAGCGTACAAGCCAGAAGAGAGTGGGTGCCAATATTAAACATTCTTAAAGAAAATAATTTTCAACCTAGAATTTTATATCCAGCCAAACTAAGCTTCATAAGTGAAAGAGAAACAAAATCCTTTATGGACAAGCAAACGCTGGGAGATTTTGTCATCATCAGGCCTGCCCTAAAAGAGCTCCTGAAGGAAGTGCTAAACATGGAAAGGAACAACTGGTACCAGCCACTGTCACTACATGCCAAATTTGAAGACCAGCAAGGCTAGGAGGAAACTTCATCAACTAATGAGCAAAATAATCAGCTAACATCATAATGACAAGACCAAATTCACACATAACAATATTAACCTTAATTGTAAATGGGCTGAATGTTCCAATTAAAAGACACAGACTGACAACTTGGATAAAGAGTCAAGACCATCACTGTGCTGTATTCAGGAAACCCATCTCACGTGCAGAGACACACATAGGCTCAAAATAAAGGGATGGAGGAAGAGCTACCAAGCAAATGGAAAACAAAAAAAGACAGGGGTTGCAATCCGAGTCCTGATAAAACAGACTTTAAACCAACAAAGATCAAAAGAGACACGGAAGGCCATTACATAATGGTAAAGCGATCCATTCAACAAGAAGAGCTAACTATCCTAAATATATAGGCACCCAATACAGTAGCACCCAGATTCATAAAGCACGTCCTAAGTGACCTACAAAGATACTTATAATCACACACAATAATGGGAGACTCTAACACCACACTGTCAACATTAGACAGATCAATGAGGCAAAAAGTTCACAAGGATATCCAGGAATTGAACTCAGCTCTGCACCTAGCGGACCTAATAGACATCTACAGAATTCTTCATCCCAAATCAACAGAATATACATTCTTTTCAGCACCACGTATCACACCTATTCCAAAATTTACCACATAGATGGAACAAAAGCATGCCTCAGCACATGTAAAGGAACAGAAATTATAGCAAACTGTCTCTCAGAGCACAGTGCAATCAAACTAGAGCTCAGGATTAGGAAACTCACGCAAAACCGCTACACTACATGGAAACTGAGCAACCTGTTCCTAAATGACTACTGGGTACACAGCAAAATGAAGGAAGAAATAAAGATGTTCTTTGAAACCAACGAGATCACGGACAGAACATAGCAGAATATCTGGGACACATTCAAAGCAGTGTGAAGAGCTAAATTTATGGCACTAAATTCCCACAACAGAAAGCAGGAAATACCTAATTCGCATCCTAATATCACAATTAAAAGAACTAGAGAAGCAATACCAAACACATTCAAAAGCTAGCAGAAGGCAAGAAATAACTATGATCAGAGCAGAACTGAAGGAGATAGAGACACTAAAAGCCCTTCAAAAAATCAGTTCATCCAGGAGCTGGTTTTTTTTTGAAATCATCAACAAAACTGGCAGACCACTAGCAAGACTAATACAGAAGAAAATATAGAAGAATCAAATAGATGCAACAAAAAATGTAAAGGGAATACGATCACCAATCCCACAGAAATACAAACTACCATCCGAGAGTACTATAAACACCTCTACGCAAATAAACTTGAAAATCTAGAAGAAATGGATAAATTCCTGAACACATACAACCTCCCAAGTCTAAACCAGGAAGAAGTTGAATCTCTTAATAGACCAATAACAGGCTCTGAAATTGAGGAAATAATTGATAGCTATACAACCAAAAAAATTCCAGGACCAGATGGATTCACAGCTGAATTCTACCAGAGGTACAAGGAAGAGTTGGTATCATTCCTTCTGAAACTATTCCAATCAATAGAAAAAGAGGGAATCCCCTCTAAGTCATTTTAGGAGGCCAGCATCATCCTGACACTGAAGCCTGGCAGAGACACAACAAAAAAAGCAAAATTTAGACCAATATCAGTGATGAACATCGATGCAAAAATCCTCAAGAAAATACAGACAAACAGAATCCAGCAGCACATCAAAAAGCTTATCCACCATGATCAAGTGGGCTTTATCCCTGGGATGCAAGTCTGGTTCAAAATACGCAAATCAATAAATGTAATGCAGCGTATAAACAGAAGAAACGACAGAAACCACATGATTATCTCAATAGATGAAGGAAAGGCCTTTGACAACATTCAACAATCCTGCATGCTAAAAATTCTCAATAAATTAGGTATTGATGGGACGTATCTCAAAATACTAAGAGCTATCTATGACAGACCCACAGCTGATATCATACAGAATGGGCAAAAACTGGAAGCATTCCCTTTGAAAACTGGCACAACACAGTGATGTCCTCTGTCACCACTCCTATTCAACATAGTGTTGGAAGTTCTGGCCAGGGCAATCAGGCAGGAGAAGGATATAAAGGGTATTGAATTAAGAAAAGAGGAAGTCAAATTGTCCCTGTTTGCAGATGATAAGATTGTATATTATCTGTCCCCATCATCTCAGCCCAAAATCGCCTTAAGCTGAAAGGCTACTTCAACAAAGTCTCAGGATACAAAATCAATGTGCAAAAATCACAGGCATACTTAGACACCAATAACAGACAAACACAGAGCCAACTCATGAGTGAAATCACATTCACAATCGCTTCAAAGAGAAAAAAATAGATTCGCCAAAGTTGAAATGAAGGAAAAAATGTTAAGGGCAGCCAGACAGAAGGGTTGGGTTACCCACAAAGGGAAGCCCATCAGACAAAAGTGGATCTCTTGGCAGAAACTCTACAAGCCAGAAGAGAGTGGGGGCCAATATTCAACATTCTTAAAGAAAAGTATTTTCCATCCAGAATTTCATATCCAGCCAAACTAAGCTTCATAAGTGAAGGAGAAATAAAATACTTTACAGAGAAGCAAATACTCAGAGACTTTGTCGCCACCAGGCCTGCTCTAAAAGAGCTCCTGAAGGAAGCACTAAAAATGGAAATGAACAACAGGTACCAGCCACTGCAAAAACATGCCAAATTGTAAAGAACGTCGAGCATAGGAATAAACTGCATCAATAAAGAGCAAAATAACCAGCTAACATCATAAAGACAGGATCAAATTCACACATAACAATATTAACTTTAAATGTAAATGAGCTAAATGCTCCAATTAAAGGACACACACTGGCAAGTTGGATAAAGGGTCAAGACCCATCAGTGTCCTGTATTCAGGAAATGCATCATACGTGCAGAGACACACATAGGCTCAAAATAAAAGGATAGAGTAAGACCTACCAAATGAATGGAAAACAAAAAAAGGCAGGGGTTGCAATCCGAGTCCTGATAAAACAGACTTTAAACCAACAAAGATCAAAAGAGACAAAGAAGGCCATGACATCATGGTAAAGGGATCAATTCTAAAAGAAGAGCCAACTATCCTAAATATGTATGCACCCAATATAGGAGCACCCAGATTCATAAAGCAAGTCCTGAGTGACCTACGAAGAGACTTAGACTCCCACACTATAACAATGAGATACTTTAACACTGCACTGTCAACATTAGACAGATCAATGAGACAGAAAGTTAACAAGGATACCCAGGAATTGAACTCAGCTCTGCACCAAGAGGAACTAATAGACATCTACAGAACTCTCCACCCCAAATCAACAGAATATACAGTTTTTTCAGCACCACACCACACCTCTTCCAAAATTGACCATATAGTTGCAAGAAAAGCACTCCTCAGCAAATGTAAAAGACCAGAAATTATAACAAACTCTCTGTCAGATCACAATGCAGTCAAACTAGAACTCAGAATGAAGAAACTCACTCAACTACATGGAAACTGAACAACCTGCTCCTGATTGACTACTGGGTACATAACTAAATAAAGGCAGAGATAAAAATGTTCTTTGAAACCAAGGAGAACAAAGACACAACATACCAGAATCTCTGGGACACATTTGCAGCAGTGTGTAGAGGGAAGTTTACAGCACTAAATGCCCACAAGAGAAAGCAGGAAAGATGCAAAATTGACACCCTAACATCACAATTAAAAGAACTAGAAAAGCAAGAGCAAACACATTCAAAAGCTAGCAGAAGGCAAGAAATAACTAACATCACAGCAGAACTGAAGGAAATAGAGACAAAAAAAAAAAAAAAAGAAAAAAACCCTTCAAGAGATTAATGAATCCAGGAGCTGGATTTCTGAAAAGATTAACAAAATTGGTAGACCACTAGCAAGAAAAATAAAGAAGAAAAGAGAGAAGAATCAAATAGACACAATAAAAAATGTTAAAGGGCATATCACCACAGATTGCACAGAAATACAAACTACCATCAGAGAATACTGTAAACACCTCTGTGCAAAGAAACTAGAAAATCTAGAAGAAATGGAGAAATTGCTCAACACATACACCCTCCCAAGACTAAACAGGGAAGAAGTTGCAACTCTGAATAGATCAATAACAGGCTCTGAAATTGTGGCAATAATCAATAGATTACCAACCAAAAAGAGTACAGGGCCAGATAGATTCACAGCTGAATTCCACGAGAGGTACAAGGAGGAACTGATAACATTCCTTCTGAAACTATTCCAATCAATAGAAAACGAGGGAGTCCTCCCTAACTCATTTTATGAGGCCAGCATCATCCTGACACCAAAGCCGGGCAGAGACACAAACAAAAAAGAGAATTTTAGACCAATATCCTTGATGAACATTGATGGAAAAATCCTCAGAAAAATATGGGCAAACCGAATCCGGCACCACATCAACAAGCTTATCCACCATGATCAAGTGGGCTTCATCCATGGGATGCAAGGCTGGTACAACATAAGCAAATCAATAAATGCAAACCAGTATATAAACGGCACCAATGACAAAAACCACATGATTATCTCAATAGATGCAGAAAAGGCCTTTGACGAAATTCAACAATTCTCCATGCTACAATCTGTCAATAAATTAGGTATTGATGGGACGTATCTCAAAATAATAAGAGCTATCTGTGACAAACCCACAGCCAATATCATACTGAATGGGCAAAAACTGTAAGCATTCCCTTTGAAAACTGGCACAAGAGAGAGATGCCCTCTCTCACCACTCCTATTCAACATAGTTTTGGAAGTTCTGGTCAGGGCAATTAGGCAGGAGGAGGAAATAAAGGGTATTCAATTAGGAAAAGAGGAAGTCAAATTGTCCCTGTTTTCTGGATACTGTGTATCCAGAAAACCTCATTGTCTCAGACAAAATCTCCTGAAGCTGATAAGCAACTTCAGCAAAGTCTCAGGATACAAAATCAATGAACAAAAATCACAAGCATTCTTATACACCAATAAGAGACAAACACAGAGCCAAATAATGAGTGAATTCCCATTCACAATTGCTTCAAAGAGAGTAAAATACCTAGGAATCCAACTTACAAGGGATGTGAAGGAGCTCTTAAAGGAGAACTACAAACAACTGCTCAAGGAAATAAAAGAGGATACAAACAAATGGAAGATCTTTCCATGTTCATGGGTTGGAAGAATCAATATCGTGACTATGGCCATGCTGTCCAAGGTAATTTACAGACTCAGTGCCATCCCCATCAAGCTACCAATGACTTTCTTCACAGAATTGGAAAAAACTACTTTAAAGTTCATATGGAACCAAAAAAGAGCCTGAATCACCAAGTCAATCCTAAGCCAAAAGAACAAAGCTGGAGACATCATGCTAATGCTACCTAACTTCAAACTATACTACAAGGCTACAGTAACCAAAAGAGCATGGTACTGGTACCAAAACAGAGATATAGATCAATGGAACAGAACAGAGCCCTCAGAAATAACTCCACATATCTACAACTATCTGATCTTTGACAAACCTGAGAAAAACAAGCAATGGGGAAAGGATTCCCTATTTAATAAATGGTGATGGGAAAACTGGCTAGCCATATGTAGAAAGCTGAAACTGGATCCTTTCATTACACCTTACACAAAAATTAATTCAAGATGGATGAAAGACTTACATGTTAGACCTAAAATCATAAAAACCCTAGAAAAAACCTAGGCAACACCATTCAGGACATAGTCATGAACAAGGACTTCATGTCTAAAACACCAAAAGCAAAGGCAACAAAAGCCAAAATTGACAATTGGGATCTAATTTAATTAAAGAGTTTCTGTACAGCAAAACAAACTACCATCAGAATAAACAGGCAACCTACAAAATGGGAGAAAATTTTCACAACCTATTCATCTGACAAAGGGCTAATATCCAGAATCTACAAAGAACTCAAACAAATTTAGAAGAAAAAAACAAATAACCCCATCAAAAATTGTGCAAACGACATGAACAGACACTTCTCAAAAGAAGACATTTATACAACGAAAACGTACATGAAAACATGCTCACCATCACCGACCATCAGAGAAATTCAAATCAAAACCACAATGAGATACCATCTCACACCAGTTAGAATGGCAATCATTAAAAAGTTAGGAAACAGCAGTTGCTGGAGAGGATGTGGAGAAATAGGACCACTTTTACACTGTTGGTGGGACTGGAAACTAGTTCAACCATTGCGGAAGTCAGTGTGGGGATTCCTCAGGGATCTAGAACTAGAAATACCATTTGATCCAGCCATCCCATTACTGAGTATATAACCAAAGGACAGTAAATTATGCTGCTATAAAGGCACATGCACGCGTATGTTTATTGCGGCATTATTCACAATAGCAAAGACTTCGAGCCAACCAAAATGTCCAACAACGATAGACTGGATTAAGAAAATGTGGCACATATACACCATGGTATATCTTGCGGGCAGAAAAATTGATGAGTTCATGTGCTTTGTAGGACATGGACGAAACTGGAAATCATCATTCTCAGTAAACTAACACGACAAACAACCAAACACCACATGTTCTCACTCATAGGTGGGAATTGAACAATGAGAACACATGGACACAGGAAGGGGATCATCACACTCTGGGGACTGCTGTGGGGCGGGGGGAGGTTGGAGGTGGGAGAGATAGCATTAGGACATATACCTAATGCTAAGTGATGAGTTAATGGGTGCAGCACATCAACATGGCACATGGATACATATGTAACAAACCTTCACATTGTGCACATGTACCTAAAACTTAAAGTGTAATAATAAAAAAAAAAATAAAATAAGAGAATAAAATACCTAGGAATCCAACTTACAAGGGACGTGGAGTACATCTCCTAGGGGAACTGCAAACCACTGCTCAATGAAATAAAAGAGGATACACACAAATGGAAGAACATTCCATGCTCATGTGTAGGAAGAATCAATGTCATGAAAATGGCCATACAGCCCAAGGTAATTTGCAGATTCAACGCCATTCCCATCAAGCTACCAATGACTTTCCTCACAGAATTGGAAAAAAAGAAACTATTTTAAAGTTCACATGGATCCGAAAAAGAGCCTTCATTGCCAAGACAATCCTAGGCCAAAAGAACAAAGCTGGAGGCATCACGCTCCTGACTTCAAACTATACTACAAGGCTACAGTAACCAAAACAGCATGGTACTGGTACCAAAACAGAGATGTAGATCAATGGAACAGAACAGAGCCCCAGAAATAATGCTGCGTGTCTACAGCCATCTGATCTGTGACAAACCTGACAAAAACAAGAAATGGGGAAATGATTCCTTATCTAACAAATGGTGCTGGGATAATTGGCTAGCCACATGTAGAAAGCTGTAACTGGATCAATTCCTTACACCTCATACAAAAATTAATTCAAGATGGATTAAAGACTTAAATATTAGACCTTAAGCCATAAAAACCCTGGAGGAAAACCTGGACTATACCATTCAGGATATAGGCATGGGCAAGTGTTTCGTGGCTACAACACCAAAAGCAATGGCAACAAAAGCCAAAATTGACAAATGGGATCTAACTAAACTAAAGAGCCTCTGCACAGCAAAAGAAACTGCCATCAGAGTGGACAGGCAACCTACAGAATGGGAGAAAATTTTCACAATCTACTCATCTGACAAAGGACTAACATCCAGAATCTACAAATAGCTCCAAAAAATTTACAAGAAAATAAAAAACCATCAAAAAGTGGGTGAAGGATATGAACAGACACTTCTCGAAAGAAGACATTTATGCAGCCAAAAGACACAAGAAAAAATGCTCACCATCACTGGCCATCAGAGAAATGCAAATCAAAACCACAATGAGATAGCATCTCACACCAGTTAGAATGGTTATCATTAAAAAGTCAGGAAAAAACAGGTGCTGGAGAGGATATGGAGAAATGGGAACACTTTTACACTGTTGGTGGGACTGTAATCTAGTTCAACCATTGTGGAAGTCAGTGTGGGGATTCCTCGGGGATCTAGAACTAGAAATACCATTTGACCCAGCAATCCCATTACTGGGTATATACCCAAAGGATTATGAATCATGCTGCTATAAAGACATATGCACACGTATATTTATTGTGGCACTATTCACAGTAGCAAAGACTTGGATCCAAGCTGAATGTCCAGCAATGATAGACTGGATTAAGAAAATGTGGCCCATATACATCATAGAATACTATGCAGCCATAAAAGATTATGAGTTCCTGTCGTTTGTAGGGACATGGTTGAAATTGGAAATCATCATTCTCAGTAAACTATCGCAAGGACAAAAAACCAAACTCTGCATGTTCTCACTCATAAGTGGGAATTGAACAATGAGAACACATGAACACAGGATGGGGAACATCAGACACTGGAGCCTGTTTTGGGGTAGGGGGCGTGGGGAGGGATAGCATTTGGAGACATACCTAATGTTAAATGACGAGTTAATGGGTGCAACACACCAAAATGGCACGTGTATACATATGTAACTGACCTGCACGTTGTGCACATGTACCCTATAACTTAAAGTGTAATAAAAGAAAATGCTTTTTGAGAATACTTACAAACTGTTTAATTGCCATCCCTTTATATATTTTTATATATGCACTTATATATGTGTGTGTGTGTGTACCTATATGTATATATAAATATGAAAGGGAGGTTATAAGTACTTATGCACGTGATCCCAGTAGGCTGCCTGCAAGCTGAGCCAAAAGGAGAGCAAGTCTGAGTCCCAAACCTGAAGAACTTGGAGTCCACTGTCCGAGAGAAAATGTATCCAGCATAGAAGCAAGACATGTGCTTTGGAAGCTAGGCCCATCTCACTTTTTGACATGTTTCTGTCTGTTTGATGTTTGCTAGAAGCTGATGAGATTGTGCCCACCAGATTAATGTAGATCTTCCCATTGACTCAAATGTTAATTTTTGGGGGGGGGAAACACCCAAGAAACACATCCAGGATTAATAATCCGTATCCCTCAATCCAATTAATTAGACACTCAGCATAAACCATCACAAATCCACCCCTTGTTAACTTGAATCGAAATGCATCTTCTGCTATAATACATAATCTTCAAATGCAGAACAAAAATGAGGTAATACCTACACCTAACATAATTCAATTATCCTCTTACAACCAGGAATGCAACAACACCCAATGAAAACACTATTTCATGAAGTTTGCAATATGCAAATGTTGATAAGAACTCAATAAATCTTATGTAGCATGATAAAGGAAATTAAAAAACATATTCTCAGTACATGTGTATACATGCACAACTCTTTTTTTTTTTTAGCAAAAGAAGGAGGAAACACTTAAGACAACGTCTTCATTTCTGCAGCTGGTCATGTGTTTATAGCAGGTATGGATGACTAACTTCTTCTACTAGCCATTCTGTGTTCCTTTTGCCTTCAGCAAGCTCCTCAGCAGGTTGCGGTTTTTATTGTTTTGTTGTTGTTTTTGTTGCCTCTTTTTGTTGTTGTTACCCTGGTGAGTGACCAAAACCTTAATACCTGAAGGGTCTGATCCAACTGTACCCCTGTCAGGATTGGGCTGTTGTAGTTTTCACTGACATTAATCACACTTCATGGTAATTCTAAAACACATGTTAATGCATCTTCTGTATGTTATACCACACTCTTTCTTCCCTCCATCGTGGAGGAGTAGGCTGGTTTCATCTTGATAGTTCAGGTCAATCAACCCAGTCAACACTTTTACTGCCTTTTTAGAATGTTGGCATAAAGGGAGGAGGAGGCCCAAGTGTCCAGGTGGCAATCTTGACTTCCACTTTAATGTAATCATTATTGTTTCATCTGGTGGCAGCACTTTTCCTCGGGGAGTTAAGACCTCTAGGCCAGCAGAACATAATATCATAAAAAACAGGAAACAAAAATGTTGCTAGTGAAACACCAGTAGTGATAGTGAGTGGCAAAATTTCTACTTCCATCACTTGATTCCTGGACCAGTGAAATTTGGCTATGGAAGTAACAATACCATATATTGGATGCTGATTCAGAGAATACGTGGTCTTCTGGAGAACTTTGCAATAGCCCAGCAAAGTATTGTTACATAGTTGACATTGCAATTGTAACTTCAAAAGGCCACTTCAGAATCCTATTAATTTAGTTGCTTCAGGATAATGAGAAACATGGTAAGACCAATAGATGTAATGAGCAGGAGCTCATGGTCACATTTCTTTAGCTGTAAAGTTAGTGCACTGGTCAGAGGCAATGTTGTGTTGAATACCATAATGGTGAATAAGGCATTTTGCGAGACCACGAATGGTAGTCTTATCAGAAGCATTGTGTGAAGAGTGGGGAAACCCATATCCACAGTAACTGGCTATTCCAGTGAGGACAAACTTCTGCCATTTCCTTGATGAAAGAGGTCCGATATAATTAATGTGTCACCATGTAGCTGGCTGATCACCCCAAGAATCTGGGCCATACTGAGGGCTCAGTTTTGGTCTCTGCTGCTGGCAAATTGGGCACTCAGCAGTGGCCATAGCCAGGTCAGCCTTTGTGAGTGGAAGTCCGTGTTGCTGAGCACATGTGTAACCTCAATTTCTACCACCATGGCCACTTTGTTCATGGACCCATCAGGCAATGACAGGGGTGGCTGGGGAAAGAGTGAGAGTGGTGTCCCCAGAACCAGTGTTTTTATCCACTTGATTATTAAACTCTCTATCCACTAAGGCCACTTGTTGGCTAGAACTCACATGGAATACAAATATTTTGATGGCTTTTGACCACTCACAAAGGTCCGTCCACATACCTCTTCCCCAAACGTCTGTCTTTGTCATCAATGTTCTAATCATGCATCTACCAGGTGCCTGACACCCAGCCAAACCATTGGCCATGGACCATGAATCAGTATATAGTTGGAAATCTGGACATTTGGGCATTGACACAGGCTGAAGAAAAGAAGGTGGCATGGCTGCAGTGGAGACTGTGAGGATTTGAGCCACTTCCTCATAACTTAGTTGTGCCTTAGAACCTGCTCAGCCTGGGCACGTGTATACCACATCCATTTCATGATGAAATGTTGCTGCACACAACCCACTTTAAGACTCGATGGGCCAGAAAACACCAAGTTCATGACAGGCAGTGTAGTTCACATGGTGACTTGATGACCAACGTTCAAATATTCCACCAAAGTCCAGCAGTGGGCCAAGAGCTGTCACTCCAAAGAATACTAGTTATCTGCAGAAAATGGCAGGGCCTTGCTTCAAAATCCTAGAGGTGTATTCTCTGATTCACCTGTGGGAACACTGCAAACTACTGTCACGTCATTGGCATTGTAATTGTAACTTCAAAAAGCCATTTCACCGTTCTATTTATCCAGCTGCTTCAGGATAATGGGAAACATGGTAAGACAAGTAGATTTAATGAGCAGGACACGGCTGCCACAGTTCTTTAGCTGTGGGCTCCAAACAACATTCCTATCTGCCACTGAAATTTCAAGCACCATTGAATCTCCTGGTTCATATGGCCCAAAGGGTAGAGGTGTTTGCAATGCAGCCTGAAGTAGTTGCAGAGTCTTTTCCTGTTTTGGATGCCCCTGAAAGCTGGCAGCCCTTTGGGTCACTAATAAGTGGGCTGGGGGACATATTCAGATGAAAAGTGTGATGCGTCAAAAATCTGAAAAGGCCTAGTAGGTACTATGCCTCTTTCTTGGTTATAAGAGGGGCCTCACACAACAAATTGTTCCTCACCCTGTAAAAGATATTGTGACAAGCTTCCCAAGACTGGACCTCTAGGAACATTATGGAGGTAGAAGGTCTCTGAATTTTAGTCATATTTATTTCACATCCTCTGGTACATAACTGTCTCACCAATAATTCAAGTGTGCTTGCTACTTCTTGCTCACTCATCAAATCAGCCTAATCTTATCAATGAGATGGACCATTGTGATATTTTACAGAAGTGGAAAGCAATCAAGGTCTCTCTATGACAGGAAGCCAGAGAGTTAATATACGTCTGAGCAAGGATAATAAATGGGTATTGCTGGCCTTGCCAGCTGAAGACAAATTGCCTCAGGTGGTCTTTATAGACAGGAATAAAGAAAAGGGCACTGGCCAAGTGAATGGCTGTATACCATGTAACAGGAGATGTATTAATTTGCTCAAACAATAAACCACATCTAGTATATCAGCTGCAAGTTGATTCACAACTGTGTTAAGTTGTGATACTCCAATATCATCATCCAAGGTCCACCTGTCTTTTGCACAGGCCAAATGGGAGAGTTGAATTAGGATGTGTTGGTAATTACCAATCCAGCATCTTTGAAATTTTTGATGGTGGCACCCATCTCCATAATCTTTTCAGGGTTTTGATATCATTTCTTATTTACTATTTTTCTCAGTAGGGGAAGCTCTAGTGGCTTCCATTTGACCTTTTGTATTGTTGTAGCCCTCACCTTGCAAGTCATGGAAATGTGGGATTCTGCCAGCTGCTAGGTATATCCATGACAGTTATGCAATTTAGCACTGGAAAAGTGACCAAAGGATGACTGCAGGGACTCACTGGGCACTCTGTAAATCTGACCTAATAAGCTAAAGCTCTATTAATTACCTGATCTCCCTGAGCTCCTACTTTAACTGTAGGACCACAATAACATTTTGGGTCCCCTGGAACCCACATCAGCACAGAGCTAGTGGCCAGTAGTTTCTGCAAAGTCTGATTATTTCCCTTTCCCTAATAGACAATTACCTCGGCAAAGCCTGGAGGTCTTGGGGAAAGATGGTGTAAAGATTCACTGCATAAATAGTCAGTTATGTCGTGGGTTTCTTGGTCAAGGGAACCCAGCCTCCCCTTCATTCAATGGATTCTCAGTCTTTAAACTGTCTGTAGCCTGGTAATTGATGGAGGGGCTGCATTTCTCTGTTTTCATCATCCAGAATAGTGTTTTGTCCTTTTGACCCAACGATTTCTGTATGTATAACGTAAGTATGAATGCAGTAAGCTTTCCGTCAATTTGACTTCCATGAACACCGTGACTAATTAACCAGTGAAAAGGCCCTACAGGAGTCACATTATTTGAATGCCACTATCCCTTAGCTGTGCTCACACTACCTTTGACGGTTGAGTGGTGCCACTTGACCCCGGTCACATCGGGGTCCAATTATTGTTAGTATTTAAATTTGGTAGTTGAGTGACTGTGGTTTCCAGAGAACAGCAATTACAGGTCAATTGTGCCCACCAGATTAAGGGTGGATCTACCTTCTCCAGCCCACTGACCCTAGTGTTTATCTCTCTTAGGCAACACTCCCAAAGACACATGCCAAACTAATACTCTGTATCCCTCAATCCAGTTAAATTGATACTCAGTGTTAGCCATCCCAGGCTCGTGGCAGTAAATTTGCTGGTCCCCAGTGAGGCTCCATCTTCAAGCCGGTTACAGCCTGAAGTCTAGGTCCTAGGCCGATGGACAAGAATAGGAACCACCGGTTCTGTTTTGAAACGCACACATTGTGGCCAAATAATCCAATCAGCAAGCACTTTCTTTCCTTTGAAGCACATAATATTCCTGGACTCAGCTAGATTTGAGGTCTATTCAAACCACCAGCTGTGGAGAGGAGCTACCTACCCAAGGGCCATCTCTCTCCTGAGAGCTTAAGAGATGTCAGGACTATCAGCAGTGGGCTGGAGCTACCCACCACAGTCTCTGCTGAAAGCTGGGTAGATAACAGGATGACCAGCTAGAGTGAGGAGCTACCCAATCGAGGGTCTTCTCTTTGCTGAAGGCTTAGCCAACCTTGGAACCACCAGGTGTGAAGTAGACCTACCCAATCCAGGGTCTTCCCTCTGTGGACAGCTTAATATCTCACAGTATGATCAGCTGGATGGTGAAGCTACCAAGTCCAGGGTTTCTCTCCTGCTGACAGCTGGAAACTAATTCTTGACAGCTTGCCTGTAGAGGTAAGCCGCCCACTCTAATGCCATCTCTCTGCTGAGAGCTGGACACTCATCTGAACATCCAGCCTGTGGAGAAGAGCTACCCAATCAGGATCCCTTTTGAGTTCTGTTCCTCAGTAAATCTTATCTATAAATTTCTCACTCTCCACGTGTCCATCTACCTCATTCCTCCTGGATAAAGAAGAATTATTTGAGAATCACTGAATGGTGGCGCTGAAAGAACTGTAACACAAACAGGGAAAAAAATGTCTCTTACTTATCACATTGTGAAAGACAAAAATGAGAGGACAGCTGTTGCTCTTCAGGGTGCACAGACCTAGGGTATCTCAAAACCAGGGCTGTGACCCCAACTTTAGGGCTTTGCTGTTTCTGGCATCCTGAAACTTCTGGGGACCACTACATTCCACAGTATCAGCTGTGGAAGCTGCTTGCAGTATGCCTGGTCCAGCTGCTGCATCTCAGTGAGGTGGCATTTCTCTTGGCACCTAAAATTTCCTGCTTTGCAACAGCTGGCAGACCTGGCCGTGTATAGCAGCTGGACCCCACGCTTGCTCAAACACCATTGCCACTCTACCTCACATTTGCCCTTGGCAGGTGTTAAGTCCTGGGCCGTAACACAAGCTGAGTGTAGCCTGTCAGGCAGAGTGGGTAGAGCAAGCTTAGCAGGCCTGGGAAAACTCAGGCAAAGGCACCACTGGCCACAGAGGTTCTCAATTGGCAAGGTGACCCTCCCAAAATCCCATGACGAAAGGAGCATAGCTAGCTGTGTATAAATGCCTTTCTTCTATTGGATCTTGAAATACTTAAAATTCCGTCTCCTACAATTTGGAATGTTTAAACCTTATTTGAAAATCATTACATTTCAAAATCTTTTAGAAATTAAAGTTGAAAGATTGGTATTTCCACTGAACCACCCTATCCCTCTTACTTACACAGACATCTAGTCTCTGAGAATATAGTTCTGTAATTCATGGCATTGGGCTTCAGGTTAGCACCTTCCACTTATTATAAAGCTATCTAATAGAACAGAATTTCTGATTTTGACATTTTGTACTCATATAACTTCTTTATGTGAGGAGCTTTTGCTGTGCATTGTAGGATGATGAGCAGCATTTTGGGCCTCTTCCATTCAGTGAAATTGTAAACTCCTCTTTTTTTTTTTTTTTTCCCATGGAAGAAATACCCCAATATGGCTGGGTCTTGTGGAAGCAAAATTGATGACTATCTTTCTCGTATAAATTTATACCCATGAAAAAACTGATGGTAGTGAGTTAGTGCAGTCATAAGAATGTTTTACATTGTTGTTTGGAATGTAAATCAGTACAGACAATGTGGAAAACTGTGTGGTGATTCACACTTTTAGTCTTTCAGAATAACAATATCACTGGACTCAGCAATTTCACTACTGGGTATAGAGCCCCGGCAAAATAAGTCATTCTATTACAAGGATGCATGCATATATATGTGTATTACAGCACTGTTCACAAAATCAATGTCATGGAATTAACCCAAATACCCATGAGTGACGGACTGGATAAAGAAAGTGGGAAAACCATAGCTTCAGGACAAATAGCTAATTTATGAAGAGCTAAATACCTAGGTGATGGGATAATGGGTTCAGTGAACAACGGTGACACACGTTTACCTGTGAAATAAATCTGTATGTCCTGCGTATGTGTCATGAAACTTAATATAAATTTAAATTAAATTAAAATTAGAAGGCTTTCATTTTTGTAGCAGTTATAGTAACTTTGAAAAGTGTGCCACATCTTGTTTAAGATATTTTATAAAATAGCTACAAGTCGGTGTTTTCAGAAACTGACAAAAGTAAATAAGTACTATATTTCAATTATTAGCTGATTGAATCTTTTTCTTTCATTTTGAGGATGCAATCTTACACAGTCTCTTCAGCTGGAGTGCAGTGGTGCAATCTTGGCATGCTGCAACCCCCTGCCTCCCAGCTTCAAGGCATTAATCTGCCTTAGCCTTTTGATTAGCTGAGATTACACATGTGCACCAACAAAGCTGATGGGGCTTCGCATGTTGGCCACACTTGTCCCAAACTCCTGACGTCAAGTAATCTGCCTGCCTCATCATCTGAAAGTCCTGGGATTATAGGTGTGAGTGAGGATGTCTGGCTGTTGAATGAATTTCTAATTGAGAAACATATCCATCTTGCAAAACTTTATTTTCTGTATCGTACTTTTATGAGTTTCTTCCTATGTCTCATAAGTCAAGAAAAATAATATAATTTTAATGCATGCTCTTTTCATTAGAAATGAATGCATATCCATTTATATGTAATTAAAAGAGTAATTCTATTTAGAATGTCATTTTTCTGTTGCATAAAACTCTCAGGTTTTAGAAATGTCTTTAACAGTATAACTTTTGAAGCTAATTACATTTCTTGATATAAATGGTTGTTTTTTAAGGATCTTTTTTTGGTAAGAAAATTCAAAATTGTTTCAAGATACATTAAATGAGATATTTAATGATATCAAATAAACTTAAAGGTATTTTCTTTGAGACAACAGGTTTTTCTCAATTTAGGTTTTCTACAAATAATATTATGATTACTTTCTCGTGCTAAAATTAATTTATGTTTTCATCTTCCCTGCATCAATAGTTCCCCTGCAATGTATAAGAAGTAAGAACTGCCAGCAGAACGGGCAGTTCCAAGATGTAGGACACCCACTACCGTGAATCCTAGTTTGAGCTACTTGTCGTGCCAGCTATTGACTGTGTAAAAAATTCTAAAAAAGAGAGTAGGCTCTTTTACTGCAATATATGACACAGATAAAGCAATAACTAGTGAGTAGTTTAAATTATAAATCTGCTTTTATTCATTAATATTCATTTAGCTTGGTTTCAAATGCTATTTTTTTCTTCTTTTTTTTTTTTTGAGACGGAGTCTTGCTCTGTCACCCAGCCTGGAGTGCTGGAGTGCAGTGGCGCGATCTCGGCTCACTGCAAGCTCCACCTCCCGGGTTCACGCCATTCTCCTGCCTCAGCCTCACCGAGTAGCTGGGATTACAGGCGCCCGCCACCATGCCAGGCTAATTTTTTATATTTTTAGTAGAGATGGGGTTTCACCGTGGTCTCAATCTCCTGACCTCATGATCTGCCCACCTCGGCCTCCCAAAGTGCTGGGATGACAAGCGTGAGCCACCGCACCCAGCCTATTTTTTTTCATTTAGAAAAAGAAGTAACTCAGTTCTTTGTTTTGTTTTTGGTCAACAAGCCCAACATTTTGTAGTCATCAGATATGTAAGTTGAAGAAGTTTAGTGAGAGAATACAATTGTTTTGAAGAAGACGCCTTTCTGTAATGGTTTCCTATAGATGGTTTTGGTAACTTAACACGAGTTGTTTTTATCATATGTGAAAAAATATGGAAATGTTACATTAACAAGGGGCCAAACTTAATGCTATAAAATGTTATATTTAAAATGTATGCACTGAAGTTGCTTAATGTTATTGTAGTTAAATTCTAAAAGAGGAATGGTTTTGAAAATCATGATATTAGAAGCAAACATTTGAGTGCACTTTATTACTTCTAAAGGACCAAATAAGTTCCACAAAAAGGTTAGCGATGTTTAAACTTACACAGAACTGAAACACAAAGTGGGAGGTAATGTAAGCAAATTAACATATATTGACACAAAACTTAGTGTATTTCAAGATTAAACTAAGTCTTAAGTATGTAATTAGCAAACGTATTCAGCATAGGCTTTTAATTAGTAAATATGAGATTACACATACATATATTTCCATGTGAGTATTTTTTTAGCACATCATAGGAGTTTCCAGCTAGCTCACTGTGTAAAAGATCAGATCTTTATTTGCACTGTGAGATCTATGTAGAGGGAAAAATTTGCTTTTAAAAAACGGTTTTTTGTTAATTTATTTAATGTTTGTATTGACATAGTAAATATATATTTGCAAATGAGATTTTTATAAACAAACACTTCTGTTGTTAAGCACTTTAGCTAACTGTTTTACATAGTTAACATATATATATTTTCACTATATAGGATGACATGTACTAGCAATTATTAACTGATATCCAATTTTATATTCCTTTTGCAGAGATTATCTCTGTGCCTGCGGTAATCCATATAGATAGCTATTTATTTATTTTTTTACACAAATGAATATATACAATAGACTATATTGTTAACTTTGCTTTGTACTTTGTCTCACATCTGTCAGTATATGAAGATCCATTTAATTTTGTTTGTAGCTACCTAACTTTCAGTTCAACCTGCTCTAATTTATGCAGTCCACCTCTGAGATGGATTGATGTGTAAGTGGTATTCAGTTTTACACTAAATAAAGAAGAATTTACACTTCCACCATAATTTTAAACACACCATCTCATTGACTTCATCTCACAACAAAATTCTGAGTGTAGGCAAAGTGATTATCACTATTTGCTGAGGAAAGAAGCAGATATTTACGTGAAGGTTATAGCTTTATGAGTCAGAACAATAACTTAAAGGAAGTGCTCAATTAAATCTGGGAAAACTCTTATTTTTTTTGTAAACTTTTAACGGCAATGAATTGAATACAATCATTTTAAAGGCTAAAATACACTAGCTGGCTAGTGTATTAGGTCATCAGTCTTTTTTGCAGAAGGGAGGACTGAGCCTTGCAACCAGAACTTTTCTGGGTCTAAGCTCAGGACCGTCTTAATGCTCATTGTACAGCCTCGTAGATTTGGAGCCAGAGGAAGTTGCCTTCTGAAGCCACAGCTTTTCTAAACATCAACCCAGAGCTAACCAAATCCACAGTGGCTTGTGTTTGAGAGTGGGAGGTGTTTTGAGATAGTCTCTGGAAGGTCCAAAGGAAGGGAAGTTAGTGACAGCTTACACCACAGACACACTTTGTTAAAACTTAGTGGTAAAAGTGGAAATAATTAAATGTTGGTGGTCAAACATTCTGTGTTCCAGCCACAAGTTGAGACTGAGTTGGCACATTCTCCCACACCAGCAGCAGAAAGCAACCTGCAGACTGTGACTTCAGTCTCTGGCGCTAGGGTTGTGTGAGATCTGGAATGACAGCAGCATTTAAAATCAGCAGAATTCCAATTTGCTTGTCCTATTGAATCATGGAAAGGCTGTTGAGATTGATGGTTGTGGCAGTTCCTTTTTCAAAGAGGGAGGCTGAGGCCCATGAGTGGTGAGCCTGGTTCATGTGGCCTGGGGTGACTGGGCTAAATGTAATGTCCACTTCTGTACTTTACAGTCTTTGTTGTAGCACATATGGGCTGTGTTCCTCCCTCCAGGCCTGTGTCCATTAGTGACGACCAGAATCAGGTTCCCAGGGCATGAGGGTCTCCTTTGTCTGGGAGCAGAGACCAGGTTGGCTCCAGGCAGGTGCCTAGTGTGGACTGAATTATAGGGGACCTATGAGAAGAGGGGGTGCAGTACCCCAAATCACACACTCTCCTTGTTGAAACAGCTAGATTGTGAGAAAATCCACACTACAATCATGGGGTCGCTTTCCATTAACTGCTAGAGCTGAGACCGGGCAGAGTTTGCCACAGCCACTGTCTCCCCTGGAGCTTGCCTATCCTCTCCACATGATTGTCCTCAGCCTTCCTCTTTCTCCTCCAACACTTATGCCTCCTCCACATTTTAACCTAGGGGAAATGCAAGTCAAAACTACAGTAAGATACCTCTTCACACCCATTATAATTGCAAAAAAAAAAAGCTAACATTTGTTGAAATGGAAGTGGGAATATGTGAAAGAAAAATTCTGCAGCTGCTTTGGAAAATAATTTGGTTGTTCTGCAAAGGCTAAATATAAAATTACCATAGAACCCCCAAAATCAACTCCAAACTACATACACAAAAAGTGCAAAAGAGGCATTCAAACAAAAACATGTATACATATGTTCATAGCAGCATTCACAATAACTAAAATCTGCAAACACACCAAATAAATGTCCACCAACAGAAAATAAGAAACAAATATAGTATGTCCATACAATGGCATACTATTCAGCTGTGAAAAGGATTACAACTCTAACGCTGCAATATGAAGAAACTTAAATTTTGGCTCAAGAAGCTGAATGCAAAAGTCACATAGTGTGTGATTTTATTTATATAAATATTTAGAATAGGTAAGTCCACAGAGACAAAATGCAGATTATTGGTTACTGGTGTCAGAAAGAGGACAGACTGGGTAGGAGCTTCTTAATAAGTAGGGTATTTCCTTTTGGAATGATGAAAGTAATTTGGAACTAAGATGCGGTAGTTGCACACACATATGCACATACTAAGGATCACTAAGGAATTCATTAAGATACAGTTAGTTGTATATTATGTGAAGGAATTTGACCTCACTAAAAAGACAAAATTTCTTCCTCAGCATTCTCTCAGCAATGTGAGCTCTCTTTCCACAGAGTTCTTGTAGCATGGTGTACTGGTCCCTTCACAGTCCAGAACTGCCTGCGGCCAGGGCAGCCACACACTAGACATGAACTCCTGCCACCCTGTCCAGCAACTCCTCGACCTGTTACCAGTGGAAGTTAACTGAGTTACTGGCATCAAATCTATCATGGTCTGCAGTAACGTCAACTCTTGCCTCCTCAGAAGAAAGAATTTGACTGAGGGGAATAAAGTAGTAGAGGAGACAGAAAGGTTTCACAGAAAAAGTGGATGTTTATTTAAAATGTTTTAGAGTAAGAAAAAATGAAGAGTGCATTTGGAAGAGATCCAAGTGGTTGATTTGAATATATGCCATATATATGACTTGCAAATATTTTCTCCCATGCTGTTGGTTTTCTTTCCAGTATACTGACAGTGTCCTTTAATGCACAAAAGGGTTTACTTTTGATGAAGCTCAACTGATCTATTTTTTCTTACATTTTGTGTTCATTCAGTGGTATATCCAAGAAATCATTTACAAATCCATAGCCAATAAGCACATGAAAAGATGTTCAAAACCACTAACCACTTAATACGTGAATATCTAAACCACAATGAGGTTACTGCTTTATCCCCATTGGAATTTTTCATTTTTTTTTGAAGAAAAGTTTGAGAGTATGTGGATAAATTGGAACCTTGTACATTGTGAAATTGTGGTGATGGTTGCACAATTTGAGCACAGTTAATGCTTCCAAATTATACACTCAAAAATGTTTGAAGTGGTACATTTGTTTATGTATGTTTTTCCACTTGCAACGAAAGCTTCCTCAGAAATTGTCCTAAATTAGTTGCACATGTGATGAAAGAAGACGCTCCTCTCCTATCATGAGTAGAAGCCTATTTATTTATTCATGCCAGTATACACACTCCTGGCTCTTCCACACACTCAGCATAATCTCATCAAGCAGAATGAGTCCCTTCTCAACTGGCCCATTTGTGCTTCTTTCCATCATTGCATTCTCCTTTCCAACTCACTACCTGCCCACTAAAAACAACTGTAACTTTCAAGTCTGCTTACTGTCTCTAGAAACATTTCTTCTCTGTATTGTAATAGAAATGAAATCATACAATATGTCATCTCTTCAGAGTGGCTCTTATCACTTAGCTTTATTTATGCCCGATTCATCCATGGCTTTGCATGACTTCATAAATCACCCCTTTTCTTTTGATGAATGGTATTTCATTTTATGAATTTACCTGGCTTGGTTAATATTGAAGGGCATCCTGATTCCTTAAAATATTTGGCCACTGTCAAGAGAGCAGTTATACACAAATGCATATGGTTGTTGGTTAGATGTGAGTTTCCAAATCAGTTGTCTAGATACCTAAGTGTGCAGTTGTTAGCCTATATGATGAGACCATGTTTACCTTTGGAAAAAACTGCCAAACTGTGGTAGAAGAAAACAACCATATTTTAAAGTTGCTGTACAATTATGCGTTCCTTCAGCTCAACAATGGATGAGATTTTCTGTTGCAGTTTTGATTATATTTAAAAAGAAATTTAGACATAGTATAGCTGTTTAGCCCTCTCACTTTTATTTTAATTTGCCTTCCCCGAATGACAGGTATTGTTGAGCATGATTTTGTTGTTATTGTTTGTTCATTAATCTATGATTGCTGCCAAAAATCATATAGGTGTTGTGCCACAGAAAACCAATTTTAAGAAACGTACTCCCAGCTCTACTTAGTAAAAAATAATAAAATTATTCTAGTGCACATAGTCATTTATCTGCTATTTTTTCTAATCTTATGGTGACTACAATAAATTAGTGAACTGTAGCTAATAAGACAATGTGGTGTATGAGCGTGATTTTTCCCTGTGTAAAAGTCCCTTCAATCAAGTGATTTCTTTATGGATTTCAAGGGAGCAACACGAATGTCCAGAGTACAAACTAGTTTCTGTTGGAATTGAAAAAAGCTCTGATTTCAGCTTCACTACATATCTTGCAATGCTGAATCACTGATAAAAATTAGAACTATGAAGGTTTTGGCTCTTAAATCTGCTTCTCCAATGGTAGGCCAAAATTTGAAATCACATGTGTTTGGTCTGTTAGTTTATCATCTTTCACAAAACATTACACTGCATCAGACTCAAATTTGAAGACTGAAATTAATTTAATAATGGTTCACTAACGGTTGTTTCTTTTTGTGTTTAGATACCACAAGTACTTATTTCAGCATTACACGTTTTAAATAAAAGCCAGAAAGAATGACAGATGAAATTAACCCCTTGAATTTGTAATGACTTGCTATTTGTCTTTTACTTACTACTGTTACTGTGTTTTCTGTCTTGAGAATACCAAAATAATAATGCATTGTACCAAGCATTCTAAAATAACTGCCTAAAAATGTAATTGAATCCTTTTTGTTTTGTTTTGTTTTGTTCTGTTTTGCTTTTTTGTTAGTATGTTTGTTTTGAGATGGAGTCTTGGTCTGTTCAAATGGCTGTGGTGCAATGACATGATCTCGGCTTTGGTAACCTCAGTTTCCCGGGTTCATGCAATTCTCCTGTCTTAGTTTCCTGAGGGTCAGGGTTTATGGATGCAGCCACCACTACCAGCTATTTTTTTACATTTTTAGTAGAGAGCTTGTTTCACCATGTTGACCAGGATGATCTCAAACACCTGACCTAAGGACATCCTCCTGGCTCAGCCTCCCAAACTGCTGGGATTACCGGTGTGAGCCACCATGCCTGGCCATGCCAATTCTTTTAGTTCTTTATGGAATCAAATGTAAGTTGAAAATCATCTTTCCTTATACTTGTCAGTGCCTCAAGTTTGTTAGGAAAAATATAGAACTTCCAACCAAAGGATACTTATCGGCATCCAGAATTTTAAGAAAAGTTGTGAAATAAAATATCCAGCTTCTGGCTCTTTCCTGGTGAGCATGTTCAATGGCTGGGGAATCCTTGGAATCTGGGGGAAGGGTAGAGCTGGCATATGTGGGGATGATCTTTGGAGCCACTGCCACTCTGGCAGCCACTGCTGCTCCTCAGGAAATGGCTCGGAGCCTCAGCCTTCAGAAGAAGTAACAGAGGCTCAGCAAGGAGTATTTTGTGTGCCAGGTTTTCCATCTCCATATCTTTTTTGGTGATGTATCTATTCAGGCCTCTACTTATTAATTGGGTCATCTTATTTCTTTGTATGTTTTGCATAAAAGTCACTTTTCAGATGTGTTTCCTAAATTTTTCTCAGCGTGTAGCTTTTTTTTTTTTTTTTTTTTTTTGGTTCTCTTAACCAGAACATAGTTTTGTTTTGTTTTGTTTTGTTCTTTTGCTTTTTTTGAGATGGAGTCACCCCTTGTCACCCAGTCTGGTATGCAAAGGTGTGATTTCGGCCCACTGCAACTTTTGTCTATTATGTTGAAGGGATTCTTTTGCCTCAGTTTCCTGAGTAGCTTGGATTACATGTGCCTGCCAACAAGGGCACATTTTTCTTTTCTCTTTCTTTTTTTTTTTTTTTTTTGTATTTTTAATAGAGACAGCATGGCAGTCAGTTACTATGGTATGAAACGAAGGAGGTTGAATTTAGAAATAGAAACAAAGACAAAAAAGATCTGTTTTAAAAGAGAGGACAAGAGTCTCATTTCTTCTAGTCAGCAAAGGCACTGAGCTTCTACAGGCCTTGATATTTATTAGGCAGAACCTACAAGGAGGAAAGGTAATTGTTGGTCAGCTTCTTGATTTATCACTGCCTCACATAATTGCTTTCTTTATACTACAGGCTTCAGATGTTCCTATATATTACCACAAGAAATACTGTGCTTGGGGCATGGCCATCCTCAGCATTCCTTCTGGCACCAGACGTGGTGTGTCAGGTTGCCAACATGCTGCTTTCATGAGAACAGTTCTCTCTCTGTTCATAGACCCTCCAGTCATTACTGAGTTGGTCACAACCCTCATTCTTTTGGCCTGCAACGTCTTCTCCTTTTTGTTTTTGCATTAATTGAGTAAAGATAATTGCAGGCTGTGCAGCTCTCAACTGTTGTTTGGTGGTCCAGCTGCTTTTACAGACAATGAACATAAAACAGAGACATAATAACATTACTCTGATAATCACAAAAAAGACATTGAGGTGATGTTTGGAGGAGGTCCAAAGGTTAAGGCTCTCTAAACCTTGCAGGAATTCTGCCCAAGTTCTCAGAGGTGGCTGAAATACTTGAGTACGCTTATTCAAGTTAAGAATTTTACTTTATAAATCAAGTTTCCATAGATATTCCCTTTGGTTTTATTCCAAATTGATTACATAAATATGAGTATGCTTAAAATGACAATGCAATTGCTGCCGCAACTACAAGTTTCTTCTTGGTTTCCTAGCCACACAACTGTAGTCTTTAACATTGCTACTTCCGTGTGTATCTCAGTGTTAAGTTTATTTTTAAGCATCCATGTGTGGTCGGCTGTACACATCCAATTTTCTACATATTGAGCTGTTTGAATGGAGCTGCACATTGCTACTAAGGACACCACAACAGAAGTTATTAATTCACCTAAGGAGAATTACAAAAATTTTCATATCTAAAGCTCTACAAGCACAAGGAATAAGCTGAGTAAGAAAAAAGTTTACAAAATGGAAATCAGAGGTGGCCACTCAAGGCTCAGACAGATTTACAGAAATCCATAATCCAGGATTGTGAACTAGAATTACTATGGTGGTTATGCTGTATGTTTGTACGGTGCTATGATCAAGGGAATAAAACAGTTGGCAGGAATCACAAGTCAATTGGGCATCGTTTACCTGGAGTTGGTCCTTTTTGCTGCTAGAAAAACCTGTTTAAAAACACAAATTGTAATTGAGTGGTAATGTTTTCTACAAAGGTAAGATTAAAACTGTGTTCAGCACAATTACTATAATTAGACAGTGTTCTGACACAAATGCTGCCATTCATATAGTAGAGTGCTGCCTTCCCTATCGACTCCTGAATTGGACCTCTCTTTCCTTGGTAATGCCATTGAGGCAAAGGTGGGCTAAAGCCTGTTTCATGCCAAGTGAACCTTGCTGCAGATTGGGATTGAATCCCAGTGCAATATAGTGAAGAGATGCTGACCAGTGTCAGCGAAGTTTATGCCACGAGGTCGGAGTCTCATCTCTCCTGTCTAAATGTCCACAGGGACCCAGAAAATAATGTCTCCCATTAGCATGTACTGTTGTCTAGTTGGAGGCCAAGACACTGGGTTCAAAGAGGGGGGTAAGAATTATCAAAGGGAGCCCATTCTATATAATTAATACAATTTGGGGGATGGGGCTGGGAGTGATTAGTAGCTACACCAGTAATGTCAACAGAGCTAAGGCCTAATAGGTACATCTTTTTTTCCATGGTAACTCAGCCATACTTGGGATTAATTTGCAAGGCCACTGCAGTTGAGTGATGTACCCTGGTGATGCATAAAGGAAGTCCCTCCAATGGAGCCGCATAATTGATAATCATTGTTCTGAGAGTCTAATTACTCTTTGTCAGGGTGTGTTAGGGGTCCTGGTGCACATGCTTCCTGATCATGATAGATGTCAGGGGGAATGTCACTCCAAATTACAGTTGATAATACTGGGGGATTGGGAATATATGCCCAATATGTGTTTGTCTCTGCACAAGGAAAACCTACTGCATAGGATGTTACACGTAGCGTGGCCATAAAAGTGAGATCAGGGGTGTTTGCCTGACCCTGGTGCTCTAGCAATTTCAACTGACTCATGGCTTGTAATGAAAGAGTTGGATCCATAGTTGGGATCCATGGCTCTCTCCAGTCTCCCTTTACATGGTCACAAACACATTGAGGGCACCCACATAGATTATCCACCTCCTGTAAAAACACAAGCATGCCCTCATCCTTACATCAGTAAATCTACTGAGCCTTTCCATTGTCCTTAGGGGGATTTTCATAATATTTTTGGGTATACTTTCCTTTTTCCCTATAACATTTACCAGTGTCCTTCTGCTGTAGTCTTACTATCTGTGCCAGGAGTCAAAAAATTTAAAGTAAATAAGTAAAAAAAAAAATTAAAGTAAAAGTAAATGTATTTTGTTTGAGGGGGTAACTGGTCTCTTGTTTCCCCTTTCTGTCTTTTTCAGCACACATTGTAATGTTTGATCTGCCCGCTCTATAATTCCTTGTCCTTGGGGGTTGTAAGGAATTCCTGTTTTATGAGTGATTGACCATAGCTGTAAAAAATTTATAAAACGTGACTAACATAAGTGTGTCCATTGTCAGTTTTTAATTGTTTAGGGACCCCACATATGAGCAAATGATGACAGACAATGTCATTATACATAACCAGCTGTCTCACCTGGTTTGCATGTAGCATGACGCATATGAGAATAAGTGTCTGTAGTCACACGAACAAAGGAGAACTTGCCAATGGCAGCTTTGTGAGTAATATCCATCTGTCAGATTTCATTTGAAGCTAAGTCTCATGGGTTACAGCCTTCTATGGGTGTGACTCCAGTGACATGCTGACAAGGAGGACAGCCTTGCATGGGCTGCAGCCTGGCTGTTAGGCAAATGAAACATACGAGTAAAGGCAGAGTTTTGATGCAGTAATACATGAGAAGGTTGAGCTTGTTGAAGTGCAGAACCAATCAATTTATTGGCTCTATTATTACCTATAAATAGTGGTGTAAGGAGTTGTGTGGGAGAGCAAATATGAGAAATATAAAAAGCAGCACAAGAGCAAACAGCTTGTTGAAGTCTTAGAAACAAGTTAAACAGCTCTGGTTCTAGGGTATTTTTAATAGTGGCAGTCCCAATATGACCGGCTACATTTACAACATAGGCTGAATCACAGAGAGTGTTAATAAGAGATGAAGCTGTGAGCTCTAAAGCCTGAATAACTGCCATTAGTTCTGAGCGTTGAGCTGAAACTCTGGGGTTTTTTATTGTTTGAGCATGGTTAGTACCATAAGTAGTTTTGCAACCTTTGTAAGAGCCATCAGTAAGTAGATCTGGCTGTCTGAAGTGAGCTTGTGACGAGTAATCACGGGGAAGATGAAAAGTTGAACTTTTAAAATTGCAAAATTTTGTCTGATGGACAATGTGTATGTATTATTCCTACACAATCTGAAAGAGCAATTTGCCACACAGTCAACATTTACCATGCTGCAGCCTTTTGTTGGGAATCCAATATTTCTCCTCATGCTTTTAGACTGACTCTAAAAGGAGAACAGTAATTTTGTCTGAATCATATCTCTTAAGCGATTTTGATCTATTCCTACCCCTCGTTATACATTGAGTAGTTAAAGAAAGATAAACTTGTAGAGACTTTACTCTCTGATTGAATTTCAAAAAAAAGCGATTCTATTACAATTACATATTTTTCTATGATCTGGCCTAAAAGTCCTGTTGGAGAATGGGGGGTAGAAAGGATAAAGGGAACCAAGGGCTTTTGTGGCTGTAGCTGGGAGGCATGTGATTGCTGACGAATCTGCTCCACAAGCTGTAACTCAGCTTCTGCTTCCTTAGTAAGTTGCTGGAGCAGCTAGTTTGTCTCCTAAGCCCATTGCCCCTAATGAAGAATTTCCATGGAGTGTTTGAGTTGATGAGTAGCAATACCTAGGATTGGGCACAGCCGATTTATATCTCCTAAAATTTGTTGGAAATCACTGAAGGTTTGTAATCTGTCCATATGGAGGACTACTTTCTGAGGTCGAACATTTGTTTCAGTAACAATAGTGCCTAAGTATTGGTATGGGGATGTTGTTTCTCCATTTCCTTGAACTATTTTGAGATCTCCCCCTGTTTTGCTTCTCTCAACAATTGGGGTAATAACTCTTCCGTTGGAGCAGCCAAAAGGATTTCATCCATATAATGAATGAGTTAGGCACTAGGAAATATATCATGAGGCTTCTTGAAGGACTGTCCTACAAAACGCTGAAATAGCGTAGGACCGGTGAGCATGCTTTGGGGTAAAAGTTTGCTTATCCTTCTCATGTAAGGGTATAGTAAGGAAATAATCTTTAAGATCTACTACTATGGGAGGTCAATCACTTGGAATGGCTGCCAGGAATGGCAGACCTTACTGTAATGCACCCATTGATTTAATCTGTGCATTAGTAGCTCTCAAATCTTGCAGCAATTTGCTGGCAAAACGGTCTGTTTTTAGATACTAAAATTTTGTTGAAGCTTTACCCTTGTGTTCATACATATGTATATGTATATGTGTGTATATATATCCATATGTGTGTATATATACATATAAACATACACACACGTATGTGTGTATATATATGTATGTAATATGCACATATGTAATACGCATATATGTAATACCCAGGGTTTATGGATGTATATATATACACTCTGGTATGTGTATATAGATGGTATGTGTGTATGTACATATACACGTATACACATACCCACACATATGTCTGTGTATATATATACACACATGTATGCACACATATATATAAGTGAGTGTGTATATATATGTATATATGCATGCTCTGGCTATAAATGTGTGTATATATGTACACACACGCACACAGTTTACACAAATTTATGTATACACATATATGTGTGTATGTGTGTATATATGTTTGTGTATACATATAATTCCTAATTCCTTATAGATATATAAAACTTTTTATATATATATACATATATATGTATATATATGTATTTAAAATTCCTTGTTTGTCTCCTAAGTACATTCAACCCAAAAACTTCCAGGTATGTGGGAAGCCAAAGAGAGATTATGCAGTAGTTAGATTGCAGCAAGAGTCTTTAACAGAGTTTGAGTCTTTATATTATCGCTGGCTTCCCTTACTCTGGTCCTAGCAAAACATTGACATCCTCATAAATAAGATGAATTGACTTTGAAACTTAACATTGTCTTCTTATTTATATATCAATGTAGCAGGACGAAGAACAGTTGCCTCAAAAATAATTAAAAAAAAGATTCCATTCCTTTCCTTCTTTTATAAAAACTTCAGCAATGAGGTTGGAAATTGTCTCTCAAGGGCAGCATCTTTTTGACTGTCGATAGTGGAGATTCTCTGCTTACAGATGGGACACAGAGTCTTAAAATTATTAGTGGGACATGGGAGGAAGAGAATTTTAGAATCTAGACATTTTGGGTGAAGGGCTGACAAGGCTCTATGCAGAGAAAAATCGTATCTTACTAGGTGACACTGTAGGATCTGAAAAATTAGATAAAAACTCTGATTCCAAACACTTTTCTGTCAAAAGTTAGAGAAGGGGGGTGAAGCCAAGATGGCTGAATAGGAACAGCTCCAGTCTACAGCTGCCAGCGTGAGCCACAGAGAAGAGAGGGAATTTCTGCATTTCCAACTGAGGTACCAGATTCATCTCACTGGGGCGTGTCAGACATTGGGTGCAGGACAATGGGTGCAGTGCACCGAGCATGAGCCAAAGCATAGTGAGGCATTGCCTCACCCAGGGAGCACAAGGGGTCAGGGAATTCCCTTTCCTATTCAAAGAAAAGGGTGACAGATGGCACCTGGAAAATCAGGTCACTCCCACACTAATACTGCACTTTTCCAATGGTCTTAGCAAATGGCACACCAGGAGATTATATCTCACACCTGGCTTGGAGGGCCTACATGCATGGAGCCTCACTCATTGCTAGCACAGCAGTCTGAGATCAAACTGCAAGGCAACAGAGAGGCTGGGGGAGGGGTGCCCATCATTGCTGAGGCTTGAGTAAGTAAACAAAGTGGCCGGGAAGCTCGAAATGGGTGGGGCCCACTGCAGCTCAAGGAGGCCTGCCTGCCTCTGTAGACTCCACCTCTGGTGGCAGGGCATAGCCAAACAAAAGGCAGCAGAAACCAATGCAGACTTAAATGTCCATGTCTGACAGCTTTGAAGAGAATGATTGTTCTCCCAGCACACAGCTTGAGATCTGAGAATGGACAGACAGCCCCCTCAAGTGGGTCCCTGAACCCCACATAGCCTAACTGTGGGTCCCTGAACCACACATAGCCTAACTGGGAGGCACACCCCAGTAGGTGCAGACTGACACCTCACATGGCTGGGTACTCTTCTGAGTCAAAACTTTCAGAGGAACGATCAGGCAGCAACATTTACTGTTCACCAATATCTGCTGTTCTGCAGCCTCCACTGCTGATACCCAGGGAAATGGTCTGGAGTGGACCTCCAGCAAACTCCAACAGACCTGCAGCTGAGGATCCTGATGGTTAGAAGGAAAACTAACAAACAGAAAGGACATCCACACCAAAACCTCAACTGTATGTCACCATCATCAAAGACCAAAAGTAGATAAAATCACAAAGATTGGGAAAAAAAACAGCAGAAGAACTGGAAACTCTAAAAATCAGAGCACCACTCCTCCTCCAAAGGAACGCAGCTCCTCATCAGCAATGGAACAAAGATGGATGGAGAATGACTTTGACGACTTGAGAGAAGAAGGCTTCAGATGATCAAACTACTCCGAGCTAAAGGAGGAAGTTCGAACCTATGGCAAAGAAGTTAAAAACCTTGAAAAAAATAGATAAATGGCTAACTAGAATAACCAATGCAGAGAAGTCCTTAAAGGACCTGATGGAGCTGAAAACCATGGCATGAGAACTACGTGGTGAATGCCCAAGCCTCAGTAGCCAATTTGATCAACTGGAAGAAAGGGTATCAGTGATGGAAGATCACATGAATGAAATTAAGCGAGAAGAGAAGTTTCGAGAAAAAAGAATAAAAAGAAATGAACAAAGCCTCCAAAACATATGGGACTATGTGAGAAGACCAAATCTACATCGATTGTTGTACCTGAAAGTGATGGGGAGACTGGAACTATTATCCAGGAGAACTTCCCAAATCTAGCAAGGCCGTCCAACATTCAGATTCAGGAAATACAGAGAATGCCACAAAGATACACCTCGAGAAAAGCAACTCCAAGACACATAACTGTCAGATTCACCAAAGGTGAAATGAAGGAAAAAATGTTAAGGGTAGCCAGAGAGAAGATTGGGTCACCCACAAAAGGAAGCCCATCAGACTAACGGAGGATCTCTTGGAGAAACGCTACAAGGCACAAGAGAGTGAGGGCCAATATTCAACATTATAAAAGAAAAGAATTTTCAACCCAGAATTTCATATCCAGCCAAACTAAGCTTCATAATTGAAGGACAAATAAAATCCTTTACAGACAAGCAAAGGCTGAGAGATTTTGTCATCACCAGGCCTGCTCTAAAAGAGCTCCTGAAGGAAGTGCTAAACATGGAAAGGAACAACAGCTAGCCTGCAAAGATATGCCAAATTGTGAAGACCATCAAGGCTAGGAAGAAACTGCATCAACTAATGAGCAAAATAACCAGCTAACATCAAAATGACAGAATCAAATTCACACATAACAATATGAACTTTAAATGTAGATGGGCTAAATGCTCCAATTAAAAGACACAGACGGGCAAATTGGATAAAGAGTCAAGACCCATCAGTGTGCTCTATTCAGGAGACCCATCTCATGTGCAGAGACACACATAGGCTCAGAATAAAGGGATGGAGGAAGATCTACCAAGCAAATGGAAGACAAAAAAAGGAAGGGGTTGCAATCCTAGTCTCCGACACAACAGAATTTAAACCAGCAAAGATCAAAAGAGACAAGGCCATTACATAATGGTAAAGGGATTAAATCAACAAGAAGAGCTAACTATCCTAAATATATATGTTCTCAATACAGGAGCATGCAGATTCATAAAGCAAGTCTTTAGAGACGTACAAAGAGCTTAGACTCCCACACAATAATAATGGGAGACTTTAACACCCTACTGTCAACATTAGACATATCAACGAGACAGAAAGTTCTCAAGGATATCCAAGAGTTGAACACAGCTCTGCACCAAGCAGACCCAATAGACATCCACAGAACTCTCCACCCCAAATCAACAGAATATACGTTCTTTTCAGCATCACCCCACACCTGTTCCAAAATTGACCACATAGTTGGAAGTGAAGCACTCCTCAGCAAATGTAAAAGAACAGAAATTATAACAAACTGTCTCTGAGACCACAGTGTGATCACACTAGAACTCAGGATTAAGAAACTCACTCAAAACTGCTCAACTACATGCAAAGTGAGCAACCTGCTCCTGAATAACTACTGGGTACATAACGAAATGAAGACAGAAATAAGGATGTTCCTTGAAACCAATGAGCACAAAGATACAATATACCCGAATCTCTGGGACACGTTCAAAGCAGTGTGTAGAGGGAAATTTATAGCAGTAATTGCTCACAGGAGAAAGCAGGAAAGATCCAAATTTGACACCCTGACATGACAATTAAAAGAACAAGAGAAGCAAGACCAAACACATTCAAAAGCCAGCAGAAGGCAAGAAATAATCGAGATCAGAGCAGAACTGAAGGAAATAGAGACACAAAAACCCCTTCAAAATATCAATGAATCCAGGAGCTGGTTTTTTGAAAAGATCAACAAAATTGATAGACTGCTAGCAAGACTAATGAAGAAGAAAAGAGAAGAATCAAATAGACGCAATAAAAAATGACAAAAGGGATATCACCACCCATCCCACAGAAACATAATCTACCATCAGAGAATATGATAAACACCTCTACACAAATAAAGTAGAAAATCTAGAAGAAATGGATAAATTCCTCGACACATATATCCTCCCAAGACTAAACCAGGAAGAAGTTGAATCTCTGAACAGACAAATAACAGGCTCTGAAATTCAAGAGCTAAAAAGCAACTAAAGAGCTTTGGCACAGCAAAAGAAACTACCATCAGAGTGAACAGGCAATCTGCAGAATGGGAGAAAATTTTTCCAACCTACTCATCTGACAAAGGGCTAATACCCAGAATCTACAAATAACTCCAAAAAATTTACAAGAAAAAAACAAACAACCCCATCAAAAATGTGGGCGAAGGATATGAACAGACTTTTCTCAAAAGAAGACATTTATGCAGTCAAAAGACACAAGAAAAAATGCTCACCATCACTGGCCATCAGAGAAATGCAAATCAAAACCACAATGAGATACCATCTCACACCTGCTAGAATGGTGATCATTAAAAAAAAATCAGGAAAAAACAGGTACTGGAGAGGATGTGGAGAAATAGGCACACTTTTAAACGGTTGGTGGGACGTAAACTAGTTCAACCATTGTGGAAGTCACTGTGGCGATTCCTCAGGGATCTAGAACTAGAAATACCATTTGACCCAGCCATCCCATTACTGGGTATATACCCAAAGGATTATAAATCATGCTGCTATAAAGACACATGCACACGTACGTTTATTGTGGCAGCACTTGCAAGCCCAAAGACTTGCAACCAACACAAACATCCAACAATGATAGACTGGATTAAGAAAATGTGGCACATATACACCATGGAATACTATGCAGCCATAAAAAGGGTGAGTTCATGTCCTTTGTAGGGACATGGATGAAGCTGTAAACCAACATTCTCAGCAAACTATCTCAAGGACAAAAAAACAAACACTGCATGTTCTCACTCATAGGTGGGAATTGAACAATGAGAACACATGGACACAGGAAGGGGAATATCACATACTGGGGCCTGTTGTGGGGTGGGGGAAGGGATAGCAGTAGCAGACATACCTAATGTAAATGACGAGTTACTGGGTGCAGCATACCAACAGGTCACATGTATAAATATGTAACAAAACTGCACGTTTTGCATATGTACCATAAAACGTAAAGTACAATTTAAAAAAGAAAAAAAAATTCTTCCATCATTTTATTTTGAGCCTAGGTGTGCCTTTGCACGTCAACTATGTCTCCTGAATAAAGCACACTTAGTTTATTTATATTTAAGGTTAATATTGTTATGTGTCAATTTGATCCTTGCATGGTGATGCTGGCTGGTTATTTTGCATATTCTTGATGCAGTTTCTTCATAGTGTTGTTGGACTTTATATTTGTTATTTTTTGCAGTAGCTGTTACCAGATATCCTTTTCCATATTTAGTGTTTCCTTTAGGAGCTCTTGTAAGGCACTCATGGGTTTGACAAAATGTTTCTACATTTCCTTGTCTGAAAATAATTTTATTTCTCCTTTGGTCATAAAGCTTACTTTGGATGGATATAAAATTCTGGTTCAAAAATTATTTCTTTTAAGATCAGTGAATATTTGCCGCCTCTCTCTTGTGGCTTGTAGGGTTTCTGCAGAAATATCTGCTGTTAATCTAATGGGCTTCCCTTTGTAGGTAACCTAATCTTTCTTTCTGGCTGCTCTAAAAATTTTTTTTTTCCTCTTTTTCTACCTTGGAGAATCTGCCAGTTGTGTGCCTTGGAGGCTGTCTTCTCATGAAGTTTCTCATTGGTGTTGTCTATATTTCCTGAACTTGTATGTTGGCCTGTCTTTTTAGGTTGGGGAAGTTCTCCTGCATAACATCCTGAAGTTTGTTTTTCAAGTTGGTTCAATTGTCCTCATTACTTTTGGGTATACAAATCAATCACAGGTTTCGGCTTCTCACATAATCTCATATTTCTGGGAGGCTTTGTTTCTTCCTTTTCATTCTTTTTTTCTCTAATCTTGTCTTCATGCTTTATTTCATGAAGTTTATCTTCAATCTGTGATATTCTTCCTTCTGCTTGATCAATTCAGCTATTGATCCTTGGGTATGCTGTGCAAAGTTCTTGCCCCGTGTTTTTTAGCTCCATCAGGAAATTTATGTTTTCCTCTAAACTAGTTATAATAATTATTATTATCACTTTTGAGATGGAATCTCACTCTGTAACCAGCCTGAAGTGCAGTGGTGTGAACCCAGCTCACTTCAACCTCCACCCCCCATGTTCAAGTGATTCTCCTGCATCAGACTCCTGAGTAGCCTCTCTTCACGAGAGTTGTACACTTATTGGTATTGCACGTTGGCAGGCAGATTTGTCTTCTCTCAGCTTAAAGCTGAGGACACATCTCAGCAACCTTCCTGCACATAGAAACTACCCACTCTGAATCTCCTCTCCACCGATGGCTTCAGAGACATTGTACCAACCTGTCAGCCAACGGCACTTGGTCACTCTAGGTCTTCTCTTAACTGAGTGTTGCATGGTTGCAGGTATGTCCTGTTTTTGAAATGGAGTTACCTCCTTTTGGTCTCCTGAGAGCTGTACATTCACTCAATAAAGCTTCTATTTACCTCAATTATTCTCCAGTTGCCCACAAGCCTTATTCTTCCTAGGCATGGAAGAATAACTCAGAACCCACTTAAGGGCAAATCTATAAGATTAGTAACAAAAGCGGGTCTGAAACACACAAACCCTCAATTGTCACATTTTGATTACTGGGATTTAAAAAATAAAAAAGGATAGAAGAGGTTCAGTCCTTAAAGGAGCCCAGACTTAAACCTTTTCAAAGCCAGGGCTGTGATACCATTTTGGGGGCTTTGTAGTTTCTGGCATTTTTAAGCTTCTGGATGCCAGTATATTTCTGAGTGGTGAAGGAAAAAAGGCTTCTACTATGCTGATACAGCCTAAGGCTTGGAGGGGGCTGGCATCACCTGGGCTTTCTCACCTTATCACAGCCAACATACTCAGCTGTGTGAAGTGGCTGGACTCAACAGTCGCTCACTCAGGCTTCTCTCACTGTTCTGGGCCTGTCTCACCCATAGTAAAAGCAGAATCTGAGCACAGAATTTGAGATGAGTGCAACCTGTCAAAATGAGTGGCAAATTTAGCCCAGCAGGCCCAAGAGAAATTTCACCAAAGGTGCTACCATCCACTGAGGTTTTTCGCTGGGAAAGGGAGAGTCTATAGATCCTGCCACAAAAGTCACTGTGATCATCAAGGACCAGTAGACTATTCAATCATGCCCATGTAATGAAGCCTGCATAATAACCCAAAATGACAGGCTTCAGAGAGCTTCTGGAAATCTGAACTTATAGAGTATTCTAGAAAATTGTGTGCACATAAAACTAGACATTAATAATTTTAAACGTCTGGGAATATGTACGTGTTTTTCCTTTGTTTTGAAGGAAGTTTCTGCATTTAATCATGTGTCTAGAATTTTAGCTCATTAAATAGAATATAATCTAAGTTAATCTAAAAAGCACACTTTATGACCATTAAAACTTAGATATTTCTACTTAAATGATTCCATGATTGACTAATCCTGCTCAAGGTTTACTTTAAAGAGGTAGCGGTTTATTCATGTTAACAGTGTAAGTTCTAGAGACTTATGCAAAAAACAAAATACAAATCAATTGATAGCTCAGCAAAAATTCTAACCATATGTTCAGTTTAGAATGTTGTGTCTCTGAGATATTTGTGACTTGGTGAATTCAAATCAACATCTCAGTTGTTTTTGTGTCTCTGTTTAGGGGAGGGCAGCAGAAACTGCCTCACACCCCATCAGACTCTGCATTCTAGGATACTTAAAATAAAATAATAACAATAAAAATCACTATTACAGACTTTCAATCATCCAAATCTAACAAAAAACAATTCTGGCCTTTTATATAGTAGTAGGCATAAATAAAAATTAGAGCTCTTCCAGGCGCGGTGGCAACACCTGTAATCCCAGCACTTTGGGGGGCCGAGGCAGGTGAATCAGGAGGTCAGAAGATCGAGATCATTTTAGCTAACATGGCAAAATATCGTCTCTGCTGAGAATAGAAAAAAAAAAAAGCCAGGCATGGTGGCAAGCGCCGGTTGTCCCAGCTACTTGGGAAGCTAAGGCAGGAGAATGGTGTGAACCCGAGAGTCAGAAGTTGCAGAGAGCGGAGACCATGCCACTGCATTCTAGCTTGGGTGACAGGTGAGATTCTGTCTCAGAAAAAGAATAAAAAAACACAGAGCTTGCACGAGCAGTCTAATGCTCACCTGCCTGCTCTTATATTTGGGCTTGTGCATAAAGTAATGACATTTGGACAAAAAAGCTGTTTCATCATTTATCTTACAGTTACAGTTCTTGAAGTGAATTGGTAATATTAAATAAGTACCTTGGATATTTTCAGTCTCCTTTCAAGCCTTATCTATGGGTGAAATTATTTTAGGCTATGAACACGGATTAGGGCATCTTGCAGCTAACGATGAAATCTGCTTAGCTCAGTTCTTGTGTTCTGAGCAGACTGACTATTAGAACTCATCAATTTTTCTTTGTACACATTTGACCATGGATTCTATCCCTTGTGCTGAGCCCCAGAATTTTTTTCAGCATTAACATACTCTCCTTGGCCTGTTCCAACATCATTTTAATTTTACAGCGAACAAAACCCTTACATTTCTCCAGAACAACTGGATTACAAGAGGAAAGCTCTTTAATTTGGATCATAACCTCTCGAGTGAAAGTTTCAGTCCAAGACACATAAGAGACCAGGCCTTTGGCACATGAGTCCAGTGCTGTCAGCTTTCTCCCACCAAACCACATTTCACTGGCTGATGCTTCACCCATCATCTTGGGAAATGTAATGGTAGAACAAGCCACTGAACTCTGTCCAAATGTTGTAAAAGAGGTTTCAAGCCAAGCCTGTCTGTTAGTCCCAAAGCAAATCACAAAGAGGCAATATGGATGCACCTAGTCAAATTACTGTGCTATTGCCTGATGCAAAAATAGGTTTTTTAAACCGAATAAAACTACGTGCCAGGTCTTTGTGGTGTCCACCATTTCAATGCTTGCTCTCTTTCTGTCATTTCTTAAATGCTCACAAAATCAAGACCACAACAAAGAGCACTGCCAGCTGCACTGAGCAGGGAGCACAAATTTGCTGTCATCCACAGCAGCCCTATTCAGGGCATTCTCAATTTCTTTCATTCCCTCTGTAATTAGTGAGGTAGTCTCTGTCAATATAGTTGATGATAATTTATGGGTAATGACACTCTCTTTCCTCACCAAAATGTCTCTGAATCTGCTGGCATTTTCTGTTAACCTTAGGGTAAAATACATCCTTTTGATAAAAGGCTGTTTTGTTCAATCATCATTCATCTTTCTTTTCCCATCTCTCACTCTTCAAACAACTATATGAATGTTTTTTGTTCCATTGGCTGTTAATGGATTCATTAATACCAATATACCTTCCTTGTTTGCTGAGCCTGTAACCATGGAAGTGGTAATCAAGCCAGACACCAGAGACATTAGTGAGTGTATCTGGGGCCTATCCTTTCTTCCAGCCTCTTCTGCACTGGAATCTGATAAATCTCTGATGGGCTTCTCTGCTGCCATTTGTGCACCACCGTGTCCTGGTGATGTGACACAATAGGGTCCAGTTTCTCAAATTCCTGAAAGCCACTCACTGAGTTCTTGCTGATAAATGGACTCTGAAGTGCAAGTGTCTTGATGGGTTAACTTCCTAGCTTCATATTTTTTGGTCACAGAAAGGTAAAGCTGCATTTATCCTAACGTTGTGGCCAGCAGCAACCATCTGGCTGTGTTTGGATTTGTGGTGTTTGTGAGTCATTAGTAATTTAGAAACGTTCTTAGAAAAGTAGGTGTAGGTAGATGTGGACGTTCCTTTTCTGGCAGTGTTTGAAAAACTTCTACTCATTCCAGTCCCTGTCTTTCTTTTTTTTTTTAAGATGGGGTCGAACTCTCTCACTCATGCTGGAGTTCAATGGCACGATAGCTCACTGCAATCTCCACTTCCTGAATTCAAGGGATTCTCCTGCCTCAGCCTCCTGCGTAGCTGGGATTACAGATGCATGCCGCCATGCTCAGCTAATTTTTGTATTTTTAGTAGAGATGTGGTTTCACCATGTTGTACAGGCTGGTCTGGAACTCAAGACTGCGTAATCTGTCTGTCTCAATCTCCAAATGTTCTGTGATTATAGGTGTCAGCCATCACACCCAGTCCAGTGTCCTTTGTCTCTGTTTTTCTGTCCTCTGTTAAAGTCATAATATTTCTTACAATTTACGAGGTTCTGTTCTGGTTGCCATGTGTCATCCTATTGGTCATAGCCTTTCCACTAAATGAAATACTGTCTTCCCATGTTTGTCTTGTCTTCTGCCAACAATATTTTAAACCTGAAACTTTTGGGAATCTAGAAAGAAAGAGATGGTATTGGAGCAGCTGCTCTGTCATCTTTCTTTCAGTTGAGACCCTACATAGTCACTGCATTCTGCCTCTAGTGCTTCAGCAGACCTTGGGTATGGATGAGCCTCTTCCACTTTGTGGCCTGTGGTGTAGAAACAGTTGTGTGAAGAAGCAAGTATGCTATCTCCCTTAGGCTCTCTACATTTACTCCATGGTTGGACGGCTCGGGCTTCCCTTTAGAGTGCCAATATGGCCGGCTATGTAGTCTCAGGTAAGAGCAGCTGAATCCTCTACTCTTAATTTGCTGGTGTAGTGCAGAAAGCTTCTACCTGCCTGGTACTTTTCCTTTGTGGCTCTTCTAATGTTTATATTAAACATTCTAAAGTTGAAACACTTCTACATTCATGTTAGTTTGCTCTCGTAACCATAAAAAAACCACTACTCCTTTACAGCATGGCCCCTTCTATTTCACTTATTGAGTTCACATAATTATGCCTTTAGGGACTGTATGCCAAAAACACAAGTTAGTGACTTTTTAAAATATATAGTAGTGGTTTAATTATGTGAAAAACCAATTGTGGAGGTGCACATTGATTTTTTTTAACTTTTATATTGTTTATATATTTATCTTTACCTTAATCTTTACTTATTCACACTTCTGTTTCAAGTCTGTTCATTTTATCCTAAAATACTCCAAAAGCATTTCTTAAAGAGTAGTCTACTGGTAAAAGACTGCAGCTTTTAGGTGGGAATTTTATAATATCTCTATCACTTTTGATGGGCATTTACTGTAAACATAAGATTTCTGTTAAAAGTTTTTTCCTTACAGCATTTGGAATATATTAGTCTACTACTTTCAGACCTCCGAATTTTCAGAAAATAAATACACTGATTACTCATGAGGGTTCTTTTTACATGACCAGTCACTTCTCTTGCTGCTTTCAAGTTTCAAGTTGTTTTAGTTTTAGACAGGTAAATTATCAAGTAAGATTGAATGTGTTTGAGTTTATGCTGATTGGAGTTTGTTGAACTTCTTTGGTGTTTATTTATTTCCTCAAATTTGTGAACTTCTTGACCACTACTGTTTTAGTCTCCTTTAGGAGGACTGCTTGATGGTGTCCCACTGGTTTCTAGGTGGTTTTCTCAGTTATTTATTTATTTATTTATTCCCTTCTTGACTTTACAATTTCAACTGCCCTTTTCTTAAATCTGCTGATATTTTGTTCTTCTATTTGCTCAAGTGTCCTTTTAAATCTCTGTAGAGTGTTTTTTTTTTTTTTTTAATTGTGTTTTGCTCTGTCACCAGGGTGGAGTTCAGTGAAGCAACCTCAGCTGATTGCAACCTCGGCCTCCTCATTTCAAACATTTGTCCTGCCTCAGCCTCTCATGTATCTGGGACTACAGGTTCATGTCACCACACCCTGCTAATTTTTGTATTTTTAGTAAACACAAGGATTCACCATATTGGCCATGATTATCTTCATCACTTGACCTCATGATCTAACTGACTTGGCCTAAGGAAGTGTTAAGATTGCAGGTGTAAGCCACTGAGCCAGGCTGTAGTAAATTTTAGAGATAGTTCTTTAAGTTTTCAGCTCCAGATATACATATATATATGTATATATATATATATTTGTGTATATATATAGTGTATATATATACACATGTACATGTATATACACATTTATTTATATTATATATGATATATAAATATATAATGTATATAATAGAAATATATTTTATATGTATTTTATATATTTAGGTAATCTAAAGTCTAACATAAAGTCTAAGATATATGTATTATATATTATATATATATTTTATATATAGTATATTTTATAAATATATTATATATATTATATAATATATGTATATATATATACATATATATTAGAGAGAGAGAGAGAGCTAGTGAACCTGGCCTAGAATTTTCTTGTTAGTTTTACTGTCAGTTTACTTTATTGTAAATTTACTGTCTATTAATAACTTTTTTCTGTTCATGGCTTTCTATGCTTTTCTTCATTGCGTTAGCTTTCTAAAAAATCATTAATTTTAAAAATTATTTTTTAGCTAGCCTGCCATGTGCGCCACCTAGGAAAGGCTTCTGTTAGTGATTTTTTTTCTTTTTAGGGTGGGCCCTACTTTCCTATTTCACTTTATGATTTGTGATTCTGTTGGTGTCGAAAACAGGCGTATAAATTTTTTAAGTGCTGTGCCTTTGAAAATCAGGTTTTCTCCTCTGTAGCTTGTTAGGGGTTTGTTTATTCATTGTCTAGGCTATTTCTGTCGTGACAATCAGTCTGACTGATTTTTTGGGGGTTTTTCTTGAGGCTGCATAATTTTGGAGCACAGAGGTTTAGCAGCGCGTTTTATTCTGAATTTTCACTTACATATGTTCTACTTTGAGTGTTTTGTCTATCATTCTCTGGCATCTAAAGAGAAAAAAAAGAAAAATTAAGAAAGAAAGGCTCTGTTTTCTTAAATCATCTGAAAGTTACTTGAGTAGGAGGAGAAAAAGTCTGCAAAAAGTTTGGAAAATGAAACAATGACTGCTCACCACTTGCAGGACCTCCATAATAAGAAACAGCAATCGGTTAGAAGTCCTCCTGAGATTTGGAGGATAAGGTCATTTTTGTCTATCATGGCTATTGACAGCTGCTCCAGAAGTATTTGTGAGGCTGCACACCACTGCAGTATTTGGTAAGAATAAATAACTGCTGTTGACCTATGCTGAAAAGCCGTTCGAGCTTAATTGTTGTTTACTTTACAAATCATCTTTCGAAAGCTTCAAAACTTCAGATAGGATCTATAATTCCAAAATATTTGCATCATAACGATTCTGCCACTGCACATATTGAATAGTTGAAGAGACAGATACATAGTGCTCTGTAGTCCATTGTCACGTTTTTCCAAGGACCTGTGTCATTTTACTTTCAATCTCTCTCTTTGCACCTAAAGTAACACTTGCAGGGAAATCATATATGTGAACCCTTCTTTTAAAGGTGCATTTGCATCATTCTGTGCCTTTTTATGAAAGAGCTCACATTTAAAGTTATTAAAAATAAAAAAATATTCACTCTGATATTTAATTACTTACATTCTCTATGTTATTTATCTTATTTGATTTTTTAATTTCTCCTTTGATATTTCAGAAAAAAATCCTTAATTTCTCAAAACTTTCTTTTTATATATATTTTATACTATAATTAGTTACATTTGGGACCTCAATAAATATTCTAAACTTAAAACAGCCTACATTGGATAATACTACCTTGTTTAAATAATCTAAATTCTAAGTTCAACAATATAAAAGTACTCTACTGCTGTACTTTTGTATTCTTCTCAAATTATATTATTGTCTCAGATTATGTCTCCATGCACAGAGTGTTCATGAAATTAGATTTGTATTTTTTTCTGTAATAGCTGCCTATAATAAGTGTAATTGTAATAATTATCTTTGCTAGGTAATAGTAATAGCTTTGTTTTGGTTTGGGGAGTGTTAGACACACATTTCTTTAGCTTCTTTTTATCTAGACATTTTCTGCTTGTGTATTACTTAACAAGTTATAAATTTTCTTCATTTCTTCAAGGTGTCTTCTTAGTTATTGGCAGCTTAGTATCCACTTAAATAGCATTTTCTGTAAGAGCAAGTATACAAGCCATTATTTAAAAAAACTGAATATGTATTAACAGATTGTCAATTATATGAAGTAACTGCATTGTTGGTTCTCAGGAACCTAAATGTTTGTGATCAATTCCTGGCATTTTCAACCAAGAGTGACTTCTGACTTTGGCAAAGCAGAAATAAAAAATGATTAATCAATTCATCATTTATCCTCTAGAAAAACTAGAGCAAACACAATAAATTAGCACATAAGGGCTGTTTTACACCTTCCAGAATTAGGAATCAGGGCCTCAATTTGAAAATGTGGATTTCAGTTTTGCAGGCTTCAACTGTGTCTGGGAGGCAGTATGACAATCCAAAAAATTAACTCTTTTAAAATTGTCTCTATTGATTAAATGTTTTCTTGGTTGATGTGAACTGTTGGTTTCCTGGGTGTAGACAGTTTTTTATTTGTTTGAGGTTTCTTTGAATGGTTTGATGCTGCCTGCCCTGCAATTTTGTTTCAGTTTTATTTGTGAAGCACTAATTGTTTTCTAATCTCAGTTTATTTTTATTCAGGAGATCTAAGTTTTATCCCATGAAAATGTTGTTTCAAATGCTGAAGTTGAATGTTAAACTTTTATTTTGGGTTTCTAGAATTTTTGTTTGTTTGTTTTGGTGGTTATACTGTAAGGTTTTTTGTTTGCTTTACATTAATTAATCTTATCAATTTCATGTAAAATACATGAGGTAAAAATTCTCTATCATGAGTACAGCTTGGTCTCATGTGAGACAAGCATAAAATAATTCCTCTCCAAAGTGACTTTGAAGTAAATATCTAAATAAAATAATAAGGGAATAATCTCACAAGCATGCATCAAGATCAGTAAGTTTGATGACCTCTATTGGAAACCTTCTTAAATTATTTGAAAAACAGCTAGGTCACCGTGACTGGAGCAGACTGTGGAAGGGAAACTGTTGTTGACATTGAGCTCATGGAGGTAACAGACAGTCCATTAAGTGGCTAGGGTTTCTATAATTCAATAGATTTTACTTTCTTTTTACCCTAAGCCTGGTTCATAACTGGAAGTGAAATTGGTAAGGTTGTTACCAGCATCTAGCCCTGAGAGATTAGAAATGCTGACAAATATCTTAAAATCTAGAGTTTCAGGCCTCTCTTTGAGAAATTAACAGTGATAAATCATCTCTCCAGAAAATTGTAAATAAAAAAATCACACTTTGATTTCATATTTTCAAGATCACTTAACTCAATCTTTGGTTTCTGTAAATCACAAGAATTTTAAGAAGCTTTTGTAAAGTTCTGTTGATTCAAGTTAGGATAAGTGTTAGTAAAGTGAATTCAGTTCAGTTAGTCAATGATTACAAAGTAAACTATATATTTCTTTTTCACCCCTTTTCTTTTCCAATTACTTTTTAAATATTTCCATAAAACTCTAGTATAGCGGAAAAAAAAAAAAAGCTAGGCAGCTTCTATTTTGAGGGTGGAAATTAAGAAAATGCAACGAATGGCTTTTGGGATAGAACTAAATTGACTACAGCTGGAAGGCATACAGAAAAGACATACACATCTGTGGATAGGCACACTACGTTATGCATACACAGTGGGCATAATATTTACCATGAGGCAAAAATTAAATATGTCTTATGGCACAAAAGTTGCTAAACCATTATAATAACCAAGCCAAATCAAAACAAAAATCTCAAGGATTATAGCTGCAGTTAGAGATCTCTTGCTTTTGCTAAAGTTGTTGAGTAGAATTAACACTGATGTGTCTTCTACTATTCTAAAATTTTATTTTATAGAAGATTTTTATAGTGGGAATCTTTGTTCACAATTAGTTAGGCTCTGTCATGTCCTAATTAATCAGAAATAAATACATTCACAAAAATTTACATAAGCCAATTAGAGAAAATAAAAACAAGTGAATGAAGAAATAGCTGTAATAGAAAAATGTATGTGGAAATGTTAAGATAAATCCAAAAAGGAGGTTAATACATACAGTGTAAAATCTTCTACAGTTGATCAAAAGATATGTTTCCAAACTTTAGCAGCTAGCAATAACATGGTAGTTAACCATGGTTTGGAGGCTAGGCTCATCTCATGAATTTACATTTTTCTGCCTGATTTTATATTCACTAAAAGCTGATTAGATTGTGCCCACCTGATTACGGTGGATCAGCCTTCCACAGCTCACTGATTCAGAGACTGTTTTGGGGAAAACATCCAACAGATGCACCCAGGATTAATAGCCTGTATACCTCAATCCAATGAGGTTGACACTCAGTATTAACCATCACAAATCCACCCCTTGACAACTTGAACCCATACACATCTCCTAAGAGCATACCTAATCTTCAAGTAAACAAAATAATAACATCATAATTACACATAACGTAATACAACTATCTTTGTTACAACCAGTAATTCACCAATCCCAAATCCAAACACTATTATGTGAAGTTAACAATACTGAAATGCTGATTTGATGTCAATAAATCTAATGTCACATAATAAAGAAAAAGAAAAAAATGAAGGTACTATTACATGTGTATACATATGCAAACTTTTTTTTAACAAAAAGAGAAACTATTTAGAACAATTAAAATCCTCATTTCTGCAGCCAGTCACCTGGCTGTATCTGGTGTTGATGTGTACCTTCTACCAAAATTTATGTGTTGCCTTTGCATGCAAAAAGCACTTCAGCTGAGATCCCTTAATCCCTTTTCTTACTTTCTTCCTTCCTCCCTTCCTTCCTTCTTTCCTTCCTTCCTTTTTTCCTCCCTCTCTCTCTTTTCTTCTTTCTTGCTTTTTTGCTTTCTTCCTTTCTTTTCTGTTGGAGTAACCCAAACCTTAATTCCTGAAGGTTCTGGATCATTTACAGTCCTGTCAAAATTAGGCTGTCATAATTTTCCATTGACCTTAATCTCAGAGCATTTAAATACTATCAGGCACCCTGATGGATCTCCTGAATTCCATGCATATTCTTCCGTACCTCTGTTGTAAAATAGTAGACTGACTTTATCTTGCTAATTCAAGTCAATCACCATGGCCAACACTGTCATTCCTTTAGCCTGTTGACTGAAAGATAAGAGTAGCCCAAAATGCCAAGGAGGCAATCTTCACTGTCAGTTTAATGGAATTGTCATTCTGTCACCTGGTGGCAGAAATTCTCCCTCTGAAACTAAGACCTGTAAGTCTGCGGAACTTAATGTAAAGGAAACAGGAAGCAAACATTTTGCTAGTGGATCACTAGGGGTGATGGTGAGTGGGGACATTTTCACTTCCACCCGTTGATTTCTGTACCCATTAATTCTGGCTATGGGAAAAGTACTATATGTTCAACACAGTTTCAGAACATACATTGCCTTCTGGAGAACTTTGCACCAGGTTTACAAAGTCTTGTCCCATAGTTGGTATCGTAATTGTAACTTTAAAAGGCCATTTCACCATTCTATTAATCTAGCTGCCCTAGGATGATGGGAAACATGGTAAGACCAGTGAATTCCTTATGCAGGAGCCCACTGCCACACTTCTTTAGCCATAAGGGGAGTGTCTTTGTCAGAAGGAATGCTGTGTGGAACGCTATGTTGGTGGATGGAGTATTTAGTGTATCCACAGTTGGTAGTCTTGGCAGAAGCATTGGATGCAGAATAGGCAAACACATATCCAGTATAAGCACCCTGAGAAATGGTGCCATATGGATGGATCAGTTTTGGAATCTTTTGTGTGCAAATTGGGTGCTCAACAGTGGCCATAGCCAGGTTAGTTTTGGTGAGTAAAAGTCCATTTTGCTGAACTCATGCAAAATCTCCGTCCCTGCAATCATGACCATTTTGTTTATGGGCCCTCTGGGTGATTACAGCAGAAGCCCAGGAGAGAGGTCGAGTGATTTCCACAGGATGGTTTATTCTATCCGTTTGCTTACAAAATATTTCCTCTTCTGAGGTCCCCGTTGTTGAACACTCACATGAAATATAATTATCCTCACAGTTTTTGACCACTCAGGGAGCCTCACCTAATAACTCTCTCAAATTACTTTGCCATCTATTTACTGATAATGCTTCTTCCAAGTTCCTGATCATCCAGCCAAAACATTGGTTATGGCCCATGAACCCGTATATAACCACACATCTGGCTATCTCTCCTTGGCCTTCTGTCTGCTGGGAAGAGGACCCTTCACCACTGTTCTTCATGGATATCCCAGCAAAATGCTGTGCTTCTGCAGCTGTTCATTTTTGGGTGGTGGCTCCATATATTGTGAAGAAACATCTGGAGCCAGGCCATAGTCTTCTCCTATTCTGTCAACTGATCATAGGGAACTATCCATGAGACCATCAGTGCAGGTTGGAGGGGAGAAGGCATGGTGGCAAGACTGGAGACCATGAGCATTTGAGCCACTTATGCATGTAACTTACTTGTGCCTTCAGGACTGGCTTGAGCCTGGGCATGTACATACCACTACCATTTGATGATGAAATTCTGCTATGGACAACACACTTTATGAGTAGATGGATCAGAAAGCACCCAGTTCATGATAGGCATTTCAGTTCACTTGATGACTTCATGACTTATAGACAAGCATTCAGTTTCCACCAAACCCAGTAACAGGCCAAGAGCTGTCTCTCAATAGGAGGGTGGTTATCTGCAGAAAATGGCAGGGCCTTATGTCAAAATCCTGGAGACCTGTGCTCTGATTTACCTCTGAGATCCTGTCATTAGGCTCCAAAAAGCACCGCTATCTACCACTGACATCTCCATCACCATCATATCTTCTGGGTCATATGGCCCAAATGGAAGAAAACTTGCCTGTGTCTTCTACAGAGCTCTCTCATGTTGCAGACACTACTCACAACTGGCAGCCTTTTAAGTCACTCAATAAATGAGGGAGAGTAACAACCTCACATAAGGAATACGTTTTCTCCAATATCCAAAGAAACCCACTAGATATTGTCCCCCATTTTTTTGTTTGTATGAGGGGCCAAGTCCAGCAAATTGTTCTTTACCTTAGAAGGAATACATTAACAGGTCTTACCCCTCTGGACCCATATAAATTTTACTGAGGTAGAAGGTCCCTGAATTTTAGTCAGAATTATTTCCTATAATACGGTATGAACATGCCTCACTAATAAGTCCAGTTTGTTTGCTACTTCTCGCTCAATGGATCAAATCAGTATAATGTCATCAATGTCACAGACAAGTGTGATATCTTGCAGCAGCCAAAAGAAATCAAGTTCTCTCTGAATAAGATTAAGACACGAAGGTAGAGAGTTGTTATACCCCTGAGGTAGGAGAATAAAGGTGTATTGCTGGTATTGTCAGGTGAAGGCAAATTGCCTCTGGTGGGTCGTAAGGAAAGGAATGAAGAAAAAGGCATTTGCCCAGGCAATGACTGTATACCAGATGCCAGGAGACATATTTATTTGCTCAAGCAATAAAACCACATTTGGTACAGCAGCTGCCATTTGAGTCACCACATGGTTAAGCTTACAAAAGTCTCCTGTCATTCTCCAATATCCACTTGTGTTCTTCACAGGTTAAATGGGAGAGCTGCATTTAGATGTGCTGGTAATGACCAATTCTGTGTCTTTCAAGTCTTTAATAGTGGTACTAATCTTCACAATCTCTCCAGGGTTGTGATATTGTTTTTGATTTACTATATTTCCAGGTAGAGGCAGCTCAAATGGCTTCCATTTGCCTTTTCCCATTTTAGGAGTCCTCACTCTACAGGTCAGGAAGCAAATGTAGTGTTCTACCAGCAGCTAAGTGTGTCTATGTCAATAATGCCTTCTAGCACTGGGAAAATGACCTTAGGATGAGTCTAGGTACACACTAGAACACTGTAAGTCTGACCGAAGCTAAAACTTTATTAATTGCCTGGCCTTCATAAGGTTCTATTTTAACTGTAAAACCACAATGATGTTGTGTGTCTCCTGGAGTCAGTATCAGCTCAGATCCAGGGGCCAGTAGCCTGAAAATTCTGATCATTTCCCTTTCTTCAATGCACAGTTACCCTAACAAAAGTCTTGAAATTACTTAAGAAAGGATGGGAGAAAGATTCACTGCATAAATTGTTGGTAATGGAGGGTGATCTTTCCTCAAGGGGACCCAGCCTCCCTTTCATTCAAGGGGTTCTGTGTCTCTAAATTGGCTCTGGTATGGGAATAGCTTGAGAAGCTGTGGTTTTGTTTTTATAATTTAGAATAGTTCTTCATCTATTTGACACCAAAGTTTTCTGTTTCTATAACTTAAGTAGGAACACAGTAGGCTTTCTATCAATTTCACTCCCAGGAACATCTTGATTAATTAGCCATTGCCAGCGCTCTACAGGGGTCAGACTCTTCTGATTGCTGCTTCGTGACAGCTGTCCATTATGATACCTACACCCACCTTGCCTTTGATGGTCGAGTGTTGACACTTTGTTCCTGCCATCTTGGGATTCAATTATCTCTACTTTATTTAACTCTTATAATTAGTGGCTGTAGTTCCCACCCTTATATCTGACACACAGAGAAGAGTAATTACAGAGCTTTTCAAAGATGCAGGTGCTGCTCTACTTCTCAAGGCATTGATCGAGGGTATATCCTCTAGACTCTCTCAGCTGCGATGAGTAGGTTTAAAGCGAACTAATCCACTCCACCCTTCCAAACTCCAAAGGCCTTTGGATTTCATCCTTAACATTAAACCAATGGAGGGTAGATATTTACATAGCTCACTCACAGAAGGTGATCTTTGAATCCATATTTTAGCTAACTAAGCAGATAAACTGTTAGAAATTTTTAGCTCCCTGTGCTGCATCTTTAAGTGCAGAGTCTCTACTAAGTCAGCCCTAGTCAATTAATTCAGCCTGATACAACCCTGTGTTCCTTCTGCTATTATCCCATACCCATAACATCCATTTGCTTCTGTGTTCTCTAGCCTGCTGTTCATATATGTCATATAACTCAAACAGTTGTTTTTCAGTTTACCACACCTTCTCATGGGTTGCACTCTCAATATCACCTCAAAGAGCCTGCCAGTACTTTAATTTAGTTACAAACTAAGAACCAAACAGAGATGTCGGGGGTGGCCTCTGAAAAGAATCAACATTATCATACATGGCAGCTGACTCAGGGGAGGCCATCACTGTGGCCTCAGCCAGCGCATGATTTATTTCTACAGGTAGAGGTGGAAAGACTGAAGGCAGCATGTGCCTCTTTCTTCCGGGATGCAGAACAATAATTGGAGATCTGCTGAATATCAAGGCTGAGTGACCTGTAACATAACTATGGATAAAACTTGCCACCTTGCTTATTGTATTGTGGAACACAAAAATAAGAGGACAGCTATGGCCCTTCAGGGTGCACAGACCTAGGGGCTCTCAATGCCATGACACCCTCTTAGGGGCTTTGCATTTTCTGCCATCTCCAACCTTCTGGGCTTCACTACGTTTGCCAATATCAGCTGCAGATGCTGCCTGAAGTATGCCTGGCCCAGCTGCTACTTCTCAGTGAGATGGAACTCCTATTGGCACCTGAAATTTCTTGCTTTGCCACAGGGGGCATGCCTGGATGAGTTTAGTGTTTGGAGCCCAGGCTTGCTCACACAGCACTTGCCACTCCACCATGGTTGCCCTTGGCAGGCAATAAATGCTGGCTCTTAATGCAAGCTGAGTGGAGCCTTTCAGGCAGGGTGGGTAGAAAACATGTAGCAGGACTGGGAAAAACTCCAGCAAAGGCACCACCGGCCGCAGTGGTTTTCGTCTGGCAGTGACTCCCCTAAAATTTTGTAACAAAAGAAGCATAGCTAATTGTGTTTAAATGCCTTACTTCTCTTAAATCCTGAGACACTGATAATTCAGTGTCCATACCCTGAACATTTTCATATTTTTGTCCTTATTTGGAAAGTATTATATTTCAACATTATTTAGAAATAAAATTTGAATATTTGGTATTTGTGTTGAACCACTTGAATCCCAAGAATATATTTGCATGGAACCAACTGATTCTCACAAAGTAAATTTCTGAAATATAGGCATTGGGCTTCAGATTAGCATTCTTTTAGCAGATTATGAAGCCTGCCAATGGAACCCAATTTCTAATGCCTCGATTTTCACATTATGTACTCATACACTTTTTTTGTTTTGTTTTGTGGAGGCGCTTTTGCTGTGTATTGCAAGAGGATGAGCAGCATTTCTAACCTTTTCCACTAAGCGCAAAGGTGACATCCTTTTTCTGTGGTTGAAATGTCTAAATATCTTAGTGTCTTCTGGAAGCTAAATTGTCGACACTGACTCTTCTAAATAGTTATGAAGAATGAATAAAAAGACACTTCTAACAATTTTGCAGAGGCTGTGCAGGGTGGTTCACAGCTGTAATCCCAGCACTTTGGGAAGCCATATTGGGTGAATCACCCTAGCTCAGGGGTTCGAGACCAGTCTGGCCAACATGGTGTAACCCTGCCTCTACTAAAACTACAATAAGTAAATTAACAAATAATATTAGCAGATTAGCTGGGCTGTAATCCCAGCTACTCGGGAGGTTGAGGCAGGAGAATCGATTGAAACTAGGTGAGAATGACCTGAGATCATGCCATTGCACTCCAGCCTGGATCACAATAGTGAAACTCTGTCTTAAAATATATATATATATATATATATGTATATATATATATATATAAAATAAAAAAAACAAATATGCAAATTTTTATCAGATCTTATTTTTATCTAACTTTCTGCTGTTCTAATATCCTGTCACTTGTGCAGTGAACAAGCATGCCCTTCATGAACCCTTGAACTTAATGTAAAACAAAATTAAATAAAACTAGAAAAGCTTTCTTTTCTTAGATGTGACATTATATTAACTGAAATGTGTGCCACACTTTATTTAAGACATTTTCTAATTACAAATCAGAGTTGAGACAAACTGCGTTGAAAAGTAAATAAGTAGTATACCTCAATTCTTAGTTGATTGAATCTATTTTCTTTTATTTTTAGAATGGAATCCACACTGTCTTTTTAGATGGAGTGCAGTGGTGCAATCTTAGCACACTGTAGCACCCTGCCTCCCAAGTTCAATTGTTTATTCTTCCTCAGCTTCTTGAATAGCTGAGATTAGAAGTGTGCACCAACACACTCAAAGGGTTTTCACCATATTAGTCACGCTTGTCTCAAACTCCTGGCTTCAAGTACTCTGCCTGTTTTGGCCTCTAGAAGTGCTGGAATTACAGGCATGAGCCACCAAGCCTTGCCAGCTGGCCCTCGACTAAATTTCCAATTGAGGAAAAAAAAAAATTGATCTTACAAACCTTATTTTTTATATCATATTTTTGATGCTTTTCTTTTTATGTCCATAATTCAAAAAGATAATTTAAGTGCATTGCTTTTTATAGGAAATGAATTTATTTCCATTAGTAGATAATTAAAAGCGTAGGTTTATTTAGAAAGCCATTTTTCTATGGTGAAGAGTTCTCGCATCTTAGAAATTGCTTTACACATCTCATTTGAAAAACTCATTGCATGTATTGATTACATTTGTATTTTTTTTTCCTTTGGATTTTCTTTTTATAAGAGTATTCTAAATTGTTTCAAGATACAATAATATGTTTAATTATGTCAAATAAATTTAAAAGATATTTTCTTTGAAAGACAACTTTTCTTAAGCTATGATTTCTACTAATACTGTGTGATTCCTTTTTGTACATTACTAGGAATTAATTGATGTTTAAATCTTCCCAGCATCAAAGGTTCACCTGCAATATTTAAGAAGTAAGGAACTGCTAGCAGAGCAGGCTGTTCTAGTTCACAGTTCACCCACTACCATCAACCCTGGTTTTGAACTACCTGCAGCACAAGATTGGCTGGGTAAAAAAAATCTCAAAAGGATACCAGTCTGTTTGATGGAAATATATTATATAGACAAAGAAATAAGCAGTGAGTATTTAAAATCATAAAGAGGTTTTTATCTTTAGTAACAGTTTTGTTTGAAATTCTATATTTACACTTAGAAAAAATTAACTCATGGCTTTTGTTTTGCTTTGCTTTTAATCAACTAGCTTAATATTTTGTAGCCATCAGGTATATAATTAAAACCATTTATATCAGAGAAAGTTTTGTTTTAAATAAGATGTATTTCTTAAATGTTCTCACATATGGTATTGGTAATTTACCTCAGTGGGATTGAATTAATCATATACGGAAAAATAGTAAGACTTTTGAGTAAGAAGAAATCAAATTTAATGGTACAAAAAGTTTATATTTAAAATGTATTCATTAAAAAAGATTTTTCTAACCCAAACTTTGAAGTTGCTTAATGTTGTTTTAGTTAAATTCCAAGAGAGGTATTATTTTAAATTCATAATGTGAAAAGAGATCATCTGAGTACATGTTATTTACTTTTAAATGTCCACATCAATTAAACAAAATGGATAGCAATGTTGAACTCTTACACAGAACTGAAACTCACAACAAGAGGTAATGTAAGTAAATTGAAAAACAATAGGCCGTGTGCGGTGGCTCACACCTGTAATCCCAGCAAATTGGGAGGCCAAGGAGGGTGGATCACAAGGTCAGCAGATCCAGACAATCCTGGTTAACAGGGTGAAACCAGTCTCTACTACAAATAGAAAAAATTAGACAGGGGTGCTGGTGGGTGTCTGTAGTTCCAACTACATGGTAGGCTGCGGCAGGAGCATGGCATGAGCCCAAAAGTCGAAGCTTGCAGTGAGCTGAGATCACACCACTGCACTCCAACCTAGACAACAGAGTGAGAGTCCACCTCAAAAAAAATTTAGTTCATTTGAAGGGAAACCAGAGGATTACAAATATAATTAGCAACAGTATTCTGTACACATATTTAATTGAAAATGTGAAATTATATTAATTTCTTTGTTTCCCTCTTTGAGTATATTTTTTGGCACACTGCAGGAGTTTCTAGCTAAACTCACTGTCTAAAAGGACAGATATTTATTTGTCCTGTCAAATCTATGTAAAGAGGAGAGTTTCCTTTCTAAAAACACATATTTTTGTTAATTTATTTAACTATTGTATTGGTAGAGTAAATATATATTTTAAGAAGAGGTTTTTTAAGCAAACACTACTGTTTGCTTAATGTTATGAAACATTAATTCAATCTTTTCTTTCCTTGTGGTTAATATATATTTCCAAATATATAAGATGGCATGCAATAAAAATTATTAACTTGCCACAAATATTGTATTTCTGGTCCAGAGATATTTTTTGAAGTGTATGCACTTCTTCATACACAGAGCTATTTCTTCCTCCTCTTCTTCTTCTGCTGCTTCTCTTTCTTCTTCTTCTTCTCTTCTTCTCCTCCTTCTCCTCCTCCTCTTTTTTTTACAGAAATGAGAATATAAATTATATAATATAGTTTTTTGTTTTTACTTAGTGACACACGTGTCAATACATGAATATCTTTATTTCTGTTCTGTAGCTACATAACTTGGCATTCAATGTGCTCTAACTTATGCAGTCCACACCAAAGATGGGTTGCTGTGTAAGTTCTGTTCTGTTTTATAAGATTGAGAAGCATTTCTAGTTCTCATGGGGACTTTAAATACACCACCTAATTGACTTTATCTCACAATAAAATGAATATAAAGTAATCATCACTATGTAGTGAGGAAAAAAGCAGATATTTCTGTGAAGATTGTAGTTTTTAGGTTTGAGAACAATAACTTGTATAAAGTGCTCAGTTTAAACTGAGAAAACTCTAATGTCCTATTTATATAAATTTCTGATAACAGTGTATTGAATACACTTATTTTAAGTACAAAAGTTTTTCAATCCGTAAACACATAATGATTAAAGTTAAGTCTGTGTTAGCACATGGAAGTTTAATACTGTACCATCTTATATGACTTTTTCAAATAAAACTGTTACAGAAGCAATGCCATTAAAAATGCAGAATTAAGATATCTCTTGTTAATGGTGCATATATTGGATCACGTTGCTGATGATGTACAAATTTAAAGTACCAATTGAAAATTGCTGTGTTAGCCTGATAAAATGAATTTCACAGCCTGATTATATGAATTATTGACAGAATCATCATTTTTGTAGCATAAGCATAGTATTTCTTCTCTCAAGTTTTGAAACACTCCATTAGTAGGAATATCTGCCCTCAATTGGACTCTGCCCACAAAAATAACACATAGGACTGAAAGAGGCTGGTGTGACTAGTCACATAAAGTGTGTGATGTAGCAACTATACATAATGTTAGTGGTTAGAAACAGTAATTCTACAATTGGAAACACGTGGTGATGTAGACAATGATTGTTCAAAGATGAGTAAAAAAGGTGTGAGTTAAATTTTAATTATTTATTTGTTTTTAATATTCTGATACCAGGTACTGTTTTTCTTCCTGAGATTACTGTAGTTTCATGAGATTTTGTCAGGATTGCATTTTGACAATATGGCTAGAATGTCTGAGATACTATGAATGGCATATTTTTCATGCTCACTATCTAATAACTTGAAATTTTACTTGACAATTTTTATTATTTTTTGTTTGTTTTCAAAGCACAATTGAGATAATCATATTTGTATGACATGGTAAATGTAATTCAGAATTTTAAGAATAAAAAATATTTATTTTAATAAGTATATTCTCATCTTGCATTTAAAGCATGCTATTTAATTTTTTAACTTTAATTTTATCTATGTGATATAAGTTGTGTTTATTTTTAGGGTTTTCTGTATATTTTTCTCAAATGAGGTATTCTTCTGCTTAAGTAAAATATAGTTTTTCAGATAATGCTGCATGGACCTGTTATCAACATTATTTCACAATTACAATAAGGCTGCTAAAGGTGTAAAAGCACCTGGTTGAAAATAAAAGGTATTTAGTTGAAAATAAGGCAGCAAAAATTTAGGCTTTAGTGACAGATCACATATTTAAGACACACCTATATAGTAAGTGAATATAGAAAATCTGAATTTTGGAAATGTTTACAGTGAAACTGTTTATCATTCCTTCACTTTTTTGCATAGATATTGATATAAACAAAAGAAAAAAATAGAATATTTTAATTGTAATAAACAGTTCCAAAATTTCTACATTTCTTTTCCTCTGTGGTCAGAAATAACTTGGCCTTCAAATAATATCTTAGCACTTAATGTTTATGGAGATTACAAAACACACATTTATCTCTGCCTTTCTAGATATGACAGATCACACTATGCAGGCATTACAACTTGGGTAGCATTCCTCTTAGTAGGATCTCCTTCTGGGATGTCCACTCTTGCTTGGTTAAGAGCTACTACTGGACAGAAAGATAGATTTTCGGTCCTGATCTTCTAGCTGTTTTTTACCCTAGGGTTTTGAACTGAAAACAGAGATGGCAAATTGTACTGGTGAGAAGCCAATGAAGTAGACAGAATATGAGATTCAAATTAAGTCCCCACCATTGCGCTGAGTTTCTTGTGCTTTATGTTGTCTCAGCCCTTCAGTGTTGCATGCATGTCTGCCTAGTTACTTTTCTTGTGTGATGAACTTCATCAGGACATGAAGCAGATAAATTTTATTTCGGTGTCATAAACCTCAGATGCATACGAATGCATAGAGAAACATGTTGCACATGTGTAAAACAGCTGCATTTTGTTCTTTAGCTACAAGGAAATTATCACCTTTGGAGCTTCTATGTATGCTCTGGATCCTTCAACAATTACTCTCAATGGCCATATTTATTGATTTGTAATAATTCTCAAAACATTACACAAATTATATCATGTAAATGTCAAAAATGCATGACACCCACAAGAAGACAATGAATTCTAGGAGAAAAAACTACTTAGTTCTTATAAGTTATTTATGGAGGAGCACTGGTTTCTTTCCAATCCTGACTACTTGAGAAGATTGTAGTCTATTTTATTACCTGTGAGGTATGTTATTATTTTATTATTTCTACTGATAACTTTTGTATATACTCTTTATGATGGTCCACCTGCGAAACAAACACTAATGCTAAACATTGAAAACAATAAGTTCTTTGAAAATACTACAAAAATTTGCATATCATTTCATTAACTCAGTTTTGGTATATATTTCATTCAACTACTATAGTAATACTTTTAAAGATACTGTCTTTTGGCCTCTAGAGTAAGACTGATCCTCATAATGATGTATTTAGTTATTATCATAAATGTGAAGACAAATTAGCATTAAACAAGACAGAAGATAGAAGAGAGTACAATATTGGTGTACTAAGACATCTTCAGGTCAATAGTTTGATTTAGCTGCTTTCTGACTACAATTCTACATACCCAAAAGTTTTTGGAAACAGTTCAGGTAAATTATGGGTGAGTTAACATTTAATTTTGATGAAATCAATTCTATACAAACTAGAATTTTTAAATATATCTTAAAATCCATAATGTATTTGATGTTAAATATTCAAACAAAAGTAATATTATAGCTGTCTTTCTTGGTCATTTCTGCTAGTATTATCCCAATAGAAAAAGACTAAAATTGTCACAGCACAGACAGGCCATGTATTCTTTCATCTCTTAAGATATAATTAAGTTCCTATTATCATAAGATTTATACTCTATATATAAACTAAACATTAAAATGTAGCCATTTATTGATTTAAAAGTTCTCTAATCAAGCAAATCTCAAGTACATAATTTTATCCCTATAAGTGTTTGAATGCATCTGTAAAGTTTTTCCTTAAAAAGTTCACCATAGTGCTGTCATCACACATAATAAAAATCATTTTATAAACCTGGGCGACATGGCAAAACCCTGTCACCACAAAAAATGAAAAAATTATTCAGGTATGGTGGTTTGAGCCTGTAGTATCAGCTACTTGGGAAGGTAAAATGTCATTTCATTCACTGACTTTTGGTATATGCTTAAAGTTCCTTCATTACTCTTTTCAAATTAGATTAGTGCATCAATGACATCTTTTAGTTTCTAGAGTAATGTTTATCCATGAGATTGTGTATCTCAAAGATCAACATTACTCATCATCAAATAAACATTTTTTCTTATCAAATAAACATTTTTTCTCATCAAATGAACATTTTCATCACTGACAAGAAAGTACCCCTTTCTAGCCCTGCAAGAAAATATATATATGATATACTTATATATACATATATAATGTATAACTTTATATAATTTGTATGTGTATGTGTACATGTATGCATGTGTGTGTGTATATATATAGATTTACATATATATATATTTGCAAGCTTGTGCCAGGCACTTTCCTTCACACTGGTAGTTTTAACATTTTGGGAAGCCAAGACAGCCAGATTACTTGATTTCAGGAGATCAAATACAGCCTGAGTAACGTGGTGATATCACATCTCTATTAAGATGCAAAAAGGGACCTAGGTGAGTGCAATTATCTGCAACTGTAGTCCCTGCTACCTGGGACAGTGAGGTGAAAACATCTCCTGAGCTGTTATTGTGTTGCTGCACTCCAACCTGTGCAACGAAGAGAATTGCTGCCCCTTGCCACCCTTACACACACACAATGCTTAATAACACCTTGATTTTATTTCCTTTATTTTATCAAGGTATAATTTGTGGCATGCTTGACAATGAAACACTGTCACACAACTTTTTACTGTATACTGTAGCTCTTTCTAGTTTCTAAAACAAGCTGCAGCCTCTCATGAGAGTTTATGGTTTATTGTTCTTTCAAGAAGGTACTTCTTAGCTATCTCAGAGCTAGAAAGAAAAAGGGATCTTCTGATTTCTGGGCTTCCTTCTCTTCACTCACAGCAGCTCCCTTCTCTGTATTAGCATTATCACTTAGATTTATTTTAAATGTCTGCAATGCACCTGTAATGCACTGACTCCCCATTGTATCTCTCAGTATGAGGTTCTAGATTCCATAGCTAAACTGTAAACTTAGCGTTCTAAGTGTCATTTGCATATGTCATTCTTATTTACCTATTTCCATTCTATAGCCTCAGGTGTGACCAACACTCCTTTTTTCTTGCATCAACAAGTTATTTTCATTTGTTTGATCTATACAAAACATTTTTTTTTTCTGAAATCAAGTCAACATTTCTGTTCTTTTCGTTCAAATTACTATAACGCTATGAGTTTCTGTCTTCAAAACTTTCACTCAATAATTTATGTGTGCATGCATCTCTGTGTGATTGTTTACAAACAACTGGCACTAGGGATCAGTTTTGTGAAAGACAACTTTCTATTTTCTTCATTGGAAAACCAAACCAAACCAAAAAAAAACATAAAGAATACATGTTTATAATTTGTTTCTTTAATAATATCTTTTGGTACAAAGGTGAAAAATCTTTTAACACTTTAAAGGTGGACATTAACAGTCATCAAAGTCTTCTTGATTCTTTGGAACAGTATATCCAATGGAAGGGGCAAATCCACATTGTTGTAAAATGGGATAAAATGCATGTGTTGTTCAGTTTTGGAAAAAAAAAAAAAAAAGATCTCATTGAACAAAACCAGAATAAATTATAGTTGATTGTGCTCATCCACAAAATTAACTTTTGGTTTATCTTTACTGTTTTAGTGGTATCAGACAGGTAGTTAAGATGATAACTGGTGTAAAGGAAAATAATATTGACAAAACACAGCGACCAACTTGAAGAAAATTGATTCTTTTTAAATGAACAATTTTGGATGTAGAACATCTCACAGATTGTTTTCATCTGTCCTCTAAGATAAATTGCAATTTAATGATTGAATATTGAAGAGTTGACGGAAGAAATCATTATTCTTTTTCTATTACAGATACCTAAAACAACCACGTGCAGTTTCAGAAACAGATTTCATTCTTTAGCCTAACCAGACCATTTTATCTCATGGGAACTTGTTTGGGGGATGGAATGAAGAACTATCTTTGAAGATGTTGTAAGTTAAATAACATGGATGTCTTTCTTGACCTTCATAACTTCTCACCTCCAAGCTCTCTGCATTGTTGTGAACTTAGCTGTCATTTAGATTGTGGTTCATTTGTAACATCATACTGCCTGCTAGTCACATCTCAGAGAAGTGAAACAATTTCTTTTCACCCTTTCTCTCACTCTTAATGCAAACCTCTTAAAATAACTATATATAGTTCTTAACGTTGTATTTTATTTTATTTTATTTACTTTTATTTATCTACCTATTTATTTATTTATTTTTTAATTTTTAGTCAATATGACATTTGTACTATATTAGTACATTTTCATACACTTATAAAGACATCTGCTAGACTGGGCAATTTATGAAAGGAAGAGTGGTTTATGGACTTAGAGATTTATGTATCTGGCAAAGCAAAGAGAAGCAAGTCACATCTTATATGGATGGCAGCAAGCAAAGAGAGTGCTTGTTCAGGGAAACACTGATGTTTAAAACCATCACATCTGATCAGACTTACTCACTATCACAAGAACAGCACAAAAAAACACCTGCCCCCATAATATGGTTACTCTCTGTCATCCCCCTCCACCACATGTAAAAATACAAGATAAAATTTCGATGGGGACACAGTCAAATCATATCTTTCCAAATCTGGCCTCTCGAAAATCTCAAATCCTCACATTTCAAGACCAGTCATGCTTTCCCAATAGTACTGCAATGTCTTAACTCATTCAAGCATTAACTCAATAGTCCAAAATCTGATATTTTATCTGAGACAAAGCAAGTTTTTCCTGCATATAAACCTGCAAAAATTAAAGCAAGTTAGTTACATCCTAGATACAATGGGGGTACTAGCATTGGGAAAATACAGGCATTCCAAATATGAGAAACTGACCAGAATTAAAGGGATTACAGGCCTGTAGTACATCTGAAATTCGATAAGGCACTAAAAATTTAAGGCTCCCGGATGATCTTCTTTAACTTAATGTCTCATATCCAGGTCATGCTGATGCAAGAGGTGGGTTTCCATGGTCTTGAGCAGATTCCCCTATGAGGCTTTATGGGGTGCAGCCTTCCTCCCTACTGCCTTCACGATCTGGCTTTGAGTGTTTATGGACTTTTCTGGGCACACCACCAAGCTGTCAATGGACCAACCATTCTGAAGTCTGGAGGATGAAAACCCTCATTTCCCAGACCCACAATCATAATCTATGACGCTGCCTGTGTTTTCAATATTTCCCAGCCCCACAATCATCATCTATGATGCTACCTGTGTTTTCAATGGTAGAAATACTGTTGCCGATGACAAGGATCAGGTATAGCTACTGGATCACAGAATGTATTTGATAAGTAGCCCCAGCGTCTTTGAGTTCCACAAATCCTTTTGTTGGGTAGGATCCAACGGGGGCAGATATTCCTACTCAGAAAATGTTTCACAAGCTGAGATAAGAAAAGAAAAATTCTTTGTTTGAAAGAGTTATAGAAGATGGTGTAGTATTAAATTTTCATGTGTTAAACACAGGCTTAGCTTTGATCATTATGAGTTTATTCATTAAAAATTTTTGCAATTAAAATGATTGTATTCAATTCATTGCCGTTAAAAGTTTACAAAAAAAAATAAGAGTTTTCCCAGATTTAATTGAGCACTTCCTTTAAGTTATTGTTCTGACTCATAAAGCTATAACCTTCACGTAAATATCTGCTTCTTTCCTCAGCAAATAGTGATAATCACTTTGCCTACACTCAGAATTTTGTTGTGAGATGAAGTCAATGAGATGGTGTGTTTAAAATTATGGTGGAAGTGTAAATTCTTCTTTATTTAGTGTAAAACTGAATACCACTTACACATCAATCCATCTCAGAGGTGGACTGCATAAATTAGAGCAGGTTGAACTGAAAGTTAGGTAGCTACAAACAAAATTAAATGGATCTTCATATACTGACAGATGTGAGACAAAGTACAAAGCAAAGTTAACAATATAGTCTATTGTATATATTCATTTGTGTAAAAAAATAAATAAATAGCTATCTATATGGATTACCGCAGGCACAGAGATAATCTCTGCAAAAGGAATATAAAATTGGATATCAGTTAATAATTGCTAGTACATGTCATCCTATATAGTGAAAATATATATATGTTAACTATGTAAAACAGTTAGCTAAAGTGCTTAACAACAGAAGTGTTTGTTTATAAAAATCTCATTTGCAAATATATATTTACTATGTCAATACAAACATTAAATAAATTAACAAAAAACCGTTTTTTAAAAGCAAATTTTTCCCTCTACATAGATCTCACAGTGCAAATAAAGATCTGATCTTTTACACAGTGAGCTAGCTGGAAACTCCTATGATGTGCTAAAAAAATACTCACATGGAAATATATGTATGTGTAATCTCATATTTACTAATTAAAAGCCTATGCTGAATACGTTTGCTAATTACATACTTAAGACTTAGTTTAATCTTGAAATACACTAAGTTTTGTGTCAATATATGTTAATTTGCTTACATTACCTCCCACTTTGTGTTTCAGTTCTGTGTAAGTTTAAACATCGCTAACCTTTTTGTGGAACTTATTTGGTCCTTTAGAAGTAATAAAGTGCACTCAAATGTTTGCTTCTAATATCATGATTTTCAAAACCATTCCTCTTTTAGAATTTAACTACAATAACATTAAGCAACTTCAGTGCATACATTTTAAATATAACATTTTATAGCATTAAGTTTGGCCCCTTGTTAATGTAACATTTCCATATTTTTTCACATATGATAAAAACAACTCGTGTTAAGTTACCAAAACCATCTATAGGAAACCATTACAGAAAGGCGTCTTCTTCAAAACAATTGTATTCTCTCACTAAACTTCTTCAACTTACATATCTGATGACTACAAAATGTTGGGCTTGTTGACCAAAAACAAAACAAAGAACTGAGTTACTTCTTTTTCTAAATGAAAAAAAATAGGCTGGGTGCGGTGGCTCACGCTTGTCATCCCAGCACTTTGGGAGGCCGAGGTGGGCAGATCATGAGGTCAGGAGATTGAGACCACGGTGAAACCCCATCTCTACTAAAAATATAAAAAATTGGCCTGGCATGGTGGCGGGCGCCTGTAATCCCAGCTACTCGGTGAGGCTGAGGCAGGAGAATGGCGTGAACCCGGGAGGTGGAGCTTGCAGTGAGCCGAGATCGCGCCACTGCACTCCAGCACTCCAGGCTGGGTGACAGAGCAAGACTCCGTCTCAAAAAAAAAAAAAAGAAGAAAAAAATAGCATTTGAAACCAAGCTAAATGAATATTAATGAATAAAAGCAGATTTATAATTTAAACTACTCACTAGTTATTGCTTTATCTGTGTCATATATTGCAGTAAAAGAGCCTACTCTCTTTTTTAGAATTTTTTACACAGTCAATAGCTGGCACGACAAGTAGCTCAAACTAGGATTCACGGTAGTGGGTGTCCTACATCTTGGAACTGCCCGTTCTGCTGGCAGTTCTTACTTCTTATACATTGCAGGGGAACTATTGATGCAGGGAAGATGAAAACATAAATTAATTTTAGCACGAGAAAGTAATCATAATATTATTTGTAGAAAACCTAAATTGAGAAAAACCTGTTGTCTCAAAGAAAATACCTTTAAGTTTATTTGATATCATTAAATATCTCATTTAATGTATCTTGAAACAATTTTGAATTTTCTTACCAAAAAAAGATCCTTAAAAAACAACCATTTATATCAAGAAATGTAATTAGCTTCAAAAGTTATACTGTTAAAGACATTTCTAAAACCTGAGAGTTTTATGCAACAGAAAAATGACATTCTAAATAGAATTACTCTTTTAATTACATATAAATGGATATGCATTCATTTCTAATGAAAAGAGCATGCATTAAAATTATATTATTTTTCTTGACTTATGAGACATAGGAAGAAACTCATAAAAGTACGATACAGAAAATAAAGTTTTGCAAGATGGATATGTTTCTCAATTAGAAATTCATTCAACAGCCAGACATCCTCACTCACACCTATAATCCCAGGACTTTCAGATGATGAGGCAGGCAGATTACTTGACGTCAGGAGTTTGGGACAAGTGTGGCCAACATGCGAAGCCCCATCAGCTTTGTTGGTGCACATGTGTAACCTCAGCTAATCAAAAGGCTAAGGCAGATTAATGCCTTGAAGCTGGGAGGCAGGGGGTTGCAGCATGCCAAGATTGCACCACTGCACTCCAGCTGAAGAGACTGTGTAAGATTGCATCCTCAAAATGAAAGAAAAAGATTCAATCAGCTAATAATTGAAATATACTACTTATTTACTTTTGTCAGTTTCTGAAAACACCAATTTGTAGCTATTTTATAAAATATCTTAAATAAGATGTGGCACACTTTTCAAAGTTACTATAACTGCTACAAAAATGAAAGCCTTCTAATTTTAATTTAATTTAAATTTATATTAAGTTTCATGACACATACACAGGACATACAGATTTATTTCACAGGTAAACGTGTGTCACCGTTGTTCACTGAACCCATTATCCCATCACCTAGGTATTTAGCTCTTCATAAATTAGCTATTTGTCCTGAAGCTATGGTTTTCCCACTTTCTTTATCCAGTCTGTCACTCATGGGTATTTGGGTTAATTCCATGACATTGATTTTGTGAACAGTGCTGTAATACACATACATATGCATGCATCCTTGTAATAGAATGACTTATTTTGCCGGGGCTCTATACCCAGTAGTGAAATTGCTGAGTCCAGTGATATTGTTATTCTGAAAGACTAAAAGTGTGAATCACCACACAGTTTTCCACATTGTCTGTACTGATTTACATTCCAAACAACAATGTAAAACATTCTTATGGCTGCACTAACTCACTACCATCAGTTTTTTCATGGGTATAAACTTATACGATAAAGATAGTCATCAATTATGCTTCCACAAGACACAAACATATTGGGGTATTTCTTCCATGGGAAAAAAAAAAAAAGAGGAGTTTACAATACAATTGCACTGAATGGAAGAGGCCCAAAATGCTGCTCATCATCCTACAATGCACAGCAAAAGCTCCTCACATAAAGAAGTTATATGAGTACAAAATGTCAAAATCAGAAATTCTGTTCTATTAGATAGCTTTATAATAAGTGGAAGGTGCTAACCTGAAGCCCAATGCCATGAATTACAGAACTATATTCTCAGAGACTAGATGTCTGTGTAAGTAAGAGGGATAGGGTGGTTCAGTGGAAATACCAATCTTTCAACTTTAATTTCTAAAAGATTTTGAAATGTAATGATTTTCAAATAAGGTTTAAACATTCCAAATTGTAGGAGACGGAATTTTAAGTATTTCAAGATCCAATAGAAGAAAGGCATTTATACACAGCTAGCTATGCTCCTTTCGTCATGGGATTTTGGGAGGGTCACCTTGCCAATTGAGAACCTCTGTGGCCAGTGGTGCCTTTGCCTGAGTTTTCCCAGGCCTGCTAAGCTTGCTCTACCCACTCTGCCTGACAGGCTACACTCAGCTTGTGTTACGGCCCAGGACTTAACACCTGCCAAGGGCAAATGTGAGGTAGAGTGGCAATGGTGTTTGAGCAAGCGTGGGGTCCAGCTGCTATACACGGCCAGGTCTGCCAGCTGTTGCAAAGCAGGAAATTTTAGGTGCCAAGAGAAATGCCACCTCACTGAGATGCAGCAGCTGGACCAGGCATACTGCAAGCAGCTTCCACAGCTGATACTGTGGAATGTAGTGGTCCCCAGAAGTTTCAGGATGCCAGAAACAGCAAAGCCCTAAAGTTGGGGTCACAGCCCTGGTTTTGAGATACCCTAGGTCTGTGCACCCTGAAGAGCAACAGCTGTCCTCTCATTTTTGTCTTTCACAATGTGATAAGTAAGAGACATTTTTTTCCCTGTTTGTGTTACAGTTCTTTCAGCGCCACCATTCAGTGATTCTCAAATAATTCTTCTTTATCCAGGAGGAATGAGGTAGATGGACACGTGGAGAGTGAGAAATTTATAGATAAGATTTACTGAGGAACAGAACTCAAAAGGGATCCTGATTGGGTAGCTCTTCTCCACAGGCTGGATGTTCAGATGAGTGTCCAGCTCTCAGCAGAGAGATGGCATTAGAGTGGGCGGCTTACCTCTACAGGCAAGCTGTCAAGAATTAGTTTCCAGCTGTCAGCAGGAGAGAAACCCTGGACTTGGTAGCTTCACCATCCAGCTGATCATACTGTGAGATATTAAGCTGTCCACAGAGGGAAGACCCTGGATTGGGTAGGTCTACTTCACACCTGGTGGTTCCAAGGTTGGCTAAGCCTTCAGCAAAGAGAAGACCCTCGATTGGGTAGCTCCTCACTCTAGCTGGTCATCCTGTTATCTACCCAGCTTTCAGCAGAGACTGTGGTGGGTAGCTCCAGCCCACTGCTGATAGTCCTGACATCTCTTAAGCTCTCAGGAGAGAGATGGCCCTTGGGTAGGTAGCTCCTCTCCACAGCTGGTGGTTTGAATAGACCTCAAATCTAGCTGAGTCCAGGAATATTATGTGCTTCAAAGGAAAGAAAGTGCTTGCTGATTGGATTATTTGGCCACAATGTGTGCGTTTCAAAACAGAACCGGTGGTTCCTATTCTTGTCCATCGGCCTAGGACCTAGACTTCAGGCTGTAACCGGCTTGAAGATGGAGCCTCACTGGGGACCAGCAAATTTACTGCCACGAGCCTGGGATGGCTAACACTGAGTATCAATTTAACTGGATTGAGGGATACAGAGTATTAGTTTGGCATGTGTCTTTGGGAGTGTTGCCTAAGAGAGATAAACACTAGGGTCAGTGGGCTGGAGAAGGTAGATCCACCCTTAATCTGGTGGGCACAATTGACCTGTAATTGCTGTTCTCTGGAAACCACAGTCACTCAACTACCAAATTTAAATACTAACAATAATTGGACCCCGATGTGACCGGGGTCAAGTGGCACCACTCAACCGTCAAAGGTAGTGTGAGCACAGCTAAGGGATAGTGGCATTCAAATAATGTGACTCCTGTAGGGCCTTTTC